>NC_092437.1:6657738-7305952 GCF_036169615.1 Heliangelus exortis
GATCTTCCTAACAGAGGAGTGCGGGAGGAGTAATAAAAGTCACAATGCTCTGGCATACATTCGAGTTCCTCATCCTTCTCTTTGAACTGATGCTGCTGGAATGCGGAATCGCTGGTTGCTCCACTGCAGGATGACATGGGAGTCATGAGTTATAGTCACAACAGCTACAACTTTATTAAATGCACATCAAATAAAGCCAGTATAATGATCTTTTCAGGTCAAATAACAGCAGATTCCTGCTGTGGACCAGCAAGGCCGTATACCAACTACAACTGACACATGAAGCTGTGGAAGGGTTAAATCAACGTGTAAAGGTGTCCAAAATACCAAAATTAAGACTGCAATATTTTCCTAACAAATTATTCCCTGAAAAGTGGAAGTAACGAAGCTTGATTTTTATGGATTTATGTTACATCTCTTACATCTCCCCACTGGAACAACCCCAGCTCCCCTCCTGTTCTCTCGAATCTCGCTCTGCCCTCCAGCCCCCTTCGCCCTCCCAGGCTGTCCCCCCTACAAAGAACATGCACTATCTCCTATTCCCTGGGGAATACTCCAGCATGCCTTGGCATCTTTCCCCTCGTCATGCCCTTTTTTTGTCAGCTGAATAAAGCAATGCTTTCACCAAGGAATATCACAGCAATGTGCAAATCAGTCGAATGGCTTGCTGTTGTCAGACACAATGAATAATTGCTGAATTTTCCCTTCTCCCTCAACGGGAACATTCATAAGGATTCCTTCCTCTGCTTAGGTGCTACTGCTTGCACTGGTAAGGATGTAGTATCTCCAAACATGTATGTAACCTGTGTGTCAGCATATTGGAAAGTGGGTCAGACAAATAATAAGGCTGTGTAAACAGCTTCCCTAGGGAACCAGACTAAGAGGTGTGATAGCATCTCCACTGACCAGAAGTCAGGAGAATCTTCTTTATATATTTCATCTAAGTAGAGCATCACCCAGTGCTTCCTAAATTACAGGAAGTGTGTACAGCACGTGTTCAGACTGCCTGCTTTAGCTTTAAACAAGCCAGACCAGGTTCTAGATGAACAAGGAACTTGCACCAGAGCTAATAAATTCTGCTTCTCAGTAGGAAATCAGACTATTTGATTTCTCAGTAGGTAAATCAGCACAGCTTTACCAAGTCCTGGCTGGAGATGCCTTAGATAGTTTTTCAGTGCCTGCACAGTGTTCAGTTCTAGAGACTTCAGTTGTTCAGAGGTGGATGTTAAAAGTGAAACATCACAGACACTGAATTTGTAGAAGGGAATGGATCTGAGGAACACATGTGACATCAAACATAGCTACCCTTAATATTGTTCAACATCATTTAACTGCTTAGGGAACTGGGTAAGCCACATTTAATATCTGATGCAAATATATTTCCATTTTGTTCTTCTAGGAAAACAAGGCATTGACTGCATACATAATCTGTACCCAGGCTTTATTACAAGGCATGCTGAACTGGATTGACTTCATCTACAGTAATGGGAAACTGTTCATAAGTGGAGTCACTAACCCAGTAATCAGCTTTCCAATAACCAGTTGCAGAAATGGTAAACATCTTTCAAATTAACTATGCTGATGAATGAATGGGGAGTGCTGAGGCATGGGGAAAGTGTGCTGCTGAAATGCATGTTCCTCACCTCTACAAATGCCTTCAGATTCCCTTGGGACACTTGGAAGTCTCATTTCTGAGTTAATAATGTCCAAGGGAAGTGTGTTTGTGGTAGGACCAGGCTTGGGTATAAGACAGACAGCAGGGAGGAAGGAATACAAAAGAGTGGGACGTTGGCAGGAGCACAGGCTAAACCAGAAAGAGAAGCTGAACATGTGTGTCCAGTGGAGCTGGAGGAGGTTCAGAGCGGGACTGGGAACAAGGATGAAAGGGTTGGATTGAAAGATCCATGTTTGCAAAGCAAAGGAGAAAAGCTGAAATTTCAACCCAATAAATTTTCAGATTTTTCCCCCCTACATTCTGAATTTAAATCAATTTCAGTATTACTCGAGAGACAGTCATGGACAGCTTTTTATATTTTATTCTACATACTCCTTTAGAAGTCCCCCAAAATTTAAACAGCCAGATTTTATCATCACAGATTACATTTCTCTGGTGATCTTTTCTTAAACCTACAAAAATACTTAAAGCAAATGCCTCATGTTTGTACAACACAGAAACAAGGCTGTGCTCAGAAAATCTGTTGGAGGGTTTTTGGAAAGTGTTCTTCTTGCCATCAAAAAATGCCAACTTGACAAAAACACAATTTTAGAACGTAATATATTGATTTCCACGGATTCATAGTCATCCAAGTTCAGATATTTCTATGAGTCAAATCTGTTCTAAATGAAAAGAGAGTAGAAATGTGAACGTTACTTTATTAACTATTAAAGTCAGAAAAATACCCAAATGTACAATAGCCCCCACCAAATGCAATAGAATATGTGGCTGTTTATTCTCTATACAGCTATTTTACATTGGTTTTAAAAAATAAAATTCCCTAAGCCAAAATGAGACTGAGTGACCAAACAGCTTGGTGACTAAGTCTCACCTATGAAGTACAGGACTCCAAGCAAGCTCTTTTTCAACCCACTCCAGAGCTCAGATTTGAGTCTGACAAAAATAATGTTGAAAACATTATGTCAAATGTCTGCTCCAAATCCCATAAAGCACTGCTTGGATATGGCCCAAGTAAATACCCCAGCCACTGGATGTTGGCTATTCTGGGATGTCTCATTCTTTCTATTCATGTTTTGTTTTTTAAATCATTCTGTGACAAATCTAAAACAAATGTCAAAACCGTTAAATTTTTTTTTTTATATACTAGATTTTTTGTTGTTGTTGTTGTTTCTGGACAGCTCTAAATCTCAGTGCACCACCCTTAACTCTTCAATTTATTTTTTTTCTTATAACTAGATCCAAGTTGCTGGCCTTTAGAAGGCTGAGA
The DNA here is from genome assembly GCF_036169615.1 of Heliangelus exortis. NCBI lineage: Eukaryota > Metazoa > Chordata > Aves > Apodiformes > Trochilidae > Heliangelus > Heliangelus exortis. Next base: position 6,660,681 of record NC_092437.1, read on the forward strand.
CACATTTACCTCTTGAATAAGAAAAAATAATTTGATTTGTGCATTCTATATTGCCCTATAGCACTGATTTTTAAAGTGGGCTTTACAAGCATTTGGAGCTCATGAGCTGCTTTTGCTTTGCAAAAAAGTAAATAAGACAAATTGCTTTGATATGACATAGTGAATTTGCTGGCACCAAAGTTTGCAAATCAGAAAATTTTAAAGATCACCACTTTATACCAATATATCTGTGCCCTACTGTTGTTAGATTTGCACTGGGATAAATAGCTACTAACACTGTTAAACACCATAAGGTTCTTTGAAGGACGATAAGAAAAATATTTTGGTTCAGGAGATTCATGTGTAACCAGATTCATCACTTTCAAGAGAAAGGAAGTTTTCATCAGTCAAAGTTAAAACAAAGTTCCTGTTGCTACTTTTGCCTCATCTTTCTCCTAATATAATAATACAAAAGCTAGGAAAAAATGGTGTCTTTGACACTGTTGTTCTTCATGACTTACAATTACCACATCTCTAATATGACACCTAAACATGAGAGTTTCTAGTCACAGCATTAAATAAAATCTGTTTTACATGGCATTAAATATGGTTGGAAACCCATCTGTTCATTTATGCAGACAAATTAATTCTCATAAGTTCCTATAAATGGCTTCAAAAGACAAGGTATTTTTTCAGCCTGTCTGCCTGGACTTCTCAACCAGAAAGTCTTTGAGGCAGCAAGTTTCAGTCAGACGTAGTTAGGCTTTTTTTTCCAGATTTTTGCAGCAAAATTAATTCTCAAATATGGGTTTTTGAGGAAAGCGGTAACAAAATGAATACTGTACTTTATCGCACTTTGTACCATGCTTATATGCATACAAAGAAGAAGAATAAAAATTGCATTCACAGGAAACCCCGTGCATGCTAAGCTACCATGAAAACCGGTCCTTTCCACTAAAGGGGAGGTCAAGTCTCAGCTGCTCTTCCTCAGAACTGTCCTTTACCAGGAGCATTTTCTCTGTCCCTATTGCAGCAACACTGCTTGCAGTACAGAGGAATTAGGCTCTGCATTTTATTAGCTCCCTTGATGTCCAAACTGCTCTTCCATACATACCAAATATAGTAAACAGTAAATGCTCAGCTTTTTGTTCTTGCCTCGAGGCTTAGAAACAATTTGCAAATCCTCTCAATTCATTTTAAGTCCCCCTTCCCTTCCATTGGACTTGCTAACTGTATCTTTCACAAAGATACTTTTGTTTCAACTGGAAATCTCTTAAAGATTTCTTTGACATTTCTCTTTGTCTCAGTATCCTGTCACTGAGCACTAGACCTTCATCGTGCACTTACCCGGTCCTTTTCTTTTTTCCAAGACACACAGAACCCATCCATCCCACTTTCCTATGGAGAGTATGTACACTATCCATAATGAAACAACAAAAGCCCAAAGCTGCAAACTGCGAGGCCCTTCCCACAAGCGACAGTGACCTCAGATCCCTATCATATTATGAAGAATTAAAGGAATTCTAAACCTTGTTGGAGTAATTTTCTCCGTGATTGAGCCTCTACTCAGAATATGTGGTTCCTGTCTCAATAAATATTCTTCTCTCCTTCCCTGATCTCTTTCTATCGGTCTCCAATGCTTTGTAGCCCATGCTGTAAGATAGAAAGACTCCTAATAAATGAGATGCCAGAAGGCAAACTCCACCTTCTTTCAGAAGAAAGTGGCATTTCTATTTGCAAATGTAAACAGTGTCATTCCCAACTCACCCAGTCTGTGGATGTTTGCTGCCTGACCCACCTTCTCTTTCCAGTTGCATACAGTGAAAATGCTCTGTAAACAGGTTTTTGTTTCAATGGGAGGTTCTTTTGTGTTATTTTTCTGGTGCATTCAGGACACGTAAGTAGGGAGAGAAATAATCAGGAAGTGATTCATAATCTCCATAGCCCTCGACTCCATGAAGACACTGCCTGTCCTCCACGCCTCTGTACAGAGCATCCCCCAGTTACCCATCTGGAAGAATGAGAGTTTGGTCCTTTGTGGTTTCGGTTTGTCACCGTATCTCCAATTTCTCTAGAAACTAAACAACTGAAATCTTTCCCCTGCCCATGATAAACATGCTTTTCACAAAGTCGATCTCTGCCCCGCAAAAAATGTTAGGATCTTACTGGAATGTAAAAATCGTAACCTCTTTGGACTTTACATTTTCATTTTCAGTTGAGCTTAGCAGATAACAACTAATCTCCTAAACAAGAAATAAGCTTTTACAAACTTATAAAAGTCTATTTTATAGCCCTTTGATTTAAGTAAACAAACAAATAAACAAACTGCTTCCTTCTGCTCTTTTCCCAACAATCCAAATATTTAGAACCCTTCATAGGACGTTAATTGTGGAAATTCATGCTTTTAAATTATTATTTTTAAGTGTCTTGAACAACAAAAACAACAGATTCTCTCTTGTGGTCAGACCACCAAAGCGGAGTAAAGTGCAGTAACTCTGAGAGTTTCTGCCCCGTGTTCTGCTCCGCTTGTCCTTTTGAAAGGGGTCTCAATGCAGAGCCTTGTTGAGACCTCCGCTGGTGCCACTGTTTATAGAGGGGGTCATTAGGAACAGTTTAGTCAGAACAAAAGGGGTTTTGTTTCTATTGTCCCGCTTGCAGCTCGACGATGTCTTAACTGAAAAATTATCTTAATAGTCTAACAGTATATATTTGCGTATTGGGCTCAGACAACTGCAGAAAAGGTTTTGGATGAACGCTGAAGAGCTGCACTTCACAAAGCAAACTCCGTGCATGCTCAGCACTATTTAGAAAGCAAAAAAATTCCTACTGAAAACTTTAAAAAGTCCCAGTCTCCCAGACATAAACTCTTACGGTGTTGCATTTACAACTAAAATATCCTCCACAGAAGGAGCAGCAGTAACACCAACCCCATCCAGGTTGGGTTCCTCGATTGGTGTAAATAGGCATCCCTGCCTCCCCTCCCACGCTGCTATGCACACTTACACCAGCAGAGGAAACAATCCCTTCATATTATTTTAAATTCCACCGGCATAAACTTCTGATTAATGATTTTCTGCCGCTAAAGCTCTGGGAGATTTCTTCATGCAGCCACTTGTAACGTGGCAAACCTCCTCCCTCCCTCGGACCAGGGGCTGGAATGTTCCTCAAACCATGGAGATCTGAGGCCAAACCGTGCTACTCTGTGCAGCTTGGGAAGGGATTTTTGTGGCCAGGGCTTTAGAGAACCAAATCACTCTCTGACTTCCATCTTGCTTCAGACCAGCTCAGAAACACTACTATAAATCATTGCAGATATAAAGAAAGTTATTTTAGAGGCAGGACCAGAGGAAAAAATGCACATTGTATCTCTGCAGCCCCATGCAGCTCAAAATTGGCAGCTCCCAACTTCCAGTTTGAGTGGCTTTAATATGTATTCAAAATAAACTGTTGAAATAATTGTTCCTATGGAAATTAAATATAAATAAAAGTAGAAGTTGAGACCATATTAAGATTACTTTGAATCAAATTCTGCTTCGTGGTTATTTAAATGCACAAGATAAGCCTCGACAGGAGAGAAACTCTGGGGTGCAGCTGTCGTATAGAATCCTGCTTCCTACAGACCTGTAAATCCCAGTTTCCAAAGATCTCTCTCGTCCAGCAACTGAAGTTCTATGATTCAGGGGCATGGTACATATGGTTTAGCATACACACCCCAGTTTTCCATGCAACCTTCCCTGTTAGGATTACTAATACTTGTGGCATGAGTAGTTTGTACAGCAGCTGTGCAAGGGTTATGCAAGCATTTATGTACACATTGGATAAAGGCACAAAATAATGGTTCTTCTGAGGTACTACTCTGCACCTGCCTGGAGAGGAAGGTAAAGCCATCCAAATTTGTCCTGTTGTGTCAGAATCAGTTCGTATCATTCACTTGGAAAACAATTAATAGGTTTTATATGGTTTTTGTACAAACCTGAGTGTAAAAATACCAAACATCTCCATCTTTATTGAACACCAGCAGTGGAAAACTAAACTAGGCTCTAGAAGACATAAACATACATTAATAAGAAGAATCCTGATTGTCTGACAGTGGGCCATAGAAACAAAGATCAGCATTTATGCTATGAAAATGTTGCAGCTAAGCAAACTTTCAAAGGCACTTCCCAAGGTGCTGCAGCCTGTCTTAAGTCTTCTCCTAACAGTAGGACACACAACTGTGTTCTCAGCACAGTTTTTCACAATCACAAGCCTAAGATTTCAGATGTTCAAATTCCAATGTTACCAACAAAGGAAATGCCTCACTTTATGCCTAAAGCTTCAACCAAATCAAGTGTGCACAGACTAACTTAATTGTGCAAAATTAAATTCAGTTTTGTTTGGGCTTCTTTGGCATTATGTGGACCTACAAGTAGTTCTACATTCAACAGCACTCATCTGTATGTATCTGTGCCATAGAAACATATTACTTACATAAACTTCAAAGACATTATTGAAGTCTAGTCCTGAATGCACACTTACACGTGCTTGTACCACTATACAATTACATACAAGCATCAAATGTAACATAGTCCTATGTTCAAGATATATGTAGATGTATGATAAATTCAATACTGCAAATGTTTAAATTATACGAACTAATTTCTAATGTTATCTGGAGAAAATCATAAGAATCCCCATGAAGATCTCGTTTTGTTAAGTGAAGCCCTTTGAAGTGCTGAATTGTGAAGGACTGAGCTTTGTCTGCCTTACCCAGCTGATGAAAATTAGATTCAGCACTAGAGTCCCAGTTCATAAATTCAGAGACCATTTCCCATTTTAGTTACCTCTAGCACGTCCAAAAGTAGCAATGCCCTTTCATACTCCAAAACACAGATTTCATTTCTGACTCTCCTCTGATCAGTAGTAACAATACTCTGATCAATACTTACATTTTATAGCATAATCAGGGTAAGTCCAGCACAGTTCAACCCAGATTTGTCCAAATTCCTGGATCAGAGCTAATATAATGGCTTACCCATAATGGGATTATTTTAATGTTGATGACTATGTTCTCAGTAATAGTGCTGAAGAGATTAATAGAAACTTTTGATAAGAATGATCCAATATGCATAATTAGCTTGCATATTTAATTACGCTATTCTTACACAAGTAATAATGCTATTATTTTTGTTATATAAGTGTTTTGCATATGCAGGGCCCAGAGGAACAATTAAAAATTCCCCAAACACATGCTATTTCAGTGGGATTATTTGGAAGGAGAAAAAAGTTTGTCATAATTTAGGACTCACACTTTGTTCAAGACAAATGAGAGAAGATGCAAAACAGAATGGAAAAGAAACATGGTTAAATTTAAAAAGAGGACATCAAAGTAGGAAAGCGAGGAGCTTGAAACTGATTCAGCAGAAAAGAGGGAAAAATGCTTTGTGTCTGATCTTTAAAAAGTCATGAAATGCATTTGCGAGCACTTTTTACTGCTCATTTGGTAAAACTGAATGCAAATGGCCAAATTCTACCATTGGCATATGCCTAGTAGAGGTACACTATGATGACAGCAGCACATACAAATTCACCAAGCCCATGCCTGCGTGGTTTTTGTATTTCATGTTTTAAAATCAGACCCTGTTTCTTCTTAGTACATGTTTCCAACCCTACTGACTTCTACAGAAACAAAAACAATGGTAGTAGTCTGTACAAAAATCAGATAAGAGCCTACAAGCAAAGCTCAAAGAGATCAAAAAGTTACTCAATTGGTAATGTGGCTTGCACAGAACCTCAGAAACATTGGGAGTTTGTTTTTATAGAAATTATCTGAAGCAGCAAGAGCCAACAAACAGGGATTACTTCATCATAAGCACTTAGTTTTCCTTCTCAAGAAGAGAGGGACAGACAAGAGAAACAGAGAAGACTAAGAGGAAAAACTGGTTTCTTAATTGATCCAGGAAGGAGGAGGAAAAAGACAATGACATGAGGGTGCCAATATTTCAGCAACCTGTGTGGAACCAATCCTACAGGAAGCAGAACGGGATTTATGCAGTAGGCAAAAAAGGAGGGAAGAGAAAGACATTGTCCATGAGAAAGGCAATCTGGTTTGTGCTTCTCTTGTTTGAAAGGTATTTGAAATTCAAGCCCTGATCTGAGGACTGAACCACTCCAGTTTGAGCTGCATCATCCTTTAGTGCACGCAGCAGCTGCTCTTTGTTTTGTCCCCAAACAAGCTGAAGATCTCACATTCTGAAAAAAATTATTCTTTAACAGATTCCATTTTTCACTGCACCTTCCTGAAGTGGTTTTGCTGTGTTCTTTTAAGTACTCATGCAAGCAGTAGCCCATTGCAAACTATCCCACATTTATTTAATGCTGTACCTTGTGCAATAGGATCACAGAAAATACAACTGTAAAATTAAACTCTTTTAACAGGACACAGTTGCAGAAGGGGTCCCTCTTTAAAGAACATATCCTGCATTAAAAGAGGATTTACCCAAACTTGACCTAACACAGACCACTTAAATAAACAAAACAAAGATACATTCAAACACCACTTTTAAAAGAAATGCATCAAATCAAGAGGTTTCAAGGTTTACTTTTTCACTGCTGTTCCTTCAATGTTCCAGTTTCAAGTTGTTACCTAAGGTGTTAAGGAGCAAGGATCCACATCTGCCAAACTACTGTTTTCCTTTCTCTCTCCCAAAGAGCAAAGCCACTCCAAAGAATCTGATCTGAAATTTACTGTTTTTAAATGTGATCTACAAGCAATTCAGGTGTAAGTAATTCAGGCAGCAGGGACACCTGCTCTCCAGTTCACTGTTCCACCCTTAAAATTTTGTTAAAACTTCATTGTTCATGAGGAAGGAGTCTCCCAGAGTCTCCCAGACCAATACTCAAAACTTGGGAAAAAACAACTGCCTGCAAGGAATAAAAAAGAAAGTGAAATGAAGTTATCTGGAGCTGAAAGGGAGAGCAGAGGGATGCTGAATCATCTGTCTGCCCTTCTACCACTAGTTTAAGCCAACCTAAGGCAGCCCAGCCCAGACACCCTCTCCTTGCCCCCAGCTGTGCATTCCTGTGGCCTCCCTAGTTCCAGCACAATATACAGTCAGTCAGAACAAGGAGTTGATCCAACAGAAAAATAACTCAGCAAAACCAAATATATAAATTTTTAAAAAGAAAAATTACTTTTAAAACCAGAACCAGCTTCCTGACCTGTGTGTGGATGTGTCAGTACCAGCACTGCAGAAGGGTGGGGCTGCACAGCTGAAGGTCCAGGCTGGGGTGGGATGAGGAAAACCCCATATTTCTCAGGAGGAGCCTGGATTTAGCTCAGCTTAAGTTGATCTGAAACCACACCCTCATCAAGAGAAAAATTTAGGCAAATACCTGCCTGGTTAAGAGCAGGTTAGTGCTGCTCCTCAGGAAATATAATAGATGCCAGAGAGCTTGATCTTAACTGGGTATCCAAAATGCAGATTCTTAGGTATTGGTGTTTGCATTAGTGGGATTCGAGCACCCTCAATTAGCACCAGTGAGCTTAGCAAGTGCTCTCAGGTAACATAAAGTAGATGTGGCTTCACAGCCTCTCTCCCCCCACCATCTTCCCGGAGTCTGAGCCATTCCTAAACATGTGCTAGAATTGAGCTAGGAGTTTATTGCAGGTTCGACCACTATTTCAATAGCACCATGAGTCATTACGAAATGTCATGCCTCAGTTTCCCTGTTATTAAGAGGTGCACATGCAAACACAAAAAACACTAAATCACTCACTGTGTTTCCCATGAAGCTTTTTTGTCTAGTTATCTTCTGTTCAGATATGGATATTAAATGTAAAGGGCTAAAAAATATGCTAAATATTAGCGTCCAGAAAAGATGCAGTATCTGGCCCTAGATACAACTGGATATATGTATCAAAAAAATGCTGTCCTCCTTTCTCCCCTGTCCCTCTTCTTCCTCCTTCGCCTAAGGAATGAATCTTAATGTTAGCATAAACTTAGTGTGTATGTAGTTTCTGAAATTACTTCGGGCTGGACTTGGTGACCCAGATAAATGCTTCCATCTTGCTTTTCCCTTGCTTTCCAAGTAAGATTTGGGAAGCAGTGTGCTACATTTGTTAGCTGAGATTATTATTATTTACTGATGTAGTAGGCATCTATTTAGAATAATCAGGACTGGGGTGCCTTACGGTGAATGTTACACCCACTGAGTTAAAAAGGTTAAAAGTCACTGCTTCAAAAAGTTGAAAATCCATCTCAAGACAGTATTGCACAAAGGTATAGTACCAGTGTTGTACCAGTATTGTATGAGTGTTGTACCACTGTTGTACCAGGCAGTCCAAGGAGAAAGGGAGAGAACAGGGTAATGTAATGGCATAAACCAGCCCTGAGTACAGGTTGATGGTTCCAATCCAAGTAAAAGCTTCTGGTTTTATTACTCTTGTGTAAGATAACTCTCCCCTCGGATTTCTAATGCTTCTCCATTGCTGCCAGGTGCAAAAAGTGACCTGGGGCTCTGTGCACACAGATATATGTGGCTTCATGTGTGAATACATAATCATCGCATCATTGTATTTTAAATAATTCAGTGCTGTTTAGTTTGTCCTGGATAGTCTCTCCTGATCTTCAAAAGAAAAGTTAAAAAAAAAAAAAAAAAAAAAAAAAAAAGGAAGAAAAAAGCCTGCCTGAGTATTCATGTTTGTGCAGACAGACGCTGTACTTAGTGAATCTATAAACTCTCTGAGAGTTTGCACCCCTTCCTTGTACATAAACCACCCTCCCTCCTGGGGTGTTCTTCTCCTTAATTACGTTCACATTAATTTAAGCACTTGGGACCGGCTCACCCCAAGCCAGCAGGCTCCGCAAACATCCTGAAAAGCAACCTGATCAGATGTTCCTCCTCTAGGCAGTTACACGGATTTTCTCTCCCAAGCGGTTTGGAGCGGGCGAGCGAGAGAGAGCGCTTGGGTTTTCCAGCCTGCTCCTCCCACCAGAGACAACCTCCCGCTGCCTCTCTGCCGAGCAGCACTGCACACACAGCTCCGCCGCGGCGTGCGGGACGCGGGCAGAGCGCTCCGCTCCTCCCGCCGCCGGGGGAAGCGCCCCGGGCCGCCGCCGCCACCACCGCTCCGTCCATGGGCCGGGTCCGCCGGGCAGCCCCCGCCGCCGGGCCATGAGCGGGCTGCGGAGCCTCCGCGGGGGCTGCCGGCCGCCGCAGTGAGCGCGGGGCCGCGCCGTCCCTCCGCTCCGCTCCGTTCCGCGCCGCTCCGCGCATGCCGGCGGGGCGCGTCCCGCGGCGGGGCAGCCCCGCGCCCCCCGCGCCGCCCCTCCGCACCCGCCGCCGCCGAGCCGCGATGCCGGCGGCGGGGCGAGGGCAGCCCGCCTCCTGGCTCCTGGTGCTGGGCGCCGCCGCCCCCGCCCTCTGGCTGCGCTGCGTCCTCGCCGACTTCACGGTGGACAACGAGGTGCACTCCAGCTTCATCCACCGGCGGCTGCGCGGCCCCGAGCGCCGCGAGATGCAGCGGGAGATCCTCTCCATCCTCGGCCTGCCGCACCGCCCGCGGCCCCACCTCCACGGCAAGCACAACTCGGCCCCCATGTTCATGCTGGACCTCTACAATGCCATGTCCGTGGAGGAGGGGGCGGCGGGGGCCGCCGCTGAGGAGGGCGAGGGCTTCTCCTACCCCTATAAGCCCATCTTCAGCACCCAGGGGCCGCCCCTGGCCAGCCTGCAGGATAGCAACTTCCTCACCGAAGCTGACATGGTCATGAGCTTCGTCAACTTGGGTGAGTGCCTGCCCTCGGCGAGGCCCCGGGCTTGGATCCGGGATGACCGTGCAGGGGAACCGAGAACCGTGCCGGGGGGAGGCTCGAGCAGGGCTCTGGCCACCCACGGGAGGGCAGGGGCTGGTGGCGGAGGTGGCCGCAGTAGTGGGAAGTTTCTGCGGCGGGTCAGACGGGTGGCAACCCGCTTGGGCGAGGAAGGACAGGTAGCGGCCCTTGGACAGGCTGCTGCTTTGCGAGGCGATAGTTAAATGGCAGCAACGTGGGGAGAAGGCTGGGACTTCCCATCACAGCACTTGGACAGCCACAAGCTCTCGTCACGCTTCACCCTGTACACCAACCACACTAAGTTCTTTGTCGTCTTCTCCCTTTGATAGGAGCACTCGCTGCACCTCAGCAATCGGATTTGCAGGTAGAAATTGAACAGGACGATTAACAGGTCTGGTTTGCATCCCGCACTGCTAAGGGAGACAGGACACGCAGTCAGGACCACGGGTCCTGGTGTGGCTCCAGCACGGGGCTGGTGCTCGAGTAGGATGCAGGGCGACCAGCGCTGCTTAGATGGATAAAGTTCCCTGTGGCATCCCAGCGCTCCCGCAGCCGAAGGGGCCGAGCTGCTCGCACATGTTTTCCTAATGGCCCGAGAGGGATTCCACAGTAAATCCTTATTTACTCCTGCAGCTTTTTCTGTTGACCCCAGTTTATGCAGCTAACTCGCCTCTTTTCACAAGCACATGTGGATGGGTTTATGCAAATGATATGAAAGCTGGCATGCTTTGTATGCGGCTCACGAGGCCTCTCTAATTGGATGCCATGGCTCAATCTGATTTCTATTTGCTTGCTGTAGGTTGCACCCTCGTGTCGACTGACTTGGCTGGATTTGAGTAAAACGTTGTCGGGATGAGCATTCTATTTAAAATATATAATTATAGACCTGGTTCGCTCTACCCATTTTTAGATCTCATCACATGCAGCTCTAAAACCACCACACGGACAGGGTGCCTGCAAGGTCAAGACAGAATCTGAATAGTATTTCCAAAACAAGACTAACTCAAACTTTGTCCCAAACAAAGGGACAAGAGGAGCCCACCTCTGTCACATAACCCTCTAGGGATTACAGACAGCCCTGTTGCCAATAAATCCATTAACACCTTTATGGATGTCACTGTTCTGGACATTTCCAGTGTCTGGAACTTCAGAGGCAGCAAAGATTAAATCACCACCTAAATCATCATTTCTCTAATCCCAGCACTTCAACTAACTGAAAAAGATCAGTAGCTGTAAGGGCTCTGTGACACACGTTAATAATTATTAGACATGGTAGCCATCCCAGCACAGTTCCTGCATGATAGGGAGAAATGGGAAGCTGTGGGAGATCTCTGGTTTGCGTGACCCGCGCCTCCTTGTTGACTTCCATAAGCTTCCCAGTGGGAAGCTCTGAATTACATCTGGCCTGGGGGCTGAGCTCTTTGAAAGTGCTGGTGCTCTCCATTTGGAATTAGTGTTTGTCTAATCGCTGCTAGATACTTAAGCTAATCAGCAATGATACATTTATTATCAAATATTTGAACAGGCAAAAGTACCAATGGTGGTCAAATATTTGATTTTAGAGGTGAGAGTCGTCTTTCTAACAGTTTTATGTGGTTCTTGGGTCCCATACCACATGCTACCAGAGTGCAGGGGAGTCTCAAACAGAAGACAAAGGATGTTGAAATAACAATAGCAAAACTCACACTTCTGTTTCCATTTCAGTATAGAGAAGAGAACCTTTGTGAAGCATAGAAGTACCTAATGGAAGGGAGTGTAGCACCGGGGAAGCAGCTCTGTTCCCTGAGTGTAGTTTACTTACTGCAGAACTTTGATCAGTGAAACTGCAGTGCTCCCATCCAGGCGTTGCTGCCCGTGGAAGTTTTACATTAAAGGAATTAATATTCAGGTTCCCATTGGTTTGAATACAAAGGGGTGGAATCGCTCCATAAACTGAGAATGTACCAGTTTCTAAGTGAGAACTTTTTGTAGAGCAGGTTATACCTGTATAAACTGTACCTAATCAATAGTTGATGTCCTTATGTGCTGCCTGCAGTGGATGCATTAATTCATTTCTACCTGCTGGGTTTTGTAGTTGGCTTAGAAATCCAGAAGTGTTCTTTATTCAGTTAACTTAATTATCGTATTATTTAATTGTCACCTTGATCAGCGAGTAGTAAAAATGCAGGTAAAATTCAACAGTTTTACAAAGGGCAGGTGGAATTCTTACCAGCAAGGCACATTTCAGAGGTTTATCTGCATTGTTTTGTTCCCTTGTCAACAGTGCATGCCAGGACGAGTTTAAAAAGGACATAGATCTATAGTAGCTTTCTTCATCATTGTGCACACCTTTCATCCCATTACAGTCATCGGTCTTTCATCTTTACAGGACAAAGACAGGCTTGTTTATGGACTTCTTAATGAATTAGACCAGCCACTCACTCCCAGATATAGCCAAATACAGCACCTGCTTTGATATATACAGATTTCTATGACATTCAGGGGGAATTAGAAGATCTATTGTTGAGCAGATATTTTGGGGGACTTTCTACAATAATCCCTTTTAAAGTGGAGCTGAATTGCTAAATGCAGACTGTAGTAAACTGCATTCTAGTTTTGTAAGAGATACTCTGTGAGCATTGCATTTCACAGGTAGGCTTTTATTACTATACTAGAGCTGTCACAATGGGGAAGTGTCACAGCATAATAAAGTTCCATCTTAGAATGGAGGAAGTAAAGTTCATAAAGAATACTTTTACATTTCAATAAATAAAACATGCTATTCCAGGATTCCAAATGCTAATCAAGAAATAAACTTTCTTTGCTTTATTATTCTTCATCTATCTAGTCATACAACTTTAAAGGACGATCAAATATATATATAATAAAGATTTATATTGCAAGATTTACAAAGCTACACAGTAAAAAAAAACAAAAACAAACAACCCCCCATCACATTGATTTCTGTGGAGATCCTGTGCATTTTTATTTCAGAGAAATTATACTGGGTATTGGTAGGGAGGAACCAGAGCACAGGTGCTCCATTTCAGAGTTATGTTGCAGGGAGCTTTTTACTAAGCATGTAATGTTACTGTAAAATCTTGACAATTAATTAGATTTAGATTTATAACCAGTCAACTCACAGGCTATATTTTCTCTTAGCTTACACCTGTGCTAAGATGGATGGGGAATGGAGTTGTGTCAAGAATGAAGCTAAATGTAAATTAAAAGATAATTTACCCATAGTGGTCTGCGTAAGTTAGGCAGTTAATTACTGGCTAATTTTATAAAATTTATTACTATAATTTCAGTATTCAGAATTTTGTTTCAGATCCTGTCCGAGTACAATTTACAAACTGATCCATTTTAGGAACTAAAAAAATTCCAAGCATTTTTTGCACAAGTTTAGTTTCAAGTTTGTAAACAGCAGCTAAGGAGTAAACATCCTTTAGTTTACTTAGACTCTCTCTTCTAAAAATAATCCTGTTGTCCTTATGTGGGTAATTTTCCCTCAGTAAACAGACTTGCTCAGAATATTTTTTAGAAGAGTCGGCACAAGTGATATGCAATTTGCTAATTTGTCTCGTGGTTGATTATAAAATGAACAATATTGTTTAATCCTGGCAAGAAATAAGGGGGGGGGGAATTAGTCATTCTTGGAAGGAACACATGAAAGTGGCTTTTGTTAATGTAAATCAAGAAGCTGAAGAGTCCCCAAGTTTCCTTTTATTTCATACCATCTGGCTGTCCTTTTTGTTGACAAGTGTTTGGCATAGAGAACCATCTCTTTGCCCTTTAATAACAGGCTTTAACACTGTAGGGTATTAGAAAAAGATTCTATAACAGTTAAAAAATTTCCTTCAGGGAATACTTTATAAAGTGAGCATGGGCTGCAGGCATTTGCAGCTGTAACCTGGCTTGTGTTAAAATTTGGAAAGGGGCTGCCTTGCATTCCAGCTCACTACAGGCCTTCATTGGTGTACAGCCAAAGGTTAATATAGATGTCACACAGTTTTTCTTTGGAGAGCCTCAGATATAAGAGTACACGTACAGCTGTGTTTTTAGTAACCCTTTCATAATCACTTCTTTTAAACCTCATTTTCCTGCTTATATAAATCAAAGATTTTCAGGGATATCTGACCTGGAGTTGAACTTATTTGATCTTCACATATTTCCCACTTGAAACAAAGCAGATTAAATGTTAGCCTTGGATGCCTGGTCTTGATCACATGGGTTGTCCATACATTAGGCCAAGCCCTCAGTTTGGTTTTTTCCCCCTCTCCACCTAGTGCTCTTACAAGCTCTCAAGCCTCAACAGGTACCTCCTGTAATCGTGTTGGGCAGTAAGGATAAATGCAACACCTGGTGTAAGATTAGTTAAGGCAGAAGGCTTGCAGCAATCTAAAAGGTATGAAGAGTACACTGACCCTGCAGCAAGTAACCAGTGGGTATTCCTTGAATGCGTAGACCTGTTCTAGAAACATTAATTAATTTTTAAATTTTCAGGTGCAAAATGGCAGAGCAGAACAGGAACTATTTACTTCTGCCATACGGGTGCTGTGGTAGCAGAGAACGGAGCAGCTGAGGACAGATGTCCTCGTGCAAGGAAAAAGGACATGGAAACCATCCCCATCCCCTTGCACGCTTCTGCTGTGGATTTGTCCCAGAGGCAGGGGCTCTCTTTTTTTCCCACACAGGCTGCCCTGGGGAGGTGAAGCCCCCTTCCAGGCACTGTAGTTAAAAAGCCAAAACACAAGGGCTTCTAAAGTGCTTTGAAGGAGACAAGCCTTGATGGCCAGATCTTGTGATGCTTGTAACTGGAGTTGGGCACAAGTGAAGCGTGCAGGACCTGCTCCCAGCAAGTGCTGCTGGCCTCGGTGAGGTGTGTGTGTGTGTGTGTGTGTGTGTGTGTGTGTGTGTGTGTGTGTGTGTGTGTGTGCATCCCCCCATCACTCCTTTTGCAAAGGAGGTTTAATGGCCTCTGGGCAGGCAGCATGAAACCAGGCATTACGTTTTCCTCTGTAAATAAGCTTGAAACACTTTTTCAGGCTGGCCGGGGGGGGGGGTGGGGAGTGGTGGGGAGAGATATGTGAGAGAAGGTTACACAAGTGGTTGGAAACATTAATTAAAAAAAAAAAAAAGATTATAACTATTTAAGCCTAGTCGGGGCTGTTGACAAGTTCCTTTTAAATAGAACACTGCAATGTTTTAGTTTAATACATTCTGGCAGTGTCACTGGGGTTAAGGCTAATACTGGGATGTGTGGATCCTGTCATGTTATTGTCAGGAGGAATGCAGGGATTAGGTTTAAAAGTGGCGGTGGGTGAGTTGTGCAGCTGTGTACACTTATTATAAAAGATTTAAGTCCCACTGGTAAAATCAATATATTAAATTGCAAGAGTCTCTGTTTTTAATTAGTTTAAATCAAATATACTCTTAGTGCCGTTATGGCTTCTATCCTTCGCCCAAGTGAGGAAATGCTAATATTTATATGGAAACTGTTAATTTGTGGTTAGAATGATAGCACATTTAGTTTTATGCGTCTAAATTGTTCTAACTTGATGAATACCAGTGAGAAATTGCAATGATGGATGAAGTCATCTGAGCAAGAACACAACAAAGCAAATTTTGATTGCAGGCCATATAAAGAGACTACCTGTTGATAGAGACCATGACATTTTAAGCCCTTTCCAGTGGTACAGTCTTCCTCTCTGGGGCCTGCATCAGAACGCTCCCATGAATAAACTATCTATATTTTTATAATAAGAGATATAAAATTTAGAATATGGTATTATATGTATATTCTCTAAAGGGATTGAACTTCTAAGTCAATGATGAGATGTTTAAATTAGTTTCAGGATAAAGATTTTCATTCTACAACTGTTTGAAGTAAATGGGACTACTCAAAAGGACTAATCACATGGATGAAGTCCTGCTCATGTGTATGTTGTGAAAATGAAAACCCAAGAGAAAATTCTTGGCTAGGTCTTCATTGGTGTAAATTGTCAAATTTCTACTGAAACTGGCCCTATGGTCTCATTTATACAACAGTACGTCCAAAGTAATTCCCATAAACTCCCTCTTGATTTACATTAGCACAACTGAGAACAGAATTGGGCCAAAGAAATGCCCCTGTGTTGAAATAATGAGCATGCAGTAGTTTCTGTTAGAGCTTCAAACAGTTTTCTCTCCAAATCTTGAAACTGTTTTTGAGGGAGGCTTCCTTTGCTGCAAACAATCAAAACATGAACTGGCTCCTATTAGTCACTGCTTATCATTATTAGTCCAGTCCGTGTTGTTGAACTACAGCTGAATTCCCATCTTTGCAACAAACAGAATTCAACAAATAATGTTTGACAAAAATGTGAAACTGATATTTCTTAATACAAGACATATTTCATATGGAGAAACTTTAGTGCTGAAAGATTCCTGGTATCAAAATATCTGAATCACAGTACAAATAAACAGTGTGTTGTAAAGGCTGCAGGGCCAAATTCCAAGCTGGAGCAGTTCCACTGGAGTCAGTGGAGTTGTGCCAGAAGATAAACTGCCATCTAGATTTTTTTTTTTGGTGTACATGTCAAAACCAGAAGCATTTAAGATTTTGTCAGTAAACATCTTTGCTACAACAAAGGTTGCATGCAGCAAAGTTTGAACCAACTTTAATCCAAATATCTCTTCTGGAAATCTTTATTTAGTTGATGAACAATACAAAGTTTGATGAGACCCCCTTTATTTGGGTATATGTTGTATGATTCCAATATTTATACATAAATTTACCTGATTTACAGCAAGTAATGTGAGGGGATCTTGGGCATGAGCCCTTGTCACCAAGGCCCCCAATACGGTACCATGCACATTCTTTTAAATATTTGTGTCTACATCTTGAACTCAGCGAAAAATCTTTTAGTGATCCAGATTGGGTGGGTTGAATTAATGGCAACTTTGAGACTACAAGTTTTAGTGTAATTGCTTTATTGTTTTGGAACCAAAATGCTTACAATTCAGTTCCTGTGCAAACATGTTTAACGTGTGTTAATGTGTTTCAAAACCAGACCCTCTCCGCAAAATTCTGCTTCTCATTAATTGACATCAGTAGCATGGTACAGTATTTCAAAGCACTGGCTAAATATAAACTGTGTTTCTAATTTCCTTACTTTCCTGTGTTTGGAATGCCAATGTTAATTTGTTCCCATGGAAGAGTGAGAGCTGCCAACCACAGTTTTTATATAAATGGCTTTACAGTGCAGGGCTGCCAGCATTAAATGATACTTAGGAATTTTCATAACACTTTGTCTTCAATGTTTGTGTATGTGTGAGAGAAACAGAGAGAGATATAGGATGCTGAACAGCACAACCACTGGTGATCAAGGCAAAATGATTGAAGAAATTTATCCTTTGAGTAGCTGTTAATATGTCTTCTCATTTAAGATTTTTGATAACCTATCGGTTATTTAGATAGTGCATTCAATCTGCCTAGAACATCCTATGTTGCAATGCATTTTGTTGCTAACTATCCAAACAGTTCTATGGTTCCCCCTTCATCCCACAATTTTAGTTATGTATTAACAGATGAGCAGAAGGACTTCTGTTTATGTTGCTATTCTAATCATTATGGACTAGGTTTTAAGAATGTGATATTACTCAGCATGAGAAAATATAAATATAAAAGGAAAAAAGCTGCCACAGCTAAGGAATAGGGCAATTAACTGATTTTGATTTAAACTGCCAACAGATAATTTTTCTTTAAAAGACTAGGAGTACCTAGATAAAATCATGTGCTTTCTCAAAGCTCAAGCATAATCACAGTTTCTTTAGTGGTATGTCTTTGTACATGAAACAAATGTGACGTTCCCTTTAAACAAATCTATTTTAAACTGATGATGGTGAAAACAACACCTGTTTATGTGTTTCTCCTTTTATTCCTGGAGGATATTCAAAATACAAATTGTTCAGGTTTCAGTTGGTTCCTCTTAATGAGCACTATGGTTTATCTCTTAATTTCCCATTTTATTGGAACAGGTGCAGTGTCTGCAATCTGTGCCAGCCCTGTACTATACCAACAAACAAAGTGGTGTTTTGGTTCACTGGCTTTAGAAGTCTCCTGAGAGTAAAGAAATGAAAGAGAAAGAATTTAGAAAGTGCCTAGTGAAGGAAAAGCACTTCAAGTAATGTGCTTTGTCACTCAAGTCTTCCCGTAAATTACCTTAAACTATTTCTAAAGTGTCTGAAAAATTTTATCCGTAGAGTATTGAGTTTCTGTTCTATCTCGGAGGTCCCACGCTATTCTTTATCATCTTTATCTAAATGCAATAGCTTCTAAGTTAGACTTTTGTTGTCAGGTTGGATTAAATTTTACAGGATCAAAAATTTCTTTTGCCATTGCCTTGAAGTTGTAGAAGAATTTTAAATTTTCAGCTTTTCACTGTTTCTGATTCTGCCTCATTTAAAAGATACTGCAAATAGCCATCTGAGTTTAAACAAGATTATGTTGTAATTAGACAGACAAACTCATAATTATTTAAGGGCTAAACCACCACCAACAACCCTTTCAGATTCATTCTGACAGTGTTTATCCAGTGTATCTGGAAAGGCTTACAATTAAAGTGCCTGAAGGGTGGGGATGAGATTTTTCAGCATGCAGTCAGTGCTATCAGGTCCACCTGGCCTGGGAAAGTATGCAGAAGGCTTTGTGGCAGAGAAAATCCTTTAGCTTAGATCTTCATGGCGAGCCCTTAAAAGCTACCTTCCTTTAAAACAAAAACAAAAAGAAAAAAAAAAAAAAAAGGAGGGGGAGAGGGAAGGCACTGCTTCCCTCTGAATTGTAATTGAAACAATCAAGTGCCTTCTTAGGAACTTTCTGATGAGGAGCACTGTCCTGTTGATCAAGCCAATAATCTTGCAGCATATAATTTTTTTAAGTTTTGCCTGTTGTGCACAGGTGCCTTTCAAATGAGCAAAAGGTTTCCTTTCATTAGGCTGCCACCTCCCAAGGTGCTGCTCTGAATTACACCTCCACGCAACCCCACTGATGTCACCAGGCAATAGCCTCAGCTGGAGCAACCTGGCCCAAGGCCACCCTGCAGCAAAGTCACCACAATTGACACCATCTGAGGAGCTGGCACAGGGTCTTGACCAAGTTTTGGGAGCTGTAAATCAGGTCGAGCTTTGTCTCTCTCACTAGAACCACTGGGCCAAACCCTTCTCTCTTTTTGATGGCACCGGTGGGGCTGCCTCTCTCCTCTAATTTTACCAATTGTTCTTCCCGTGGCACAGTGCCAGTAAATCTTTTAAAAACAGACCAGAAGACCCCTGGGAGAACTACTAAAAATGTTCATAAAATAAGACAGCATAAGTAGTTGGGAGTTAGGATTCTGCTGGAGAGGCAAGTTTCTCAGTGAGTTGGCAGAACTTCCCTACTTGTGTACCTGAACCCCTCCTGGGCTGTAATGAGTCCTTCAGCACCCTGAGAGCACACAAGTTCAGGTTTATCATTTAAATGGAAGATATAAAGATTTGAAGTTACTGTAATTTAGAAATTCTGAACTCTGGTGCTCACAATTCAGTAGTGTCAGGGTTTTAACAGCAGTTTCTTTCCATCAGCCCAGTATCCACTATGCCACAAATGATCCTCGTTCACCACTAACAGGAATCAATTTCTGATCCTATCTGTTCCACCTATGTGCTCCACGATGCCAAGCTGCACCTCCTCAGGTGCTCAAGGTTAAAACTTACTGTTTCTGTCACTCAAAATATTCCGAATATTTTAATCTTGCTACTTTTATTTGTTTATTTACTGTGCAGTAATTATAATCCAGTGGGGACTTTTTAGATGTTAATAAAGAGAACTGCACCTCACTTCTCCTGAAGCCTGTGTGGTACCATAAACATCATGCTGAGTTTAAGTTCCCCTTTCTGACCATATAATTAAAAAATCCAGGTTTTGTTAAGAGGAGGGAATTTTTTTTTCTTTTTAACAAAAAGAAATAGAAAAAAAAACCCAAAGAAAAGAAGTAACTTTAGCCTCACAATCTGCAAGCTACATAAAGCAATAAATGGTCAGTTGAGACAGGGAAAAACCAGAACTGCTGGAGATTGGTTGTTTCCTTTTGGAGGAAACAATAAATGTGCCTACTTGTATTTTAACAACATTACTACTGGGCCCCTTAATTACACAAATATACTTGTAATAAACTGCAGAAGACAAGAGCTGAAAGAAAATCATGCAGCACAGTTCTTCTCAACTCAGAAAGAAACTTTTGAGCTCTTTTAAACCACGGCCCAGATCAGAAATGAAGATACTTCAGCACTATGGGATGAATCATGTGTCTCCTGAGACAGGTGAGAAGGAGCAGCTAATCAGACATGTGGTGTAAAGCTTCTCTCAGTGGTGTGAACACAGCTTTGACCTCTGAATACAACAATTCCTGCATTATAATCAAATTACAGGAATATTAGACTGTGTCCCCAGAACCCTCTGCCTGTTATGCTACATTAAAACCTGACACAGGGAATAGAGAAATGCATGAAGGAATCCAGAATGATGCAGGAACACGAGCAAGCTAACCCCCAAATATTTTTTTAGAAAACAGAAACTGTAATTTTGCTTATTAGTCCATAGCTGTGAGATGGGAGTTGTTTCACTGAAAACATTACAGAGTAGGGAAAAACCCAAGTCAGTGTGTCTAATACTCTGGAAGTCTTTCCTCTCCCCAGCTTGGCACTTGTAGTCCAGCAACTGGGAGTCCTGACTGATAGGCAAGAAACTGAGCTGGAGAAGAGTGATTTGTGTTCCAGCTCCTTGAGACACTTTCCTAAATGCCATTCTCTAATTTCTGTGCTATTTTTAATAGCTGCATGCAACAGGCTGTGAACTGCCTCCCTTCATTCACACCAAACCCACGTGAGGATGCAAAACTTGTGTTACGACAGCTGATCTTTCACCCCAGAACTGCAATTGAAAAATTGTGTTTGAAGACACAAAAAACCCAAAACAAACCAGAAAATGCTGTTGTTAGGGGCTGACTCAGGAGGCCTGGATGGCCCAACCCTAGCGAGAGGCTCAGTGTCAGGAATGTGATCTGCAGTGTGGTATGCAGGGCTAGGTGCTGCTGATGTCACTGATGGGCTTATCTTGTACCAAAAAAAATTCCTCCTGTATAATAGAGATCGTGGGTGGGAATTAAACTCAAAATAAATCTCCTAACCTTCAGATGTTGTTATGCCTGGGGCGTTGGCCACCAACATTTAAGGTGTAAAAGGAATGCACACACACACTCTATACAAGTGCATGTATGAGACATATATATGTGTCTTCCTGAGGATATTTCTGAAATTGTACTTAAAACTCACCAATTGCTCTAAAACACTCGCATTTTACATCTACCAACAGAATATAGGACAGAATATCACCAACTTTGAGATCCTTAATATTGATATTTCTCAGGCCCGTATACCATATTATTGAAAGAATAAACAATGCCCTGCCTGTTTCTCCTAAAAACAAATGTGTTGCACAGCAAACTTTCCTAGAAAGTAAAAATGTTGTATGCATAAACTACATGCAGGCAAAAAACCAGTACACGGATGTGTGTGTGGTGGTTGGCAGTGAGAAGCAGAGCTGGGCAGTGACCTCCTCTCCAGCCCTGTTGTGCTCAGTGCCCCACCTGATCTCAGCTATCTTGGCAGCACAGAGGAAACATGATGATCTCAAAGAAAAATGTGAAAGAGGTCACTTAAGTTTCACTTTAGGGAGAAATGTCACTATAGGAAAACTTTTTAAGCATTAAGTGAGATCTCTAATAATTATTTTCCAAAATCATTCCCCCCATCTCTCCAAATACTGTATTACTATCTAATAATCCTGGCTTATAAAGTGTGTTAATATCTCTGGACCTCTCACATACAGAATATAGGAGAACCATGCAGTAGATGTAGGAGGCAGGATGCAAGACAAACTCTGCTCTTGCAGGATTTCCCCTCCAGGGCAGATGGAGCTCTCCCCTACGTAGTTTGTTGCCCCCTCATCTCCCAGTGCTCTCCTGATGGAGGAAGGCACAGATGTTTGTTACTGCACAGACAAGCTCAAAATGTCCAGCTGATTGTGGTCTCCTGGCACAGCTTGGGGTGTATGCATTCCAACTTGAAATTTTGCTGATTACAACCAAAGGCTGAGATTCTTATCTGATGGCCACATGTCTGATACTGACTGCTTATTTTGTAATAGCCCACAAGCTGCTTTCTCAACAAAACCAGAATCTGGGATTTCAGCTAAGAAATCCAGCAAGTCGTTGGGTTTCAGACCTGGAAAACTGGTTCTTGAATTATTTCCTTTTATCACAGCAAACCACAAAAATGGCTGTGTTCCTCCCAGAGAGCTTGTGCAGGTGTAGACCCACACTTGGGAATATTTTTTGGGGGGATGCTGGTATTGTTGTGGCAATATAATATTAAAGGAGGATTAATTAGATTTATGTTATTTATTTGGGCAGCTGTTTAGTAGATGAAAGGAAGTCGAATGCAAATGCAATGAATAAGCCTTAAGAGGCCAATGTGTGCAGCCACCTCTCTGCTCGTGTCCCTCAGCAGGGCTGGTGCAGAAACAGGCACATTCCTTTGACAAAAATGAGGCATTTGAAGATTCCATCAGCTGAACTTTCTCTTTCAAGTGTTGCCAGTAGATGCACAATATATACATGTGCTTTTAAAAGACTTTTATTTTGAACTCAAGATGTGAATCTATGGTATTAAGAAAAGCAGAACAATCCTTTATTTAGCTGCACCTGCACCTTAATGCCTAATGAGTTTAGTCTGATGGAATCCAGACCTCAGGAAGGATTATAAATTCTCATTTGATTTCATTTACTTCTAAAATACCTTAAACCAGCTGTACCAGTCCAGAATCCAGTCCTTCTTTCTGTATCAGTTTTGCAAATGCTGTTGAATCCTTTGCTGTATTAAATAACTTCATGCTATATAAACAATATACAAATACTAATAAGGAACAGAATGCAACTTGAAAAAATCATGTAGTGGAAAATAGCAGCATATAAGCTTGAGAAGCAACAGTGTAGGAGCTCAACTTTGTGAAAGCTCTTCACACTTTGGAAGCAAGATATGGAAAAATTTGAAAGTAGGTGGTTAGGCAATATCCTCTTGCTCTGAGCTGGTGTAAGGCAGAGGAGCCTGGCCCTGCAGACTCTGGGTGAACATGCAGCTCTCCAGGGTGTTAGTGCTACATTCAGCCATCACTGTCTGTTTTGTATAAACACATCAGAGACATTTGGGCAGTGACCTTCCCA
Source organism: Heliangelus exortis (assembly GCF_036169615.1). Classification (NCBI taxonomy): domain Eukaryota; kingdom Metazoa; phylum Chordata; class Aves; order Apodiformes; family Trochilidae; genus Heliangelus; species Heliangelus exortis. The sequence continues at coordinate 6,683,755 of NC_092437.1, forward strand.
AGATTACAGACTCAGACTGTTTATTATGAACAGTATCTAATTTATCAAATACATTTGAAGCCTCCTTAGTTTGCCCCAGTGTTACTGGAATGCAAGAGCACACTTTGATGCTGTTGCATCTCTGCATGGTCAAATCAATGCTTCAAAGAGTTTCTGTATCACAACTGGTTTTTCCTTTGCATGTCCTCTGTACTTGCAGATCAAGGTGCCTGTGCTGCATGCAGCTCCTACCTCCCTTCCCTTGTACAGACATCACTTGGGGTATGAGCAGACACCTTCAGAAGATCAGGGAAGCTGCTGCCCTTGCCCTCCAAGGATGAGCACCCTTCCAGTCCTCCAGTCACTAGTGAGCTGTCTTTTATCTGAGATTAGCTTAGAGTTGGCTAAAAACTTCAGGGAAACTTTCTTGGCTTCTCCCTGAAATGAACTTTGGTCTGAACTGAAGAACTGTTTCACACTTGAAAGCTTTAAAGAATGACCTGGATCTTTTTATTTCAAAATTTGACTTTCAACCCAAATAACCCCTTCTATGTTTCTCTTGCACTGTCTCTTATCTTTTCTAGCTGAATATACATTGTTTCTGACCAGATCCGTTCAGCCACATCTCTCCTTCCTTGGCCCTGTGGATTTGTTTCCATTTGTTCCACAGTGTGTGCACAAGTAGGCGAGGCAGAGTGCTGGTTTTTGCATCAGTGAATTTTTGAGAGGCCTTCAGCCTCAGAGTAGGTTGCAGGAAGCACCTTGGGCCCCACTTGTCTGCTGGTTGGACAGGGGGATTATTTTTCTCAATGAACCATATTCTCACTTTTCCTCCTCCTCCCCTCCTTGAGAGAGAGGCCCATCACCCAGCTTTCTCCTCTCAGGCAGCACTACCTTTTTCTGTGCTCTGGCTTTCACCTCAGTCTTCACCATCCCAGTCCTTATCCGTGATTCCTTCCGCTCCTCCCATGGCTGCCACTATCTCCTTGACCCCTGGATGCACTGGCAAAATGTGTGACTTGGAGTTCACACTTAATGCTGGCAGCTGCCCTGGCCTCACCGGGTCCAACTGTTCGATTTCACAGCACCATGGAGGCAGCTTTGCTGTCCCCCAGATTACAGAAAGAGTGCAATGTAGCAGTCATCACTGTTCAAACAAGAAAAAGAAAAATGTATTCCTGAGCCTCCACATTCCCCCCACAGCTGCATCCAGAGGATGTAGAGGATGCATTAGCCAGCAGAGCACCTCTGCTCTTAGGCTGTGCAATTCCATGCTACACATTGTGGTATAGACAAAGAAAAAAACCAAAGCAAAACAAAACCACAACAGAAGTTATGAGCTTTTGCCTGTCATTTTGCTCACTGCTCAGTTTGTCTACAGGGATGTTTCTAGAGGAGGGGGTAGAGAAGAGCTAAGCTTGTGCCTGGTGAGCAGGAAACATCACATCTGCTCTAGCCTGCCCTGCACAGCCCGAGGACCCTGCAGGGAGCTGCAGGAGGCCCTAGCTCAGAGCTGCTGTCCATGTGCATCTACATTTTACACATACACAAAGAGAAGCAACAGCCCCAGTTTGGCTGTGGTGCAGTCTGTTAGGGGTAAATGCCACCCTCAGTTATCTCCTCTCCTGGTGACTGCAGGAGGGCTCAAAACATTTTGCAGTTGCCACAACCCTGGCCAGCTGGGAGGACATGGGAGGAGCTGGAGATTTTGCAGCATCACCAGGGTCTCCAGTTTGTCTCTCACTATCTCTAAGAAAGTGCCACCCCCGAGGTGCTGGGAAAGGCAGAGCTGCTGGGGGAAAATCCCCAGGTAAGCACTGTCCTGGGCCCACCCTTTCCAGTGAAGGGGAGAAGAGAAACAAGATTTGAGAGGTTGGTGAAGGGAGGTCCTGCAGGAGATTTCCTTGTACTATTGGAAGATGAAGGTAGAAATAGAGGGAGTCTTACCTAAAGAACAACTTCATGAGCTCCCATTTATTCCTTTCCCCTTTCCCAGTTCCTCCCCACACCCCAAATCCCACAGCAATCCTAGGTGGCTTACAGCAGCTGCAGATGGATTGCAGCACCGTGCTGCTGCGGTTCACATGCTAAGACTGGGAATAAGGTATTCTGAAGAAACACAATTCTTCTTTGCTTATTTAACTTTGCTTTCCCCAGATACACATACAGACACTGCAAACTCAGCATCAGGATTCACACTACAGTCAGTCTGTTTACCATTAGGAGAGTTTTGTGTTCACAGAGCAGTCCCATGTGTAAATTTTTCACGATACCTTTCATCTAGTCTGGCTCTGATTTCAGCAGAGAAACCACAGCATAAGTGGGTACCAATCAGGGCACACTTGAAAAAGAAAATGGATTACCTGTGCATAACCTGCCCAGATATTTCATGGATGAAATGAAGGAGAAATAGTTTTACCATCCAGCATTGCCTTTTAAAGTGCCTGCAAAGAATGCCTGGCAAGAGAAGGTCTCTTAAGTGCAGAAGGCAGCACGCGCTCTTCTCTCGGTTCTTCCTCTCTCAATGATTGTTTCCCCATTGCCATCTACCATCTACCATCCACCATCCTAAGGAATTTTAACTTAAAGCCTCCTGGGCGACACATGGGGTGAGAGGATGTGGTGACACACAGCATCCTCTCATCGCCCCCGCGCTCCTTGGCGGCTCCCAGGGATGCAGGTGGCCCCACAGCCCTCTCTGAAGCTCTGCCTGACACTAACCCTACCATGAGAAGGACACCAGAAAGGACCCAGGCATTTTGTTAGAGAAACAACAATTTCTGCCCTGAGCAGTCCTTGCTAACTGAAGTTCAACTTAGTCAGGAAAAACTTGCTGCTGCTTCAGAGATAATTAAACCCATCTTCCCTCAGCCCGCTGTTTGTACACGCACAATGATACCATTGTTCAGAGTCATGCAACACATATGCTGACATTAAAGTGTTTAATCTTGTAGTACAGTATTCCATTATTTTTTGGACATCTGTACATGATAGAAAGGGTACGTATTAAGGGATTTGTTGACAAAGAAATGGCTAATGCTGATACATGTGTGGACTGAAAGGATCTTTCCAAGTTCTGTTCAGCAGTAGGGAGAGTGCTCCTTCCCAGGCCCAAAGCCTGGCACAGATGTGATATGCACTGTTGCTATTACCACTTTTCAATTTATAACAAGGAGTCAGTGTTTAGAAGAATTTTGGAAGCTCCCTGCTGGGTTTGTGGCTAGGTGGTCTTGCTGGCAACACCACCTTCATGCTGAAAGCTGAAAAAATGAAGTGATGGCTAAAGGAAGAATATTAACTCCAGAGGGCTTTTTTTTTTGCCCCTCTCTCAGAGCAAAAATGCTTACCCCAGACTGTTTTGCACAGTGAGCACTGAAGAATTTTGAACCCCCCTGTTTCTAACCTCTGGAGTTGGGGATTAGGATTTATGGAGCCTGGTTTTCATCTCATCTGAAATACATGCATTAGTTCTGCTTTCCACCAGTGGAGGAGGCAGGGCAAAGCCCTGCCACACACTGATGTTACCTTCACCCAGCTGCAAAACTCATACATGAACCCCAAGAGTCTGGGTGCAGGTTCCCTTCTGCTGGGTGCTGCCTTGGCTCAGCCCTTCCTGTGCAGGGCAGAGGAGGCTGAAACCCTCAGGACAGGGCTTCAGGAGATGAACCCAGACCCTTTGGTGCAATGGCTGAAGGACAGACATGTTTTTAGAAGTGGTAGGATGACTACAGTCCCTGGTGATGAGATGCATAAATGAGTTATAGAGAAACCACAGACTATTTTCCTAGTAAGCTTATCTTGCAGACCAAAATCAAGGATGCATTGTTTTTCCTTCAGTTTTTTTTGGAAAAACCTGCAGTAGCTTTTAGGTGAGTTAGAGAGCTGCAACTACCCAATGGAAAAATATCCTCTAAATGCTGTTGTATCACTCTTTAAAATAAAAAAATCCCATCAAATGACCCAGAACATTTGCTCTACTCCATTTATAGGACTCCCAATTTAGATTCTTTAACTACTTTTTCAAATACTTCTTTAACTGCTGATTTAGCTGCCTAATGACAGCATGTAAATCTTGTGGCTGAGAGGATGAAGCAAATGAAAACCAATCACAGAACTTCACATTCCCAAATTCTTGCCATTATAAATTTACTGCCACTGCCCCTGTAACTCTTGCTGTCAAGCACAATGAGGAGGGAAACATGTGCATTAGCAGACTGTGGCCTGGCATGACATTATTGCAATCTTTAGTATACTCCCCCTTTTTCCTCAGAAAAATATAAGGACTGACCTTGCACTTCTTGCTCCATCAGGAATCCCACTGAGCCCTGTGGGCCCTTTCAGCTGGAGAAACCCCCGGATCCTTCCCCTAATTGGTTTCCTCCTTCTTGAACCTCACTAACACAGAGAGGAAAGGCCTATATTTCATAAGTGACATGGTTTTATCCACCAATTTAGAGACAAAGAGGAGCAATTTATAGAGGGAACATTTAATGCCTGTTAATTAGAATCCCATCAAGAGGTCTCAGATTTGACATCCTGAAAATTTACAGCACAGTTTCACAACTGCTGTGAGCCCAGAGTCCAAGGGGTGGCCTTTCCCTCCCTCTCTTGCCATGCTGGGAGGTCCCCAGTCCTCCTCCTACCATCCCTGTGCTTGTGGCACTGCTGTGAGCTGGGTGAGGATGGGATCTGCCTGGAAACTCAACTGAGAAAGGGAAAATTGTCTTCTAGTTGAATCCATTTCCCAAGAGAGAAACAGGGGAAAGCAGTAAACAGGCATGGACCCTCCCTTTGCAAGCAGTAATGTTCACAGGCTAAAAATGCTCATGGACCCCACATGGTGGTCCCAGGGCAGCCATTTTCTATAAATTTTGTGCTCTACACTGAAAAAATGCTAGGGAATTTCTGAAGTTTTGGCTTGTATCTCTAGGAGCAGAGATGGAAGAAATTAAGGGTAATTTTTCTAGAGAGATTCAAGGAAGGTTTTGTGCTGCTGGATGCAAATGGTGTAACTCAAAGTGTAGTTTGCCCTTCCATGAAACCACTAAGGCTAAAGTCTCACTGGAGAAGCCAGCCAGCCCTCAGCCAGCTCTGAAGAAACAGCACTCATTTTCTGCAGCTCTGCAACCATCAGGGGCAAAGCAGATAAAGACTTTTCCTACCCACTAAACTCAGTCCCTAGGGCCAAGCAGGCATAGGTAGGCTCTGAAAACCTGATAGATCTTGATGCCAGAGTGCAGCAGATAGTTTTTTGGCATCCAAACCTCTGAGGGGTTTTGCAGGCAACTGTTGATGGCTCTGCAGTCTCCTGCCTGATCGAGAGGCTGAGGCAAAGGGGTGTTGTCTTTTGGAATCTATTTTCCTTTGACTTATCTTTCAGTCTCAGGAATTCAGGACCTTTAATCTACTTGAGATTAAAGTCCTTTACAAATCCCTTCTGGCCTTTTTTGGGAGTAAGGAAGTTACAGACACCCTACTTGCACATTCCTGTTGGGGCTTTTTTTTCATTGTAAATTGGAAACAAGCAACATTCTAATTGTTGTGAGCACTACAATGAACGAGACAAGTACTCTTACAGTGCCCTATAAAAACAATTTACATATTGTCAGGTGAAAGTGTTAACAGGAAAATTTAAGTCTTTATTTGTCTAAATATTCAAAATATATTCCAAGTGCATCACCCCAAGCATGCTAGGGAAAAGGAGGTATAGAATTACCAAAGCTTACTCAGTTTGGCAGCCCTGAGCACAGAATCCATTTACTTTGCTTATGAGAAAGAGATATTTTTACACGATCAGAAAACAAGAGTATAAAAATACTTAGGTATGTAGATTTGCAACAGCAAGGCCTCCCATGAAATCCATTGAAATTAGTGGAACTATTTCTGTTGACTTCCCTGGGGTCTGGATTAGCTCTTTAGCACTTCTGTAGTAATTAGTTGTTAACTCAGACATTCTTGGAAAAATATTGCCGTGATTCAGTGATTCTCTTCTTGACACATGGAGTCAGTGATTCACATTCTGCTGGTGTTCTCAGCACTAAGGCTGAAACAGAATGGTGTCTTTGGTGTGTACAGAGAGAAAGAATAATTCCTGCAAACTACAGCTCAACATGATCTTTGCTGTCGTGTGCCATGCCTTGACTTCCATCAGTCCCTGTAACTAAACCAGGGGTCCAACAGTGTGTACAGAATTAGCTCAGGTCAACTTTTCACTTACCAGTAGTAATTTACAAAGTAGCTGAAAATAGCTGGTACTTTTATTTGTGGTCTTAACGTATTTTGTTGTGAAAACAACCAAATGTGGGATCTACTTTAGCTGCCCAGCTTTACACTGATGCTTTTGAAGTTTGGGTACCCTGGGGTGTTAAACCAGAACTGCAAGGCCTTACTTCCAACATTAGTTCTTTGGTACTGCTTTCACAGTATTGCTACAAGTTCCATCTGTAACTACACTTTTTCATCCCTGCATCTTAATGTTTTCAAGTTTTGTATCTGAAGAGTACACTTTAGGACACGTTGAAACAAGTACCAAGTATTTGTTGACATTTTATCTCCATCTTTCCCATATTTTTGGATCTGATACCTGGCTCCTTCACACCTGAGCACATGTATCCATCTTGTTTTCTTTCAACCATCCCTGCTGTTGCACAACTGTGCTGTCCTGTCTCCTCTTGCATCACCACAATTCCAAAACAGTGTTGGTTTGGAGAGACAAAAGACTTCAGAGAGATCAGAGTCCTATCTGCATCAGATAGAGGAGTGCAGTCTGTGCAGCATTCAGATTGTGGCCAGATAGTCAGAGCCAGACTTTCAAAGATGCTGAGCTCACTTGCATATTTGCAACAGAGGTGTGGCAAATTTACTGATAACCATTAACCTAAGAAATGTCCTTGTTTTGTTTGGATCACTTTAATTGTCTTGCACACTTCTTGGTGTTTTGCTTATTTTCTCATGAATCTGTTGCCTGCCTCCATGCTACAGCTTTCAAGTCTCATTTTCTGGATCCTTCCTTTCCCCAGGAGCTATGACAAAGGCAGTTTCAGGTTATCCCCACCTACATAGCTACAATTAATTGCCACACTCATTAGGAGTTATTTTATTCCAGCAGATTTTGAGCCATGTTTTAAATTAGGGCATAATTTGTCTACAGTGGCTGTGCCTCCAAACTGTGATATCATGTCTGGAGATGAGGAGAGGCACACATTTACACATGCATCACCTGTGGGTGACTTTGGGTTGGTTTTTTTAGGAGAGGAAATCACCTGTTCTCCCACAGCTAAGGCACACCATCTGTTTCATAGCAGAATTATTTTTCAAGAGTGTTCTTCCCTTTGATATTTTACAACCTTTGATTGCACATCCAGAGCTTCAGCTTCCTCTCCAAGCAGCTGCCTTGCCAAGGCATTTGAATTGTGACAGTTTCTGAGCTGGAATTTCTGAATCTCCAAAGTTTGAAATTAGGAACTGGACTGAAATCATTCACCAAAAACCTTTGGGTGGTAGTGAGCTGTAAGAACTATGAACCCAAACATCAGTTCAGGTTCTTTGGGCAGAAGGGCTATTAAGTATATCCAGCAAATATTCATACTGGTGACATTTAAGGGAGCATTTAACACATAATGCAGCTGAGATGAATTCATTCAGGAACGACCAAAAGGTGCTCACTGTGGTATGTTGTGTCAGTAGGGATCAGATTTTAGAGATCTAATGGAGAAACTACAGTCATATTCAAAGCTCTGAAGCAATTAGCACCAACTCTTTTGGTGCACATTTAAAATACCACTCTTCCCCCCACCCTTTTTTGTAAAACACCCTCCTCATTCAAAGTCCTCAGGTAATCAATTGCAAACAACCCAGTTGCAGTTTTGTCAAAGTTCTGCCTCACACCCATCAAACCCAGGAAACTCAGACTGCTTACCTAGTGCTGCTGTGCTTAAGGTATTACTGAGGTCTACAAAAAGTGCATGATCATATATACTGTACCATATGTTCCCAAATACCAATGCATAGCAGCATGAATTAAGGATAGGATTTCAGCCTTCATAATGAAGAGCCTTGCTTTTATGAGTTCAAGTCAGACCCTCAATGTTATTTTACCATAGATTTTGGTGTTTAATTATGTAATAAGATTTACTACAGTCATCTAACAGATGTTGATTCAGGGTCAGTGTTTCTCATAAATTAGTTCTGAAAGGATTTGTTACTTCTGGGTCAGCAGATAGGACCAGAGTGCAAAGAAAAAGGGGAAAAACAATAAACACTGACTCAAAGGGTTTCTTCGGATTCTTTCTTCAGTTACATATCCACATATTTTCATGATCTTAATGACTATAGCCACAGGAATGTTTGCTTTAACACTAAAGATGGCTCAGCCCAAAACCCTATATCCAAACATCTGCAAAGCATGGGAAAGTTTAAACTTTGGGGCTCTTTATTTTATGACCCTGGCCGTTAATTTTTCATACTAATATGACACATTTTTTCTAGGGCTCTGCAGTGGGAATGACTGTGAACTCTAGCAGCACCCAAAAAAGTTTCATCTTTGTATGTTTATTGTCAGACTTTGTGTATATGAAGTGCAGCTAAAGACTGGTGTTGGCCGATGTAGTTGTCATCACATATGTACACTGGAAAGGTGCACTGACTTCCCTTTGAAAATTCAGTCTTATATCTTTGGAAGCAAATCATATTGGTACATCCTACTGCTAGACCTCTCTGTAACACACCCTGCTGGGGATGTTATCCATAATATAACTAAAACCACACAGCATTATATTCATTCTTCTATAGTTGTGGTTAAGGGAGCTATTCCATATTAAAATATTTTTTCCTCCCCTCTATAATTTAGGTGTAGACAAATTCCTTTGAGACTGAAATCATACTCTTTATATCTTATTCTGCTGAGAATACTTAAGAGGAAAGGGATTACGGCACATTTAATAATATAACTAGCACTTACGGGGCAGTTTTAGCCTGCCAAATGTTTTATAAACACTGGTGAACGTTCACAGTATGCCCCAACTTGAGTATAGAAGTTGAGTGATCCTTCTGAGGTTGTAGGAAATGTTATGGCCAGAGGTGCAACTGCATCTTTGTTCATTCGGTCCACACTAGGACTGCCCAAACTATTAAACTGTTTGCTGAACATGACTGCCTTGGTCTTGGAAGGTTTAGGGGTCACATACCTTAAAGACTCCTCTGAGCTGAATCCCAGCTCTCAGTAAGAACTCTGAAGTGTTTCCCTGAACAGTCATCACACAGTGGCAAACTGTGAGCCCTGGACTCCTTGCAGAAGTAATGTGTGAGAGGAAGAAGAGCTGGGGCCAACTGCTGAAGCTCAGCCAGCAAAGAAGCCCTGAACCTGCTCTATGTAAGTGCTTGGACACAGCCTGGTTCCTGGAGCTCCCCACGCTCCATCCCTGCCACGGGGGAGGCCCTGGCTGGTGCTGATAACACAAATGTGCTGTGCAGCACTGGAAATTGAAATAGTGCTTTCCAGACTCAGGCTTGAAACTCCTCTTTTTCAGGAGTAATTCCATTTAAGTCAATGGATTTACACAATGGATTTACTGCTGCCAGAAGAGAATCAGGCCTGTAGAAAGACATGCATTCTTTGCCAAGAAAATCTCAGAGCTAACTACTTGAATTGTGCAGTCAAGCTGCAGGGAGGTCAAGTGGACAGACGACGGGAATGGGATGTACAGGAAGTCCTTGGTTCAAACTTCAGCTCTTAAAATGACATGTGGTGTGACCTTGGGCAAGTCACTTCATCCTTTATAACTCTGTTTCCCCATTTCCCTTTGTCTGACTTGTCTATTTAATTTGGAATTTGTTCCAAGAAGGGCACTTGACTTCATGTGCTGGGCTGAGGCACTGACACCTCTCCTCCCCCTTGCTGGAGCACAGCCTTGAAATCTTTGTTTCCTCACAGCCCTGACCCTCAGCTTCAATATCCACCAGCAGTGTTACATGAGAACATCAGCTCCCATCAGGAGACAGGCAGACCTGTCACTTGTGGGATAATGAACCATGCTGACACTGTCTTGGGAGGACTCTGGCACTTATTATTGTTACACAGTCAGTGTTGGGAGGTGGAAGAAGGTCCTCACTTCTGATTTACAGTCCTGATCACTGAAGATGCTTTAAAATGAAAGCTTTGACCCTTCAGAGTGGTGCTGTGAGTTTGTGATGGATTCAGCTGGCGCCAAGTGTAGGTCACGAGCATGAAATGCTTTGAGAACTGGAATTTGTGTGTATATATATATACATATCTCTGTGTGTGTGTGTGTTTGTGTCCTTGTGCCATTTTCAGAGGCAGAGTCAGGCCAAGAACCAGCACTCCTGAAAAGCCCCATCTGTTTCTTTCAGCTCCTTCCCACAGCAGCTCAGTCCTTATCAGTGGCAAATATCCAGAGTCACTTGTCAAGCACGAAGCTGCCAAAAATCATTAAAACACAATGGTCACCCACACCCTGTACCAGCCAGCTGTAAAACTGTTTCAAAGAGAGTCTGATAAACATGTATATGCTCATAATAGCCCAGATAGAGCCCTCTGTTTCTTACGTGCATTAATGAACCAGCACAAGATGCTGCAATCAGATATTCCTGCCCTTTTCTGTTGTGGCAACTCGTGAGCTTGTTTGATGGTGAGGGGAGAGGGAACAAAGCAGGTGGCTAATGGGCTGTTTTTCTGTTTCAGTGGAGCATGACAGAGAGTTTCACCATCAGCGCTGCCACTACCGAGAGTTCAGGTTTGATCTCTCCAGAATCCCAGAGGGGGAAGCGGTGACGGCCGCTGAGTTCCGGATATACAAGGATTACATCCGTGAACGCTTCGATAATGAAACATTCCAGATTAGTGTCTACCAGGTACTCCAGGAGCACCCAGGAAGGTGAGTGGCCCACAGGCAAATCCCAAGGAAAACGCAAGCACAGTGTGTTCCTTCAAAAGGTTGTGTGCTACAAGCCTCTGCCTGCACCACAGAGCATCCTCAGAGCTTCCCTCTTGTCCCAGGGAGAAGCTGGGAAGCTGGGAGCTGTGTACTGGTGCAGGAAAAGATCTAAATTCCAAGTATTTCAACATTTTTGGAAGACCTACCCTTTTCCTCCTGCTGCTTGTAGATCCTCAGGTGGCAAACCCCCATCCAAATGCTTCCTTTCTATTTTAGTTTAATTACTAGCATTACTGGAGGCGTTCAAGGCCCCTAATTAACAAAGACAAATGACACCATGCTTTTTTATATTGATTGATTGTTTTGTGTGTGCAAAATTACAAGATGAGCTATTAAATCCATTCCAAGCAATTATCAATGCATGCCAGGCTCCCTGACAAATCCTCCAGGGAATTTGAATAAGAACATATGTTTGATTTTCTCATCTGTTTTTGGTTCCAATTAATCAGCAATCCCAAACCATTTATCAAAGGCACTTAGTTTCATTTGCACATACTTTTACATACCAATGCTTCCAAAAGTAAGATTGGATTTAATTACATGAAAAGTATATAGGGTCTCATGCTAGTCAGAAGTTATTCTCTAGGACTACTAATATGAGGTAATAATACTACAGCTCTAATTTAGGTTTATGAAAAGAGAAACACCAGGGATTTAAAAGGGGGGCTTTATATTCTTATAAGAGCTAATAAAAATGCAGCAAAAATATCTTGCATTTTTGATCCACTAAAATATGTTGGGAATCCTTATCAATGTTTTTAAATGGTGAGAATTTCTACTGACTTTTCTGTATGGTAAAAGTATCTGACTACTGCTGTGTTTTCTCCCATTTCTGAAATTCCAGTTCTATGGGTCCAAACTCGTAGGTCTCTTGGCATCTGTAATGACACAACTATTTGCATGGACTAGGGACTATGCTAACATTAATCTATTTTTATCCATTATAAACTATACATTTTAGCCAGTCTTTCTTAAAGGAGTTGGCAACAAGCCACAGATATGCATAGGACCCCATAGATGTCCTGCTTAGTACAAACATTCAAGTTTATTCTACCTTAGGCCCTTCCAGAGTTAGAAGCCACCCTTTGCTGTATTTCTTGAGTAGCTTATATAGGTACAGGCCTGCAGGGATGACTTTTCACTCTTGGAAAGGGCAGAAACAAGATATGTGTTGGCAAATGAAGAGCCAACACATGCCAGGGCATCACCAGCATGCCAGGGCATTAGTGAATTGCCAGAAACCTCTTCTTGAAGTAAATGTCCTTCCTTATCAGATGTCAGGGAAATTCTCTTCCAGATCCTAATTGGCAAGGTAGGTGCTCACTAGGAAACTTACAGAGTTAGGATGACACTCATTACCTTAATTTTAAGATGATACATCCACAGGTTTGTTAAAGCCATGGTTAGACAGGGTTTCAAGGTACAACTTAACAACTGCTCAGAGCATCAAGTGATATTGCAAACTGTCTCCTTCACAAATTCTTGTTCTTAAAGGAAAAAATGTATGCAAAAGGCAGGCATATACATGAACCACAGACTGGAAGAGGTGAGGAATCTTGCTAATTATACAGATGTTCCAGCTACAAGATCAAATGCAATTTTACTGCATCATATTCACCACAGGAACACTCTTTTTAATAAAAGTTCATGTGTGTTCACCATTTGCATACATTTTGGCACAGACAATAGTGAGTTTTGAACAGTTTGTCCTGAAAAAATATTCCTGTTGGTTTGGATTGACCAAAGGTAAAAATATTGTCCCTAACGTTTGTAAAAATATTTGCTCTTTTTCTGCATTTTTCCACTGACATTTTCCAAGCAACTCTGTCACAGACCAGTCATCCAAGTCAGTGTGTCATTGGGCAAGTGGAGAAAGAAAACAAACTCTCTCCACTGTTGATCAAAAAACACCCATTCACTTTGATGCTTCCTTGGCTGTTTGTCTCATCCTGAGCAGGCTGGAAAGTCAGCCCCATCTGACGTTGTTAGCAACAAGAGCAAAACAAAGCCAAACCCTCCCCCCAACACAGGCAAGAAAACCTTTGCTTGCCTTTGCCTTTGGAGCTTCCACTCCCTACAGTACAGGTACAATGGCCAACAAAAACCCAAATGGTTTTCCCTCTCCCTGTGCTCTTATGATGAGCCAAGAGCAGCACTGGGACCTCCAAGGACATTGTTGGAATTGTCTTGCAGAGCCTGAAACACCAGGGATTCTCCTGTGCCCCCAGCAAGGTGCACCAAAGCACAGCAGGTCAGTGGCTGCATTGCCTCTCCAGCATGGCACAGGGATCAGCACAGCTTCTTGGGCCCCCAAACCAGCACAGGATGCAGCTGGAAAGCCCAAGCTGAGACTCACACTTTTTTCTTTGAGGGTAAAGAGACAGCTGTAAATGCTGAAGGCTTGATTTTTTGCTTAAACCTCAGACAGACAAGCCCTCAGTTTGAAGGGTGAGATGGCCTGCCCTGAGTTCAAATAAACCATAACTACCAGCAGTTCAACAATTAATCACTTGCTTTACGAGTTCAGACAGGTTGGCAGGTATCTAACCAGCAACATCTCTTGTCTACAATTTATCGCTGGTGAAAAGCACAGGCACAGGTCTTTCCAGACAAACAGCTGTAACCACAGCAGACTATTTCTGAAATCCTGCCCCTCAATAATACTGACATTTGAACACAGGGTGGAGGCTCTCCTCCATCCTCCTGCTCAGTTGTGGGCAGATAGATACCTAAAAACTGTGGCATTAAGAATGAGAGCCCAGCCCTGTCCTCTGTAGCAGCTGGGATGCTGCTCTGGATTTTAAATAATAGAAATTATATCTCTGTCAAACTGAATTTATTATTACAGGTGTTTACAGGAAAACCAGACTAAATTCTTTCTGTCCTTTCCAAATCTGTGAATGCATTGCAAGGCAAGCTTTTCAAACAGGCAACATCCCCTTTATAGGAAGGCACGTACAGCATTCTTTAGGCACAAAGCATCAGTTATTCACTTTAGGCAAACAAGTACATTCATGAACAAAAATGTTCCTAATCATAAACACTGTGAAAACAGTTCCTGTTTTGACTAATATAACATCTCTCAAAGCTTTCGTGTGCATAAAGTGAAGTCCAGTGACTCATGTCCAACTTCTGTTTGGTCTCGATCACCCCAAAGCCTGAGAAAGAGTTTTATAAAGCCAGTGACTGGCTTGAGAGGGGTGCTGAGCAGCAGGATGTGAAGTCCTTGTTTGTGGTCACAAACCCTGTTAGTGAGAACTAAAAGTTACCATGAGGGAGCTGAGTACTGCTCAAACCTCCATCTCCTTCTGCCTGAGCACTACAGGAAAGCAAAGCCAACTCCAGTCTAGGGATCACACATCACAAGGCACAAGGCTATCTACAGGGTTTTGAAGGTCATTTATCTCAGGCACCTAAGCAGGACACATGCCAAAGTAAAGCTTATGGATATGAGCCTGAGAAAAATTAACTTTGATACTTTCACAACAGAATAATGAAATAGAGTGTGAACTACTTTGCAAAAGAAATATCCATTACTGTCAGACTTTGCTGCTGTTGTAAGTGATGACCAGAGCAAGAATTTTAAAGGGACTCAAGTGCTGAAGAGTAGTGGAATTTCTAACAGCAAAGCAGGTGGGATACCTAACTTCTACTGCAATTACTATCAACTTGTGTATTTTAAGGAATACCCATGCAGTTCTGGGGCAGATTATCAGTCAGGGCATCATTCTCAATTTATTAACTTGAAGTTGCAGAAGAAATGCAGGCTGTGTAACTCCCCTCAACAACAGAGGTCAATCCTGCCCATCTGTCTGCACCTTCAGAAGCAAAAATACCTCATCCCAGAGTTATATCTCCGATTTCATTGGGCCCAGCACTTGCACTGGAGAGTAAATCCCAACCCCTTTGAAGTTGATGGGAGTTTTGTTACTGGAGAGAATAAAGCCAGGTACTCGACCAGCCTTTGGTAATTGAAATGTCCTTGCTCCATGTTCACTTTGTGGCCGTTATGGATTTCACAGGCTTCAAAGGCAGTGACTGATTTGAATGCTCATGTTACCAGCCCCACAGAAAAATAAGATCTTGCAGGATGCATTCCTGGGTTTGACTTGCAGCTGGAATGCTTTAGTTTGTGCCTCAGACTATACCACTTCTGCACCAGGATCAAACCTGAGCCCCTCTGCAGACCCCTTTCTCCAGTTCACTGGAGTCTGTTTCCATGTTGTGGGTTGAAACATGAAATCCTAGCTTAAGAAACACTTAGGCCCACCCACCCTGCGGTGCAGATGTGCCTTCTTTTTGGAGCTTTTTAAAGTACCAGTGTGATTGTTCTAGGGATGGTGCAGCAAAGGATTCAGTTTCTTACAGTATTGTGCCCAAGCACCCTGACAGCATCTGCAAGTACTTTAACAGCATCTAGAAAGGTACTGACAATAGGTTTCATTTTTTGTTACTTATTTGCAAGTCAGTGGATAACTGTACTCTTACCTTCTTGAGAACAGCAGCAAAGGAACTTTAGCATGGAAACCCTGTAGCTCTCCAAGAAGAGAGCTGCATCTCTTTCAGAACCTTCCTGAAAGCCACTGCTGCTTGCAAAACCTCTGAGAAATCCTGAACTCACTTAGCAAGGCACAAAGCTTCACAGGCACTTGGGTAGCTGCAGGAGGCATTTTGCATACCCTGGTGGGTTCTTGCTCAGCTCAGTGATGCACTAATGAATAGTGATTCCATGCTGAACAGAAACAGCTGTATAAAGTGTCAGAGATGTATGTAACCTCATTTCTCTCAGCACTGCTTTTACAAGATGTTTCAGAATTAGGAAAGATGTTGCCTGTAACAAACTCCCACTGCCACTTTTAATCAGTCTCAGAAATCTCAATGTCATCCTTCTCAAACACCTCATAGGAAGGGGAATACAAATACTAGAGGCATAAAAGACAGAATTAAGAATATGCTGAAATGCTGTTTTCCCTAGGATTCAACAAAATTTACACAGATGTTTCACTACAGAACAGCCAGTCCTTGGAAACCCCCTCCAGCACCCTGCATTCCTTGCCATGGCCATCCCTTCACCTGGAGAAGCCCCCAGGCTGTGTTTGGGAAGGGAGAGGGAGAGGGAAGGATAAGCAGGGGATCCCAGCACAGAGAAGGGAAGGTGTGGGAGGAGGGCTGCATCAGGTCCGTGTACAGAGGGTGTTGCAAACATGCCAGGAAGAGGCCCAAGGAGATACTGGGGCCCTCTCAAAATAGGAAAGTCTGAAAAATATTTTCCTAAGCTTGTCTTTGGACAGCTGCAGCTGACTTTAAGCAATGACACCAAACAAACTGGAAGCTGGATACTGCAGGTTTTTTTAATCCAAACAGATGTCTTCAAACCCCAGATCTCCTCTCACCCTCTCAGGTTGCCTTTTCTTCCTTCTCCTCCCTCCACCTGCTTAAACCTGGGTGACTGTCCCCCCATGCCAGCTCTGTCCTTGGCTGCCTGTTAGTAAACACCATGCCTGTGACCCAGACAGCCCTTCTAGGGTCAGAATACCAGTCCTGAGGAGAGTTATGCTGCTGGTTTAGTTGCTGTGGTTCACGTGCCAAGTCAACAGGACATTTAACATATCTGTGCCTCAGGTGTTTCCTTAGTAAACTTGGTGTTTTATGGAATTAAGAGTGAATAACAAGTATGGAAAGCAGCTGAAGGGCTGAAGCTGCCAGAATATTCTGTGTGTGTGTGAGCAGGGCTGCAGAGGGTGGGTGACACAAGTTGGTTAAGAAAGGGAATCAGTGGAAGTGAAAAAGACTGGAAGAAGTGAGGTTTGGGGGAGTGAGTGGAGAAATAAGAGGAGGCAAAAACCAGAAAAGGCAAGTTTCACCAAGAAAGGAAATGGTGAGGAAGAGATATGACCTGTAGATATTTTTTCTGGACTGTTTCTAACAGGGGTTTCTCTCCTTTCTGTCATCCAGCACCTGACACTGCCAAACCAAGTTAGTAGAGAAGTGCCAACCTCCTGTCCTCATTTTAAGCTCCATCGACAGCCTGATGCTGGAGAAAACTGAGCTGAAAACTCCAAGTTTTACCATTGCTAAAAGCTTTGACACTCTTGCTGATAGAAATACTTTGAACACTGAGCCATTTTGATGTGGTCTCAACAAAACATACTAGTGGTCTGGATACAGACTTCATAATTTATGTAACCTTAATCTAGACATTAACATTTCCATGTCCCAGCTTAATTTTCTGTAAAAGGAGGATCAAGTGCCTCTTCTCATCTCTTGATTTTTTAGGAAGTTCAGTACAGTTTCTCATATGCTCCAAAGTTCTGAAATGAAGGTATTGAATGCAGGGCCAAGGAACCAAAAGGCATTTTTGCCTCCTAGTTGCAGAGCCATAATTCACATTCACGGGAATTCCCTGCCATTGGTAGGTAAAGTACCAGGGGGTGAGTTGTGCACTAGAAAACTTTTCCTTTTGTGCTTAAATCTTTATTTCAAACTAACACCCAAAGCAGATGCATTACACTTCACTAGCACTATTTAATGTAACAACTCGTTAGATAGGAGCACTCAGAGCAAATTTTGTTTAAATCTAACAATAAAAACACATGAATTACATCTTGTAATTGTCTCTTGCTGTCTCTTAGCTAGTGATTTAGCCCTGTTTGCCATAAGTCTTTGCAGAGCAGGCCATTTCACTTAAAAGGATGTTGATCTTTTTTAAAAGAATAAAAAATTTCTTTTCATCAAAACAGGCATCACAGTCTCAGGAGCCCCTGCTTGCAACATCAGTCAGGTTGCTCATCCCATCCGTGGCCACTGCTGGTGGGCCAGAGTGGAAAATACCAGTTCAGGAGTGTTTGAACTTCTCCAGAGAGCATCTGACACAGGGTCTTTATGGGTCCAAATGTTCCAGGCGTGTGTGGGAAGGACATTTCCCTTTAGTGGGTCCCTTTGATCTCCCTCACTTTAGGCTTCCCCTCCAGGCCTATTGTTTGCACATTTCTGTAACTACAGGAAAATAAACGCATTGTACAATTTCCCAGCCTGACTCACCCTGGTACTTGATGCTGTATGTTGTCTGGTTACCCTGATTGCATCATGTCAGCATGGGGAACCTAAAGGCCGGGTTTTCTGAGTAATACTGCAGTTGAGCTGTAGCTAAACCCCCCCCAAAGTTACCATTCTTGCTATTATCTTCAACCTGCAAAGTATAAGGGAGAAAAACCAAGCAAGCCAAGTCCCTATTAACCTTGTGTGAATCATGAGTTCCAGTCAGGAGCCATGCTTAAATGATGCAGTATGTGAGTATAAAAACCCTTTACTTCTGGAAACTTGGACTCAGCCATTGGGACGGGCCAATCCCTACTACTCCCTCGTCCCCAGCTCCTTTGGGATGGGTTTTGTTCAGTGTGTTGTAAACAGGGAAGGGCGGGAGGTGTCTGTGCAGCTGCATCATGCACAGCGGGAACGGGGCCATTGCTTCTGGGTGGGGATGCAACCCCAGGAAATTTGTCCCCCAGATTGAGTTCAAGCATCATACATTCCTGTAACCAATATGTGTGTGTATCTTCAGCTGTCCTAGGTGCAAAAGCTGACAGAGCTTCAGAGAACGTCACAGCCCCTTCCTAAGCCACCCACTTTGACTGCCCAAACCAAAATAGTCCCCATAGGATCCTCTTTGTGTTGGCAAGAAACTCCTGCAGCAAGTTCAGTTCTGATGAAGTTCAGCTTCTTCCACAAACCAAATCTTTGTTTAAAGGAAAGTAAAACTCTCTCCTGTGCCTCCTTCCATGGCTGAGCTGTGCAGGACAAAGGGAGGAAATGCAATTGCTACAACTCCATGCCTGCAAAACATCTCTTGCAAGCATCAACCCTTGCCTCCTCATTCTGAGCTGAGCTGGTACAGAAAGCCACTGATTTCCCTGGGGCTGCCACAGGCACCCTCACAGCCTTGGCTGGTGCTGCGTGTTCAGCCGTGTCCCATCAAAGGTTAACAGCATCGTGCATTGGTGAGGAAACAACAGAATCCTCTTACACACACTGGGTGATGTGCTCACGTGCTCTGAGGGAGCTCATTTCAGAAGTTTAATTTCTTCTAGGCCAGCCCAGAGCCAGAGGCGATGACATCCATTAGCTCACGGAGGAAAACCATCATCTCTTATACGCCCTGGCCCACAAAGGCTGAAAGGAAAGCTAGATAATAAAAACATTGCAATAAAACTCCATTTCTGTTTTGAGTCAGCTGTGTGGGACAAAAGCCTCGAATTTCTTGGTATCTCACAGGAAAAAGAATCACTACAAGCTCCGAGACAAAAGCCTCTATGTCTCCAGCACATCTTAGATTCATTTTTAATCTGTCGATATTTTCTGCAACCATGAGGCACTGTGTAAATTAAGTTAAATATATATATATAGATATATGCACTGGAAAATCAATGGTGACAAAATTAATAAGGTCTTCTTTAAGCTTTGAGGACATGATTAAAGGGTTTTCCAAGGATATTTCTTCATTCAGAAGGATATAATTACACTTAAACAAGTTATCATGTTTGTGCACTGTAAGTACAGAAGCACCTCTTACAGGACTTGTCTAGACACTTCCACAGTTTCTTTGTTCTCCTTGTAAAGTTATTTTTTTTAAGGAACTGTACAACTATCTAATTTTTTTCCCCACTATTTCCATCCAAGTCTTATCTCATAATTTCTGGTAAGAGAAGATTCCTTCCTTTAGAGAAACTGTTTTCTCAAATTTTCATTTTCATAAATTTCTCAGGAAATGTTTTGTAAATCTAGAAATATTTCACCCTTTTCAAATGTCCAAAACCCTCTCTATTTCAGATCTTTCTCATTTTCTGTTATTAGTTCTTGAACTAGAATAATTCAACAATGGCCTTTAAAAAAATTAGGCAACAAATGGATAAGAAAATTGCCATCCAAAGTGATGCAGACCTGTGCCTGTGCAGAGGGTTATTGCCTCAACCACCTGTAACGTCAGACAAATAAATTGAAAAAACAATTACATATGTTAATGTACACACACCAGTGTTCCAGCTGGCTTGCACCAGTGCTACAATTATGCACAAAAGTCAGGAAATGATGTGTGGAAAGGATAATGAGCAGCATTGTCTGCCCAATTACCAAGTTTGCATATGCAAACAATAATTTTGCAAATCTGTGCCTGGCAAGCCTTTTTTCCTGCAGTTGCATCAGTGGCTCTGAGGTTAACTGTAACAGCAAAGTAACCCAAAACCACCTCAACTCTGCTTCAACCCATCCTCCCTTTTTTAAGGAGCAGGGCTTCATCTGAAGGTGATTAGATGGGAAAGCTGCCCAGCTCCAAGCAGGCGTGTTGCCTAAAGCATGGATGTGAACGCCTGTAGAGACTGCAGTGGAAAGCCTGGTAACTGGGAATTATGCTGTTGTTTTTTTTCTTTTTAGGGATTCAGATTTGTTCCTGCTCGACTCTCGAACAATCTGGGCTGCAGAAGAAGGGTGGCTGGTGTTTGACATTACTGCAACCAGTAATCACTGGGTGGTGAATCCCCAACACAACCTTGGCCTGCAGCTCTCTGTGGAAGGCATCGATGGTGAGTGTCAGACACCAAGAGCGATCAAGCAGTCTCTGATTGAGGTGTAGGATTCCCAGCCAGGGAAGCCTTAGGCACTCAATACTCCTTCTTTTGAACGGGAGTCTTAAGTGCATTTTTCCTGGATTTGCCTAAGAGGAAAGTAATAATAACAGTAAAATAGTAGACATATTTCAGGTTGAGGGCATACTCAGATGCTTTAAAGAGACTGTAACCTGTCTGTGTCTGCAGACATTTCAGTGTTAGCTGTGTGCATATCCCTGTCAAGGTTTATATTTCTTGTGCAGGTAGAGCAATCCAGTTGAGGCGAGTTAGAAACTTTGCTATGTGTGAAAAGACAACTGAGTGATGTAGAAGGCTGGTGCTAACTAGCAAAAAATTTATGTCAAACTCAGGAAACACCTAGGAGTCATTTCAGTTTCCTTTGTGGCAGTAAAAATTACTGGTAACATTGTGCCTGGTCTCTATTCTAAGGTCTGCACTATGCTTATGGTACAAACCCCTGAGGTTTGGGAATGGGTGGGAGGACCTGGCTTTGCAATATCTCCCAAAAGGATGTGTTTAGAATCAAGTGGAGAATTTTCTGAACCAGGTCTTAAGTAAAAAGTCACACTGCTTTGTCTTGAAGTTAAGATACCTGATGCTCACTTGGAGACTTGTGCAAGGAAGCCAAAGTATCCTGCATCTTCCCAGGGCCTGGGATCATCCGAGACTGTCAGGCTGCCCCACAGGAGAGCTTAAGAAAAACTCAGCTCAAAACTATTAGTAATACTCTGAATGTAGTTATCTGGGGACATTCTTTCACTCTCCAGATAGACATCTATGATATCACTTGCTACTGGTTGTTACGCAGTCCTCTAAACACTTCCAGTAAGGAGGCATTTTGCATAAAGACTCTGCAAAGCAATTTTGAAAGAGGTAACCTGCAGAAAAGCAGTTGCAGAAAAGGGTGATGTTACTCATGTGAGATCTGCACACACAGAGGTGCACAGGGTTTGTTTTAACCTGCCCTTTCTGAGCCATCACTGGCTGCAGAAACTCAAACACAGATACAAAGCAGGAACTTCACCATGGAAGTTACTCGTCCCCACCCCAATGACAGATGCCTTTTCTCACCTTTGCATAAAGGTTCAAATTCAGCCTGGTTTACAACTTTGTCTTAACTCTTAAAGATAAAACAGTAAGGCAAATTAGCAAGCCAAGACAAGCTTAATCTGTTTTCAAACAGTTGGTTTTAGTTTTCAGTTTGCCTCCTAAATAAAACACTTGGAAGCACAGAAGCTGTGTCCATGATGATGGGACATTTGTTCAGTTCTGATTCACACATAGGAAAACCATCAAGATAGAGCCCAAAGGCCACAAAAAGTGGCAGCTGGAAGTAGGTTTAATATCTCTAAGCACTATCGGCACTCACACTCTTACACCAAAATAAAGCTTTCTTATCACTGTCCTCCCCTAATCCTACCTACTTATTTTACAGCAAAAGACAATCCTGTTTTTCAGCACTAAGGAGGAAGGCAGATGATTTATGAATGTTACAGATTCCAGTGGAGACCTTTCAGGATCCTGCATCCAAGGAAATGCTCAGACTTTGCTCAGACTTACAGTAACTCTGCTCTGCTGTAGCAATCAGGGGTGGATCCTTACAAGTATACAGCCTGATCTATCACAGATAGAGCTTGCAAAGACAGAAGTTCCCAGGTTCAGTGATAAGTGAATTCTTATCTCTTATTCGACTCCAGGAAAATTAGTAATCTGGGTTCTTTTTATGTTCCTGAAGAATCTAGTCAAGTGTGTAAAGGGTTTAAATGATATAAAAAGTAACTTGCTGCTTCCTCAATATAGATTAACAAAATACTTAGAAGTGTTTAAAAAGTAAATACAGAGTTACAGGACCCAATTTTTGCCTTTCTTCTGTAACCAGGTCCCCTGGCAGCACACCTTTGCACTCGCAGCTCATCATACCTGTACATTTTTTTCTATTTTAAATTGCAAGGATGTGTCTTTCCTTGCTCCACAAGTTCACGTTAGACCAACTGTGTGAACTAACAAGAAAGCTGTTTTTTTGCCAACTTCATGAAAATCATATGCTGCAAACACAGCAGGAGTTTGATGTGACACTACATGCTCAGGCAACCCCCAAAGCTTAAAGTGAATTAGGAAAAAAAAATTAAAATTTTTTTCTTTGTACCTGTCATTACATCTAGAGATCTCCAACCACAAGGACAGAACAGTCTATGTAAAAACAAATCTGACATAATGAACACCATCCAAAAGAAATTATACAAAAGAAATTGATTCAATATATCTTTTTATTTCTTTATAATCTTGCCAAATAAGTCTATCAACATGTATTACTAGGGTGGAATCAAAGGGTATTTGTTTACTCTTAGAAAATGGGGATCAGTTCAAGCAGCAAGCAAAAGAAACGTTTGAGTGACTCAGGAGCCTTCAGTGAGCTCTCAGCCCAGCACTGAGACATCTTGATGCTCTGCAGCAGCAAATGGCAACAGCAGCTGCCTGCTTAGGTTTATTTAGATTATTACTTAAGAACCCATTTCTGACAGTATTAAAAAAGTAGCTACATAGAAGCAGATAAAGCCATACCCTCTGGTTCAAGAGCACAGCTTCATTTCTTTTGGGAAAAGTTTGTCGTTGTCTGCTGTGGACTGGACATATCCTTGGGTTTAACCTTGCTTTCTGGATGGACAGGAAAATTAGAAAGTTTCTCATCTGTATTGAAAAGAAACATGCTATGTCACATACAGAGCATTGTGTGCCTTTTTAACTCTTAAGGAAGCATTGCCACTGCAGTGGTCCTGGATGTGACACGTTGGTGTCACATGAGGAAATCATTGGTCAAATGCTGCTTTTTGCTGCACTAATGCAAATCCATTAAACATCTGAGTGTGAAGCTGGGTCCCCTCCCTGCATGCTGCTGACCTTATCTCTAGAGACATGGCAAAGGTGGAACACTTGACACTGGGCAAACCAGAGCCATAGATGTGCTTGCTGGTTTAAACAGCTTTGGGAAGCAGAAAGGCTTCTTTGAAGGGGCAGGGAAAGCCAGAGGAGCAGTGCTCAGTGAGGTCCAACTCTTGCAGCTGAGCTTGTCTTCAGGAAATAAGGCTTCTATCTGGCAAAGTCTGAGCACAAGTGGAACTACTTATATATTTAGAATTAGCTACTTGCTGAAGCACTTTGTGGGCTCAGCCTCAAATGCTTAGAAAGAAAACTTTTTGGATTAGTTTCCAGAACGGAGCTTAAGCAGAAAGTGAAGTGTCCACATATAAATCTATGTACATGAGTTTTTGCATCTGCTACTTTCACCCCTGCTTTCCTACTGCCCTGTTTGAGATGAGTTTCACTTTATCTAGTTCAGAAGGCCCAGCCCAGATGCATGTGCTGTGGGACCTGGCCACACCAGGCACTTCCAGCTGCCACGTTCCCCCTCCAGCACCTCCTGAGTCCTCTCCACAAACCCCAAACACAGCAGCTTGGGACTTGCTCACTGGGCTGCACACTTTTAGAAAGCTAGAGAATGGACTTCAGCTCAGGCTTTGAGCACAGCCCCCTTTTCTGGGGCCGTCACATTTGCCGATCTTACGGTAACTTGCAAGAGCAAAGATGGAAACAATTCCATAAAGACAACAATTTATAATCCTTGTCATATACTTCACTCATCTTAAGAATAGCAGCTTTAGAACATTACCTAGAAATAAATACTTCAGGTTACCTGCTGCTTCTCACACAATAGTCACAAACAAGTAAGACAAGGAAATCTTTGTCAGGGGTCTCTTGCCCATCGCCTGCTCTGCTCTTGGGGCTTCTCAAAGTGTCATCTTCTGTGTATTTGATTTGTGGCTGACAAGGCCCAACTCTGTCCTTAACAAAAGGATCACAAAAGCCATGACCATAACTTTGACTTAGCAGCAGTACTCAGTAGCTTGTAACAGAATAACCCTGGGTATAGCCCCTCTATTTCCCAGTAGCACCCAGACACCCTTTAGAGGCAACAAGGGGAATAGATTTGCTGCTGCCACCCACTTCTTGTGTCTCTTGTATATATTTCATTATACAGAGAAAACACCTTATCTTTTACCAAAAATAAGAATATTTTAAAAGCCCAGGGTGAAGGAAGCATGAACAGTAATCAACAGTTGTAGAACGAGGTTCTCAGGTACAGTAGTGCTGAGATAAGAGCCATTTTGCTTATTGCTCTAACATCTGAACTATTTGTTTCTCAGTTACAACATATCTGGAACTCTGTCAGCATTTCATGCAAGGCATTTTTATTTTAACTTAATAACCTTCCAGTGGGAATTTAGTGTTCCTATGGGCTGAGTTTTATGGCTAGTTTTATAGGATCACTTCAAATTATATGTTGGTGAACTTAAAGAAACCCCTCTAAAGAATGCAGGAAAAGTTAATGCTAAGCGTATTTAGGGTAAAATAATTATATATAGGGCTATTTTATGTAACTTTTACATGCAGATTTAAAATGAATTTAGCTGTGCTGAGCTGCTCTTGTCAGAAGCAGCTTTGCTGATTAAGTCCAGGTCCTTGGTGGATCAATGCATACAGATGTGCCTAGGGATCACCCTTGCCAGCCAGCCAGCAGCTCTGCTCCTTGTTATCCTTACTATGTCTGCTGAAAATGAAAAATTACTGCAGGGCCTCTAATCAGTCCATTCTGTTATTAAGGGCAAAGCATCAATCCCAAACTGGCAGGTCTTATAGGAAGGCACGGCCCCCAGAACAAGCAGCCCTTCACAGTAGCCTTCTTCAAAGCCACCGAGGTCCATCTCCGCAGCATCCGCTCCACGGGAGGGAAGCAAAGGAGCCAGAACAGATCCAAACCACCAAAGACCCAGGAGGCTTTCCGGGTGTCAAACATTGCAGGTACAGTGTGGGTTCTGGGGCAGTGTTTCTGGGTGTGGGGTAATGGAGGAAAAGTTTTTCCCACATTTGTCTGTTTCTCGTCTTTTTTGTTTACCGCTCGTGTTCAGCTGCTGGTTTGAACCCACTTGGAATTAAGGATTACTCAAAAAAAAAAAAAAAAGTTATAAAAAGATGGATTTGAACCAATGTTAAACTGAGGGATTCCTTAATCCAATTAAAAAAAAAAAAAAGCACCTAACCAGAAAATTTCCTTTTGTCCCACATCAAATATATTCTCATTTTGAAATGTAAGATGATTACATTAAAGCAATAAGTGATCAAAATTATAGTAAATATATAAATATAAAAATAATAAACATATAAAGTTAAATTATAGTATATTTCAGTGGATCTGAATCAAAGTGCTGCAGCTTTCAAAAATCTGTGATTTTAACTTTTTCTCCAAAAGAAGGTTAGTAGTCCCAAAAGTTTTGCATGGAAGAGGAAAACCCATTCCTAAGATGCAAGTGCAGGAAAAATGAAGTTATTTTGGGGGGAGCTCTGCTTCCTAATATGGAAGAAAACTCCAGGCATTTGAAATAGAAATGTGGCTTAATTATGAGATACCTCAGAATAATGGGCCCTTGGTGACCTTCCTAGCAGGAACCACAGCACCAGGCAAGCTCTGCAAGGGCAGTGGCAAATTCCAGCTCTATTTCTCCAAGTGTTCACTGAGCAGAAGGAGAGCTTGCAAGAGGTGGAATTCAAAGGACATTTTAGGGCATAATAATCATCTTATGCAACTTGCCTCTGGCTTTGGCTGCTTGGGGTTACCTGCAAGGCCATGGGAGAACTCTCTCCCATCAGTCTTGTTGCAGCCTCCCAATATTTAATCAGGTCATTCCTCTCCTAGACCTAATGATGTTTTTCTGCAGCCCTGTTAATAGGGGTGACTCCTCTGATCTACCCACATGTGTGTTTTTCTGTACCTGTCACTGAAATCCTTAAGTGTCTTAAAATGCTTTGCCATGGCTTGTATTTCTGACCTCTGGGTTTTGCAGTACCCCAAGCATAGATGGTCTGCATTTAAGTCTGCATTTTTATCACCTATCTGCTCTAGAAATTCAATTTTTAAAATATGGGTAGGGGACAAAATAATTTCTCACCTCTGTGAGTAGGTTACAAAAGGCCCTGTAACCAGTGTCCTACTTGCATCTTGGGGACCCCATGTTAAGTTGATTTCCAACAATAAGAGTTTAAAAAAATATTTCATGGTACTTCTACTTGGGTCTCCAGCTCAGCCTATAGGTTCAGGGTGGACACAGCTTTTAAACTGCGGTGATAGGTGTGGTTGCTCAGATCCAGGATTCAGATCCATGCTTTATTCCTTTGGCTTCAGGATTGTCACCCATTGGGAGAAGTCTGTAATTTGGATGCAGCTACACTGGACAGAACAGATTTCATGTTATCTTTATGTAATATGTTATCTCAGTAGGTCTGAAGATGCAACCTTCACCAGTAATGCAGGTGATTCAAAGACAGGAATTCAGGAAATCCTTTAAGGGTACTGCTTCCTATCACTCCTTCCACTGGTTCTACTTTTATATAGTAGACAATAATCAAGAGAGATCTGCTTTTTGCTAACAGGAAGCCCAGAAAAACCAAACCAAACCAAACCAAACACAAACAAAAAGCCCCACTATTTTCCCAGACCTTTTGTGGCTTTGCACAAAAAGCCAGAGGGGCTTTTCATATGTACTGAGCCCAGACATTATTTTATTACTAAACCAGCAAATGTTAAAAAACAAAACAAAACAACACAAACCAGCCACAGGAGCAACAGAAGAGTAGTGAGGCCTCAGTCCCTGCTGGGGTTTGCTGAGGGCTGTGGGTGCTGTGGCAGCCCAGCCTCATGGCACCTTTTTCTCCCTGTGCAGAGAACAGCAGCAGTGACCAGAGACAAGCCTGCAAGAAGCATGAGCTCTATGTCAGCTTCAGGGACCTCGGGTGGCAGGTAAGGCTCTGTGTGACCAGGCTGTCAGCTGAGCTGCCCTTGCACATCACTTACCCAGCTGCAATAGTGAGAGCAAGCCAATAACTCAGTAACTGCTTTTTTTTTTTAATCCCTGAGGGACAAAACTTAACATACTGCCTTTAGCATGCTTAAGAAGTGCTTTTGCAAAGTTTTGTATACAAATATTTAGAGTCAGGCTGGCTAGAAACTCAACACACTTAGGTCCTTTTGAGAAACCGTGGCTCTGAAAGTCTTCTGGCATTGCTGGATGCACACACAGCTCTCCATTTTCATCTATCAGTTCTTTTAGATCTGGTTAAAGACACTTTCATTTCTGAAAGCTTGTACCTGGCATTTCAGTGAGGGGGGAAGTGAGGCAGCTGCTTAAAAAGTGTATGAGGTAGCATTAGCAAGTCCAGGGTACCAGTTTTTTATTTTGCACTAACTGTGGGTATACAAGCTGACAGTTTCATGTGCTGCTTTAATGTTTTTTTTGTTTCACTGCACAATATTTCTGTCCTTCTCCACAATCCAACATCTTCAATGTAACCAAGGACTGGATCATCGCTCCGGAGGGCTACGCTGCCTATTACTGTGAAGGAGAATGTGCTTTCCCCTTGAATTCCTACATGAATGCTACAAACCATGCCATTGTGCAGACACTGGTAGGTGCACTGTAGCTCCTGGTGGAGTTATATCTGCTAGGTACCACTCAGGACTA
This sequence comes from Heliangelus exortis, assembly GCF_036169615.1. NCBI lineage: Eukaryota > Metazoa > Chordata > Aves > Apodiformes > Trochilidae > Heliangelus > Heliangelus exortis. The sequence continues at coordinate 6,711,877 of NC_092437.1, forward strand.
AGTTTATACACACAAAAAAATCTCTAAGCTAACAAGAGAAGGAAGGTCTGCATGAGCTCATCAAGATGCCTGCAGCATCTGGCTCAACATGTTTAGCCAAGTGGCCTGAATTAATAGTTGGCTAGGAATTACCCTGTCTTTGCTGCAAGCATTGACATGCACTCTCTAGTTTAAAAAGGCCCTAAGATAGACATCTGAGCAGTGGTACAGTCCCACTGCATGGAAATGAAAGAGCAGAACTTGAGACCCACTCTCAGCACCTCTTGGAAAAAGGCCCCACCGTGTGCTGCTGCAGAAAGGGGATCTGGGGGCAGACTGAGGAAGGGGTCAGTGAATCCCAAAACTGCACGGCCCAGCTGCTCTGTGGGTGTGTTTGTTTTAAGAAATTGTGCAAAGATGTCCAGATGGGAGCCCTGAGCTGGTTGTGTCCTCATGACACAGTTCCTGTGATGAGGGGGATCATTGGTCAGGGGCTACCCAGCTCCAGCTGTATCACCAAAACCAATGCACCACAACTCTTGGCATGGCCCAGAAGGCACACTTGTCCCAGGCACCCCAGCTGTGCAGTATCCCCAGCTGACCTGCCTGGACATCCCCCCTTGCCCAGCTCAGGTCCAGCCCAGATCTGTGAAGATCTGCATTGCACAAGGAGGCTCAGTCCACCTTTTCGTCTCCATCTTATGTCCATCTCTCCATCTCATGCACATCTAAGGACAACATTGAAAAAAACTATTAGGAAAACTAGCTGCATTTCTTCCAAGGGAAGAAATATCTGTGTGGTTTCCTCCTGGTAGATTGCTTTTTATTTGCTTTTCCTCCCTCTCCTCAGAGGTCCCACAGCAGGGAGCACAGGGGACCCAGAGACCTTGGCCTCAGCTGAGTCTCGGTGCTGCCAGATGCAGGGACAGGGGCCCTGCAAAAAACCTGCACACCCCACAGAGCTTATCATAATTGGTACACTTCTGCAAAACCCTGCTTTGAGAATTTTCTAATGAAAACCTGCTTCACTGAAAGATTTCCAACCAGATCTGACTTGGGTGTGTGCGTCAGCCTCTGTACATGCAGTGGACATCTCGAGCCATTTGTACACAAAGCCAGGTGTTCAAAACATGTCTGAGTGTGTGGGACAGACAGAAGGTTGCCTGGGAAAGAAAATATGGGGGAGGAAAAGGGAAAAGTAAATCTTAACATGCGTCTGCTTTCATTCCCCAGGTTCACTTTATAAACCCAGAGACTGTGCCGAAACCCTGCTGTGCTCCTACACAACTCAATGCCATCTCAGTGCTCTATTTTGATGACAGCTCCAATGTAATCTTAAAAAAATACAGGAACATGGTCGTACGAGCATGTGGCTGTCATTAGATTGGTAGGAAAGGAAAAAAAAAAGTTATTTTTAACGTTTTTGTATGGCTATGGGGGGGAGGGGAAAAGGTTAGCACTCCAGCAACGGGTTTCAAAAAAAATCTAAAACAGTTTTTAGGACCAGGCTTCTGAAAGTTCAGACAATGGAACAGTTTCTGGATTTAAGTGGCATTTGAACACATTTTGTTTTAGTTTATTACAGACAATGAGCTTGTAAACTGAAACAAGCCAGAGAAATCATTTAAAATCAAATCTGCCTACAAAATTGGCTCCTCCAATACATACTTTTGCAAATGAGTCTTTCTGAAGATTGCAAACTCACCAATGTTGATTGTAAGTTAAAAAATAATAATCTGTCCAAGGTGAGAATGTGCCGTGACTAATAAGCATGTGTAGTTCCTGTAATACAGTTTGCAATAAAATAAGTGATCAAAATATACCTGGAGTGAACAGGTATTTTGTTAGAGAATTATTACTTTGATCCCTCTGTTTACTTTTGCTTATGAAATTGAAACGAAGATAAATTACATGCAATTTCCAGTTTTAAAGTATAGCAAGTTCAAAGGACACTTTAGTCTAAGAATAATTAAAAAAGATTTTCTAATTAGAAAAGAACTGAAAAAAATTATTTCAAAGAGCAAGACTTTTTGGGTATACTTTTTTGTTGTCAAGAGGAAAGAAATTTCCTCCAGCAACCAGAAAGAATTTGAATTCGCTATGAACTCAAAACAGGAAAGCAGCAAAATGTTTAAAGACAGGGATTAAACCTAACGTTTAGCTGGGATATTCAAAGCAGAGTTGTGAAAGCCAGCTAAAGATCCTGCTCCTGTTTGGAAAATGTCCATTGACTTCACTGAACAAGTTCCAACGCCGTTTCAGAAACGTGGAGACCCAAGTGCAGGAGGTGCTGTGAGCTGGGCCATTCACCCAGCACCACACAGACTCAGCTAGAAACAAGCTAGGAAACATTACTTCCCAGGATCAGTGTTTATGGTAAAACTCCTGCTCTACTACTTGCTTCACCTTTTAAAAACCCTAAAATAATAAAACCCTTTCAAGAGCCACACCAGCAAGCTGGAACCAGGAGCAAGAAAATGTCCCCTCAAGGCTTTTCTTTTTCCTTCTTTTAAAGTCACAGGTTACACAAACATCACACTTATGTAATTAAAACTCAATTAAAGTTGTGAATAAGAATACAAAGTAGCAGTAACCAATCACAAACCAATTCAACACTTTGGCATACGTTGCCATTACAAAAGGAGGATTGACATAAATTTCACCAGAGAGATAAAAAAAAGAAAATTCTGTCTAATAAAACACCAGGTTCTCAGCACACCCAGCTCTAAATCTCCAAACTTCAAAAACCTAAACCTCCAACAGATGGGTCCAGAACATAATAAATCCCTGGTGGTGGTTCTCTGTGCAGTGAGTGGACAGGGTGATGCAGCTGCAGTGAGGACTTGGCTCCATGTCTTGTCTTAGAGAAGAGTTAGAGAAAGAAGATAAATTAGCACAACTGCCTGATTCTGGAAATCAGTCACTGCTCTTCCTTTAAATCACAGACCAAATCCAGACCAGATGCCTCGCTTTAAAAAGAACAAGCAAAGAAGGAAAGAAAAAAAATTACTGCCTATGAAATAAATTGGAAACTTGTTTCTGATGATCTAAATCTAATCTCATTTAAGTCAATTGGTGTTTTCCCAGCAGTTTTCTCAGTAGCAAGATTAGGCTCATGGGAAAGTGGAAGCCTCTCCATGACACTGGTAGGTTTTGGCCAGGGGCCTCGGTGTGCACTTGCCACATTGCCAGATGTGCTCAGTTCCCAACCCAGGCAACTCAAACATCTGCAGGAGCAGCCTGGCCTCAGCACCTACACTCTGCAAGCTTCCTAACTGCCCCAAGGTGGGACCTGGAGCAAACAGCTACAGCCACCAGGAGAACAACTGGAGGCACAAGACCATCTCTCTCTAGAGCCTGCAGACAGGAGGATCTATGAGAAACAGCCAAGTCACAACTGCCCTCAGCATCTCTGAGTGAGGAACCGAAATCGTACAGATTGGAAGCATCTTTGGACAATGTAAATACATCAGTGCTTCTGTAAACTTCCTAAAGGAAGTTAAGGTGCTGCCTAGAAAGTTCAAAGCTAATCAGGCCTAAACTTCCACTAGTTAGTAGTCATGGATTAGTTTTTCTTGTGGGTGTTTCAGTGTTGGTGGTCACTGCATTGGTGTATTGCTTTTTTTTTTTTTTTTATTAACTTGGACCACAGTATCTTGCTGTATAAGATTCACATATTAAATATTATGTGGGGGTTGTTTCTGGTTTGGGTTTTGTTGGTTTGTTGTTTTGTTTTTTTTTTTTTAATATTACAGGATTTCTGTTGCTAGGCTCAACATCAGCGTCACTGTTTGTACATTTTTATGTAAATAGTTGTCACAAGTGGAAGAAGAATTATTTATTTCCATCTCCGAATTCCTTTTTGGTCACATCCAGGAAAAATTATTCTCAGTTCCTAAGCACATTTGTTTCCTTATTTAAGAAGATATTTATTAACAGTTGGCAAAAACGCATACATGTTTCTGGTTCTTTTCATAAAGCAGCTGTCAGAAGCCTTTTGTACAAACTAGTAAAATAAATCATTACAACTTTACAAAAGATATCCCAACAACATTATGTATCTGTGTGGTTATTGTCCCTATATTTGTAAAACCTTTTTGGCTGGGGAATATTTCATCTTGAGCCTCCGTTTTCATGTAGATCAATCTCTGTGTATGGCACATGTTGCTATTTGATGCAACTCCTTGAGTCCAAATACAACAGAGAGGAAAGAATACAAATAAATATGAATATGTTTTGCAGACTGCACTGCAAAGATCCCTGATTGAATTATAGTGCAGCTGTCAGCAGCTGTTTCAAAGAAGCAGGGGGTAAATTAGTTCTGTTTACTGCTAACATAGTTCAGAGATTTAGTCATCCCAATAAAATTATAGAGGCACAAGAAAGGAAAAAAGAAACTCCAAAGAAACATCAGCCAAGAAGCTGACATTTTCTAATTTAGATTGTTTTAGCATATTTCAGAGATGCTGCTGGCATGAGGTTTCCTACTGTGGATACCACACCGCATTGCTATGGAGGCAACTGAAAAAAAAAAAAAAATGGTCTAAATCCCTGTATTAACTAAACATTTTATCTTCAGGGCATAACAGCAATTTTTGGGGTTTGTTTACTTTGAACAGCAAGCAGAGTTGTGCTGGTTTATGTAGATGTATTGCTGATAGAGGCTCATATCACCAGTGTTTTGCAGTTAACTGCAATCTTTCACAAAGCAATTACAAATTCACAAGTAGCTTTGCTTCGTGCACTGATTTGAAGTCCAGCAAAGCATCAGTGGAAAGACCCTTATTGACCTAAACTTGGGGTTTACATGCTCAGACTAATTTTAAGAGGAAGATAATCTGGTATTTCTCTGTATGGTCCCATTTCTCTGCATCTAGACCTAGTTTAAGTCAGAGGCAGTTCCAGCAAGGGGAAGAAAAACTCTTAATTAAACAAGACAAGAAACAAAACTGACAAATCATCCTGCTTTACAGTGCCAGTCTTGCAGCCAACAGAAGCTTTATCGTGTGCTTCAACACATCCAGCCTTATATCATGAAATATCAGTTGGTTTCCAGCTCTGCCACAAACACACACAACTTGCTGGGGATGCTTCCTAGCAGCTTTCCCAGCCTGGGAGCCAAAACTCCACTCCCGAGCGGGCTGCAGCCTCCCCTCGGCCCGCAGCATTGCTGTGGCTTTGTCTCCTCATCTACTGTTCTGGAAGAGGAATTCTTGATGTGGATACGTATGCTGCAATAAACTGGCAGGGCCATAAAGCTCCAGTGAACCAGTTTCAAAACAGCTAGATTTATCTGAGTAATGACATTGTAAAGCACATTTAAAACATTTTATAGATCAGTTATTTTAACTTCCTGTCAGGCCCAACTCGGAGGATGTTATGGTTGCTTAATTGAGCTGTTGTAGATCTGTTCCAGGACTGACAATAGGATCCTTTTGTCCCTGCTCAGGAAACTGCTTCCGTTGCTGCCAGTGTTCATACAATAAACGATGGTGATTTAAGCTTTAGTGTAATTTTAAGATTTCTGATTTTTATGGACGTGTCAGTGGTAAAGCCTAAAACCAGAGAGGGGGAGCAGAGCTCAGCGGCACTGCCAAGGACCACGAGATTTCCTCTGCTGCTCTGTGCAATCTGTCAGCTCTGCCTCCCATGGCAACTGAGACTTTCCAGATACATTCAACTAAAAGGACTCAACTTTCGAGTTAAAAATTTGCATCCTCTGTATATTTCCATCCCAATACCCTGCTTGCTGACTTCCACTGCTGCCACGATCACATTATTCTCTGTGTTCAGGCATTCCTTTGGAGAGAAATTCTGCCCAATTAAGCTAAAAAGGGCCTGTTTGAAGTTTTTATTTATCAGGTAATGATTGACAAGACCTTGAGGCAATAACTAGGAGCACTTCATACTACAGTCATTCGTTACCCAAGTACAAAAGCAACACAAATGGGTTATTATGGTCACTTTTGAGTTACTATGTTTGGTTTTGTTTTGTTTTTATTTTTAATATATATTCCCTTCTTTGGCTTAATGCAGTAGAATTTGTACTCTTAAACCAACATCTAAGAAAAATCAGAGTTTTTTGGTTAACACATTGAATGCACTGACTTGTTTCCTAGTGTGCACACTGTTTTTCCTATGGTCTATTTGCTGGTCAGACAGTAGGAACAGACTTTTCTATGTTATTATTTGGAGAATTATTTTGATACAATGAAGGCCAAATTTGTTGTTTTCTCAAATTAATAGAATCCTGATGTTTGAATTAAAAATTCTATAAACTGAGACGGCACAATCTCTAGACAGCTTGAGTTGGGGTTTATATTTAACAGGCAAACAGGTCAGCTTCACTTTTTTTTTTTTTTTTTTTTTTTTTTTCCATCAGGGAAGAGTGCCAGGGAAGAAACTTGGGAAGAAAAAGGGGCTACAGCCCCCAACCCACAAACCCTTACCAAGGTAGCTGTGCACGTGACTGATTTTTGCAGGCATGGTTGAGCATTTAACCATTTGCAGGATAAGGGTCTGTGCAGGGCTGCTTGAATTAACCTCACTCTCAAAGAATTGGCTTGCTTGTCTGCAATAAAATCCAATCCCAGGCCAGTCAGCAGTAATTTGGGGAATGGAGAATTTGTGTCTGGAACTGGGAGGGGGCGAGAGGCTTTATTCACAGCAACACCCATGGGCTCACCCATAATTAAAACCATGCACTGACCCTTTCTGCCTGGGAAACTGAAGTGACTCCTGAGTTAGCAGCTCTGTGTTGCTGATAACTTTGGGCTAATGGTCTTATTTTAAGCAGCTCTTAAGAAAAAAGGAGGGAATGCCAGGACCTCAGCAGATCTGTTGTGCTTTCCTGTGTCAGCACCTGCAGCTCAAGCCCAGGACTTCAGTTTTAAGCTAAATTCCCAAAGCAGCACATACAGGATTGGGATGTCACCATGGCTGTGGGGTACAAAAATTCCTCCAGAGGCACTGGGAGCCTTTGACTTGGTTTCCCACCTTTGCCTCCATTGCATGAACTCTCCAAGGTCCAGAGTGCACAGTAGTGTCCAGACCCTAATGGTGACATTAGCAAGGTGACCTTTGGCTTGGGTAATGAAGGCAAAGTGCTCCAGGCTGCTGGATTTATTCCTGCGTTATTTGTCGCTGCTGTGTCAGGTGCTTGATATAAAATATGTGGAAGCAGAGGCATTCAGTGTCTGGATTCAGTTATGAAGGGTCAGAGCTCAAAGATATCATTTCTCAGGTCCCAACAATTTAAACCATTTTGTTCAGCATTTATAACAAGCTGTAGACAAGAGCAGAGAGGTTGATGGCTCTACATCTGTCTGGGTTGGGCAGAAGCACTAGTTAGCCTCTGGGAAAAAAACAAAACAAAAAACAACCAGAAAAAAAAAATATATTTGGGCAATTGCTTAATGAGAACAAATCCCTCATTTAAGCTTGTCTTTTACTATATGCTAAGCATACAAGGAGCACAGACCAACATACTCAACTGATCTAAAACTGACAAATGAAAGGTTTTGCTTCCAATTTTTTTATTCATTTCTCACCATAACCTGTTACCACTACTGACCTATGTTTTGTGCTGAAAAATTTAGCTCTTAAATCTACTGAGCTGTTCTTTCTTAACAGAGCATGACCTGGCTGGACTGCAGTTTTAGGACTCGGTTAATGACTCCAGGGCTGGACTACACGAAATCTCAGGGCTAAATCTCAGAGTGGACAGCGAGCAGAGGTGCAGCCAGACATTTCTGAGAAGAAAGCATGCAGCTACTCACTTCAGCCAGGTGTTGAAATCCATCTTGCAGGGTTCCCCTGGAAACCGAGCCAGTGGTTTTGGTGAAAAGGAACATTAAACCTAGAGGCTGGGCCACCATTGCCTTGGAACAACTTTAATCAAGACATCTTTTTTCCTAACAGCAAGGCAGGCTTTTTTCTTTCTCTCTTTCTTTTTTAAATTAGAGAAATGCACAAGTGATTTCAAGTTCAGCCCATCAGTTGTTTTGGTTTCACATGACTACTGAGAAATCAACTGTAAAAGCTGGTGTAGTTATATACACACATACCATACACAGAACGTGAACTGTAAATACTGGCAGGGAGTCTGGTTTAAAAAGCTGCAGTTAATGTTGTGTCAGAACAGTCCTTGGAACCCCATTTCTAAAGATTTATATTGCAGGAGGCAGGGAGGGAATAAATCTGATTTTGCTGGAACATTGCCTACAACTTCTCAGCCATAAAGCCTTTATTTATGGCCATTACACAGCATGAAGTATTCAATTTGTCCTTTGTTATGAATTTCAGTGGATCATGTAACTGTTTATTTCCAGATATTTTTAAAAACTTGGTATTTTTGGTTTGCAGAAAAAAACAAAGCTCTTTGTAGCCCATACCAATGGGGATGTACTTAGACCACACTTGATAGAGACAGGACAGTCCCAGAGTCCTGCGATTTCTTCCATTGGGCTCACAGAAGATCATGAAATAAAGTACTAATGGACTTTTTTGAACTTGGTGTGCTTGGGGCTGAAGCTTATGCTCTAGGCTGAGGTATTCTCCACCCTGATATCCACCACCTCAATCAGTGGTACCTGTCACTCAGTCATGATCTTGCAGCCATTCAGTCTGTAGTCTGGACTGGCAGCCAGTTCCCTCCAAGAGCTGCTGGAGGGATTTCTGCTCAGAAGAAATAGCTCCAGCTTCACAGGATTTGGTAGAAAAGCACAAACTCGTGCTTTCCCCACTTTATGAGACTTTCTGCTTCTAGTAGCAGCTGAGAACAAGATGCTCAATTAAAAAAAAAATAAAATCACAACCAGAGAGAGCTGTGTGCTTTCAGTGATGGACTGCACTTTGCATCCCGATTCCTCTGCGGGGGCAAGGTGGAGTTGCAATGAGAATCATATTAATTGACACTTGCAAAGCACTCTCTCTTCAAAGTGTTTCCTTTAAAAAGGAAGATGGTATTTTGCATTCTTTTATTTCATGCTTCTCATCTGGCTCAAGAACAAGCCTTGGAAAACCTGTTATTTGGGCAAGAGGCAACAGCCTCAAGTTAAGAGATGGAGACGCCTTCCTGGGAGATGTGGGTGACTGACAGCAAATAAGACCTGCAGCTCAGATATTATGTTCTCCAGATGGGAGTGACAGTCTTTGAGGAAGCATATCTGGTTTTCTGCTGCATCACCTCTTAGAAAATTAAAAGAAAAACATCTCTGCCAACACTGCAGGATACTGGAGTTGCTTATGCTTCATTTCCAGAACATGTGTCAGACATACTCTGATGTCTCCTCAGATGGGACCTCCTCCCTTTTATGAAAAGGGGTAGAAGACCAAGAAAATACCAAGTCTGTGACTGACCTACCTCCCCTAGAAAGATGCTCAGCAAACGAGGAGCTGGAACAGATTGTGAGGATTGTTATGGTCTAGGTCAGTCCCTGGCTGATCAAACACAGGATTAATATCCAGTTTGTAAGAGTGTGGCACAGCTATTCTGTGGCCTCTTTCCACACAGATACAGCCTCTCTCTTCTTCCTCATCATTTGAAATGGTGTGGAGGTCCACTAGATGCTAGCAAGAAAGGAGACATCCAGGACATGTTGATGGGGAGTCACTGTTTGTCCTGGATGGTTGCAGAGAGAAGGACCAAACAAGAGGCAAGAAGAAATGGTTATTTAACACTTGCTACTGAGCTAGCTCCAATCCTTTTGATTTTTATATTCCAGCACTAATATCAAACCGTCTTCCTGAAATGCCTGATTTTTTCCAGCTCTTAACCTGTTCTGGCAAGTTCTCACCACTGCTGTGCTTTGTATACCCTTGCAGCCATCTACATTGTGTGTGTTCAGGTGTTCCAGATACATGTGGGTGGGTGGATATACAGTGAGTAAAAAGGTAACTTGACTACTGCTCTAAGATCTGAGGAGTCAAACTCCCATCTAGGTTTGGAAGAGGGCTTCACAACTACAGTAGCCTGAAACAGCTTAGAAAGTGTGTGTGAGGGGGAGGAATAAGCACACTGTCCTTCTGCCAGACAGCAGATCTGCATGGGGCAGGGTACTTGTGCTGATACAGCCAACTTGGGGTTACACACAGAGAGAGGTGGAATATACTGCTTGATCCTTCTGTTAAGGTTCCCTGGTCCCAGGTTACAACTACATTTCATTTCATTTAGCTTTAGCTTTCAGATCTTTGGTAAGTGGCAGAAACACCCCTACACATGGGTTACCACACAGAAAACTGTTGACACCAGAATCTCTGTTCCCATGCAGCTCTGGATTCAGCTAGATTTCAGTGAGACTTTATTGTTTTGAAGGAAACATGTGGCTTCCCAACAACTCCACAGACACAAACAGATCCTGGACATGACATGCTGTATGTTAAACAGATCTTTCCTACAGTCTCCAATGTACTACAGGGCCACAGAATATCAGAGACACTTCACTTACTGCTCCTGCTCCTTAAGACTTAAAAGAGTTATTTTGGTTGATTTATTGCCAGTATGACACTAACAACCTCATGGGCCCATTTTAGGTTTAGGATCCCCAGTTTTGTTGGCCTCTAGTTGAAGATATACAGGTTACTAGGACAAAGGCATAGAAAACCTTTCCATCTCTGTTCCCTGCCTCTAAAGGGAGGCTAAGAAAGAACAACTTGCCAGAGGTCTTTCACACACACACACTTGCAGAAGAGTTTTCTGAGTCAGGGCCTGGGCATGTTCTCACACTATAATATATGTCATATAAACCATTTAATCAACATCTGCCTCTCCCACCCTCTTCTACATACAAGAGTCTTCTGGGAAAAATAATAGTTACTTGATCAGTAGACAAAAATATTTCAATACAGCTCTTCCTTCTTCAGTCAAATTAAGAAGAGACCTTTCCTGTACAGCACTGACTGATAAACACTGTGCCCTGTACTTTGGGTCTTCATTCTTGGTGCCTACCTTAATTGCTGCTTCCCGTTTGCTTTGGCCCCTTTTCAAAGCAAGCTGCACGTATAATTGCACACCAAGGCAGATGTCTGCCTCTGATCTGTCTGACCAGTTCCTCCCAGCAATAATTTAGAAGTGTCTCTGTTGGTAGCAGACTTAACCAGCATATGAGAGCATCTTTAAGATTCAACCATCTTAGAAAATTCAAAGGGTTATCCCTGTTTGATAGGATGCTGTCACATTCGGCTGCCAAAACTGTTAATTGTGCTGTGAGTTTTTAGCCAAAATGAAGCTCAGCTGCTGCCTGAAGTTGTCCTCATTCAGGGTGCCTCATTCTTGAGAGGAAAATACCATATCCCATCTCAACTGTTAACTTGCAGGATGCAGGCACAAACAAAGCAGAGCTTGGCCAGGCATCACCAGTGTGTTCCTCTGGGGACAGCCCACACAGGGCTGCACACCTCAATGCTAATCCCATGGGTTTCTCACCATGCCCTGGCCTCTTCCACCTCTGCTGTCTGCTTAGCTCAGAGGGAAAAGTCCAGCATATTCAGTCACTCATCAGTTTCAAGAGATGCTGCTGGCATGCACCCAAATCCCCAAACCAACTGGAGATCTATATGAAGGCAGTGCCCACAGCAGCCTGCCAAGCTCCCCCCTCTGCCCCATCCATTTTCTTCCCCCATTTACTTGATTGCATTAATATGAAGGGCAACATCAGAAAGTTTGTGGTGGTGGGACTGGAATTTCTCAGTCGAGTTTATTTTAACACATGCAGAATTGTAGATATCCACCAAGCTATAAATAGAGATAGGGCTACATTACAGAAAAAAAAAGCCCTATACTTCTGAAAGCCACAAGGCCATGAAGATAGATTATCTGAATTACTGTCATTACTGAAATTGCTAGCTAGAAAAGAAACTTCCAAGCACCGTGCATCTCTCGAGCAGTTTGACTGCAGGAACCACTGTAATTACAAAGTGTTTTAAATCATGCCAGTACAAACAAGATCTGGAAATGGAAAATACCGTGCTACTCATTGCATCTGGAAATTAATGGTAGGCATGGAAATGCGTGGAACTGGTTACTCATGCTGAGCAGTGGGCACAGTGAAGTCACATCCACCACCACTCCTGACTACCTTTGACTACAGGCAAAAGTTATTTCCACAGTCTCACCCACACTTCTGGCAGCACCCAAGCCCATGTCCTGCTCCTCACAGGGGACACTGGTGTTGCTGTCAGGGCCAAGTCAGTTGACAACATCTCCAAGTGCCAAGAAAGGTGAGACATACAAAGGCCAAGGGGCCACAAGCCACACCAGCCCCGATCCAAGCATTAAATAGGTGCCCTTCACTTAAGCAGTTTGCCTGGAGATGCAGTGGACTCCTGGTAAGGACCAACACTTGGACTCATGGAGGCCCACACCCAACAGAGATCATCCATCCAGATTATTTTTCATCACCTCCAAAAGCTTAAAAGAGAACACAGAACTATTTTCCTACAGAAATACATACATCTGACAGGTTCTTGTGATTCCTACAGAAAGCCCAAAATCAACACAGCCAAAACCACCCATCTGTAGCAAATGCTGTCATTCCTTCTTCTAAGACCAAAGCAACATTTCAGTCAAGTAATGCACAGAGTCATTTTAGTGACTCTATTTGGAGTAATAAATTTTAAGAAATTCTTACTAAAAACTTTAAGAACAATTTGAAATCAAGTAATTTCCATTATAAAAGGAAGAATGAAAATTTAAAATAATCTTTACAGTAACTTCCAGATTCAGCACACATGTCCCAGGTTTAACAGACAAGAACAGCATTTCTCCCCAGTGTCCCTGAGAGAAGACAGTGCTGGGTATGCAGCAGAGAGAGACAGACCAGAAATTTCTCCATTTACACGACCAGTGTGCTACAGGCCTGATGCACAAGCAGATGGCTTCCTGCCCAAACCCTGCAGGTGCAGGTGCACACATCAGCAGAACTCTCCTGCATTTTGGGGCTGTTCCCCTTCATTGCACAGTGTCTTGAAGACTCATCTCCAAACACCATCAGCCTGGAGAGTGGCTTTCCTTATCTACTGCAGAGCAGCTGTTGTGGACTTCTCTCTAGAAGATCAAAGGAAAGCTTATTCCAATAAAGCAGCATTCTTCAGAAAGCTGGAATCAGCTCTCCCTGGGATGGAGCTCACTGCATCCTGCCCAGGCTGGGTGTGCAGAGCAGCAGCATTGCTCCAGCCAGACCTGCAGCCTGGGGCCCTGCTGGCCTGAAGACAAGAGCCCAGCAGCTTTCACAGGTAGAATGTCAATTCCTACTCTTGTCCTTGCCTCCCCTGTCTCAAACAATGTTTTTGGTCCCTTATGTTGATGAAGGGGACCTGCTCCTCCTTAGAGGACAAGCCCGTGTTACAGCAGCAAAACTCAAAGGTTCAGGAGTCTGCAGGGTGGGAAGAACTTGAAAGGACCTTCTTCAGTCTGTAATCTACCCAGCCCTGGCAGTGAGTACAGCAGAGAAGGCAACAGCCCAACAGGACACAAAACACACAGGAAAAACAGATTTTGTTAGCCAAAGCAGGCAGCTGCCTGACTTGCCTCTGTATGTAACCAGCCCCAGTCCTGATCATGCCCAAGAAGGGGGTGAAGCCAGAGCAAATCAAGCACTTGAATAATAATTAAAATAATGTTACCCTAAAACCACTGCACAGAAATGTCACAGACAGGATTCACAGAACATTTTGAGCAGCAGTCTGTTCAGTGATCAATACCAACATCCCAACACCTCTGCTTCCAGACACATAACCAGGCTGAATGAAAACCAACAGGTAGAGGTTGAAGAGGCTGTTCATCTGCTGGGTTCTACATGGGGTGGCAGCTGTGCCCAGGACTGGGTTTCTTCAGACCCTACTTCTGGCCACCCCTGTTATACCTCTACATCAACCACACTGCCATATTTTTCAGTCATTCTAAATTACTCTATCATTTCAGTTTGGATTACAAAAGATAAGGCTTACCTCTCCAGGACCAGACGTCACCTTTTTCATTTCACCCACACTGAGTCTTCTCAAGAGCAGCAGGCTGTAACATCCAGGTAGCCCCAGCACTAAGCTTTTCTGGGGAAAGGAGAGCTCACAGCTTCCTGAAGGTAGTGAAGTACCAGAGGCTGCCAGACTTTTCAGCTCCTCAGGCTGAATCCTACCCTCCAACCAGACCCCCAGATCCCAGCTTAGCTTCTCAGAAACTGGTTCAAGGTCCTGTAACATGGTCCTCTTGAAGAGCTTCTGATTTTCTACTCATTTGGTGATAATTTACCCACCAGGTTTTCTCAATCACAAGGCATCCTTTGCTCTCCCCCAGGTGGTAGAGCTGCAATCCTGAGGAGCCTTTATCTGCCCTCCAACCCCAAAGAGCTCACTCATGAAGCAATCACCCATTTACTAAGTGCATGCTGTTCACCTTCACCTATTGTGTCATTGAACAACAGACATGGAATTTGCTGGCCACAGGAAGCAACCCACATGCCTTGCCCCACTGTGGAGGGACTTTCTGACCTCCATCCCTGTGGGGACCAGGAGATACCTGCCTCTGTCCTTCCTTCCTCTTCCTGAGGGGTTCTCAGAGCCAAGGGTAGTCCTGTCACTGGCAAGGGGAGGCAGGAGAGCCAGGTGTGCCCCTGATCTGAGGCTTGGGCAAATGTCCAGTTGGGGTGTTTCTAGCAAAATCACTGGTTCCTAGAAAAGCCTGGTGTGAAAAAGGTAGATTTTTTTCACATACTATGGCTAGTTTGAAATAAGGATTTTTTCTGAGATATCTCCCTCCCAAGGTCACCTAGAAAGTTGAGGGGTCCCACATCTGCAGGGGGGTTGGGAGCCCTGCCCACCCATGTGGGTATATGCACATGGTCTCACATGCCCAAGGCTTCCCATGAGGAGGCTCAGTGGAGGCACAGAAACCTTTTTCACCACACATATTATTCAAAAAAAGCAGTGGCAGGCTGTGATGTCTTTCCCCCAGTCCTGTACCAGCCTCCCAAGCACTTCCACATCTTCCTGCATCTTCCTCTAGCCCCACGGCTTGTGTGATTAGCATCACTTTAATGTGGGTTTTGTTATTTTTGCATCTGGGTTCCACATTTAGGAATTCAGCACTTTTTGATGAGGCAGGGGTAGAGTGACAGTGGCCTGAACCACTTCACTGGTTGTTTACTAGTTCCTGTTTTCTGGACACATTTTCTTCCTGCTAAGCTGCTCAGCAGCCTGGGCTGGGCTTCACCAGTGGATGTGTGAGCCTAAGGATTGCATTAAACCACACAACATCTTAACAGAGCCCTCAGTATATCTTAAGTTATTAACACAACTGAGTATTTCAGAGCTTACTACAGAAAAGGTTCCCATAGTGAAGTTTGCCAGCTTCTATGCTCACTTGTGTGTTTTAAACAAGATGTAACTTGGCATGGTGTGGAAGGAGTTGGATTTGGAGTCCTGATCTCTGCTGCTCATCACCCACTGTATAACTTTGGGCAGGAGGTATTACCCAAGTGCCTCATTTTCCCTGCCCATAATTTTTTTTATTTTGCAAATGTGGCAGCATTTGGAAAGGAACTGACATGCTAAAGCAGGCTGGAAAGCATGGAAAGACCTGGCATAGTATGCAGGAGGACACAGCTTTTGCCAAGGAGGCTGGTGAGGAAAAATCTATGAGCAGATAGGGCTGAGGGTGAGCACCAAGTGGAAGTAGGGCCATCCCAGTCTAGTAACTGGACTGCTTGGGATGGATCATTTCCAAAGCAATAACAACTGGAAAAATACACAGCAAGTTAAAATTTGGAAAATATTTAGCCACTATCCACCTGTCCTCATATAGGCAAAGAAATTGCTTTCTCTCTGCTACTTTGTTGAGCAGAAAATCTGCCCTCTCCAGGTATTTGTGATGTGTCCCATCTGACAGCCTGGCACCCAGACAGATCTGCCAGCTGAGGATTTAATAGTTCCATTAGGGAGAAGAAGGGAGTGAGCTGATCCTGTAGCTATGGAGAAATAATTAAGAGTTTTGTTGAGTAAGATTCAGAAAACAAAAACTGGAAATAGTGGAGTATCTTAACTGAAACATATTTTTCGGTTCTATCAATAGTTTTTCCACCAAAAACCACCTCTGAAATGAAAACAATTCTATGAAAAAGGGTGTTGCATACATAAAGCACACGTTATTTGAGTTCTAAACTTCTGTCAAAACTTGAAGGAAAGTTGTGTGCAGGATTCTTAAAGACATACTCATTTGTATTAGAATTTTATGTTAAAAAGTAATTGCTGTTTGTCAGTCTGTTCTCCATAAAAACCATTTGGACTTCCCCAGACCTGCAGTTTCCAGAAGCCAGGTTTAAGGGTAGGTACAGACAGTTCCTGCAAGCTGATGGCAAGGTGGCTGCTTGCAGGAGAGAGTGCCAGGAGACACAGGATCCAGCTCTGGTGATGGGAGAGGCTTACCCAGCAGCTCTTGTTAGCTCTCATCAGTTTAAGAACAAAGCCTGGGATGGAGGAAGATTTTGGCTTACTCCTAAACTGTTTCAGGGAGTCATTCATCCACAGAAAACAGCAGGACTGCATGGATTAGTGGGTTAGGAATCAGGGTATCCTGGCTGGTGACAGGCACAGCTTGAATGGATTGAGCTGGGCCACCTGAAGCAGCATGCACAAAGGGTTGAGTTTTTGACAAAATTAAGAATAAAGAGGGCTAAGGGGACTTGTTGAGTGGAGCTGGGAAGATCTGAGGATCCAGTAGGACTTTTCAGTCACTCCTTTTCATGTTCACACCACAACGATCTGGAAGAGACCTAAATCATCCCCATGGTTTCCCACTGCCTTGTAGGCTCTCCTGAGCTCACATTTCTCAAAGAAAGTCAACTTTACTTTGAAAGCTTGTCTTGTTTTCTCTAATTCAATCCGGAAAACATTCATATTAATACCAACAGATACCGCCCACACGCAAATCAGAAAAATTAAAGGGCATTGCAAAAGTGACTGTTTCCAGTGGTCAGATTAGCTGCAGACGGAAACAATTCGAGATGCATTAAAACTAACAGTCTGTAATTGTCCAGAGGCATTGTCTCGCAGTGCAACACTTCTCTTTGGCTCTTCAGAGGGATTTCTTGGAATTTTTTCAATCGTTCTTTTGCTTCAAATATACGCTGCGTTTCAGATCTTGCCTTCCCGTGTCACAAGAGAATGAGCTAAAAGTTCATCAGCAGCCTATGGCAACATCTCAGTGGAGAAAGTTAAAGTAATTTCTTAATGCCATTTCTTATTAGCTATCATTATTGTGTAAGTGCTGGGAGAGCAAGAGCACAGGAGGTCTGCTGTTAATCATTACAAACCTTGGTTTCTCCCTGCCTAGCAGTTAAACCTTCAGAATAGTTTCATTTCTTTAAAATATACAGAAAACTGGCTTCTCCTAGACCCTTGGGTGTTCTAGTGAACAATACCATGAGCTTAGTTCTCAACCAGCTTTCTTTAGTTAGCCAGTTAGTTAGTTAGATCTTCTATATAAAGATAAGTTCCATCCCACCCTTCTGCAATCTGGTTATGATTACTGGTTACTGCCACCCGCAGACTGATAAACTTATAACAGCTGCATTGCAGGAAATCACCTCCAATTCAACCCTGATGTTGTAGGGATGTCTTTAGTTAACTTAAATAGGCTTTTAACATTCATTTTTTTGTGTGTGCAAAACACCTATCATTAATTTTGACTCGAGAGATCAAACAGTTAACAACGTGTTGATCCTAGCTTACTTTCAAGTGATGTATTGTATCATTTCTGAGAGTTATGAGGGGTTGATATTTTCTTTTACTAATGCATCAAAGTCGATAAGTGAGCGGGGCAAACCCGCGTCCTGGGAAAGGAAGCCATTAACAGCTCCGCTCGGAAGGTTCTGAGGCCACATTGCGTCATAGCCCTTGAGTTTATTGAATGTTAACTCTTTTTTTTTTTTCCTTAACCAAAGGAAATGAGTTTCTATAATCCTCTGCTTTGAGCTGCATCCTCAGTGGGGTAATGAAAAATGACCTACTCCATTTGATAGCACACTACTTTGCACACAATAGATCTTCACAAGAGCGAGCACAATGCGACTCCGGCTTTTTCTTCTCCTTCTTGCTGAAATGCACAATGAATTTATTTATTGCTGCTCTAAAAGGCACTAGAACAGAACGGGCACAGCAGGGGAATTGCCTGAGTTTAACTTGGCATAGTAAGAAAGCAGTCCCAGAGAAAACGAGTAATGTTCAGACCTGTGAAAGCAGAACATTTTTATAAGGTGGATCCTGAACCGGTGGGTTTCACGCACACGCAGAGAGCAAGGCAAATTGGTTCCAAGAACAAGGCATCTGCTTCCTTGAAAACTTTTTTTTTTTTGGCAGAATTTGTATGCGAGTTGGGCATGTTGAGTGATTTATGGGGTCATTAAACATACACTAAATCAATCTCTATTAGAAAAAAAAAAAAAAAAAAAAAAAAAAGCGCCATGTATTAAAAAGGCCCTGGAGCTGGATTTCTGAACCCAAGGTCTGAAGTTGCAAGGCAAAATGGTCATTGGTAATTTGGAGATGTAACATGAACTCAGTCAGTCAATTCGGATATGATAGTTTTTAATGTGCCATGAATCTAGCAAAATGTGTATCCAATTAACTACTACTGAAGGACCTTATTTATAAAATAATGCATTTGTGGTCAGGCTGCACTTTTTCCATTCTTTCCTGTACACATTTCAGGTTGCAGATTGTGTGTGTATGAATAATAAAGACAAACACCCGTTTCATGCTGGCTGCCATTGGCACTGCCATGTGGGGCTGGGCAGCAGGACTGGGAAAAGCAGTTTTATCCCTGTTATCACAGTAATAGACTGGGAATAGAGGTAGGAGAAGGGTTTCCTTCTGGAACTAAGCTGCAGGAATTAAAGTAAGAGGTTGCCCTTTAATGAGGGATCTTTCCAAGGGGAAGATACAAGTGCTGGAAACACTGAGTTGGCAAAAACCTCAACTATTTACTTAGTGATGTTTTCAGCTGAAGAAATTAGTAGGTGGTACTAACGTCCTTCAGCCCATAAGAAAAACATCCTCCTCTGAAAATGTATCTGAGTTATTTAAAGGATATGTGCAAAACGTATGCATTCCCAAACAGTCCCTTTTCCAGTGTAACTTCATTTTAAGCCCAAGCAGTGGGCAGGCATTTGCAAATTCAGGCCAGGAGAGGGTTTATTAATTCCCCTATGAATTGCCTGTGTAAACAAGCATAACATTCAAATGGAAACAGGCCAAAAGTATTTTGTGAATAGAGCATTAAGATATTTTCTTCTTGACGTGGTAAGGGATGGAAAATCCGTAGCAAATCCTTATAACTTGTCAAAGAAAATTCTCATATGCATATGTATGTACATACATGAGAGTGACATGTAAAATTTCTGACACACTACAAGATGAGCTGCCAGAAACTGTGGAATGCTTTGCAAATCCAAGAGCATTTCTCACCCAAGTTGAGCTTTATATTTCCAGCTTTTCTTCAGTACTGTTTACAACAACAAATTTCTTCCTGATTTCAAAACAAAAATATTGAAGTGTGAAATATCTGAGTTTCAAAAATGGGAAAACAACTTAAAAAAAAAAAAAAAAAAAAAAGAAGCAAAACAAAGTGCTTGGTAAAAGCAGAGAAATAAAAGGCAAAGAAGTGAGATTGAAACAAGCTGATATAGAAGAAGACATGACATCTAAGTGATGAGTCCATCTTTGACTTGCATGAGAACCCTGTCCACAAGAAACCTTGAGCTCTGCCACTGCCCACAGTCTCCTGGAGCAGAGAGATCATCTGGAGGAGGAATCCAAAGCAGAAAATTAATTTTGTGCAAAATTGAGCCAATGGGAGTTAAGTTTTGGATACCAGTCTCAGTTATATCATTCAAGAGTAGTGATAGCTGAAGACAATGAACATATAGGCAATACAGGCTAATTGGAAGGAAGGATGGTCAACACTGGTTTTATCCTGAGCATAGAAGTATAATATAGATTGTTTTCTACTATTTCAGTAATGAAGAGCATGCTCATGAGGCTCACATTTTGAGAAAATACTTTCTCTCTGAAGACCAGTAAAACAACAAATGCACAAAGGTTTTATAAAAAGACACCAGACACACATTACTGGTTTACAGGGATGTGCATGAGGATGCTCCTAAAAGTGCAGCTGACAAATTTGCAGCATCAGATAAAGTGGTAGAAATAGAAATGGGCAAACCACAGGAAAAACTTGAAGTTGAGAGGTGTCTTGAGGAGATCAAGAGAAAGCACCAAATATGTAGCACATCCTAGGGCTGAATTAGGAATGGGATTAGATTGGGTCTTCTCAAAAATGCAATTTTTTTTCCCTCAGAATATGAACCCTCTCCTCGCATTGTTTCAGGTTGATGCTGATCTGCACCTTTCCCTGCTCTCTATCCAGAGAAAAATTATCAAAAATAATTGAAAAAGAGACACTTGTCTGGAAAGTATTCCTTGTCAGCTTCTCTTCCTATGTGAACAAAGCTCCAGGGAATATGTCATGCACATCTACCTCTGTCTTCCCACAGACCTCTTGACTTTTCCACTCATTGGTTATGTTAAACCACATTCAACAGAAGGGATTTTTCAAGTGCTGAACGAGAGGTGCTGTGGGTGGAACACTCTGGGGTGTGGCCACGAGGATCCCTCATGGGAAAGCACCCTTGGGGATGCCAGAGGCCAGGAAAGCATCACACACACCTCAGACTTGCTGGGGAACAAAACACCCAGGAGAGATCAAGTGCCCTTAGCTCAGGGACTCCCAGCTTCTGCCTGGCATGGGGACCACTTGTACAGCTACAGGGTCTCTTCGCACCCAAACTTTGCTGCCACTGCTGTTTAGATATAAACTATCCCAGGATTTTCACCAAGACAAAATTCCCCAGCTTTTTTTCCAGAACCTGCTTTGCACATCCTCCTAAGGTTTTCTTTTGTCTTTCATTTGCATTAAAAAACAAAACAAAGCAAAAAAAAAACAAACAAAACAAAACCCAAACAAAACAAACAAACAAAAAAACCCCAAACCAAACCCCTTTTCTTTCTTTCACAGCAAATGGAAAACCAAAATAAACAGAGAAGCAACTGCCTTCCCCCTCCTGCCTCAAACCCTCCAGGCAGCTTGGAGGTAGAATGCCCTAATTTCATTGACAGTGCTGTTGATATATAGGGTAATTTTATCTTAACAACCTGTAACAAAGGATAAGACAGTAGTTGTCTTACATTCCAGACAGTAGGAGATGTTTACCCATTCTCCCAGCAGACCCTCTCATCATTCATCTAGACTTTATTAGGATGCCAGGAAACTGGGAAACCTATAATTTAAGGAACTATCAGACACGGAAACTTCTTCTGTTTAGTAAATAAAAGGTAGCTGAGGATCTGAGGTTAATTTGCTTTAAAAAAAAAAAAAATTCTTACCAGTTTTCTTTTTTCTTCCCAAAACTTTATCTTGAGTTAAAGCTTTCACGGAGTGTGATATTGAGGGAAAATATCACTGGACACCTCAAAAAGGACCAGGACCTAGGGTCAGGGTCTTCATGCCTCTGGTGCACATCTCTCTGCTCTGGGATCCTATGCTTGGCATTATGCATGCTGTGCTTCCAGTGGTGGCTGCAGCACACAGCAGCCTTTTGAACACAAACACATGTCTATTGGCAGGGATTTTTTGTTTCTTTATCTTTAGAGGTATCACATTGTCCAGGACAGCAACATGCTCTGAGCAATCTCCTTTCTAGGGGGCAAAAGGAGGGGAAGCAAGAAGAAAGCACATATTTTACAGCAAACATTCTTAAGAGTTTTTGCTTCTTAAGCAAGTTTCACATGAGCCTTCATTCCTGTTTTTGTAGCTCGACATGAATGCCTGGCTTTGATTTGGGGACAAACTGCCCCATAAACTCATGAATGTCTGAATTTAACCTTCACCTTTCCCCCCTAACCTTCACTCTTGCTTTTCCCTTCATAATTGGTGACATTCTCACAGTCAAATTTAATAAAATATGTGCTACTGTGAGGGAACTCGATTGTGAGCACAGATTGAGTCAGGGAGGGATGATGTGTGGTGCTGGTCAGTGCAGGGGAGAAAAAGCCTCCTAAAATCAGGTGCTAGGAGAGAATTTCTGCTGCTTAAGAGCAATCTTCTCAGTGGCCAGAAAACTATTAGCAGATGGATAAATCTAGTCCTGGCTCTACCCATCAACCACAGCTTGGTTTCTCCCTTTGACAAGTTAAACAGACACCCAAATTCATCAAAACCAAGTGCTTTAAGTGCTGTTTCTTATGGGTCATGGTTCCTGTCACACCATCAGCCCATGCTGATTGCAGCGTTGTTTCAAGAGATGATCAGCATCTCCCTAGGCACAGCAGGCTCATCCTGAAAGGAAGCAGTCACCAATTTTGGATATCCATCAAAGAAACATTTTTCCTTTAAGCTGTGCTTCAGACTCTCTGCCCTCCAGTTGTCAGCCAGGAGCATGGCTTTCTTTGGCATCTTTCTGACAGCTGCCACTGTAGTTGTGTGGGCTGCATAGACTTCACTTATGCTTAGATTTGGCCATGTGGTTTTGAGGCTTCTCACCCTACGGCAATCTCCCAAAGAGTGTGGTCTTTGTCATCTTCCAAGTAGCCATTAAAACTAGAGTTGAAGTCAAGGTTATGTTGTACCACAAACCTTTGAAGAGCTTCTTTGCGTGCTATGTAAAGCAAACCCAAAAGACCACTGATGTGCTCACCAGGTCACATCCATCTCTGCTGTGAACTCCACCTAATCCAGTGGAGTCACTGGAGGGGTGAATGTGGTCAGCTCTGTGATTATTAAAGGATGGATAAAGACCTTTCACATTTGGACGTATCTCTTCATAGCTGTTTAACTGTTTGGCACAGGGGAAGAGGGAGTATTTTTTTTTTCTCTTTGCAGTTATACATATGGTCTGCTCAGATATGGACTGTACCGGTTCCAGCTTGCTGGAAGCACTGATGGATGGAGGTAATTTACCCTGGGTATTTTTTCCTTGAAAGGAAATCTAGTTTTTAAATGCAGTCATTGTGGGGTAGGAAGAGAAGCAGAAGGTAACTAAGAGGGTAAGAGGTGTGACTCTAATGACAGGAAAAGAAAAGATTGTGAGCTGGAACTAATGCAACTTCCACACTCAAATAAGCATCACCGTGGTGACAAAACCTCAAACTTCATAAATTTCTTCCTATTTGTGGTGAACTCTGGTACCTTCTGTAGTAGATCCAAAGCATTTTAAAGCATTCTTCTACTCATCTGATCAAGTAGAAGATTTCCTCATAACACCACGCATTAGATATTGGGAGAAATCATATTTCAAGCTGCCTTCCTGCCTCTCACCACTAGACACACAAATTTTGGAGCTAAAACCCATTGCCTATAATGAGCCTCACTTGCATACATACAATTTCTAGCACGAGAATTGCAGCAGGGAAACCTGTGGTAAGCACATTTGGTTCCTAATCCCTGAGATCCCATCTATTTCAGGGTCTGTGAATCCAAACTCAGTGACTTGACGTGTGTCTGTAACTAGTGGTTGATTTAGTGGTGTTCCAGTGATGAACTGGAACTTGAATAAGGCTGCTTGGGTTTTCATAAATTCAAGCCATTGAGCAGAAATTAACTGAAATTAACTAAAATTAACCGAAATTAACTGAAATTAACTGAAATTAACTAAAAAGGCAGAATTAACTGATGTCCATCCACCTCCATGCACACCCACATGTACTTATACCTCAGGCAATACTCCACAGCTCTCACCAGCTCAGGACTCTTTGGAGACCAGCATAAAACCTCTTAGTGGTTCATTCTCCTATAAGTTATTTGTCCAAGAGTGGAGACCATTTGGAAACATCTCCCCACTCTCTCACAGTGCATTCAAAAACCCTACAGATGTGTGATAAGCAGGTCCTGGTGATGTGACAAAGTTTGTGCCTCTGCCCCTTCTCAGTGTGATGCCCCTTCCCAGATTTCCTCTGCTCTTTGGCTGCTCTCCAGCCTGTGAGGTTTAACAATAAGAAGCATTTTAATCCCCTCACTGCAAAAAGCAGCAAATAAAAATAGCATTTTAACATCTGACCAGAAAGATGTCTTTGAAAGTATATGAAGCCACCTAAACCCAAGACTTGCAGCAGGTTCATCTGTAAAATCAAACCAGCTCTGAGCCTCAGTGTAGACCAGATATGACACATATTTGCCTGTTACAAAAATGTAATGGGCCTGAATATTTCAGGATTTGCTGCTGCAGAAACTCTCCAGTGTCACCTTTCCCCCCTTTTATGACTCAACCATAATCTTAAATTCATCTGAATACAAAGAGCTGTCTGTATAGACAGCTAATCCTAAAGACAGAGCTTTGTGTGAAACTTGAAGGGGAAAAAAAGGAAGAAAAAGAAAGAAATCTCTGAAAGGGATTGGCAGCAAACACAAATATTTTTGGCTAATTTTTGCCAGCATTCTTCACCCATGGTTAAAGGCTGAACTAGAAGGTGCCCTTTGCATGGGCCCATTCCCACCCCATGGACTCACCAAAGCAGATCATTCAGCAAACAACACAAACTACATTGCAAACACAAGCCAGGGTGGAAAGTCCTGCAGTTCACCTGCTGTAGCCTAAGTTAATCAAGCCAATGACTAATTTCAGTCTGAGAAACTCAGACAAGGAATATCTCCATAAAAAAGTGCACTGCATATTCCTCCTGGTTGTAAGGGATTGCCTCTCACCATTGCTACCCACCTGCTCCAGGAAACTAAGATGTGAAAGACCTCAGAAACAAGTGAAAACTGTTGGAAGCTAGATAGAAATATATAAATAATACATAGCACTTTATCTCCTATAATATTAGTAAAGTGTGTGTACATACTCACAAGTGGCATTGTTTTTCCCTCAGATTTTAAACACTTAGCAGCCAACTTTTTTTTTTTTTAGCATTATTTAGCAGGAATTCAGAATGTCACTCATATTATGCAGAGTGAGAGGAAAGCAAAATCACCTTAGTATAATCTGGCTTTACCTCACAGTGTGTATATAAGTTCTCTCTATAGAAGCACAGAGACTTTCCAACAGAACAGGAACCCCCACATTTGCCAAGCACCCCATACTTTCAGTCTCCTGGATCCCAGAGGAACTTAGAGACATGGTCTTAGGATGCCTCCAGACTCCTTTTGATGCTTACAACTCAATTTTGCAATCAGTATCCAGGATGGCTTGTGAAACCAAAGGAGGATGATCAAGCTTTTATTGGGAGCTTTTCTACTGGCTGCAAAATGCTGGATGCTGGTTTACAGTCTGTGCCTCTTTGATATATGACACATGCTGCTGTGTGGGTGCTTACCTGCTAAAACTGTTTTGATTTGTCCTGTTTCTTTCTTGTCTGCATATGGTTTGTGTCTGTGTATACTTTGCTAATCTCTCACGACGTTTTTTAAGTAGCCAAATTGGTTTTGTTCTTGTTATTTTTGGTATGCTGGGCCATATTGGTACCTTGCAAGGAAAAGAATATGAATTACAAATGAAAAATATCTTCCCTGCTTTTAGTTATAATAAATCCTTTTAGCACAGAAGCATTAAAAATATTCATACACAACACAGAGCTCTCTACAGACTTTATACAAAACATGTAGAATCAACCTAGTGATGAGAGAGCAAATTACTGCTGTTACAATATTTACCTAAACATATCAAATTAGTAGGTAAATCTCATAATAAAACCTCTGAGGTAGAATCTGCAAGCTGTATAATATTAAATAAATAATAACAACATCCTTCAACAAAAAAAAATTAGCAGCCCTGTGTTGAAGACAAGGAGTTAGGAATCAAGTTCAGAAGATGCCAGTATGTTACCCAGCAATCAACTGACCTCATTTATATCCCCCAAGAGATAGCATCAATTAAAATACTTGGTCAGTGTTGTAGATAAAACAGAAAAAAATGCTAAATGCAGCTTTTGTGATTTATCTCTCTTACTGTGTTTCCTCAGTGTGACTTTTGCCTAGCGATGGGCAGCACTGTTTGCTGCCCCCGGGCCAGGAAAGATGCTGCAGAACCACATGGGACTTGAGGAAAAAAAAAATCATTAATCTTTAAGTGGGGCTTTAACTCCTCTGAAAGGATCAACCTTACCTCTGTACAAGTGCCAACATTCACATCTCTGTGCACCTCAAACACATCCTTGCCCAAATAGGACCTGTGAGAACCACAAGTGATCTCCCACACCATATGATAGCTTTTCATGGCTCTGAGCAGCTCACAGCAGAGGCTGTCTCTGATGAGGACCAGATCACAGCTAATTAAACACTAATAAAGTCCCACCCTCAGCTGCAGAGGCTGCAGCTGCTGTGGGTTAGTGCAGGAGTGGGGAAATGGAGAAGGAGACTGAGGAATGGCAGAGTCCCAAGTAACAAATGCTGAAGCACCTTGATGGGAATTGAGGTCCCCCCTGGCTGCTGGTGGCCTGTGTGTATGATGGGAACCAAAGCAGGGAGGCTGTGGGGACAACAGGGCTTAGTGATAATTACAGCTGTCTCTGGAGAATTTCTTCCTTCCCAAATGAGCAGTTGGGGCCAGATGCCTTTTCATGACAGAAGGAAAAAAAAAAAAAAAAAAAAAAAGTGCCTCTGGTGGAACAATTGTGCTCAGGAAGGTTGTTGTAATGTTTAGAAGCAAAGCAGGAGATGAGTTTGCTGAGACCAGGACCCTTGGTAGGTACAGGTGTCCAGAGCAAGTGTGTGCCTTGTGGGAAGAGCAGCCTCTCCTGTCCTGATCCCTGTCTGCACTAACACCAGGGCATGGAGGAGCTGGGAAAGCTGTGCAGAAGCCTCTGCAGCAGTGCTACAAACCCTTCAAAGCCCTGGCTGGAGGCCCCAGCAGCACCAGAGGCAGAAGCAAAGTGCATTAACCAGCCTTGGTTTTTTCTGCAGCTTTGTTCACCTCTGCAGGCTGCTGCAGAGCCTTGGTGCTGTGTATTAGACCATGGCTTGTGGATATCCACTGTGTCTGGGAATGGGGAGCACCAGCTCTGGGGTGTTCTCCTGGCACCATGCACTTGGAAGGGGACAGGCAGAGCCCATGTGCTGCAC
The DNA here is from genome assembly GCF_036169615.1 of Heliangelus exortis. NCBI lineage: Eukaryota > Metazoa > Chordata > Aves > Apodiformes > Trochilidae > Heliangelus > Heliangelus exortis. The sequence continues at coordinate 6,738,956 of NC_092437.1, forward strand.
AGAGTCCCCAGGTCAAAGGTGCAGGGTGGGGACAGCTTACAGTGCCAGTGGAAGAGCTCTGCTAAGCCCTGGCCTCAGGAAATCCTGATTTCCAGGAATAAAAGTCTCTTTCATCCTACAGGCTGGTCCTTCCCCATGGTTTAAACTGAGAGGACCACATAATCCTGTTTTTCTGTGAGGATGTTTGTAACCCAAGGACAATGTGTAATCCCACTGCAATCTCTCCAGAATTCTTGGAGAAAAACCAAGTGATGCTGTTGTTTGTTATTACCAACAGAAGAACTGGTAAGCTGTGTCCCAAAGGGCTGAGTAAGAAGGGGAGGATCAGGCTGCCTCACACAGCTCCCGCTGGTGTTCTTCCTTACGTCGCCTTTTATTTCAGAAAGTCAGTCAGGAATAAATGTTTAGATCTCCTGTTGTTGTGATCTGAACATCTCTCCATGATGACAGCCCTTAGCTCCCTTGAACTTTTCAAAACCAAAACTGCTTCTTCTGATTTTCAAAGCTAGACCCAAATATGAGAGACCGTGTGTTTGGGGCATCGGAATGAACATTTCCCTATTCACAAAGGAATAATTTTGAATAAGAGAAGTAAAAAGCTGTCATTTCTGTAACTCACAGGCATCATCTCACTGTCAGTAGTATCAATGGGTATTGTTTTGCTTAGGTAAAATACTTTCACTTATTAGGCTTAAGTATTTTGTTTTAATGAACTGAACCAATTCTTACCTCCCGGAGGCATTGCTGCAATGGAATGAGTTCACACCATTTACACAGTAAGGTTGCAGGAGTTTTGGTTATTTTACTTGCTGTGATCAGAAGCAGAGCTGCAATAGAAACAATCTCTTAAGGCTCTTCGAATTCAGTGAGCCTTGCCCCAGGTTATGCTGCCTGCCTGGGCCTGTGCCACCCCACACACAGTCCCTCTGGCCAGCATTTGTCACTTGTCACCAAGATCTCCAGGCACCTGTGAGAAGGCATTAGGTAGGGAAGGAACACTGCCAGAGCAAGGAGTGCTCCCAACCCCTGAAGGAAAATTCCAACACCCTCTTCCTTCCCTGAGAAGCCACGCAGAAAACCTGGGGTGCTTTGCCCTCCACACCCCATCCATAGAAATTCTCCAGCCAAAGCAATTCATTTACTGATTTACTTGAACAAATTTTGTTGGTTTTTTGTTTTAGCTTTTTTGATTGTGTTGATTTTTTGCTTTGATTTTGGTTTATTTTCATTTTGGCTTGGTGGGTTTTGGTTTTTTCTTTTTCTTTTTTTTTTTTTTTTTTTTTTTTTTTTTTTTTTTTTTTGTTTTTTGTTTTTTGTTTTTTGTTTTTTTTGGTTTTGGTTTTGGTTTTTTTTTGTTTTTTTTGTTTTTTTGTTTTTTTGTTTCGTTTCTGTTTCGTTTTGGTGGTTCTTGTTTTGTTTTGGGTGGGGGGTTGGTTTGTTTGTTTTGGGGTTGTTTCTTTTGTTTGTTTGTTTGTTTTCAAAGCAAACCCGTTGTCCCAGGACCCTTCAGCATCCCCCAGGGTGCTCAGGGATCCGGGGCCGTCTCTGCGCTGCCCGGAGCTGAGCTGCTGACCTCTGCTGGCTCCGGCGGGAAGAGAGCGCAGCATCCCAGCAGCACCGGGGATAACACAACCAGGAGATGTCCTGGGAAGTGAGAGATGGCTCAGGAAGGAAGCAGGACCGAGAGAGGTTTGCTTGGGCTCCTGGTTTTTGGCCCGTGGGAGCAGTTGGAAAGCCAAGAACCCCTGAGAAAAATACAGAGAAAACAAGAGGCAACAAGAAGACGTCTCAGTAGGAGACTTGAGAAAAGGATTATTTTAAAAAGTGCTCACTACACTCCACAGCTGAAATCAGAGCTGAGTTGCTCTCACTAGCAGGTTTCTGTGAGTTACCCTACAGGTATCTCTATTCACCCCAAACCATCTGCTGTTTGGTGTGGAGTGAGGCCACTGGTGGGAGATGAGGGACAGGCAGGTGCTGTGCTAACTGCAGCATCTCGGTCTGAGCCTGTCCAGGGTCAGCCCTGCTCTTGGAGAACAAAACTGTGAACATTCAAGAGGTAGGACCATAAAATATTCTGCTTTAATTAAAAAAAAAAAAAAAAAAAAAAAAAAAAAATTATAGGGGTGCAGTCTTACCTTTGCCATCCAACTCACACAATATCTCACAATATTTGGGGTCCCAATCCAGTCCACACATCCTCTCCTTTAGGCTGCTTGTCAATTCAGCTATTTTGTTTTCATTTATGTATCTATATTATTTTTCTGTAGATAATATGCTGTCAGCCCTCTTCTCTCCTCCCAGCCAAAAGGATCACTGAGCCACTCCTGATCTGGAGTGCTGGCATCACTGGCATCATTCACCCTCAAATGGGAACCCACAAACCTTTCACCGAGTACCCAGGTAATTTTTTTTTTCTTCGCTTTTATGCAAGATACCCTAGATGCCAATTTTACTCTTGCTGGTGAGGGAGAGAGCAGGAAGGAAAGGAGGACTTGCTCTGGGACTTCACTGCTGAGCTGTGGGGCTGCAGCACCTCTCACTGTGCAGCCCCCTGGGGACACAAGGGTGGCTGAAAAAGCCACATCCCTGAGCCCTTTGCGAAGACAATGATTACACATTTGACATCTCCTTTGGGTAATCTCTGTTTATTTGATTTTAAGAAGGCTTAAATAACTGAGGTGCATTTTTCACGGGCTATATATGGTGGGTGGCATGAAAGACGGGGGCAGAGGGCAGGGGAGGGAGGGCTGGGGACAGGCAGGATTCCCGGCGGCTGCGTGCAGGGGGAGCTCACGCTGCACCGTTCGCGTCCGCTGCTCCCAACCGCAGCTCCTGGCTGCTCGGTTTTGCATGTTTTTGCAATAAAAGTCATGCAATCTTATTGTGTAGCACTGCCCGGCTACTCGCAGCAACTACAAAAGCCTGAGTAAATACGACAAGCAAAGAACAGCCTGACGCAGGTAGGTGCCAGGCCGCCTCATGCTCTATATTATTAATTACTATAATTTGGGGAAGAGTGCCCGGCCTCACCGAGCCTGAGGCCACTTCTGGGGTGCCCACAGAAACTGGTGAGGTGCAGCACCCGGTGACAGGGTCCCTGCCCTGTGTTGGCAACACAGCACGGGAGCTCTTGGCCCCAGGGCTACAGTTGCTACCGCTGTCTTTATCACAAAGATAAGCAAGGGTTTCCCACAAGGTGAAAGTGCACTGGATGATCTGCATTTATACTTTGCTCTTCGTTTCAGTTTTCAGAATAAAATGAAAATTCAGTTCCAAAGACAAGCAACTCAAGCCTCTCTTTGAGCACAGAGGAGTGAGTATCTTGATACTGCTGTGTCTCCATGCCCTCTCAGCATGACTTTGAAAGGATTCTTTGCTAGGATTTCTCTTCACCTATTCTAGCAAGGGTGACTGGTTAGCACACTTCTCTGAGAGCAACATGGCCTTGTTCATGCAGAAATAGTTCCTTGGGACTGGCAGATATCTCAGATAAATATCTCAAGAGGACACTTACAAGCTCCTCCTGAGTTAATAAACTAATAGTAACACAGATCAGTTATCTCTCTCAATACCTTCCCAAACATATCTTTTAGAAGAGTAACTGCCACAGTGCTGATTTAGCATTTCCAAATTATTAACACTCCTATTTTAGCATCACAGAAGCTTAATTGCTGAACAAGTATAAACAAGGAATTCCAGTTACAAAATTCTCTCATACACACAGGATTCTTCTCCATTTTTTTAATTACATTTTATTGCCTTCATTTTGCAAATGGTAAAAATACAATGGCTCCCATTATAAAGTTATGCACTGTCATTTACTACACAGAGCATTTTGCCATAGTCATTATGAGATCTCTAGCAAATCTCTGTTCTGCTGCATGACAACACTTTATGAAACTTTGTTTTGAGCATTTGCAGCATCTCACCACAACAGAACAGGCTCACCCATATCCAGGCTTGCTGCACAAAATGCCTTCATTTGCTCATTTCTTCAGATTATCTGTGTTTTCCAGCCTGAGCTAATCCAAACCTACTCCACCCAGTCCTACTCAAAGATTATTCCAATCCTGGAGCAGAGGAAAGAGCTGCATATGCCCAACATGAGCCATGCTGACTGGTCTGCTCCCACAGGACTGCAACACCAGCTCTGTGCTGGGGACGAGTTCCTGTGCTCACTTCTGCCCACTGTGCTCATATCTCATCTCTGCTATCAGAAGCTTTTGGTTCCCTGTTGTGCTGAATGGCAGGGGCTGAAAAGGAGTCTTGTTTGCAAACCCAGCATGAGCAAGGCAGTTGCTCTGGTCCATTAATTTCCTGCTCTCCAGAGGTGTGAAGGATATGATGCTCGGGCTGTGTCAGGCTGCCACCTCTGGATGTGCCAACTCCAGCTACACCTTCACTGCTCAGCACCATACCCTGGGTCATCCTGGGTCTTTTCTCTGTAACCACATGCCTGGCAGGGAGGATGTGGGCACTTCAGGTGCCCAGTTGAGAAGGACACTTCCCTGTCCTCACTTCACCCACAGGTAAATCATCCTGTTCCCTCCAGCCCCCACAAACACCTTTAGCCCCAGCAAAACCCACCACAAAGTCCTTTTTTCTCAAACACACTGATTTCCTTCCACTTCTTTCACATATTTACTCAAACATTTCCTCCTCATTTCCAAAGTTATGCATAAGCTTGTGTCAGGCTTCCCCTGTCCCTTATATCCCAGACTCACCCATGCCTGACTCTGCTGCCTCTGACACCCATACTGTACTTCTCCCTCTTTTCACACTATTCCAGTTGCCTGGAATAACCTTCTTATCACAATGCAACAAGCTGTCTCCAGCTCCTTTACAAACCATATGAACATCCACCTGTTCCCCTGACAGTAACCATATGCCACTCTGTAGTTGTTCTGGAGTGTGGAAGGCTGCTTCACACTATTTGGGCTAGATCCAGCTCCTACTGAAATCAAGGAAAATCTTCCCATTGATTCCATGGCACTTGTACCAAAGCCTTAGAGTGTAAATTTAATGGGATACTTTCTGCATATTTCAGTTACTGCAGCACATCACACACGTCTAGGACTTCATGGAAATAGTCAGCAAGCATTACCACTAAGTTGCAATGAGATTACACCAGCCAAAGTGATAACACTGCCATCACCATCTCAGCACAGCAGCACTAAAGTCCTGGTCTACATAAAGCCCCTTTATATGGCGATGTTTAAAAGATACCTTGCAAGGAATTAAATGCATGTAATGATAAAGATTTCAGCTGGGGACAGATCCTCACACATGTAGCTCTCCTTGGTGATTTGAATGCAGAAGCTATCTCTGTATCAAAAGAAATCTTTCAACATTATTTGTTCAGAATAATAAACATAATAAATCTTGCCAACTCCTCTGTGAACTGGCTATTTATTGCACTCGTCTCTGGGGGGTTTTGATACCGGAGCTGGAGGCTGCAAACATAAATACTGAAATGATGTCTTGCATATGCTGTAGCTGAATTTACTGTGTTTGATTTCAGGCTTAATTTTGGAAGACACTCAGCATCTAGCCTACAGCCCCCCCTGCACAGCCTGAGAACTCACCCAGTGATCCCAACACACCACACATCAGCCTCCCTTTCCCCCTCAAGGGGTGAACTGAAGAGATGTGTGTGTGAGCACAGTCGGACTGGGTCCTTCCCTGGCCAGCACTGGGACAGCACGAAAGGCAAAGACCAAAACCCAAACCCAGAACCATGTCCTGGCAGTTCATATAAACCTCCTGAGCAGTGATGGTGGGCACACATCCCACCATCAACATCTCTTACTGCTGGTAACATGCATGGGGGAAGCAGTCTGCATACTTCTTGAGATGCTTCTTGTTTTGTTTTGTTGTGGGTCGTTTTTTGGTTATTTTTTTTTTACATGAAATGCTTCTGTACTTTTCCCCACTGCTGCCCACCATTTTCTATGCTTGAAATATTTCAAGCAGAGCAGAGGGAAATTACCTGAATTAGATGCAAGGTTAGCATGTTGCCCACTTTTTCCAAAAGTCATTCCTGAGTTTGGGTGCTCAAGCTGACACCTCTGAAGGAGGCTGTGTGTGTGTAAGGTGAAGACACGAAGCACTCTGTCGAAGTGCAGAGATAGTGATAAGACAAGAAGTGACTTGAACTTCCACTGCAACTGGAATCAGATCTGACAGCACATTTAAACATAGAGTTAAATTATAAGGAAAAAAAAAAAAGAAAAGCAAAGGTCCACATTATTGTAATTATTCCCTTGCATGCCAGCACATCAAAACCTCTGATGAAAGAAGGTAGAGCTGAAGGTTAACTGCATGATAACTAAACCTTCACCTCTAATAATCAAGGATCTCTGTACTTCTATGCCTGAAAAGCACAGACCAGTCAGGAGAAATGCCTGTACACAATGCACAACTGGCTTGTGCATCTAGGCTGAACAAATAATTATTGACTTGGCTTTTGCAGCACTTTCAAGGGAAACTATTTACTGCACTGAAAAATAAGTGAGGCAGATTCATATGGAGAACAGAGTTTTGCCCTGTATATGTCCTGCTTTCGATCCCATTCAGCACATCAGTTTATTCTGCACATCAAAAATGGCCAAATTTTGCCAATTCGTTATATGTATATAGATGTGTGTGAACACATCTATAAAAACTTCCCCTCTAGCAGTAATAAAGTGGTAAAGTGAATGTAAACCATCACTAACTGAGATTAATTATAAAAATCTGAAAAAGGATATATAGTACCTCAAATATGGGTCTTATTAGGATTTTGGAATGAAATATGGCATCCCTGTTGTTTTTAAAACAGAACAAATTAAGAGATTTATCTTAAGTAATTGGTGCAATTGGTAACTTAAAATACAGCCCAGTGCAGAATGATTTACTTGTTTTCTCTGGCAATTTCCAAGTTACAAGAGCCCAGTCTCTAGTTTACCTTTTTATAGAGCTATTCATTACTTTCTGACTGACTTAAAATCTTCCTGAAAATTCAAAATATTATACCTAATGAGCCTCCCAAAGATTTTCTGTAATCAGTTTAATCCTGCCTGTGGTCACAGCAGAGGACTGGGAGTCTGGAATTCTCAAAGTCTTAATCAGTGCTCTGCCAGTAATTTTCTGAGTTACAAGTAGTTCAAATATTTCAAGTTGTGCTTAATTTTGAGTCTCAAAAGTCCTGAGCAGCCTTATGGAAGACTAAGGCTGAAACCACTCTCCATAGGAACAAGCAGGAAGTTTGCCATTGATCTGACTGGGACCAGGATTTTACCCACAGGTCTAATTTGGAGGTGTCCAGCTTTATGAATAAGGACACCCTCTGCCAGCTCCTGCAATGACTTCAGCAGCACTGAGATACCCTGGGATGTGGAGCTTCATGTTCCTGTCTCAAAAATTACCAGCTATTACCCTGCACCTTTCTAAAGCCTCTGAATTTATAAAATACTGGAGGCATTTCCTAAGACGCAAATTATCCACAGACCATTGATGGTCATATTTTTTAAAAAATAAAAATTAATTAAACACAAAAGCAGAAGGTTTCACAAAATAATTATCCTTTTGTTACCAAATTTTTACTTTAAGTGAAAGCTCTGCTCTCAGTTGCACAGAGCACATCTTGATTCCTCTCCCTTTTAAAACTCTCACTATCCTACTTCTCATTGCTCTTTCCCTACTTTTTTCCCCTACAAATACTCCTGACGGGCAAAGGGCTGTTCCTGAGCTCAGACCATGTGAGGAAACATCAGCTTCAAAGAAGATTATTGAAGACAGAAGAACTGCCTTCCCCTGCCCAAAGACAGATCTGTGAGGACAGTCCAGGCACACTTCAACATTTACAATCAGATACCATGGTCATGAAGCACAGAAGAGACAAATCCTTCCTCTGCCTGCCCAGAGAATATGTACTGCATCTATAACTCACACCCTGAACTGGGGTTTAGGATTCCTTTGGTGCCTCCAACTAAGATGTCAATGTCACTTTGTCAGAGGGATGTAAAAACAAAGTCCCCTACAGACCTGTGCATAACATCAAAACAGCAGACGGACGCTTGAGACAGATTGTGCACAAATACACTGACAGCTCCACAGTTCTGTCTATTCCCAGTGTCTGAGGACGGGTGGCAAAGAGAATGCATTTAAAAAGAAGAAAAAGACATTAAACATCAAACATCTCTTTGCTTCTGACAATTAATTGAGAAAAAAACCTCATAATCAGTTGCAGATTTGTCTCTGTGCAGCTTAGCGTGACTCTGCTCAATTATCACACTGTAGTGGGGAGCAAGGAGTTTGGTTCTCATCTTTGTGTTACTTGAGGATGGGGAGGCAGTGGACAGAGCTGAAAGGTTAAAGGTGGCAGCAGGAAGTTGCCAAGGGTGTCACTGGCTCTGTGTTAGTCATAAATAATAGAAACCAGTGTGGTCTTTTTTTCTAGTCCAGCTTTAAACCCAGTCTGGATCAGGACCTGTCAGGGAGGTGCTGGGAACACAAGTACAGAAAGCTGCCCTACACCAAGGCAGGTCTGTGCCCCTACAGGGGCTGTTCGTAGAAGAAGACATCTCAAGAACATTCCAGTATGAAGAAGCTGCCTCTGCTTTCCAGCCCCTAAGCAGTCTCAGTGAGAGTCAGTGTCTTTTGGTCTCTAGGAGACCAAAACATCCCTGTGTGAAAAATCACAGCCACTTCTTGATAGCCTTGCAATTGCCATGGACTTCCAGGTCAGGAGGTAACTGCCCCAGTTCTCTGTCAGCCACACATTGCTCCTTGCCTACCCAGCTGAGTTTGCAGAGCCTGATTTCCAAGGTATATACAGCTAATTCTGAATGGCATGGGTGGGGCAGTGATAACACCCTTAGAAGGATGAGTTCCCTGGCCAAGAGGAAGGCTGTGGGCACACACTTCTCCCTCCATGGCTGGAGACACTCTCGTGGGGCATTTCACCATTGCTCTCAGTACAGTTTTGCCTTACACAGCACAACAGAAATATCAAGAAAATGACAAAGCATTGCTGAAGTTAAATTTTGTTGGTTTCCCCCACGTTAACAGCAAAATCAATTTCTGCAGCTGCAGTCTCAGCCACTTCCCTGTTAATATTTCAGAGCCCAGCTCCCCATCAGCCAGCCCTTACTGCTTGAACACTGGGATGTACAATGGAGAAAACAAATCAGCTGCTCACTTAGACCTAACCTACACCTGCCCCCAGAGTCAAATAAAATGGCCAGTGCTCCTGACCTTCCTCCCACCTGAATTTGTTTCTTTATGTTCCAGAATTCCCTGCACTGAAAAAGGGGTCCCTGGTGCAGACAGAAAGCCATGGCACTGAAAATACCCCAGGAGAGTTCTGGAGCTGAGCTGAGGAGCAGGGGGAACCAGAGACACTGAGCACTTCCAGGGCAGATTCTGAAGAGGCTTGGCTGGATCCCAAGCAAGAGAAGAAAGGGAGATGTGCCCTGCCCTCCCTGACACCTTGGCAGTTCCCTCAGTCTATAGGTTACATTTGCTATCACCTGAAAGCAAAAAAGCCTTAAAAGTAAGCATGAAAATGTGCTAATCTCTTAGGACAGCACATACATAAAAGCAAGTGTTTGTATAAATGATACCCCTCACTTCAGGCTGAAGTTAATCATCAAAGGAGAAAAAGCACATTTTGTTTGGTCTTTTACTAGTCAAAAATGGCTGGTATTTAATAAGCCCCGGAGCCAGATCTCAGTAGGACAGGCTGTTTATGGGCCAGAGGCACCTACAATACCATCCCTTTCCACATACAACCACTGACCTGTGTCCAGATGATTTGAATTTACTTCCTAAATCTGATGCTTCACCCAGTTAGATAAAAAAAAAAAAAAAAAAAAAAAAAAAAAAAAAGGAAAAAAAAAAAAAGAGAGAAACATGGCATTTCTAGACCACAGTTCTTGGTGTCACTACACATTACTGATAATTTAGGAATGCTACAGAACATCTCAAGTTTAAAGTACTTTCATGGTTCCAATGGAGAGCTAAAACAGATGGGGTTTCAGTGTGACCTTTCAACCTACCAGACACTGTTGACCCAGATTATAGTTCAACAAAGCTGCTCCTGGATTCATGTTACATTTTGAGAGAAACAACAGGGCTACAGTGGGAATGGATCCACTGCTCAGAGGCAGCTCCAATGGCTGGCTCAGGGATGCTCAGGGATGTCCTACTCCCCATGCAGATATCTTCATGCCAAGGGAGGTGCCCAGTGCTTGGACAGAGCCTCTGCTATCTGTCATGAAAAACTGGAGCATAAATGCAGGAGTGGCAGAAATAACAGCTGAGAGAGAAAAACCAAGGGGAGCATCAAAAAATCAGCAAGAAGGGAGAAGAGCTCCAATTGTAAACCCACTTTTTCCAAGCTGAGGCTTCACACTAGAAAGCTGGAGCTGGGGATTTTCTGGTGGTGTTCAAAAGAAGCCAGGCTTTATCACAGAGGTGGCTGCATTTCAATGGTGGGTGATTGCTCCAGTTTGGCAACAGGGGTTGGCCAGCCCAAACAATGTGCCCACCCAGGCTCTGTCCCAGTGAGCCTGTCTGAGCCCAGCCAGTTGGGAACTGGAGGGGGACGGTAAACCACCAAGCACTGTGGCATCCTATTGAAATTGATGAAGTTCCTGTCAATGTGCTATTATTTTAGACATTACAGCACTAAAAATAGTGCTTGTATTTTTTTTAGCAAGCTTGTTGTTTTCAGGAGCTCTGAAGATATAAAGGGTTCCATAAGTGCTAAGAACAAGCTTGTGAAATAGTCTCACTGGAATACAAAACCACTTGAAAATACTGTTTGTTACATTTCCCTATGAACTCAACAATAGACTATGCAGACCATTTTGCTAAAACACTGGATCTATTTTACTGAAGATTTATTTTGCTGTAAGAAAATCTAGGAAAGCACCCAACGACACCTAACTAGTTTTTCTCCATTCCAGGCAGCAGCAAGAAATCTGGATTCTTACAAAGTTTTTCCAAAGTACTCTCACCATGCCAAAAGCCTCTTCAATCTCTGCCCCCCCAAGATAAAATAATCATGATCCAAAACTTAATTATCTCTGCTTGTGACAACAAAACCAGAAAAACAACTCTTATGTCCTTCAAATGGAGATCAGCTGCATAAGAAGGACCAGGCTCATCTTAATCCTCAGAAGACTGACATGTGTCCTAATTGTGAAATCTGTACAGCATTTTTCAAAGCAGCTTTCTGGAGCTGCTGCCCACATTTCTTCCCGATTGCTGGAGCACTGCTGGAGCCTTTGCCCCATTGAGAGCAGCCAGAGTCAGTGGTGGGAGCAGCTTCATCTGCCTGGTCCAGCACAAAGCCATCGGGCAGAGGTGAAACCTTAGGTACCCAGTGGGGAATTTCCCAATATATCATCCCAGGAGTGCTTGATGCTGAACAAGTAGGAGCTTATCACCATGTCACTGCTCTGTAACAGAAATAGGATGATGATGTGCTGGGAACTTGCCAACATTTGCTGTTGCAACATTTTAGATTATCCCCAGTGATAAAGGTGCTGCATTTAATGAGTTTTGTCAACTCAGTTATCATTCTCACATCGCATGGAGCACGTTCTGGGCCAGACTTAGCAGTTATGCAGCCCCTTTCATCCAAAAATTTCAAAGTGATTTGTCCACATTAAACAAGTTTGAAAGCTGCCTTGTGAAATATCTGTTTAGGCTCTTTCAGGAATGGCTGCAGTGATCCTGACCAAGGTCTGGCTGCAGCAGTCCCAGTGGTGGGCAGTCAGGCTGCCCTGCCTCGTGGGTGCGTGGGGTGCAGCCAGGGGACTCAGTGCCTCCCCTGAGGATGCTCAGCCACCTGGGACACGTGCTGCAAGGACATAATACTGGATATAATAGGTCTGGATGGATTTTTCTTCACTGAATTTTGAACTCACCTAAACTTTCAGAGTTCAAAATGTCTCCTAGAGGAAGTTTCATAGCTCTCCTTTTCCTTACTCTGAATCTGCCATCTGCTCATTTCCTTTGATATCCCCTTGCTGCTTTTTTGGAACACTCCCTGCTCACTTTCTCTATGCCTCTCAGGCTTTGGAGACACCTATCCTTTTCCTGTCCTTTTCAAAACAGAAAGGCCAGACATGAGGTGTTTAAACACCTGATTGCTGTATAGGAGCCAAACTGCATCTGAAACCAAAAGTAAGGACCTAACCATACAGAACTGACTCAAAAGGATTTGCCATCCAACACTTGTCCCAGCTCCCTTCATACTTTGACCAACAGATACTTGCACAGAAATGCAATACCCAGAACAGCAACAAACTATTCAGTTTGTGTGATGTAAATTAATGAACTTGACACTAATTGCCAGATTGCCAGATGTGTTGCTTCTCCAGGTTTACACTGCCCTGCTGGCAGGGGACATGGAAAGATGGGGAGAGGCAGAGATGAGCATTAAAAAATAAGGTTTATATTTAGATGACTATGAATATACACAGGTGCTCTTTGCTCATCTTTTCTCACCACTTATTTTCTGGTTTTAATTACTTAAAAAACTCTAATTTTAAAATATCATTATTACTTTAATCAATTTTTCTTGCACCCCAAAGACAAGCTTAATGTATATACTTACAGAAATGACTGCAAGTCCAAAGGAGACTGATTTTCTGTCCCCACCCATGAAGAAAAGTTGATTCACTTAAAATCATGCCAGGGCCATATGCAAATCTTCCTAATAGGAGCAGCTGCTGGCCTTGCAGCCCAGGGGATAAACACAGACTACGTTTGTGCTGCTGTCCCAACTTCCATCCCCAGAATCACATGCAGATGAAAGAAAGAAAACCAGAGTCTCTGTGAGCTTGCTGCAATCACTGTAGGTAATTGTGAAGGAGATGCATGCTGTGGATGCAGCTCAGGCAGCAGGAGCAAAACCCATGTAGGAAAATGTGTCTGGGCTCTCCTACAGCAAACTGGCATTGCCCCTAGGCAGCCGTGCCAGTCTGCAGCAGATTAGGGTTTGGCCCATGTTTTCTGTTGAGAAAGCAACCTTCCATCTGGATTTCATCCTCTTAAACCCCATGAGTGTATGTTGTTTGTATATATACTGTAACTGGCAGAATGTTTCATCCAGTTTTAGCATAAGCACAAAGATGATACCTGGTAAAACAGTTTTTCTTGATTAAACAGGAATGACAGCCTTTCTGATTTGCTCTTTTAAAGTTTGTCTGACATAAGGATCTGGATTGAGCTAAATCAGGGAAAAGACTAAGCCAGGGCTGGTGAAGATGGGGAGATCCTGGAGGAGCCAAGAAGCATCCCTCTTTTTTCTTTCTGCCTGCATCATGTAAATTTTGGGAAAATTATCAAAGTGAAACACAGTGTGTAAAGTCATGATATGGATAATTTCATGACTTCAAGAATGGATAATTTGTTTTGGCTTAATCTGTCCTGTCCAAAACCCCATCACTGCCTGACAGGTAGATGGTATGCTTTCTGACCATACATCCAGCAGGTCCAATATCCCCTTTTGGAGCACATATTTATCCCTGTCCAGCTCTGTTGTGGCTTAGAGACATTAAGATGGCAGAAAGATAACAACCCAAAAGCTCTATTGAGAGATCTGAATATATCAGATGAAAATACAGTTTTCAATTAATTAAATCAATGATTCCAGGAGTTCCACTGGTCTGAAATCAGTACATATGTTGGAGAGAAGCAGACAGGCTGCTTGTAGGCTGTTTCCCACAGCCAGCTAATCGATGGAGGAAAGAAAACTCATTTAGGAACTGTTGGATTTGCTTCCCCAGCACTGTCTTTTGCAGTGGAGCTGCACAAAAACCTCCCCCAGCTGTGATCTGCTCCTCCAGGGCCCAGCTGCACCACTGCTCTGCACTCTTTCCATCACTGCAATACTACAAAGGGATTACAAATGCTGGCTCACAGTCTCCATAGTTGAGGTTGAATTTAATATTCCACTTTGAGGGTAATTTTTAATCCCTTCAAATGCTTGAGAGGAGAACAAACAGTTTGGGTTTTTTCCCCCTCCTGAAAATTCTTGCCCTGGGCTCGTTTAAGGACTCTTCTGACCATCATTCCAGACTTCATCTTAGCCTCAGGGCTCCAAGGAGTTTTTTTCCAATTTCAGGCACTACAATGAACGTTTTGCCAGATTTACATTCAGCTTGAGAAGATGCAAACCATTTCTACTCCCAACTAAATGAGGGACCATCAGTCAAAGAAATCCTCTTCCTACCTCAAGAAATCACACTGTTTAAATGGAAGAAAACTGTTTTTAATTATTAATGAAGTATGAAACATATATAATTCACAGCAAGGCCACTAGGGAAAAGCACTGCTGCTCTCAAACTGTTTCAGCAAGATAATCAATGTCATCAAAATACCAATTTGAGCTGTTCTAGATTGTAACTGGGAAAAATAAAATGGCTCCACCTACTCACCCATGAAAAAAATGTATCTCCTGAAAGAAATCCTTCAACTTTCAATCCTTCTGGACTTCAGGCAGTATTTTGTGGCTTTTCCTAGCACTCTTTTTTATGATGCTGACGATCAGATCTCCAAGTGAGATCAATACTGGTGGGACAAAAAAGAAACAAAATGAAATGGTTAGAGCATAGACATTCTGGAAAATCAAAGCAGATAATAAACAAAAAAATGCACTGGAAAAAAACATAGTGGATTTTAATTAGGACCCTGCCTTTATTATAGCAAAGGCAAATAAGTAACAGCTTGTGTTCAAACTTCTATCAATATTTCCTTTTCAAATACTGAACAAGTATAGATGACAAAAGACACTGGATGGTCATGAGCAAGATAATCACCAGTTTAACAGAACTAGAGTGCATTAACATCTTCTGGCTCCATACCAGCAGAAGTCCACCAAAAAATAGCCACATAATTCAGCATCTAAATATCAGCTCTTCCCTTAGCATTAATCGGAGGATCCTATAATTGCTCCCAAGTGGCAAAACCACAAGCATGGAAGTAAATGAACCATGATAAGAGCCTCTCATATTAAAAGCATCATAAAAGGCTGAACACAAAGCCTAGCAAGAAATGCCCTTCTCTACATGGCACAGCTTTGTGCAGGCTGCATTCACCCCCCGGGTGTTCCTCTGCGCATTGGAATTCAGCCGCTTCGTGACAATATTCCAGACATAGAATTAACACTTCTGAAAGCTTTTAGGGATCAAAAGTCGCCCCCATTGCAAGTTTTGTCATACCGAGGACATGATGGAGTAGTCTGGCTCTAATTGGAAAAATAGTTCAGATGACACTCAAAGGGGTTGTGGTAAGAGGAGGCATCTGGAGAACTGGGGCCAGGGTTGGCATCAGCCTCACGGATTGGTCTCCCCTGCCCTGCCCCAGGCAGGCTTTGCCCTCACACCCATGCAGACTCTGCAGATTATGCCTCTGCCTTTCATCCCCTGGGTCCAGGGTTTGCTGCTAACACTTCTGGATAGCCCCCCAAATAGAGGAAAACTACTATTTGTTCCAGAGTTAACTCAGTTCAGACATTATGCAGAGTAATGAAGTATTTGTTAACTAGGACATAGCCCTCCACCAGAAGTGAGCCAGAGAGTCCCAGCTCAAAGGCAACCAGCCTTCCCTGGGTGAAACAAAGGGCAGCATCCTCCCTGGGAGTGACAGAAAGTCAGCCTGTGAGCCGTGCAGACAGACCATGACTTTTTTATAGGTGACACATCCAGAGCTCATGGTAGTTTCTCAGTTCCTGCAACAAGATGGGATTGTTGCTCTTCTTTCTCTGCTGGTGATGGTGAACATAGCTGTGCTGCCTCTGGCTCCAGCTGTTGGGAGTGTTGCACATTCATTTTCCATTCTCTTTGCAGTGGGAATTAGGTACTCAGCACTGTAGTTGCAAGAACCCAAATGACTTAGCCACCAAAGTTGTGTTTACGGTGATTTCTCAGGTGTTTCAAAGACCCTTTTGACAGCGTGTGTCTCATTTCTTTAGGTGCTATCAAAAATGCTGTCTTCCCTGGGGGTGGCTGACTAAACAGAAGTCTCAACATTCATGTCATAAATATCTCGAGACAAGCCTGTTGATTCAGTGAAATGTGTGGTTGGCTCCTATTGTAAATGCATTCACAGAAAACCTCACAGTGTGCTGCCTCTTGGGATTACTTGTAAGCAAAATAAATTACAAACATTTTGGGGTTTTTCTAAATAACATTTTGATACATTACAAAGTGCCTTTTCTTTTAATTTTACACCACATCATTTAAGATGACATGAAGCAACATAATTTGTAAAGACAAGATATAAAAAAATAAATATATAAAAAAGGATTAAAAGGAAAGCCAGTTCTGAAGTTTGTTAGTTGGAAGAGGCTATAATTTAAATCAGAAGTGTCTGCATTAGATTACTGGGACAACTAAAAGGAGGCAAAATTTTGCTACATAGTTATGAAACAGAAACGAAACAGAGGGAAAGCAATGTCTACCAACTGAGAGGGTAGCCCTCAAAACCATCTACTTTTGGTTTTGCATCCAGATCTGATAATGGGTTGGTATCTCTGAGCAAGCCATGCATCTTTACAATTGCAGACTCAGCAATGAGCCAGGCCATGAACCAGCAGGACAACCTCTGCAGAAAATTCAAAGCACTGTCAGGGGGCAGGGAACATCACTTCGTGGTTAAGGTGACCTTTTCACTGTAAAAATCTTAGACATTGGAAGAAAAATTCTGTCATTGACCTCTACTAGGAAAAGCAAAAATCTTCAGACTGCTTTGCTACAGATAGACTTCACAGAAAATATAAACCAGCACCTCTGACGCCAAACAGCTTATCCAGAAATCAAACTAACCCAAGCAGAGCTTGTAATTCTGGCAAAAACAAAAGTCACAAATCTCCAAGCAGAGAAGGGGAGATGCAGCTTATCCAATAGCTCAGGAGGCAACTTAATAGAAATGCCAAGTCCCTGTTCCTCAGCTGAAAGCTCTGGAGCAGAGGTGGAACCCAAAACCTCCACCACTCACCTGTACTGACTGATACCTGTTGGGCAGAGCTGTAGGCTGATATCCCAACCTTTATTTTTCTTTGAACCTTTCCTGAATTTCACCATGAGGAATGGAAGTTTCACTGGAACAGACATTTTACAAACAAATTATACATTTGTAAGGTTCAGTGTTTCCTACAGGAGTCCTTTTAAAAAATACAATTAATTATAATATGAAGTTTGCAGAGTACTTTGAAAAACATTATTATTAAAACAATACTCATCTAATACAAATAATTACTATAATAAAACTTAAAGTATTACATATTGCTTTATGTCTCAAAGGATCTTCCATGGATTGCAATAAGAAAGTACTACAGAAGTACAATAATTTTTAGATTTTAAGAGCTCTGCTAATCCCTTTGGATTAGGTGTCAGAGAAAAAAACTACTTGAACTTCCAAGAGTCCTGGAAGTTTAAAGAACTAGTCTGTCCTTACCCCTGTATAATCTGTGCTTGTGGATGAATGGCAACAGGACCCTGGCACTGGCATTTTAACTTGGTGAGTAGAAATACAGTCATGCTAAAAACCACCCCTGTGATGTGAATAATCACTGTCCTAACCTCACTTCAAAAAATTCAGTCCTAACTGTGCTCCTAGTCTAGAGTAAAAGCCCCTGGCTGTTTATTCTCAGGCAAAAAGAAGAAGTCTCACTTGCTGAGCTGTCATGTTCCTGAAAGTCTAGATAAGTTGAGCACAAGATTCAGCCTACTGCACTATGCCCTTCAGCTCATGTAATACCTCACTTTACAGCTTGCTTACAGATTGACTTCAGTTGGCAATATTAAAAATTTCCAAATGGAAAATTGTTGCTGGTGTGTGAATACAGCCAAATTGCAGCACAATTTTATTCCCACCAGTTGTTGCCATGCAGTGTGAAATTACAACTCACATTACTCCATACCATGGCTTGCAGAAATTTGGACCAAAACTTTGAAAGTATCAATGTGTATGCAAATGCAGTCTTGCATAGAAATCAAGCACACACACTGAATAAGCTGGTGCTTTGGCTTTATGAAATGATAGATCAAAGCAGAACAAGTGAGAAGATGGAAACCAAATTAACACTTTAACTGTAACAGAGCCCTCAGATCCCTGCTACCACTCTGTGTCTGGGTGTCCAATATGTGATTACATTCCTTGTAACTCAAATGACAGAGGAGACTGAGAGAAGCTAGGATGCCGATTCCTACTCATCAACAACTGCTCAGTAATTTTTTTCAGAGTACCAGTAATTATCCTTAAAGGAGAACAATTAAAATTCAGTGTAATTGGAAGTCTGGTTATGATTATGGATGAGTCAAACTGCTTTGGAAAACGAACACAGAACTGTTTGGAGCTCCGTCGGTATTTTATTAATCATGTCATTAAAATGGATACACAAAGTGAGTGCAGCTAAACAGGGAGATTTTCAAAAGCTCTCAGTACTAGCCACACTCTGCTCCTGGTAGAGTTGGTGGGCATTTTATTCCTTGAGTTTAATGGGAGCAGAGTTATGTCATAGGACCCAAACCTTATAGTTCAGAAGCAGGCAATTCTCTTGATATTTTTAAAATTCTTTCTGGTGACCCCATAATCCTGACATTACTTTCCTATCCCAGGGGCAGCCCCAGGACTGGAGGTGCTGCAAGACCTAGAGCCCAGGGGATATGAGGCAGGAGAGCTCTTCCCATCTCCCTCCCCATGGGGATGAGACCTGGGAGCAGCTGAGATTGCTTTGCCAAGGGAGGACTTGGCCTGGGCCTGGGTGCTGAGCTTGCTGCTGGGGACAGAATGCATGGGACTTGGCCTTGCAGAGCTGGAGAGTCATGTAGCAATTTGGAGCAGCTGGTTAGCATCAGAGAGCTGTTTAAGGAAAGAGTGTTGAGAGTAGAGAGCTGAAAAATAACATAACGGGAGATTTATTTGTGGTCTCTGGCTCAGGGCTGTCTAAGAAACATAAGCAGTGGTTGGTACTTTCAGTTTGTCACAGATAACATGGAACCTTGAATCAAACAGACTTTTGCTTTTTCCTTTGCAAAACCAACGTCTAATCTGTTAAGAGTAACTCTGAAGAAAGCCCAGCATTCCTCTGCTGTGGTTCCATGAGGCACCAAAACTCCAGAGCAAGTTCTTAAGCAAAAGGGAGAACCATACCACAAAATGCAAAACTTCAGAGATAAAAATTTCCAGGATTTTGCTTCTGATTCTATTGGCTAATATTGGAAACTTGGACTGAACCACGCTGGAAAGATGGACAATCATCCATATAAAGCAAAGGTAAAGAACAAACAGTGGGAACAGAGGCTGAGCTGTCTCCTCAGTCCACAGCTTTAGCCTCTCTGGATGCTTGGACAGTCTGCTACAGCTAAGCACATGGTGACAGTAGGCTAGGAAAGGTTCACTATTAGCAAGACCTCCTAACAGCATAGATGACTTGAAAACTATGACTCTAAAGCAAGTTCTGTCATTTGTTTATGTACAAAAAATATATCCATTCTAAGAACTCACCTGCTCAAATATGAATTACACCCGTAATACAAATGGTCTTAAAAAGGTATCAAAAGTTCCTGAACAAACTCCAAATACACTGAAAAGCTATGTTAAAATTGAAAGGATTCCCTGAATGACATGGTAAGAGCTTAATTTCCATCTTGTAATTAAAAAAAAAAAATCTACTTATAATCCTCTTGAAAAGTGATCCCCTTGGAATGAATTGTCTTAATGTTTTACATCTGAAGGAAGCAAGGTAAGATACTCCTATACTTCGTTTTCTTCTATCTGAGGAAAGCTGGAAATAATCTGGAGAAAAGATTATTTCCAACTTTCCAGCTCTTTTTCTATAATTAACAGGATGTAAGACATAACAAACAGAGGCTGAAGAAAACCACAAACTCTCCATATGGGGTTCAGTTCCTGTTTACTAGTATCCTGTTTACAGCATAGGCTTTGATGGTCAGATAATCAGGCCTCTCATGTTCCCAGAATGACCACACTTATTCTGTACTTATTTAAGGCTGGGAAGACTTTTTAATAAAAAAATATGTCGAGGAAACAAAGCAGAAAGAGATTATAACAATGTGCATCACTACGGAAATACCAAACTCATTGTTATGGAGTACAAAATCACCAACTCCCCTTCTCTGTGAAAAGAGAAGGGTGATGGGGATTGGCAGTTCAAAGAGAGGGGAAGAACAAAGCCCTTTCCCTCCTGCTGCTCACCACCTCCACCTCTGGGTCATGTAATTCCTTAGGTGAAGGAAGGAGAAATACCTATTTCCCTGGGCATCCCTGCTTGCTGCCTGATATTTTATCCTTGGCCAAAGCCTTTGCTCAGAATAGGTGCTGGTTTTCAAGCTGCCCTCCTTGGCTCCAGGCTGGGGATGAGAAGGAGGAGAAGCAGGGTTAGCTGCAGGTTGCCTCCTGCCTTACCCATTCAGCCCAGGGGGTCAGTCCAGACCATGTCCTGGTTTAGCACAGGCTGGAGAGAAACCTGAATGCCACCAGAGTAAGTAAACTCAAGCCATTCTTATACTTGGCAGAACTAATTCTTTGCTCATCAAAACCAATTCTGGCTGAAACCTGTGTGAAACACTCACAGGACCCTCCTGTTTCTGCTATTCCTGCCTGTAGCCCTGCTCCCCAGCCAGCACTTGCTTCCTGACTGCCAAGAGCTTGATGGCATCTTGTGGTGACAGTGCTGAAAAGTCCAAATTGCACATTGCCAGAGATAAACCTGGGATGTGCTGCTGGAGGAGGACCCTGTTCTGCCAGGCTGGAACTGGGACATCTCCAGCTCTGGTCTGAGCAGGGGGTCTGCATCCCGTGGCATGGGACACATCATTCCCAGCACCATTTCCCCTCCACACAGGGTCTGTGTCTGGAGTGACAACAGTCTTGGGTCCAAATGAGGCTTAGGAGGTGAATTCCAAAGCACCTTGGTGCATCAGTCTGCTGCACTGACTCTACAACATGAATCACATCATTGTAGCTAAGCCTGGGAGACAAAAAAAAGATTCAAAACAGCAGACTCTAAGGTTAAGGAGAAATAACTCTTTATGGAGTTGGAGAATAGATGAAGTATTTAATACAAAATATTTTAATGACTAAAAAATTGCTGCCCATATCTTTGAGACAAGGGCTTTCTACCTAGAGCTTACATCAAAACCCCACCAGAGGAATGTGTGGCAAAATCCCATGAGTTGCTTCACATTTTATTTCTTTCTACTCCCAAATAATAACAAGTTTGCAGTATCAGCTACTGATGTGATATTCCTGTGTCCTGAGGCACAAAATTTGTCTTTGGAAACAGTTCCTTTCTAGTTCTGACCTGAGCTGCAACTACAGCTGTATGTAAAGGTTCTGAAGTTGGGAAAACCACAGAAACTTGGAGTCAGTGTAGCAGTTCTGAGGAACCCTTGCTGTGATGCCATCTTCTGTTACCTTCTCCACACAAGAGCATGCCCTCTGCTTTATGAACACCTTCTTCCCCATTCTATTTAATGAACAATATTTAGAAACTTGAATCTATTTGGTAGGGACATTTTTTTCATCATTGCGCTTTTATTGTGAACTTAACACCAATGATTTAATTGCCAACTTTTTGCAACATTGCTGGTCATGTACAAAGTGTACAGAATGTACAAAAGTGGGAATTTATTGTATTTTTTTAGTTGAGAGGAGAGCTTAGGAGTGGGGAGGCCTGCTGTAGCAGAGCCTCCTATTTTCACTTCTTCTTTAGAACTCCTGTTATGATTGCAGCAATTTAGAGAAATTACACATGGCAATCAAGATTTTCTCATCGTTTTGTATGTGCTAAGAAAAGTTGCAAGTGTTTAAGTAAATAAAATTAAGAATAATTTGAGATAGTAACTATCTCAAAAAGCTTTTATCTCTAAAAGGACTGAGGTTTTGTTATTAACAAAACTGCTGAAATTGTGAATTGTAAATAAATAATTTATTTATTTATTTATGGTAATTTTTTCATAAATAGCTTTTTATTTTGCTTTATAATCTGTTCAGTGTTTGGAATGGTTTACATCCAGAGCCACACTGCTGTACTAGATTTACTGATGTCATACATTTGCTTTACACAGGGAATGTATAAGGGCAGCTCATCAACAAGTCAGTGGAGTTAAGTGATTTACACCATCTGGCAGTCTAACCTTTAAATGGTAGTGTCTGGATCAGTTCAAATCAGGTGATTATATAGCCTATCATGCCTCCTCCCCATCAAATTTTTTATTTTTTCCCCAAAGAGCATCACTCATATCTTATGAAAGAAGAGGAAAGTCCCTGTGACTCACACAGAAACACCTTCATTAGTGCAGTTTGAAAGGCATGCTGGTCAGGATATGATTCCTCAGGGATATGGTCTCTTGGGAAAAAGGCCAATGTCTAAAAATTTATTGCAAAAAAAAGATGGAAAACAGTTGAAAACCTTTTCAGCACTATTGTTTTGGTATGTAAATTATTTCAGTGCTCCTGAGGAGGATGAGATAAACTTCAGAACGTAGTTAATTAATAGCAATAATCTTAATATGGTTTGCACCATCAATGTACCTGGCCTTTAACAGAACAAAAGATTTGTTTGGCGGGGTATCATGGGTGTGGAAGATTTCAATCTTGTTTAGCCTGAGGTTTATCTTAAAAACTCTCTTTGGCCGAGATCTCCTCTCACAGTCTCCTGATTCATACCACTATAAATGAGGAGAGAATCTGAATCAAAAATGTTATCAGGTTAATATCATCATAATTACAAACAGCCCATTTCACTCAGTAATTATACCATGGAGACAGAAGTTTAACTCCATCGTTACTTTCAGGTGTTCCACTTCTAGGTGATGCCTGTGGCACATTCAGATTCATTCTTAGCTCTTTATGCCAGCACTCAGTATTCCTTACAACAAAGATGATGTTAAGTCATGTTATGGACATCCCATTAAGAGCAGAGCCCCTCCTGTAGGAACAAGGTACAACTTGGAGAAGTAAGTTTTCAGTAGCAGTTAATAAGGCTGGACCTGAACCCATAACTGAGATGCAGCAAGCTCCATAATCAAATAATATTCCCAAGAGCCTTTCAGCCTGCAGGAAAATAATTTAGTTCCTTGCAATTCTTTCCTAACTATGAAAAGTTTTAATGATGTCTTGGTCAGACGCTGTCATCCCTTCTGCACAAGGTTTGTCTGAGAGGTCAAATGTTCACGGATATAATTCCACAAACTTCTTGGCTCAAGGGTACTTGCAGGAGCTCAGTGCCACGTTCATTACTCAGGTGCTGCTCACAGCACCTTAATGAAGTCACTGCTGTTCATCAAGGTAAAATGAGTCACTTGCCACCTCTGCAAGACAAGAGATCCAACAATAGAGCTGAGTTCTGACTCCCTTGTTGCAATCAGATAAAGATATTTTCTGCACCTCAGACACACCACAGCTGAGAAACCTGCTACCAATCACCAGGAAGATGTTATGAGCTGCTGTGAAAATACAATTCATTTGAGGGACTGGAAGCATGCTAAAGATCTCTGATTATTTTTAAAGGAAAAATATTTTTACTTTGTTGAGCTGAAGTCTGTAGAGTTCATCCTACAAGTTCAGCTGCTGCCTTTTGGCAGAAAGTGAGGATGTATCATTGTTTTATTATTATTATTATTATTATTGAACATCCTTTATGTTGATAAATCAGTTTAACAACATCTGCTGCTGGAAGGCTCAGGCAATCTTGCTATTGTACAAACATCTACACCACTCTCTCAGCATCCTACTGCAAACTTAAGCATTCTGGGGAAACAACTTCCTCCATTCCAGCCCATAGGCTGTCTACAGCCTTGAACAATAAAATCCCCTTACCAGAAGCCTCCAGGAAGTGCAAAAAAGTCCCTGATGCTCATTTACTGAGAGATTATAAGGCCAGATCTTCAGCTGAGGGAGTCATAAGAGATCCATGATTTGCTCAATAAAACTGCTCTGCAAGAAAATCCTTCTCATGGTGCCTTGGTGAGAAGATTTTCCTATTCTCTTCAGTTACCAAAGAGCAATAAATATTAAGTAGACGTGTTCAATAATTTTAATGTGTTTTCTTCTTATTGATGGAATATGCTGCTTTGCACAGATATAGTTAGCAGGGGTGGGACATCTTCAGTTTTGTTTTTTTTTAATTTCAATTATTCTTCTAAACACAATGGTTTTGAAATGGTCAGAGGAGTTTGCTTTGTATTTTCAGAACTGAAAAATGTTCTTTATTTGAAGCAGTTTTTCATTCTCAAATGCAAGTAGGCTTATCACAAAAAGAATTCTAAACACAAACACGAAGATGCAGATGAGCTGCATAATGTGTATGTGTACTTCTTATGGAGTAGATGATAGGTCTATGTTTTATAGAGTATACACCAGAATAAAATCTAATCTACTAACTATGAGATATACCAAAAGTAACTGCATAAAGGTGAAAGTCCCTTGTTGAAATTACTGTCAAAACTTCCACTGAGCTGAAAAGACTAAGTCTGGCCACATCACACCTGAGCATTTGCTCAGGAGCAGACCTTTGAAGAAGATCCACCATGATGAATATAAACTGATTCTACTCTTATAGTAATTTATGGCTCCTTTACTACAGATAAGACAACTTATCACTTTTTGCTTGAGAATGTGACCAAGAAGAGAAACTGGGAAAAAGAAAAAGAGAAAAGGCTCACATTTCTCTGTGGAGGGGGGTTTAAATCTACTATTCCAGCCTCTGCTCATCAGTGGTGCATAAACTGCTCATTCAAGGAGTGCAGATAGGTTGTTCTATTAAAGTATTATCCCCACTAGAAAATGATTTACAAAGAAAAGTGATCAATTTTTAATTCTGTTCCCTCAAGTAGCAGCTCCCTAACACAGCCAGTCCTGCTCCAGAGGCTCTTAAACAATACATAACATCTCCTAGGTAACTGTAGTACTATATGAGAGCTGGTTTATTAGTTTCCTAATTAAATTTCACAAACTTCATAGCAGTGACAGATTCTTGGTTATCTCTGCTGCAGAAATTCAGATGGGATGCCAGAGGGAAAGGATGGGGCTGTTTGTCTTATTGCATGCCAAGATTTTCTGCTACCGGTTCCACTCGTCAATCTCTATCTGAAGCAGTTAAGAGCTATAAAGAATTCATTAAGAGGACTGAGATATGTTAGAGGCACCTCAAGCTCATTAAGGATGTTGATGAAATGTGAAGCCCTTGAATCCACACGCTATCTAAGAAATGCTCAAGTGGAGCCTATTAAGTTTTGGAAGAGAAAGGGAAACAAATTAATTTTAAAAAAAGTGTTACCCCTCCCAAAAAAAAACCACCAAAAAACCCCAACCTAATATAATGTTCTTATGTTCATTTCTCTTATCACTGGTAAAACTGATAACTTTCAGCTGGGTGTCTTTTTTTCCACCCTCCTCTCCTTTCATGAATAGCAAAATAACAGGAAGATTTGGGTGTTCTAGAGAGACAGAGAAGAGGAAGATAAGAAACTAGAATCTGGTTAAAACCATAAGAAAAGCAATGGAAAGAGAAAGAAGGAATAAGTGGACTCAAACAGCAACTGCTGTGGAAAAAACAACTTCAGCAAACCCAACTTGCCCCTTGAGGTGAAATACTGGAAATGGTGAAGACTTATTTGGTTTTTCCTCCCTCCTCTGCATGAATTTCAACCATTCAAACAATTTCAGTTACACTGAGAGCTCAGAAGCTTTTGGACTGAATCTTATTTTTCTTTTAAAGTGAATTACTTTGGTGTTAACATCAGATATAATTACCTGCCTGAAAGGAAAGAAAGGTGAGAAAGAAGGAAGGAAATACTAAAAGAAAAAAAAAGAGGAAATGTGGAAAATTTTCACTCCAATTGAGCTGTAAAGTATGATACAGAGGAGATGCTTGGTGTAGACTTGCCTTTAGTCCAGCTCCAAACCTGGGCACAGTCAGCTTGTCCCTCTTGCACTTAGGAGAGGAGGAAAAAAAAACCAAAATGTTTTCTTCTAAAACAGCTATCGTCTGAGTTTTTCTCAAAAATTACTTCCAATCTTCCAGTCCAGATTGCTGTGACATATTCTAAATGAAGCGGCTTTGCTTTTATTTTTTTTCTTCTATGTATAAAGACTTCTATGCCAAAGGCAGAGGGAATTTCTGTGGCCAAGTGAAATTAATTTGGTGCAGAAAGCATCCTCCCCAGGGAGGGATTATGGCCCAGGTAATAAGAGAAATTTCCTAACCAGTCTGTATGTGAGAAAAGGCAGAGTCACTCTGCAGGATATTTGATTTGGGGCTGCTGTCACCCTAAGGAGCTGGGCAGGCAGAGCACAAAGGGAACGTGCAGCCACAGGAGATGAGAATGCAAATGCCATTCAGAGTACAGAAAGTGAAACATTTGGTATTCAGGGAAGTGGATATCTCAGGATGCAAATACAGTTGAGAAAATTATGCTTAACATCTAGATGGAGATGGAAATCTGAAGTTCCCACAGATTTAGAGGTGTTCTTGTTTAGTGTGTTCTAGAGATATAGCCAGGCCATACAGAAATACAACGTAAACTTATGCTGTAACAGGAGAAATTTCAACAGAATCTTACCAAACAGGTCAATAGAACATGAGAATACATTATCTGCTCTTTTCAGTATCCCCCACCTCTTTTGAGTTGAAATAAATCCCTGTTCCTCTAGTTTTATGTATATTCTGCTATTTTTCCTCACAAAGATTTCATCATGATTAGGAAACACAACTAAAATATCCAAACCAATGTCAGCAGATCCAGTCACCTCCCTGGCCAACACCTAACATGTAAAGGACTAGTTTAGTAGGTATTTCTTCAGACCATCAGTACCAAACACAGTGGAGTTGTTTGTGTGTTGCCCACACAGATGCTGTAGCATTCTTTGACAGAAGAAGCCCCACACATGGAACCCCCTAAGCAAAAGCAGGGCTGACTCAGTGAGGCTCAGCATCAAAACCAACCCAGAAAACATTTGCAGACCAAGGGAAATTCATCCTATGAAGCACAAAGTCTTGGATCCCCCTCAGCAAGGGTGACACATGCCATAGCAATCACATAGCACCCATAAGACAAGCAACACTCCAGGAGACAGTGCCAAATAAAACCAGAACAAGTTTTTGCAGTGCTAGTAAGACTTACCTGAGTCAGGTAACACAGGGCAGGCTCATTTTGAACTTAAAACCCACCTAAGAAAGGGATGGGTTTGTACTTAGTGTTCTGATTACTGTTTTCAGGTGCAGAGATTTTATCCCTCTCTGTGTTCTCAGAACTCAGGTGACTTGCCCTGGTTCCCAGGCAGTGCCCATCAGGAATGTTGTTTAAAGGGGAGATGGAGCAGAAACCATTCAATCCCCAATATAGTCAATGCTGTGACTCAACCAAGAGCTGGTGCACAAACCAGCACCAGCTGCCACCCAGCTGGTACCAGAAACAGAACACAGCCTTCCAGACACATCAGGCAGAGGTGCAGATGCAGAGAGAAGTCACCTGAAATTGTGGTGCTGCTCTGTCTTGGCCCAAAGGACCAAGCAGCCTGTGAAGTACAGGTTCTAATAAATTCCTCAACTAAACTGCTCCCAGAACAAGGGTTTATTTAACAATTCACTGCAAAGATACAGCCCTTTTTCACCATCATGCAGAAAGTCAGCAACAGAAGTCATCCTGAAGAACACTGATTTTCTTATTCTGTGCTTAAACTGCAGAAAAACCTTGAGTCCTCATGCAGAGCAGATAGTTTAAATGCACAGAACTTTGTGCATTTTCTGATTTTATGCCTTTTAAAGTGTGGATGGCTGACTTAGAAGGTAATAAAAAAGGCACTGGTTCACCTCCTCACATCCCACTGCTGAATGAAAACTAAGACTACACTGGGCTATACTGGGGACCCAGAAGCTCTTGAGCAATCAGGAAACCTTGGTGGTTTTGTGCCTTCAAGTAATATCAGCACCCAAGCTTTCATACACCTTTAAAAAGAGGTGGAACTTCTAAGCTCCACATGCACTTCTCTTTGAGATTCAAGATGTTTATCCTCTAGAACCACCTGGAAAAAACTGCCTGTGAGTTGCAGCTGTGCTTTACTCACCAAAAAATAGACACCTGCCTTTAGTCCTGCATTTATGTTTAGCAATATTAGTAATCTAGGTGAAGACATTTTTATGCCAGCATAGATTAGTTACACAACCACCTCTTGCAGGAGGTGTGGGAAGCTCAGTACCTCCCTACAAGAGAAAGCATAAAGATATAGAGCAGCTTTTTTTAATACAGAAGCAGTAATGAGCACAGCCAGCTGTGGAGCCCACCAAGCAAGCAGGTGAAAATACATTAATGCGAACATTTACTGTAACAAGTCTCCCTTTTCCCCTCCAGACATTTCTGCTCGTTCAAAATGTGCAGCAATAAATCAAATCAGATCAAATACAACTGTCTGAAAGGAAGCCACACAATAATCAGGTTTGAATTTTCCCACCCCTCTCCCATAAAAAGCCAGTACAGTATTACAGAATGTTAATATGTGCATCTAACCCATTATATCTGACTTGAAACTGTGTAAAATGACATCTGATAGTGGCTTGTATGGACAAGCTCTTATTAAACCTAATTACTCAAGAAGGTCTATCCTAAACCAGTTAATGATCAGCAACAGACAGATAGAAATTTCCTTGTATTCCCTGACTTTGCATATTATGGGAATAGTTTTTAATATTAAAAACTACATATAATCCCATTTTATGCATTGATTTCCTACCCATGGATTTAATGTGAAATCTGATTACATTAATTGAGCATGTTGTCAGATCGTCACTTTTCTCCTTTTTAATTGCCTCCTGCCTCTTTTATTACCTCTGACAAGCCACGTTTTCAGCCCCACATTGTTTTGCATGCCTGGTTTTTCCATATGCAGTGCTACAAAAATGGTCACCTTCTGAGTTTCCATAAACTCCATGATCTTGTTTGGATATTCCAGATGAGGACATGTGCTCACTGGCAGGATACACAATTGTTTGCACTTCCTGCCACAGTGAAACAAATGGAAAATTAGAAGACAGCTGAAAATAAAGGGCAGCATTTCTGAGCCTGCTCATGATTACCTGTGTTGCTACAGGTGTTATGGATATCTACTGCATCAAATATTTGGGGAAATCAATAATTCCTCAGATGTGGATTTTTCCCATAAAGCCTCAGCTGTTTCAGCTAAAAGCAGTATAAAAATCTGCCTAAAAACTGTATACAGAAATTCAGTGTGTGGTTTTAATTCTTAGCAAATACATAGAACTACTCTTTCCAAACTGCAGAGCAGCCTTTTCCTATTCTGGGAGAACATTGTGTGTGTGTGTTTTACATTGCTCCTGCAATGTGGGAATTTGTGCAGGGATGAGCAGCCATGGATAGTAGAGGACACAATGAATCATTTCACCTCATTGCCTTCCTCCTAACACCTCAAACTGCATCCCCAAACTATGCAGAAATAATTAAATTTCACTCTAATTTTACCCAACACCATCTTAAGTTTCTTGAGACCTCCTTGATATCTCCAAACCGCTGTAATCAGCATGGGAGTTAATGAAAGGGTTAATTAGTTAGGTAGTCCCCTTACACCCCCGCTGTATTCATTTGTTTTAGGTGAAGTTACACCTAGTTTTAAACTGCCACTGTAGGAGAGTCCCAACTTGTTTTGCTATCAGTTGGCTTTGATAATTTGCCAGGGAGCTAATCCTACCTGACATGCAACTCACAGGATCCACCTCACCTGTGCTTTATCAAAGCAGGGAGCCTGAGCTTTCAAAGGGGTGAGTGTAACCTTGCCAGTGGTTGTTGCAGCCTCCTGGAAAACACGTTTTGTAAATGATTCTGCATGTTTTGTTTTGGTTTTTTTTTTTTTTTTTTTTTCCTGCAGGAGTTTTGACTCTCACATTGCAGCTCTTGCTGTGTTTTTGGAGTCACCTTCTGTCCTAGAAGTTTGCCGGGTTGGGATGCAGGCTCCCAGCGGCTGTGGGACTTGGAAGGGAAGAGTTCATTGCTAACACAAACACGTTTGCTGACAGTGTAATTACTCCCTTCCCCGGGACTTTGCCTTGTTTTCTTAAATGAAGGACACCTACAGTCACAATAGCAATATATCATTTGCCTGTAGCACAGCTTTCTTTCCCCTGTAAAGTGTTAATGAAGTTCCTGTCCTTGTTCCTGCAGTAATTGTAAAAGCATGTTGGGTAATATACTAGCCACACTTTATTAAAACACTCGCCACACTTTATTAAACCTAACAATCTGATCCTGTGCTCCCTGCTAAGGGGAGAGCTAACTCTAATTTCATTTGGAGCTCATTTCAGCATGCTCAGATCACACACTTGGTTTTAATTCTTCCAGGGCCTGATCTGAAGACAATGTGCCCAGTTGCAGCATATTCAGCTGTTTTGTATTTGACTGTGGCCACGTCTGCATGACTTTCTAACTTCAGGCCTGATCCTGCAAGGTGCTGAGAGCAGAGGGCTTGCTCTAAGCCTTCCAGTTCTCCTTTCCAAGGGGAAATCCAGGCAGAGCTGGGTGACGCTTGGGACCGGTGTATCCACACATGGGGGCTCCAGGGTGCCTCGGGAGGTCCATGCAGATCTGGAGCATCCTTGGGATGTCAGAGATACCCAGAGCTCACCACAGTGTGACTCAGCATGGTAGAGATTAAAAGGGGACAATGAAGAGGGAGGTGGCAGCTAATTATTTGACATCTACTGTTGAATAATCTATCTAAGGGATGAGGAGGGAGATGGGTCTCAATGTGTCTGCCTTTTTCTTTATTTTCTTTTTTTTTAATGCTCTTCATGTGTGGGTCTTGCATAGGCAGAGGCAGGATGAGATGGGGGAATCCAAGGGCCACTTGGGGTTGGTTTTCTGCCATTGCATCTGCTATGGTAGGAGAAACACCCCAGCATTAGCAGGAGACATACATAGTACTGTTCATCCACAGGCCTGGAATGGGGTCCATTCAATCACCACCATTTTACCTGAAGGGAAACTGAGGCACATGATACATGAAAGGGTCCATAAAATGCACGTGAGGCAGAACCTCTTGGCCTCTCACGTTGAGGCACCTCCTCTACAAAAAGGGAACATTTTCTTATGTCTTCTCTGATGACAACTCTCTTTGATTTTTCTGAAGGAAACATAGTTGAAAAATGTGTGGTTCTTTCTGGGTGTGATTAAACCATTAAAAGAATGGCCACAGTGTACAGAATCACGCAAAAATGTCATGGCAGATGAGCACCCAAATACTTCTCTGGCAGAAAGTGATTAGCTGAGCTGGATTTCCTGGTTAAATACAAGGTTAGATAAATACTTGAATAAACTTCTTTCAGCAAGGACAGGATTAAGGAGACTGTCTTATTCTTGTGCTGACAAAGTTTTGCTGCTTGCAGACTGATTACATCTTTAATTTAAGATGATTATTTTCCATTTCTGGTGATTCACGAGGGGAGAGATTCCCCCACTGTTTGTTCAACTCCTCACTGAGCAATTCCAGCTTCCCCTTGAGACCTGTTGGGAGGTGGTGGGTTGGGAGCGGGAGGGTTCAGGTAACCTCTGGTGCTGTTTTGGGGGGATATTCTCCTCAAGAGCTGTGAGGATTGCTGGCAGCTCTCGTGCTGGGCAGCCCTGCGTATTGCTGGACCTTTTCTGGCCTTACACTGCCTCCTCCTTTTTCCCATTCTTGCTGCAGGGATGACCTGTTGTGGAGCTGGCAGCCAAACTTCCCACCAATCATACTCCACACTGTCCAGGCCATGAGCAAACTCACAAAGTGACTTTCTTATTTTAGCTCCTCCTGAGAAAATGTTGTGGCCCAGAGGCAATTCAGTTTGGAGTCTATTGCAGCAGTATCTTCCCTCCAGCCAGCAGTGGACTTGAGCTGCATCCTGGGTTAGTTACAAAACATGACTAGCATCTAATTTTAAATTGGAAGTCCTGCCGAGGCTCTGAAAAGGGGAAAAGTATTTTGTTCTTGCTTTGTGGAATGAGAAAGATTCACCCAACATTTGTGTTTTCCTCACACCCACTGCAATAGGAATGTGAATAGCTGTGTAAATGCCTGAGCTGCTGTTGTCTGGGGTCAGAGCTCACTCCAGCTTGTGAGAGGGGAAATGTTACTGGCAGGTAGGAATGAATTCTGGGTCTGTGCTTGGTGCTCAGATATAACAGGGAGAGGCTGCTTCCATTATAGTGGAGGGAGCCCAGAGAAAATATTCCTTAGATTTGCATGTCTTTCAGCTATGTAACTAAGTGTAAAGAAGGTGTAATGTCATTTACATTTTTGTTCATTTGGGAAAGTTTGTGGTTAATGAACATCCTCAAATGGATGCCATAAAAGTGCTCAGTGCTATTTATCCTTGCTTTCCAATCCCAATGGTCCAAACATTTCTGCTGTCTAATGTGGATCAGCTGACACCAATGGTCTGGGGACATGAGACAACTCCATGTTTCTATTTCTAGTTTTTTAATTAAAAGGCTAGAAAACTACAGTCTGACCTTCAAACGAAAGACACCACGAACCAAGAATGCTGGTAAGGCTGCAAGTCAGTTTAGATTTGTCCACAGAACATCCTAGACTAGCCCTGGCTTATAGGACTACAATAAGGAGGGACAGTAGCTTCAGCAGGTAAGGATTTTATTCAGTATTCAAGGCAAGGAAATAGCACAGAATGAGTTTAAAGTCTGAGTATGAAATAAAGCAAAAATGCTGCCATAAAAATAGAAGGCAAAGCAGTCTTCCACATTGCCTTTCAAAAAGATTAATTTGTTTGGCTGCTATTGTGAAAGCTCAGATACAGCACATGGCTCCAGCGCCAACTTCTGAACCCAATGGAGCCACAAAAGGGCTGGGTGGTGAATAACTTTGAAGAGAGAAACATCAAACCAGCCTCAACTTGAATTTGAGAAACATCCTAAACCAAACCCAAACAATGCTGCTGAGTGAATGATTCAGGGGATTGGTACGACCCTCCACATTTTATGTGGAACAGCAGGAAGGCTGATAATAAAGCTTAGTGGAATACCTCTTTCCAAACCAGAGCAGAACAACAACTAATAAATGAAGGAGACACATTTGTCCCTGGTTAAACATAATTAAAATCAACCTCTTTGAAGCAGGTATACATTGGTGTCCCTGTTTCCTGAATGGAAGTCCTCACTAGGATATTTAACTTTCTGGCAAATACTGTTTTAATTGATGATATTTATCCATGGCATTCCCATTGTGTAGGAGACTCACATGATGGTCTCTGGTCTCACGGTTCCTCAGCAATTTCTGCACTAACAGCCATGCTGCATGGGCTTTTTCTTGTGCATCAGTCATGCCAACAAATGAGCATCACTTGACAGATCTTTCACTTGGAAGCATCTTTGAGAAGTCCCTGTGTCTGTCTCCCATCCTGCTGTGTGATTCTGTTGTTGTCATTTGACATGAGCCATGTCCCCTACACTGACCTCCCATCTAGAGTGCATGTTTGTATTTCCTTTACTTGGAAAGAAAGATACATGGATATTGAGGTCAACATCTGGTGTGGAGCTGGAATTCAGGCATCAGTGGTGTCCTAGTTGGAACAGAGAGAGCAGGAACTCACAAACCTGTGCCTGGCCAGGATTCCTGGGCCTCCAGCAATGCTCCTGACCTGCTTTGGGCTGCCTGATCACCAAGAGTCTCTGTGCTGGGGCTGTGTTTCCTGAAGTGAGTTCAAAATGGTTTTCTGCTCCACCTGCATCCCCTGATTCTTGCTTGCATCACTAACAGTCTGAAAATGTGGTGGGTAGTTCATGGAAGGCACAAAGGAGTTTCCTTAAATAAAAATATTTAGAAAGTTAAAAAACCTGTCAGTTGACTCCTTTGCTTCATGGTCTCCCCATTCTCCCAGAGTTAACACTTGGTTAACACTTCTTCCAACACAGAAAGCCTTTAGAAATACTAAAAATGGGATCCAGATCTGCTGGGTCCTGGGCCCACAGAGTAGCCAGCAGCCTGCATTTCCCCAGTAAAGGTAAATCCTTGGCTGGAAGAGTATTTACTTACATCTGGCACCACTGATACAGAACAACTTTTTTCGTAAAGTGCCTTGGGATGTTAGATTAAATGGAAAGTATTGCAGCAAAGCACAAATAGCATTCATAGCAGTGCTAATAATAGCAGTACGTGGAGTCACTGATCCCATAAATAGAGACCAGCATGAGATAACTCCATGCATTTAAATCAGATCTGCAGAATATTTTTGCCCTAAGCAAGAATGATATAATAAATCTTATACTGTTATAAATATGCTTGCAAGATTAGGCCATGCATAAAACCAGATAGGAAGATGGGAAGCTTTTCCCTGCTGCCAGGTACAACACCTTAGACTACTGTGTCACTTAAGGAAGGCAGAGAAAACATTTACCTCCTCCTTATTTTCTTAACTGGAAAAGATAAAATCTAGTCCTCCTGATTATTATCAGATTGTGAAGTTACCAAAGGTAATGAAACAGCTCACTTGGGAAGTAACCTAGGACATTAATCTTTTTTTTTTTTTTTTTTTTTTTTCAATCCCAGGGCAAAAGTCTGCTCTGACTAGTGATGAGATTCAGACACAGTAGATTGCTACTTATCCCCTTGCAATTCTAACTTTTGTATTTTTCCCCCAAGCCCTTCTCCTAACCTCTCTGTTCTCTCAGCTCTGTAGAAAAAGGGAGGTGACTATGGTGGGTGCCCATGCTGCTTCCATATGCAGTGGTGTGGTACACACTTTTTGTGTGAACACCAGATACTGTTCTCTGCAGCTCATTCAGAAACCAAAACTGGAAGCTGCTGAATGAGGAGAGAGCAGCACTCAGGATTTGATCTGAAGGATGGGCCTGGAAACAGAAAAGATGAGCAGGATGCAGGTGTCTTTGGGTTCACCTTTGCATGCCAAAATTTATTGACAAGAGAAAAGTGAAAGGACTTGGCAACAGGTAGTATGAAAATGACTCAGATGCTTTTT
Organism: Heliangelus exortis; assembly: GCF_036169615.1. Lineage (NCBI taxonomy): Eukaryota > Metazoa > Chordata > Aves > Apodiformes > Trochilidae > Heliangelus > Heliangelus exortis. The sequence goes on from NC_092437.1 coordinate 6,773,961, forward strand.
GGCATCAATAGAGCAGTTTGTTCTCCCAAAGTCCCTAATTTCAAGGTAAATCATTCTGCCATCATGCCACAGCATTTCTTTAGAACTACCAATAGTGTAGGTCATATGCATCTGAGGAGACTTTCTCCTTACAGAAATTCTAGCAGGGTTTTCCCAGATCTAGAGATGGTGTACATGGCACCTAAGGGTTCCCTGAGTTCTGCACTACTTGATAGTAATGATACCATCAAGCCTTAAGATCCTCTTACATTGAGAGTGACTGACATAGTGCAAAAAAGGAACTAAGAAATCAGATTTATTTGACCTGAGGCTGCAGTTCTTTTGAATTAAGAAGACCCAGCTCATGTAAATACAGTGTTTTTTCTCACTTCTCCACCTCATATGAAGTTTTTCTTTTCCTCACTTCCACCCCTTCACCTTCCCATCTGTCCAGCCTTCTTCCTCCTTCCTTTTCATGTTTGTATTTGGGGTTTCTTTCCATTGCCTGTCTCTCCCCATTGCCCTCCAACCCCACAACCCAAACTCTCAGGACAGGCCTTAATCCTTGCCTAAACTGAGGACAGCCAGAAAAGGTTGTTTTGCTTATTTCACATTCTTTATCACTTCAAAGTTGGGCAGTGGTTGGGCTCAGGGATGGTTCAAGGGATCCCAGGTGGGAGGGGAGGTGTGTGGAGCAAAACCTGCTCCCAGCTGACACACTTCTTGGCCTTTTGGCTGAGAACAAGTGTGGAAGAGACCAATTCACTCAGTTTAAAACCACTTTCTCAGGGAGGAATGGGGCACTGCCACAGGAACCAAAACTTCAACTTGACTTAAGCCGTGTATTTACTTAAAAACAGAAATTCAGCATTTCTATTTGCATTCCCTTGTTAGAGTCTTCTCCTGACTGCTGCATACTGAGCCATTAACAAATTAACATGTTTTGAATCCACTGTGAAAGTCTTGAGATAATTATTACAGCCGTGGTCCTGGGGCTGAAGAACTGTGGTTCTAAAATGCTTTTATAGACTACAAATTGGATGCTTTTCATAAAGGTTATCTAATTTTAATTACAATTTCCCCTCTGGCAATTTTTTCTTTGCTTTGAAGTTGCTGAAGTTTTGTCATCCTTGAGGAGTGAGAAGTCTCAGATTATCATCACGTCAGATTTTATATCCACTGAAACACTTTTTCAACAGTTCTTTTACGTGAGACAAGCTTTCATCTGTGTGAGTTTTATTGGTCTGAAAAGTAAGACAAGCAACTTAAGTGTAAGTGATGTCCAACTTGTAATGTGAAAAAAACAATCACTGTGACCATATACATTAGCCACTAAAAGAAACACCAATTACTGTCCCTAAATAGACAATTGCAGAATATAAAAACATGACATTATTTTAATTTATTTTTGTTTTCCTTTTAAAGTTTTGCCCTTTCCAACCAATATTTTATCTGCCTGAGTCATGAGCGGCTGGGAATAAAGGAATGAGACAGCAAAGGAATACTGAAATGAGCAGATCATCTCTTGGAAGAAAGTCTAGCCAAGGTATGACATCCACCCACCAATTTATGCACCCACTGAGGTTTGCTCTTTCCAAGCTCTGACAAGACACCCTGGAGCATTAGCATTAGTTTTGACCATGAGGCTGGTGTTGGGTGCACTTCACATGACTAATGGCATAATACTTAGTGTTTTGCTTTCATCAGGAGCAGATATGGTCCCTCCCTCCACTCCATTATTTACTTGCCACCCGTATATATAACGTGTAATCTCTTGCACTTTATTGCCAAAATGTTTGTTGATATTTGTCAAAGCCAAGGAAAAGAAGGATTTAGCACATAAGCATCTCCTTAGAAAGGGCTGATTTGTTTGTGTTTTAAGCCCCAGGCACTACATCCAAGGGACAAGATTTTAAACCCAGAGCATATCAACTACATTTGTGCCTGGGATTTTTCTTGTCAGAAATCTTTCTGAAGAAGCCATTTGGGTTTGCAGAGCCAATAGCAGTGCTGACATGACAAGGTACTGCCACACAGCTTCCGTGGGCTGCCAACACCTTTTCTCCTATAATGCTCTCACAGCTGAAGCTGCAATGAAACAACCAGCAAATTAAGGATGCTTAAACCATTCTGAGTGTTTAGACCTTTAGCCTGCATAGTTTTAAGTCTCTAAGAGCTACAAAAGCAAATAGCTCATAAAAACAAACAAATGAACACAAAGCTTGAGAGGTTTGCTAGTGAACAAGAAAACAAGGAGTATGAGGGAGTGGAAGACACATGCAGGTTTCTCCTCTCATCTTTGAAATTCCTGAGCTAACACACAAGAATCAGCTGAAGCAGAATCAAGAAGTGGCTATGAGGAAAAGTACTGCAAGACCCTTGTTTACATGCAAATGCCATTCCTACTGGAATAACTGTCTTCATGGGAATTTCTAATGATATAAAATGATAGGAAAATTTCAGATTTTACTTCCCTTTTATCCCCCCAAGACCCTTTCTTCATACATGAGATCTTGGATCCTGTTCACAGGAGCTAGACCAGGCACCTTCAGTTGAAGCAGATCAGAGGAATTAGCCTGAGTGATTGAAATCCCTTTTAAATTTCACAGTCTTTTAAAATCACTTGAACTCTGGTTGCAGCTTCAACCACTTAAGTTTTTCAGGCAGATCATTTCAAGATCTATGTTTTCCTGAACTGCTGCTCCACTGCACTCATTGTTCCCAGCTCTGTCCCCAGCAGTCTACAGGGAAACAATGCAGGAGTTACTGGGAAGGAGCTCTGGTTTCAGAGACCAGATGTGGCTCTATGTGTCTACAAAAGCCTGTGGAGTCTTACAGCCCAGGAGCAACCAGTCAAAGAAAAGTCACAGATTTTTTTAAAGGGAGTGGGAGAAAGAGGTCTGGGCTGGTCTCAGTGACTCCAAGCACATGGCCACAGCTTCAGATATTGCTCAGATTGCTGGTCAAGAGGCGCCTGTCGGCAGGGAACTCCCCGTGAGATCTGCACTTCGGGTTTTATTACCCCAGCTATTAGGCAGCATTTAGCAACACAAATTTCACATTATTGACACATCAGGCCAGCAGATTCCCACTGTTTTGCACCATTGCTAAAAAGCTGGGAGGACACTGACCGTGCCCATGTCACCCCAGCACACAGGACACAGCCTCCTGGCTCCATCCTGAGCCACAGCAACCTCCACGGTGAGGGGCAGCTGCTTGCAGCAGTGGTTGAAGGGGTGGATTCCCACCCCCCTGCAGAAAGGAAACCACCAAAAACTTGGCTATATACAGATTCCTGACTATGTCTGCTCAGTGTCAGATCAGCCGCTGGTGTCCACAAAAGGAAAAAAAAAAAACAACAAGGTTTTCCTTCTAGTTCTCCATAAACTGTCCCTGCAATCACAATACCAAGCACTGCATTTCACCTTCCAGCACCTGGGTTGGCCAAAGGGGTCTCAAGTTAACAAGATCTCCTACCAACAAAAAAAGGTTGGAAAAAAGAAAAGATGGAGGTAAACTGTTTTTTTGGCCTTTTTTTTTTTTCTGACACAAGTTGTTGAAATTAAAAGAGCTGTTCTATTATTCCTGTAGCTCAATTTACAATTGCCATGTGATTTTTAATGGTAAAGGATGTCAGATGGCAGACATAGTCTTCAAGACCACCAGGGACTCAAGGGCTCCTTTAATTTTCAGAAAGGCAAATTGGAAGAACAGGTCTCAGGGCAGAGTCACTAGAAAAGCAGGTTCAGTTACTTTGGGCTAGATCAGCCTAAAAAGGTGTCAAAACTGTGAGAATTGGAGGTGGCCATCATACCTCAATTCTTTCAAATAAACATTACTTCCCTCTTCCCAATCACTCTGAGTGTCACAAGAGCTTGTTTCCCTCTAAAAAGTGCCTGGGAGAAGGTCTGACAGTGCCTGAGGTGCCATTCCAAAGGGAGATTAGTGCTTTGAAACATTAAAGTAGGGCTCACTGTTAAACTATGCAGAGATATAAAAATTTCACGACAAGGATTTAAAGGACATAGGTTCTTTGCAGGTTTGACCACACTGGCCCCTTTTTAACCCTTTTCTCTGACCAGGCTGTTCCAGCCAGCTGGAAATCCAATCTGATTTTGAGCTGCAGGCAGCTCAAAAAAAATATTGTCCCTCCCAGGGCAAATCTACAGCCCTCTGGGGACACTCCTGGTCCTGTGGCCTCCAAAGAAAGGGCTGTGAGAGAACTCCAACCCTCTGTTTACATTTTTCTGGAGCTAGTCCCATTATCTGGCATCTCCTCAAAGGAGGGATGTGACAGTTTTCTAAGGAACATCCTCAGCCCTTGCACGTGCTTCTGCCCAGAGGTCCCCAACATATCTGCTGCTATGAAACATTCCTCACTAGGAACCCCAATGAACTGTACACATGCCAACACCCCCAGCAATGTCCAAGTTACAAAGAAGCAAAAAATACACTGACTGTCCTTCAGCATCCACACTGAGACCAGAATTCTCTACTTTTTGTCCCTTGTGCACTTCCCACCACTGAAGTAAAGAGGGGAAAAAACCAAAATCCTTGTAAAGTCAATCTTCACTGCATCTGTTCATTACCATAGGGTCAGCCTACATGAGAGTTTTCCTGGGAATGAAAGGACTGTTAGAGAATTAGTCACAGCCTGGGAGGCAGGAGAGGGCATTGTTTTATGGAGACAAGAAAGGCTTTGGAGAGCAGATGATTCTAATTTACCTTCTTGACTTTATTCAGCCACTTTCAAATAGATTTCTTCTTGTGTGGACTGTAATGTTTATAGCTGAAAGGAGGAGGAAGGTTCACTTTTAACCCCCCAGAGAAGAACAAGGCTAAGAAATAAATCCTAGAGAATTCTGTTTTTTCAGGCAAAAATTTCAGCTCAGGTGACTATCTCTGGGAAACAGCAAATAAAATAAAAAATAGACTGTGAACCCAGAAGCAGAGAGTTACTGCACTTAGTGTAAAATGAAAAATTTGTGTTTCTGATTTGAAATGAAATTCTTACTCATTTAAGTATTTAATTGGACTATATATACTATTAAAAATTACTAATCTTAAAACAGTAGTTCAGAAGATATTTAATTTTACTTCCATTTTTTTAGTTTGTGTTCTGTTTTCAGACACAATTTTTTGAGGAACAGAACTTGACTCCTCCAGGCTATTTGGAATGGTAATTTTTTAACATACCTCAGGAAAGTATCAGAGTAGACAAATCAGTTTTTGGCCAGTCTTAGTTAAAAGAGCACTTTCAAGATGTATTCATGATCTAATTTATATCTTAAAACTGAACTCTGAGACAGGCAGTGGGAAATAAAAAAAAAAAAAAAATCACCCATTTAATTCTTTTTAATTTATTAAAATCATTATACAAAATATTTCTGTATTTATATATTTATTTATCATACTTTTTTGTGTGTTTCTTTTATTCCATTTTTTGATTCTGTGTAGCTTGAACAAAGTGGTAACTGAGAAACTCACTGAATGGTGACCTCACATTGTGTCATTTCTTAAAAGAGGAAAGGTGAGCAAGCAGAGGGAAAGTTATTTTACTCTGGAGGTTCAAAGCTTGGTTTTGGCAACCTCCTATATAACTCAGATGCCTGAAGAAATGTTTGAATATAAGAGATCTTTGCTAAAATGCAATTGAAGTTTTCTTTGCCTACCAAAACATTTTATGTGTACATGTAAGACCTTCCCAGAGAGAAATCCCACACCTTTCATTTTCATAAGTTTAAAAATAAATTAAGTAAATCTTTCTACTTTAAATGTTCACAGAAGGAAGAAAAGGTGAAAACAATTTGTGAGGCATGCTCCCCTTCACATACATGTAAATAGATTTCTCTCTTCCCCAAAAAATACATCCCTCATGCAAACACAGATTTGGGATTGGCTCCTTTCTTGATCCATTTCCAATCACAAAAGCCACCAGTCCTCCCAGTATCAATCAAGACACGAACACTGCAACTACAACAACTACTACCATGGAGAAACAATTTAATGAAAACATGTGAGTATATTTTTAGAGTCTCATAATGCAACTTCTCAACTGGAAATGAGGGAAATCAGTATCTCATGACCATGGGTTTGAGCAGGCCCACCAAAAAATGCTCTGCAGAACATAATTTGAGAACCATTGTGTCATACTTTAATCCACTAGAAACCAGCTAAGCAAATGTAACAAATTAAGGCAAGTCAATTTTAAAGGGCAAAAATATCACTACTTGTTAGTGTACTACTGATAGACTACTCAGTGATGAGCTAAATAAGCACATCCACAATCACTTTAGTTTCCAGTAATGTCATTCAAATTACATTTTTCAGGGGAAGTTCTAAAGCAGTGCTGAAATCCTGGCGTGTGCTTCTTCTTTTGGAATGACACAAGAAACAGATAAATGTAGTTCAGAATATTTTTTCTAAAAATTTAAGGGAAAACCAAGTCACCCCTTTTCTTTGTCAGTTGGAATTGAAGAGCTGTTACACACTTTGCCAAATGTTTGTCTTCATACCTGTGACCCACCTCAGTTATGAGGTTTGAACCTTTCTTAATCAAATTTGACAGAAGGCCAGATAAATAGTCATTTAAATTCCTTTTGGTTTTGTGAAAACAGGTGGAGAGGTGCAGTAGAGAGGTCCCTGCAAATGCCTGACCTCAAGAACAGGAAGAACTTTAAGGAGCTCCCCCTTTTTCAGATGCAAAATTAAGTCAATCAGGAAATATGAACCCAGAAAAAAAATCTGTTAGTTCTGCTGCTTATGCACCATATTTTTCTTCATTTTTTTTCCAAATCCCAGCAGCTGGGCTTTCTGCCTTGGCTACAGAGCTGATAAACTGTCCCCAGGCACTTGGAAGAGACACAGCCATGAAATGCCAGAATGCAGAATGCTCTGTGGCCCTGGCTGCCTGGGGATGGTCTGGCTCTTGAGGGTTATGATAAGGGTCCTCAAAAATACACATTAAAATAGTAAACCAGCAAAAGATGGAAAGCATAAACTTGATGCAAAAGTCAGCAGTGTCAGTATTAACAGCATCAGGTTTGTTCTGGCCATGAGCTACCCGAGGTTCACTGTAATCCATTGGTCAAATCCTGTGGTGGTTCTCACAAATGAGCTCACTGGTTTCTCACAGTTGTAAACTCAGCAATCAGATTTAGTCTGGGAATTAGTTGAAACGAGTGTAATTGCTATTTCTGTGGCATGATCCTGAACCCAAGCATTTCGGATGCACAGTCTTCCCCACAGAAAACATTGCTGGGATCTTTAGGCTACATCATTTTGGCCGTTTAAAAATCACAAAGCCCCTCATTTATAAGGATTTAAACATCATTGCAGACTGCTTTTTGACCTATATTTAACAAGTAGTGGCTTGCCCTTTCCATACTGTACACACTTGGGGACCTCTGACCTGCACATGCCAAGGAAGGCCCTTCTGACATCAAAACATTACTCAAGAAAATTCCTTTCAACAGCAGGTACTTTACTGACCTAGATTAAGTTGCTTGAGACGTCAAAGCTCCGAAAAAAAAAAAAAAAAAAAGCAGCTAAAATTGGCCTAAATGACTTCAGGCATAAAATCTGACCAAAGGAATTATGTCAGATACTATAAACAGAGAGGAAAGCATGCAGGAAACATGAGGGATCAAAGGGAAAACTGAGTTAGTGTGATTTTTTGTTTTCTCCCAACGAAAATAGATGCTCCTGCATGTTCTGATGTGGAAGGAAGCAACGGCTGCTGGCTGCCACACAGCTGACTGCAGAATGTTTTTAAGAATGATTTAAAAAGGAAAAACAAAAATGTGTTGACTGGAATACTTCATATGATTCTGGGCTTTATTTAAACTCCTTATTCTCTCAATAACAGCAATTAGAAACAAGCATAGAAAAGAGGTTTTCAGGGCTATTTGGAAGCAAGATTTTGCCAGCAGACTCTGTGCAGAGAGACACCTGACTGGGTCCCAGTGAGGTGCTGGGCACGAGGCCAACCTGCTCACCAGCCCATTCCAAAATTCCCACTGGTTCAGACTTTGCCTTCATGTCATGGGTGGGATGGGCATGGGGACCAGCAAAGGCCAAGTATCTGTCAAAGGAGAAATTGGTCCAATCTCTTGTACTTCTAGTCTTGGAGTTTTGAATTAAATCATCTGCTCACAGCCGTGCAGTTGTTTTAAGGAAAACCTAACTGAAATCCATGGTGGATTTTTGACCTTAAAACCCTACATCTATTCCAGCTCCAAAATAAATGGCCTGACTTTTATAGGCATTGAACAGCTGAAGTACATTAGCCTCTTCAAAGCAAACTGGGAATGCTCTCTGCCTGTTTACAAAAAGCCTGGACTTCAGTGGGCAGGTGTCGAGTCCAATCCCTTCACTTACCCAGGGAGGGACTTTCCTGTCCCACAGATTCACATTGAAGCTCTTGAGAAAGGTCACATTTGCTCCATCATCACGTGGTTGGAGGGCTGCAGCAGTGTGGACAGATCTGAGGCCCCAACCCAAATTCATACAACTTTCTATTGAGACAGCCAGGAAAAATGTGAAATAGCATTTGCACCGTTACCTCTGCTGGGGATTTGGAGTCAAATCAAATATTGAAACAGGTCCAGATAATAAATGATAGAACTTTCAAAATGTGTAAAATATATGAGTTACTGAAAAGTATTGTAGAGTTAGTTTCTTGGGTGTATTTTGCCAGCAGATTCACTTCAGTGCTAATGCTTGCATTTTCCCCAAAAGTGTCATTTCAACAGAGCTTTACAAGATGAGTTTTTCAATTGGTTGCTCATGATGAAATCGTTACACTGAGCTAAGAGTGCCCCACAAGATGGATACTTAGAAACCCAGTTATTTTTGTAATGGACATAAATAATCTGGTTGACAGTACTCTGGAAAACTCTCCCAGCTTGGTTAGCTGGCTCTCAAAGTTTTGCCACCACAGGGTACACAGAAAGAACAAGAAAACAATGAAACCGTGTATGTCTTAGAAAAAAAGGAGCATCACTCTTTGTAAAATGCAGAACTCTAGAAATCTGTAGAGAGGAAAAGTGAAAAGTCTAATAGCATATGAACTACCACATGAAACCAGGGCTCCTTGAATTACTCCTATTAAACCTGGAGCTCTGGTGACTTCTTTGGCAGTGGAGACCCCTTTGTCCATGAGGTTTTTGTTACAGAATTTTTAGGTGGAAATGAGTAGCCATTGAAGGGCCTGTTGCTACCAAGCATGGGAACACCTGCCAGGAGAGGTACCAGAGCTATGAAGCAGCACAGCTTTGGTCAACTGTACCTATGGAAGCACCAAAGAAAGATGTGGCTCCCTCTGGCTTTCCTTGTGCTTGCCTCTCAGCTTACTTCCCATTGCCACTTCTAGAAAGCTGACTGTACAACATGCACACCATGGAAGCATCTCCACGCTGCATTCTGACTAACATTCTGTCTAGATCTTTATATGCCACACCTTTTTCAGGGTAGCAGGATCTTAACCTTTTTTTAGGCATGGGCAGTCTATGGATGATGGATTTAAAGTGATCTGCACAGGCAGAGTGATGGCAAAGCAGGGCTAATCGGACCCATTCCTCGGATCACCAAAATAACCATTACAACAGTGAGGCACAAATCTCAGCCTGAGGAGCAGTAGGATTTTTGCTTTTTATTTTCCAGTTGCTGAGCTCATTTCTAACTCTTGCAGAGTCACAGTGCTGTTCCCATTAAAAAGAAAACAAATGGATTCACTTAAACTGAAACATAAAATCCTTCCCTTGACATTGTTGCTTGTGCTGCCCTCTTTGACTAAATTATATCCCAGTCTCTTGACAGTCCTTAAGGAAGTGCTTAAAGCCTCAGTCTGCGTAACACCCACTGTGAGGAAGGGGTCACCCAAACTCCTATCTCCTACTGCTCTATTTAGTTAAGAGGAAAAAGCCTGGACTCGTATTCCAACACATGTTTCTGCTTTTAGATCTCTGGGAACTTCGTGGCATTTTTTCAATCTGTTCTCAGAGCAAATGTCAGTGCATTCAAAGTCCACTGAGGTCCTTATCTTATCACTGAAAAGAAAGCCCCGACCTGGGGGTTTGGGGCAAGGAGCCTGCAGTGCTGGGAGGGGGTGCCTGTCCAGGGCTGCCCCAAAGCCACCAGTCTGGCTCCTGCTCCTGCAGGGCCAGGGTTAATCACATCTGAAGTGTTGCTGGCTTTGTTCCCAGCTTCCCTAGCACGTCAGAAATTGTAGGGAAAGGTAGTAACAGGACTCTGCCAAGGACTTGCCTCTGTGAAGATGCAAAGGGATGACCTCCAGGCCTGGATACTGCCAGGAAACCAGCACTGAAAGCTCTACCCCAACTTCACTGCAGGCTTTCCCTATCCTGAATGCTGGTTAGCAGTGCTGTAATCCCTTCTTCATTTGCTACAAGAGCAGCACTCAGCATCTAGACAAGACCTGAGCTGACAACAGAAGGTTTTCACCTATATAGTTTTAATATTTAGTGTTTAATAGTGGGTGAAATTCATTTAGTTCTACCATTACAGAAAAGAAGAAATTGCTACAGGCTGGTGGTACAGGTCAATATGGTCTCAGCTTTTCTATCACTTTTCTGCCTTTATTCACCTGCCACCTAGGACCTGGCTCTGGGATAGTCCAGTCTTTTGGTTGTATGTGTTTTCCATCCCTCTCCAAATACAGTTTCCAAGTGTTATAAAAATAATAAATAACCCATATTCATTTATTTGGAATCTAGATCCTTTTAGGGGCCAGAGCATCCCTGAGCTGGGTTGCCATTACATTACATGGTGTAAATGGGCAAGTTGCTTCTGATGCTGTTACAGTCTGCTGACACTGGAACAGTCTTGGTGTAACTTAGGGCTACCTAAATCCTCTATACTGTTTCCATCCACTTCTGCCACAAGCATGGACACAATGCTTTTCAAAATGGACATAAAAGGATCTGCAGCTGCTTCATCTGAAGCAATGCTCTGTCCTTTTTGTCAGTGCAATGGCATAAAGACAACATAAGCAGAGACAGGAAAATACTTTCTACTATTCTGCATTTTAAAGCTTCCATTAAAATTAATGAAAATGAGATCTAAAAGTTCCATAATCAAATCAGAACTACAGTGCTTAGAATGACACTTAGAATTAAAAAATTAAAATACTTAAAGCACAGGATAAAATATTTTTTTTTTCAAAGGAGATTTAATGAGCCCTGACAGTTATTTATATGATGTTTGTTATGTGGCATCACTAAGATTTTTCTGCTGGTGAAGGTTAGATGAAAGTGTTTTGACAGCTTTCACTAGACAGATGATATTTAATATAGAACAGTTTGCAAAACAGTATCAGGACCTGGGAATACCTTTTTGGTTAGTCATGGTGACCTCCAACCCTGTGAAGGAAAAAAAAAACCCAGCAACAAAAAAAACCCCCCATCCTAAATTGCATAATTTCTGCTTTTAGCAACTCTCCTCACAAAAGAGAAATTACCTGAGATTTTAAAGTATTCCTTCAAGGCAAAATGGTGTCCAAGCACTAACTTTTATGGCTGAAATAAACTGAGGTTTTGAAACTATAGAAGCCCAAAACAGAGTCTGAGCATGTTAACTTTTCAGATAATAATTAGCAAAATCAAGAAACCTCTGAAATTTGGGAAGGCTCAAATCTGAAGTTTTCAACCTGCCTGGTCTCATCCTTACCCCTGCAGAGCAAAACCACGTAAAGCACCAGCAGCATCACCTGGACTCTGCTACTGAGATTGGGACTCTCCAATCTCATTTGTTTTCCTCTTTGGAGAGCTTCACCCTCAATTTCCAAGATAAAAAAACATAATGGTAATTGCAGAGAAAGAAAGCAAAGAGAATTTAAGAAAAAGATATGGGAAACAGTGCTACTGTTCTCTGGTCAAAACCTCACTCAGATAAGGTTCTCTCCTTACTGGGATATTCATGCTGCTTTCTACCAAGTCTGTGATTTTTTTGCTTTCAATCTCAGAGGCAGATTCTGTGGGTTTCTCAACAGTCTGAGTATTATTTTCCTTCTAGGAAATTTGTTCCTATACAGCAAAAGAAAGGCCTAGCAACAGAGAAGTTTTAGACATAAAGCTCCTATTAATAAAAGTGGGAACTGTCTGTCCACAGTTTCTCTCAAAAGGAACACAAGGATGTGTTTGTGTTTATGGGTGTTTTGAGGAATCCCACAGAACATAGAGGCACTTCTCATTTGGGTTTTTTCAACCCAAACCATCTACTTCATAAAACTGGTTTATAACACAGTCAACATTTTTCATCCAAGTATGCAGTTAAACCTTTAAACAAATTTTACATTCCCCCGTGGAAAAAAACAAAACAACAAAACTCAAAAACCAGCAAACAACTATATTTCATGAGGAAAAATTGTGAAAGAAAATTCTTAGAAGAGTTCATTGTTAGCTGAAAGTACAGCTTTATGCCAACAAGAAATTTCTGTGATAACCTGCATGGGTTAGCTCCAGCCCTCCATAAACTTAACCTTTTGGTGCCTTCCAAAAGCCAAGTGGCTTTTTGGTTTCACCTAGAATAGAGTTTCTTCCACAGACTGAACAACCTTTGGGTACAAACCATTTCCACCTCAGCTCATACAACTGGGAACATTCTGGGGACAAAAGCGTAGGAGGGAGCTGAGCTCCTCATCTGGTCCTGATTGCCTGGCAGGGCACTGGCACCCAGCACTGCTCAGCAGCCTCTCTGTGCTCTTCCCAAATTTCATTTTTCACACACTCCAACAACATTAAAGAGGACAAGACATAAGAAAAACAAAGTAAGAATAACAATAGCAATCAAACTCGTGAAAGATCAGGAGGCGACAGTTTAAAAAATAGTATCTCCAGGCTTGTTTTATGATAGTTAAGCTGTATCTTACAGAATCTGAAGAAGGGATTTGTTGGAAGGAGTAAAGGACTAACTGCATTTAGAAAAAAAATATATTTGTCATTGTGAGCTGCTCTTCAACTTCAAAGTGTCTTTAGTCTCTTGAAAGGATTTACATTTGAGCTGAAGGGAATTTAGGTAATGGGCAGCTCTGAGAGATGTAGCCTCTAGCAGAGTTTTCACATATCACACAACTAAAGAAACAATTCCTATTGAGTTTCACATGATGATTTATCATCTCTGCAATGTTCAAGCTTCTCACTGCCTCTTTAACATTCACTACACACTTTGTGAAACTATCTAGAAAATTATATAATTGACAAACAGTCCCCCTGGTCCTGCCTGGAAATCACACTGTGTCTGTAGCCTCTTCCAAACCAAAATACAAACGAAGTAGTTCCCAGTTTCCCATGGAAAATGGCTTTGGTGCCATTTTGCAAGCACAGGAGCACAGACACGGGGTATATAGAAACTGGAATAAATCACAAAGAAATTTTAGGACAAAATCTATGTTCCAAGGAAGGAAGGAAATTACTTTTTTTTTTTTTAATAATAGAAATTCAGGCATTCAGGCAATGGGTTGCCTGAATCAGAGCACAGACTTCTACCAGGTAAACTACATTTTTACAATAGCTAAAATACTCATCACTAGGCTAAGATACTGGAGAGGATGTCAGACAAAGCCTGGAGTCAAACTTACCTGCACTATGGAAAACATCCCCAGCCTCAAACCCAGATTCCTCATCTTGGCTTGCAGCATACAAATTTTCAGCCAGAATTAAACTCTCCTAAGTACCACAAAACCAAGTGGTTCTATGTATCAAAAGCTTTTAAAAATATCAGCATAATTATGGTTTGCTTTTGGATGGAGAATATTTGCCCCAGTTTTGTTTCAGGCTAGTGGCCAGATGCTGATCTGGTGTAAAAACAAAGAATCCTCATTACTTCAAAAACCTTACTCCAGATTTACAATCCTGAATATAAAATTAGAATCAATGTGATATGTGGCTAATCATCTCACTTCTGAGTGCTGTTAGGGAATGATGATATTTCTCTACCTTTCAAAGTTCAGGTAGCAGATAAAAGGTGCTAAAAATACATTTTAGAAGATTTATTGCTGTGATATGTAATTTTCTGCCTACTCTTTCTTCTCAGCTGACAGAGCTTTCCTTTCAATCTAAGCAAAATATCACCCTGAGAGAAGTTTCTTTCTTTGGAAATGTTCACTATTTTAGTTAAAATCTGTAGATATGTATAAAACAATCAAACTCAATTTTATCATGGTCTCATTCCTGTCACTGGGATTTTCCTCCTGCTCACAAGTGGCTCTTTTAGCACCCACAAACTGCTCTGTTCCTGTGTGCCAGCTCCTGCCACGTGGTAGCAGCTGGGCAAGTTGGGGAGGTTTCATCTCCCATCCCTATTGTTGCTCACCTTTCACATGGGAAAATCCTAACTTTGACCTTCTTTGGTATCTGACTTGCCCAGCAACAACGATTTTTAACACTGTGCAAGCTCAAAGGAAGGCTCATTTCACAGAGCAAGGTGAGAACAAAATAAAAAGTCAACATTTTTCTCACACTTTTTCTAACCACTGATCCCTTGTCATACAATCTTCCCATCCTGAGTAAATTCAGAGCTTTTCAGTGGTTCTGGGGAGGGTAGGGAATATATCTTCCAAGGAATTTAAAAATTGATGAATTCTTAATAAGTGAGCCAAACTGCAGCAGAAGTTTTCAGCCCCCTGATTTCTCCTGAAGAAACATCAAAAAGTAGCTTTTTCCCAGCTACTGTTTTCACCAGCACCCAAACATTTCTGCATGATGCACTCTGAGAAAAAGTAAGATTTAATGTTACTTCAGTGCTTAAATGTTTGAATATAGTGGATTAATTCTTTTGGTTTAATACCAGCTTACAAATAAATGTGCTCTTTGTGGTGTTCCTTAGGTGTGACAAGGACTGGTTTGAGTCTTTCTCGACTCTTTTGTTTCTTGTCACTTGTAGATAGCGCTTTGGAAAACACATTCCCAGTGGCCCCATAGACTAAAATATCCTTTTGAAACTGAGGATTCCCTCCTCCTTTTTACCCCGAGGCAAATCTAAGTGATAGTATGAAATACCTGCACAGAAACTGGCATCTTTGCTCTCACTAAACTACATATTGCCCCTGAGGGCAAAACAGAGGTGTGTGTGTAATGCAGAGCACTTTGGCAGGGATTTGAGGTTTCAGACTCTCCACATCATGTGATGATAGCTATTGATTCATGCAAAGGCAACGTTAACTCCCTGAACACCAGAACAACATGTCCCTGAGCAAAGTGACACCAACCCCAAGGTTTAGGAACAGAAGTGGATGGAGAGGATGGACAGAGAGGCTCCTGAGCTCATCTCCTGGTCACCAGGGGTGTGGAAAGCAGGAAAGAGCCTCTTGTGCACATCTCTGAAGACAGTCCTTAGCTCTCAGCTGAATTTGTACCATTGAATTTGTACCTGGACCTTGTCCATCACTTTGGTGGGCTCTGTCAGTGTCAGGGTACAAGCAGGCTCATCCTTTAGAGATGGAATGCATAGCCTTTGGGAAGCATTGCTGTGGTGGCAAAACCACTGGTGTGAATGTGGCTATTCTGAGAAAAAAAAAAAAAGCTTGCTTGGCAGGTTCTTGTCAGGCCTGTGCCCTCTGCTGCACCAGGAGAAAGGGAGCCAACCTGTGCTGGCTGAGCACTGCTGCCAGCCTCCTCCCTTCCTCCCTGCAGAGCCTTGATTTAGCTCTTAAAAAAAAAAAACAAAAAACCAAAAAAAACACCTCACAAAAAACTGCATGGATTGAAAATTGATAAATGAGAATCGTGGGCAAAACCCACACTCTAAACCACTGCTTCTGCTTCAGCTACCTCACTTGCAACTCTGAAAGCACCTGATGGAAATAATCTTTGGGAGCTATGCAAGACTATTGCAATATGAGAAAGATCTCTGCTGCCTTTTAACCTCCTTTTCTTTCGACTGCCAGAATGTGCCTCAATAACTATAATGAAAATTGCATCAGAGATGGGGTTGTGTGTGTTAAAAAGGACATCCTTTTGCACAAAAATCACCCCCTTTTTAGGGATCCTAGTGTGCTGGGATTTCCCAGACCTTCCAGCAGCCGCAGTGAACATGATCTGAATAAGAAAGACTATTTGAAGCAAGAATTAAAATTCTGTGAAAGATAAGATCTCAATCCAAAGCTCACTGAAGCTAAACTCTGTTAACTCCAATAGAACTTGAATCTCCTTGCGATAAGAGCTCTGAAGCCGGGGATCCCATGAAAACACCAAACCCAACAGGAGGAGAAGTGGGATTTCAGAAGCATTTGGCTTCCTTCAGACACTTCATTTTCTCTAGTGTCCCAGTTCAAAGAGACATTAAGAACAGTGCAATTCAATGGCACGGGTTAGACAGGCAGGCTTCCTATCACATGCCAGTGATGGGGCTGAGAGCAAGGTAAGAGCTGGCTGGAGTGGGGAAGCTCAGCCAGGCTGACAAGGCAGAAAAGCAGAACTGGAAGCCAAAATAAACTTAAAAGTGTTCCCTTTCCTGCTTCCTTTCACATTCTTTCCTCTTTAACCCTGACTTCAGAAAGCAATTTGGAGAAGAATCTCTCTTTCCCTGGATTTCACCTAGAGAGCTTGGGACAGGTAGATGCCAGCCCTGGATGTCTGTGCTAAAACCAGGGGGTGTAAACATTGCCAGCAATTCTAGTGTTTTCTGTGAACAAAATGCTAAGATACATTTCCTTTTCTTTTGCAACATAAGACTGCTTCAAAACCCATCAACTGATCTTTTCTTTCTTTCAGAAAGAAGTGATAATTATGACAAGATGCAGTATTGTGTCTCTGTGACTTTCATATCCAACTTCAGTGTTTCTAATGTAGTTTTGGGCTCATTCTTTCCCTCCCACCCACCCCAAGAAGCAAAGGCAAAGATAATTTAGAAATCTTTAGGACTCCTTGCATTTGGAATGTTCATGGGAAAACTGCTTCGAAATGAAACTGCATTCTAGCAAGAATGGTTTTGTTTAGTTCTGTTCTGCTAAACATGACTTAAACACACTCTGAGTTTGTGTCTTCATTTATGGATTTGATTGGCAATTTAGGAAACTGCCATTGATTATTTGAAGAGGGTGTTTATTTAGAGATATAGTTTGGGGTCAGTTCCACTCAGAAGAAACATATAGAACAGCAAACTTTACACATCATGTCAACACTTGGAACTGGACACTGCTTTCCATTCACCCTTAGATAAACTAAATATATCTGCTAGGGACATCTCTTGCTAAGTGGTTATCAACATCTGTGTCAAATGATTTTCATTGCCATCCTTCCTGTCATTTTCAGTTAATATAGAAAAAAAAGATGGAAAATGCACTGACTGGAGAGCAGGAGATGCAAGGTCAGGTTTGAAAGGCTTTTTGGACACATAAATCCTGGGCTCCTGAATTTGAGTTCAGAGGGACTAAAGGAGAGTTTCACTCAGTTTACTGAAATCAGACAGAATCTGGCATACACACCACTTCCATACTTCTGCAAAATCTGCTGGCTGACTCCATTTAGCTTTCAAAATCTGTCCTTAACTTATCTGCCTGAGCTCACCCTGCTCTTGCATCACCACTGACTCCTCCACTTGTGATGGAAAAGAAAATGATGGCTGCAACAGACATTTTGCAGGATCTCCAAGATAACTGGGCAGCCCAGAGTAAAGCAGGACTACTGAGGACTCTGGGAGCTTTCAGAGCTAAGCTGCAGCTCAAATGGAAATACAGTTTTGTCTATATACATATGCAGACACAACTCTGCCCAGTCAATGAAGTCTAGCAAGTCATTCAGCCATCCAAATGCAAATGTTTGTCTCAGGACAAGCTGAGTAGGTCCCTACATTGCACTGAGAATATCTCTGATGATCATGGTGGAGCTAAAATTCCATCTGCATTGTCTCCATTTGGTTCCCAGTTATTTCTCAGCAGAAAAGGCTGGCTGGCAAGGCTCTCAAAACTGATCGGAAGTATCTGAGCTAACGAAGTCAAAGGGAGTCACTCCATTAATATAAATAAGTAATTTGATGGAACACCACTGATCTTCAAAGCAGACATGCTTGTTGAACTCAAGAGCTACAAACAAAGCATTATACTACACAATTTATTTGACAATCACAATTCCTCTTCCCACACACTTAACCTTGGGAGAACTTCTGAGAGCTTTGAACATTTTGTCGGAGAACTTATTAATCCCAGTGTCCAACTTCTGGGTCACACCATCTCAAAGTTAATCCCAGTTTATCTGAGAAGCTCAGCTGGAGGTTTCCCAAGAGTCTCCCTGAGATCCCTGTGGTTTTCAAGCTCCATTTGACCCAGACAGGCTTTCAAACTGCTTTTTACAGCATTTAGGTACTTTCCACATCTGGCCCCGAAGCTGGAAGTGTGTGAGGCTCGGACCCAGTAAAACATAAAATGAACTTTTATGAACCCCATTAACAAAGCATAAAATAAAACGTAAAATCTCTGTTGGTTTGCAGATTGGCCTGGTTCTTTTCTTTATTTGCTCATTCATTCATTATTCTAGCATTAAAACAACAGAAAATATTTTAAGTTTAGTAACTTCCTGAGCAACACAGCAAACCAAACCACTCGTTTGTGTTTGAGCCAGCAAATTGATTTTTAATATCCAGGACACACCACTGCACATGTTATCGATATTTCTTAGTTTAACCATATTTTTGTATTTTTTAAAAGTCTGGGTTTTTTCTCTGTCTTTGTCAGGGTTCCCATAAATTATTAGAATTAAAATGCAGGCAGATTCTCTAATGGAACTCAGTACCATGGAGAAAATAATGGACTTTTAGGTTCTCATAGTGGTTTCTAGACAAATGCAAATATCTATCATATTGGATATGATACTTTAATAAGTTGTCCATGTGGCTTCCACTTCAGCTCACCCATCATTAAATACATATGGGTATTGCCCACATGCAAATGTTTTAAACCTTTCTACAATAGTCTTCAAAAGTGCAGCAGATACTCTATTTCTTCCTCCTAACATCTCTGCCAATCCAACTGTCATCTCCAGATAATGAGGTTTCATACCCCTCTATCAATACCCATTGGATCCAGAAGATCCTCAGACCCAAATCTCCCAGCATTGCCATCTGCTAAGAACCAACAGAGTCAAAGCTGCTGGGTTTCCAAATGTAGACTTGGGGTTGGTCGCTCTGCTATGATTTAAATAGGGTTTGGATCAGCACTTCCTGCAAATTTTTGTCCTTTTTTCCTAAACCCTTTGTCCCTCGCCTCACTATTACTCTTTTAAAGTCCAACCTTTCTGCAGTTTCTCCTGGCACAGAGGCTTCATTCATTCATGTTGCCCGTTTTGCAACCCTACCCCTCTAGAGCTAAATTGGTTTTCCTCCTCTGTCTATACAGAGTGGAACATAAAACTGCCAGGCAGTGTCTCTACCCTTCCCAAACTTTCTTCCTGCATTCAGGACCCAAAGGATTCTCAGGCCAAGCAGCAGCTCCCCAGCCACACGGAGCTGCGGGAAACAGGGAGCTTGGTGCCCTGGTAAATGTCCCCAGCTCCCTGGTGAAGTTTAGCTGGAAGTCTCCAGCACTTTCTATGCTGGATGAAATACAATTTAAAATCCTAGTGCTTTTCACAAGGATGTAAAGATACCTGTTATGCAAAATTTAAAGGAATTGCCTGAAGTACTTAAAGCCGGTGCTGAAGCATAATCACCGTGGAGGTTTTTCCTCACTCCTCAGTGGGAGCTGAGCTCCTTACAGCACCAGGGATTTCAGCAAGGAGCAGGATTGCACTAGAAATCACCTGATCTGTCACTGGGAACGCAGACCTGATGTACCTGAAAGGAGAAAGCAGTCCCAAGAGTACTAACAGCAATCTGATGCCAGAGGGGCTATGTATTGCTCAGTTTTGTAGCCAAGGCCTTAGGGATCCATTGGAAAATCTTCCTTGATATTTAAAGCAGCAACAGACTAGCCCTGAAATGTTGGTATGACTAGCTCAGAAACATCAGAAACATTCTCAAAGACAGGTTATAAAGAGCAGGGATATTTTGCAAACAAACTACTCTTAGTGCATGCAAAGTGTGTTTTGGTATAAAATCTGGGGCCCACCAAACTCTGTCAACACTACATTCCATTTTTATTCAAAATGACACCTCCTAAAGAAAGATCACAACTGACCATAACAAACACAGGACAGTAAAATAAATAATGCTATTTTTAGGAGGGAATTTATAGTCCTGAAGTAATTTAAGAACAGAAAGGAGGTCAGGAAGAAGGATCACATTATAAAATGAAAGCTATTCTGACCTAATGAATAGCAAGGAGACATTTTGGCCACCTCCTAGGGAGCACTGATTATGGCCACTCAGCAACCTCTCTAGGTGGTGGTTAAAACATCTTGTTTCTATTCATTAGTTCATCGGTGTATTCATTCCACAACAGAAAAGTTTACAAACCTCTCCCCCCTCCCCTTCAGCACTCCTGGTTTGCAAATATGTCTTGCACATCAACACCCCTAAAACTTCGTTTTTGCTTTTTTTTTTTTTTTCCCTTTTCCCTGTGATATTCTGTATTTATACAGTGTCTGCTCCTCAGAAATTGCAGTGAAGTCACCATGTCTTGGGGAACTGAGGTGACACTGGAAAAGGTGGTTTAGAGACAGTTCCCCCCGTTGCAGGGACTGGCAAAGGTGTGTTAGAGCCATTGTATGTGCACAGCAATCAATGCATTATATATATTCCTACCAAGACTCCTGAGATATAAAGGACATCTTGACCCACTAGAATGGTCCTTCCTGTCTCAGTGTTCTAGTACATCTCACAGACTTGTCCAGTACATCCTAACAGTGCCCTGGGGTGGGTGTTGCTCCCATCACTTGTATTGGAAGTAAACCTCCCTGCCTTGATGCTTACAAATCTCTTCATTTCCAGCCCAGTTCCTCCACAGTAGCTTTTGCACCAACATTTGTCATGTTACTTAAATATGTTCTTTTCCTCCTTTTATCTTTCCCAGTCAAACCAAGACACAGCAAACCCATCTCCCTTTTGCATTCAGATTGCCAAGACAAACACACCAAGTCTCTCAGCTCTGTCCTGCAAACAAAAGGATCTCCCATCCTATGAGTAGCCCCTGGTCAGTGTGAATTAATCTTCCTTAAATTCAGGACAGCAGAAAGGTACAGGGCACTCACAACTGACACCAATAGGGTGACAGCCTCCACCTCTCCATCATGCACACACCAGGACCCCAGGGCTCAGCCTCTACTCCCCAATTTGCCCCCACCGGCTCCAGGATTTCCCTGGGAAGAATGCAGACAGGCGCCAGGCAGCAGGGCACTGCTGAAAACTTCCTCAGCCTCGCAGTTGCATCTTTAGAGATGTTAAACGTGGCCTTTGAAAATCTGCCCTGAACAGAATTATCTCCGATTTCACAGAGATTCTGGGAACAGGATCGTTGTACCTCGTTCCAGTCAAACCGGTGTGTGCTGGGCCAGTATCAGAACTGGTGCTGTAGATTTAGTGCAAACGTGGGCAGATGTAGGGTTGTTTTGGGTTTTTTTTCCATAAATAGGAAAGTATGTTTTAAACAGCATGTATAACAACACTTCAAGTTCATAGATTAAGTGGATGCAAATAACCAAGTATGTTATAAAGTCCACATGCCTGAGACATATCACCATTTAAAAAACACTTGTCCTTGACTAGAACCAGAAGATTTCTCTCAAGCTAGCAGGAAGAAAAAAATCAGTCTCTGTGAGACCATTGCAACCATATTTCCATAAGGTCAATAGCCATTTCTGTCTGCAGTACCACCTGCCTGTCATGATAAATAATGTTTGTTCTGATTTGTGAAGTTTGCTGCCACAGGAATGAGCCCATTTGCTCCTTAATGTATGTAAGATGTGCAGCATGAGACAGAATTTGCAACTCACAGACGTGGTACAATAGCTTGTACATCTGTCCTCAATATCTCACTCCCTAGAGATGTCAGCTTTTCAAGTGCCAAGTTACCAACACCACTGATCCCTGACCAATACATTCCCCTAAGGTCTAGGCATTAAAGAAACCTTAGTACTTACATCGAGGACTTCTCTCCAGCAGTGAGACCTTGTCTGTTGCTGAGAAAAATGCAATCGACACTACTGCTCTTAAAACAGATGTTTCAAAACACACGTGAATACTGTAAAACCTTGGTATCTTGCACATCTGTATGGTAATGCAGATTGCTCACACCAACACTGCTTGACTTAAGGAGTAATGTGTGCCAGAATACTGCTGTAAAGAAAACGTTTCTTGGTATGAGTCTATAGAGTCACACATGGCAGGAGGCATTTGTCACAGGAGTCACCCAGGGAGGCATTTGTCTGTGTACACCCCACAGAGGACATCAGTGCAGCCCTCAGGAAGGTGCATCAGGACCCCTCTGACAAGAGATTCTGGGGAGTCCTTATTCCCAGCACAGACTGTTCCCTTGATGCTGCTCAGTGCTCAGCAGACACACTATTAGGTCAGGGCTGAGAATATGTGAAAATGTCAATATTGATGTGCAAAATCATTATGTGCAAAACTATTTGCAAAAAACGAAACAAACCAAAAAACAGCAAACAAATAAACCTCACTAAAAACTCCCATTGAAAAATTCTCAGTTTTTACACCTTTCAAAAATATGTGGGCTACATTAAGAAATTAGACAGTTACTCTTATGGCTGTGCAGGTGTTTTGTGAGTGGGTTTTAGGACCATTCTTCTATAGGGAAGAAATAAGAAAAGCCACAGCTGTTCTCTGCCTTTTATCATCTATTTTGCACATGGAAATCTGGCTATTGTCTCACTGGTTGCCACAAAGCCTAAAAAGACCTCAGTGTCAGACATCCTTCAGACTCACCCAAAGATTATGTCCAAAGATCCATCTGCTCCCAAAATTAAGCAATGTTACTTGCCATGAGGATGTTGGAGCAGGAAGGTTTGGAAAAGCTGATCAGAAATATCCCAACTATTGCATCTGCTTGTGTAACGTGGTAACATTTTCCAAATGCAAATCCTCTCAATAACAGTCTTGGACCTTTTTTGAGGTCTGGGAACTGTCTGTGTTTTCCACCATTCCTTGGAGATCAGCAACACATTCAACCAGGTGAAGCAATCCTAATTGTTCTGAGCCACCAAAATACCTGTTTGAGCATGTTGTTAGTTTTTTGAACTACAGCTTCCCCTGATGTGGGCTCACAGACCAGCAGAGCAGTGGCTGTGTCACCCTCCAGCCACCAGTGTGCTGCTTTCCTGCTGTACCCCAGCACTGGGCTCCTCCAGGCAGACAGATAGATAAGTAAATGCTTGGGTGAGATGCTGCAGCAGATGCTGAATAAAACTTACTGAGCTGCCCCTATTCCCCAACACCCTGGTTCTCTTCATCCCAAAGATTTCCCTATCATTCCCACTGAAGAATGTGTTCTGGGAGCATGATTTTCACTGTCATAGCATGCTTTCAGCTGACCAGGAAAAAAAGATTTTTGTGATTTTATCAAACCGTTAATATTTTTGATACATGTAGCAATTTGCTATTTGTGCCAACTTTTGTTCCAGGCAGATCCCAGAGTGTCCATGCCTCCCTCCCCAAGCTATCTCCCCAGCCATCCCATCTGAACCCACCACTCGCTTATATTCCCCTCTTCCTTTCCCTCCCTCAGACATTCTTTGACATGATTAGTGGCTAAATCAGATTCTTTAATTGAAAGAATTATAACTGAACTTTCTTCTGTTGGGAATGTGCCAGAGGCCACATCATAAGCAATGTCAGAGAATATTGGAAATAATATAGACCTCTGACATTTGTCTTTAGCAATTCAGCATGCCCCAGGTGGTTTGTTTGGGATCGGAATTTGTCGCTGCTGTGAGGAGATAGTCTTTGGTAGCTGGGGCTTAAGGATTGCTGCAAAGAGATATAACAAGATATGTTTAAACAAGTCACTGGAATGCTATGCTTTAATCTCCTATAATGTTTTGCACAGCCATGTCCAGAAGGATTTCTTTATGAGAGACATCCAAGCATTGTCTTGTTCTCTCTGAGAAGGCAATTGAAAAAATACCCACTTTTGTTAGAGCACCTTGCAGCTCAGGTAGGAAAGTTGAAATGTAACCACCTCGTTTAGTATTCACACCATTCCTGTGTCTTTCCATCCTATCTTCTAAATACCAGGACAACTGGCAGTTATTCACTGACCCTTCCTGCACAACCATACAAACCCAAAAATATTTATGAGATTCCACAAGTGCACCTCATATTACACTTTTCAGATATGATTTGCATATTCCAGTGTATTTGTCTTCTGAAAGAATCACTGGGCTGGAATGACTCTTCAGAGGTCACCTAATCCATCCCCATGCCCTGAGGATCAGCATGTACAGTACCCCTGCCTTGTACTGTCCAAACTCTGCAGTGTGTATTTCAAACTGAACTGTTTAGATCAACCTTGTTATATTTTCATTTACATTTCCTTTACTTATGTTTCCAAATTTCTCAGAAACATCCAATCACAGACTCCAGAGTTTGAAAACAGCTCATTCCTGGTGCTCCTGTGCGTGTCTTCAGGTAGAATACCTTATCTGGCCAGAGATCCTGCATGGGCAAGAACCCCCACGTGCACTTAGCACTTCAGAATTTGTAGGATGCTGCAGATTTGAACTTCTGTAATTGTTAAACTCAGTAATACTGTAAATCCAAGCACTTAACAAATTAAAAAACATTCAGATCCTCCTAAGTTGCATGAAACTCCACGCATCCATGCGTGTTTTGGACAGAAAATGTATTTCCCATGAGTCTTGAGAGCAACAGCTCACCATTCTGCTTCTGTCTTTTGAGGCCTCTACTTCAAAAGGGTAATTGTTAATTGTTAAAATTGATTTCCAGCTATGTTTGATTTATTACTGTAGGCTGATTTATTGAGTTACTGCTCCCCTTTGCATCTCAGGTGCTTGCTGACAGGCAGGGAGCTGCCTCAAGTATTCACTCACCACTCCCCCTGAGAAACAGAGCTGCTCTGGGGATGCAGATGCTTTTTCTGCTCAGTAGTAGGGACTGCTGCCTGCCTGGCAGGGGAAACCCTTTGACATCTCACACAGGTATCTTTCCCCAATAAATATTTGAAATGAAAACGTGATTACTTATGGGAGAAGAAACACAAACGCGTCACTCAATGCACACACACAAAGGACTTAAAAAGGGTTAAATATTTGGAAAGTTTTGCTGAAATGTTTACATTAGCTTTTCTAGCTGCACGTTCGTTTGTAAAATGGTGCAAGAGATGAAAGCATGTCCCAAGCACAAGGTTTATACCTGCCCTTGCAAGAGGCAGGTCTCGCTGCCAGCACTGTTTATTCAGGGCATCCTTGAGCCAGTCACCTCCATCCAAGTCCCCAGCATCGTGTCCCCAGATGTCCTGAGCACGTGACAATTTACAGCTTTGCTGGGAGGTCACCTCCCACAAGTCCTGAGTTTTTGTCCATTCTTAAGATTGCCACTGGATAAAGGTTTCACATTTGGTTGTAGCCTGTTATAGCTGGGAAGGTTCTGCCTTGTGAATGCACTCTGGCCTAATTTGGTAACAGTCACTTAAACTGCCCTAAAATCATGCTAGAAATCCTTGGAGAGATGTATTTTGGGGAGTCTTTTATGAAAATTTTGTTGGCTTTGTATTTAAGGTATCTGCTTTTCTATAAATCTATATTTTTCCTCTTGTTTTTGTGTTCTGGGTTTTTTTTTGCCCCACAGTCAAACCACTTGTGTCTGAAATACATAATACAGCTATTACCATTTTTCTTTCAGGCAACGTCCCATAAATTTTTAAAGACAGATTTAAACAGTTACAGATTTAAACACTGAAGATTACTCATGTAGTTGACACCCTTCACTTTCTACCAAACAAATATTTATTAAAGTACAAACGGGGCAAAAAAGAGCAAATTTTTTTTCTGTCCTGATCAGATGGAGAGGGGATAGGAGTAGAAATGAGCTGCTCCTGGAAAACATCTGCAGAGAGAAATTTCTTGCAAAAGAGAAGGACTGTGGGGAGAGGGTAAGAAACCACATTGCAAAGTCAGCACAGGATTGAGAGCAGACCCCAGAGAAGGAGGGGGTCCCCATTTTTACATCCACTGAGCTAATGGCACAGAGGTGACTTTTACAGGTGGCTGGTGTGAGAAGCAATGGCAAATCCAGATGTGGACTCTTCTCATCAAGAATAGCTGGGGACTTCAGGATGCTGGATATTACATGAAATTAGGAGTGAGGGATGAAGAACTAAGTGCAACAACCTGCCTGGGCATGCTTACAGATCAAACCCTTGGTTGGGGAATACTGTGAATGCTCAAACCTGGAGCTCTGGCGTTTGGGGGCTCCCCAGAGGAGCAAAATGGCACAGACAGGAGCTGGGCCCTGGCAATGGTTCATGCCTTGTAGTGCCACACAGAAACCCAGCTTCCCTCTATAGCTTTAGACTCTTTTGTTGTCTTTTCTTATTACTCCCTAACTCTGGAAATATCTGAACGTCCACAATCACAAGCAACAAATGCAAATAAAAGCATACAGCAGCCTTGAGCCCTGGCTGCTTTGGTTGTGGTCTCACCCTTCCCAAGGATGACTACACACGCCGAGACATCAGTGCCTTGAAACCACAATGTCCCCAGGACCCCAGACCTCGATCTCTGCCCTTGTCCACTGTTATACTCCTCACAGAGTGAGCACAGCCTTATGGTGTGAGCCTCCCAGCGCCGAGCACAGAGGACAGCAGGGTGACAAGGATAGCTGTGGACAGGGGCAGTAGCTGTGCCCAAGGGACATCTCCATTTAAAAGATAAAAATCTACAGCTTATGCTTGAGATCACCACAGTGGCATCTGGTGACATCCACAGCCATGTTGCTGTTTGTTGTTTGTTGGTTGGCCCCCGTGCCCTGTTTCAGTGATTAACAAATGTGACCGAGACACAAATACAGCCAGGTGGGGACAGAGTGATGGCAGCATGTGCCAGATCACAAAATAACAGCTGGGCTGGACCTTCTGCAGAAATTCAGATTCTTTTAAGGAAAATTAAAGCATTTTAAAATTCTACTTCAGCCCCCAAAATACATAGAGTTGTAGAAATGCTTGTCCCAACTATTCTGTTTAAATGGAAAGTTGATTGTACACTTGAAGCAGAAGTTACAGCGTGGCAATGAAAGCTCTCCCAGGGCAGGCTGGGGCTGATCACAACCAGAGAGGGGAAATGTCCCACAATGTGGCCAGACACCACTGCCAGCACCATCAGACAATGGTCCCAGTAAGGAGCTGGGTGCCTGCAAGCACCTTCTATAAGCACTCAGGCTGTGGCTTTTCTCCTCCAGCACAACACACATCCAAGTAGCCTTGGGCTGTGCTTGGACACCTTTAGAGCAAATTTTACAGGGACTATTCTCAGTGATTCTCCTCTGTTTATTGATGGCTCCATCATGGGTGAAGAGTCTTTATAGAAGCCTATGTGGGCTGCAAGTGGATTTGTTCATCCTTTAATGTGATCCCAAAGCTGGAATTTCAGCAAGCCTGTGAGAAATTCAATTGTATTTATCTCTGCATCCCTGTCAGAAAGTCTTTTATTAGGAAAATCTCAAGAGGGGGCAAATTGCCCTTAGGTTTCAGTCTCAGGTAGTGCTTAGGGAAGCAGAAGTCTGCACATCCCAGCCTGGTTTGCCTTTCTTTTGCACTCTATGTAACAAAAATAGGATGGGTTGGGAGCATGTTCATTTTGCCATAACACACAGATCAATAACACAGACTTAGGGACAGGATAAAGCTGGTCAAAATAAAGAAACTCCTGTGCTGTCTCTTGTAGTGCTTCTTCTGTAGTTACTTATTAAATCAATTATTTAGGCATGCTGTTAATTATAAATGCTGCTACAAATGCCTATAAAAGACTGGATGCCAGAAAACCCTGCTGGACCAAGTCACGTTTGCTCAACAGTAAAATCTTTTCTTGTAAAGAAGAAGAGTCAGATCTGGCCTTATCATGAGTAGATATGTGAAAGTCACCTGTAATGCAGCTCTCGTTTTTTCCCACCTCAGCACTAGAGGAAAAGCAGTCTTTTAAACCAGCCAGATAATAGTTAAGCTTTACCTTCAGTCACAAGCACTGTATCTTCAAGTTCCTGAGCACTGAAAATACAAAAAGTGTCTCTCTGCAGTGCTAAACAGATAGCAGGGAAGCACCTAGGGTTTGCCTTCATTTCTGCCCTGGGAACTGATTTTCTTTGCCACAAGGCTACACTTTGTTTCAAAATACCTGACAAACAGGACTGCTACTGTATGCTAGCAAAACGGGATGCAAAAGTTACATCTTCAAAGCATAACTTAAATAACTTTAGTCTTAAAGGAGGAGTGGAGAGAAACAAATTTAAGCATTTTGCTATGCATGAAGTGTTTAGTTTCTAAACTACATTGCTTGCCATTAAAATGTCCTATTACAGGCCACAGCTCTTAGCTCTCCACACATCCACTGAAGGGCACACTCTTCTCACATGGCTGGTACTAACTTTGGAAAATGGCATTTCTTTCTCTGAATGCTTTGTGAAGCTATTGTAGCTGCAGGGGCAAGAGGAATTTTTTCCTTTGTTTGTAATGCTTCCACAATCCTAAATAAGCATTGTCTATAGTGCTGTCTGTATTGCCATGTCTTGTTCCCACCCACTTACATGGCATAAGATCCTTCAGTTCAGACCAGTATCTCCAGCAGCCAAGAAACTCTAAACTTTGTGTAAAAGGAGAGCCACAAATCACAGTCTCAATTCAAGCTAATCTCAGCGAGTATATGCTCCAGATCTACTTTTTTTTTATGTAGACAATGGTAAGTCTTTTCTGAATTATAGCAGTGGGCCCTGGTCCTGCAAGGTGCTGAAAGCCACGAAAGGCAGAGGGGGGTGAGGGCTCTCAGGGGTCTCAGTGATTCGTGCTCCTCAGCCCTGTCTCAGCAGGAAGACAGCAATAGAAAAATGTAACTTTGCCCTCAGGAGTTTTATCTTGCCTTCTCCACTCCTTGGCCCCCTAAAAGTCATCTCACCGGGCTGGCTATTTCTCCAGATCTTGTTTTAATTATTTAAGTTGAGCTGGAAGAGTTTTTGTCATTCCTTTTTGTGGAACACTCTGTACTTGGGGGGCCTCAGCTGGATATCCTGGGTTATGCAACCAATGGTTAAAGCTATTGTTTTCAGAAAGAAATTGCATGAATCTCATTAAACACACTCTGATCAGGGGAGGCGGGACACATCTTTAAAACTGCATTTGGATCCAATCTTATTGTCCTAGATAGGGCTGTCTGCCCTCATTTCTGATTTAGTCTTAAAGAAACTATTGTTTGGCCTTAATTAATTTCATATTGGGTCGTATTATCACATTGAAACTGGCATTCTCTTGGAGATGCCTTCAGACTGTCTGGAATTGCTTTAAGCCAGAAGAGGGCAGCAATTTCCCTGACAAGACTAAAACTGGAGCACAATGGTTTATTTAAGACAGGTTTGACGAGGTATAAAAACTCCAAAGGGCACTGGGCTCACCGCAGTGCGAGCTGGAAATGGAAGAAGAAAAACGCGCATGTAAGAAAAAAGTTTGCCTTTACCCAGCTATTCAAATCACAGGTGTATAAATACTTCAGGTTTTATCGGGCTCTTCACTGAGTGTTAAGCCTTTGTTATCAGTCTCAGACACTTTGTAGCCACTACGGTGGACTCCAGCCTACATTCATTAGGGAAGAGAACCAGTCTGTCACTTTTCTTTCTCTCCAAACCCCATGATTTATGTACATAAGCAGAATTGGTACTGGAAGTTCTTGTTCTTCAACACATCAAAGTGGACCAAAAACTAGCCTTCAGTCAGGAGCCATCCTACGAGCCAAGCTCATTCCTGATGCAATTTTATTTCATTTTTGCCTACTGTGAAACTTTTGCAGAGAGGTCTGGTGATGACAAAAGCTTCTGCCCCTGCTCCTAATCTCTCTTTGATACTCACTCTCTCCCTTCACAGCCAGACACAAGCCACTAACTAGCTCTACCCTGAACACGTTGCTCAGTCACTCAATACAGAAAAGAAGCAGAACTTACAAAAATTTCCTTGTAACCATATTGCTTTCCCATTACTAAGGAAAAAAAGATAACCAAGCAACCAGCAGCCTGTGTGACAGGTCCTGCACAGCTGGTGACAGCAGGCCAGGGCTATCCGAGTGGCAGCCTGAAGTGCTGAGATGTTTTATAGTAAACACGGGTGGCACCGTGCTACCTCTCACCTTGGGCTGCACAGAGCAAGGACCAACAGCCCGAGGGTCCCATCCAGGCTTCTCCATCACCACGTCCCCCCCAAAGGAACTGCAGGTGATCCCTCAGCTCCTTCCAAAGCCATCTCAGTTTTATGAGTTGTTGGAAATCAGTGTTAGGTGTCTGATGGTCACAAACCACTGCAAAATTGTACCAGCTATGAGATGAAAGAAAATGTTCCAGTTTTCTCCCAAATAACTGGTTTTCCTGATTTTTTTTATTTTTCATTTCTTTATAACTGATTTTCCCCTCCAAAGAGCTGTTCAAGGACTCAGTTTTCTGCAAAGAGCAAACAGAAAGTCCTCCTTTATCCAAGAAAAAATGAAACCAAGCCCAATGATACTTGGACTAACAAAGAAACACGCTGGGAGTTGTCTTTGGAGGAAAGAGGGATTTAGGGAATCCTGGCAGCTCCTCCTTGCCATACATTTTCCCTTTCAAAAAGCAAATGAAAGGCAACTGTTAGAGCTGAACAGGCTGAATGCTGCTAACCCAGCATTTCCAGAGAAGCCAAGAAATCTTGATGGTTTTTTTTACTGAAATGTGAGGCAGTTACTCAGTTCAGTGTGCTGGTTGTGAGTGGGCTGTTCACCACTCTGCCTAAACAGAGGAGGCAGATCCTTCTCTGGTGTAAAGTGCTGATAAAACTGATCCCCTGATTTCAGTGAGCATTTTGAATGCATTTTTGTTGAAATACTTTTAAGGTTTGGACACTGATTTTCCTACCGCAAACTCAGAAAACAACAAAAAAAGGGGTGATAAATTATAAACAAAATCAAAATACCAAGGTGCTATGGAAAAAGATCAATACATCTTAAGCAGCAATTCCCTATTTCTTCTAGAAAATTAACATCCAATCATTTTTATTACATATTGATCTTTTTTCATGGGATTTTACAAATAGCTTGAGAAACTGGTATATATTGCATCTCAGTTCTAGCTGTTCAGTGTCATTTGCAATATGCTCCAGACATGCTAATTTCCTACTAGATACTGACCTTTTAAACTGGTTTTACTATTCACCATAATGTTCACCATTACTTTTGTTTTTAAATGCCACCTATAATAATCTTTTTCTTGTCATAGCATTGCCCTCTTTCCTTTCCTTCTCAGGCAGATGTTGATGTAGGAAATGCAGGAAAAATCCTGTACTGACAGTACAGTTTTCAAGTTTTTATTTTAATATTTTTTTTCTCTCCTGATAATTTGTTTTACCTTCGACTGTTGTGATTTTCTTTTCTATATTTTTACTTCAGGGAAGTATGAAAAAATTGAGGTTTTAAAAATTAAAATCTTAAGGGTATATGTAACAGATTGCCACTGCAATTGAACATCTTTGCTCCCCAAATTCTAATAAAATCCGTGAAAAAAATGCCATGATTTTTCCTGCTTTTCAATCAACCCTGAGAGCAGCTGAAACGTTGCACATTTTAACATCATATTAAGATTCAGCATTTGCTATTACACAGAGGGGTGGGAAGCAACATGATTACTTTCTTCGCTTTTTTTTTTTTTTTTTTTTTTTTTTTTTTTTTTTTTTTTTTTTTTTGTTATCTGCAAGAGTAAAAAGTAACTTTTAAATAGATGCCTAACATTAACACTGGCTTCCAGGATACTTTGCTGATTCTGATAGCAAACCTGTCCATGAAAGTCTTCAAAGAAAAGCAAGTTAACATTTCACCTCGGAAACAACAGGGGAAGAGCCATCTCTACGGGAGACAATTGGTTCAATGACTCGTTTCTAAAGTTTGCTTATTTAGAGCTTTTATGATCTCTGTAAGAATAACTCAAGTAGCACAAGAATTATGTTTATCGGCTGATATCAGATGCAAAGGTAGCAGAAAAAAAAAAAAAAAAAAAAAAAAAAAAAGGTGAGAAGAAGAAAATACGAAGTGTTTTGACTGGGTCGTTCGCATCTGACATATTTCCCAAGCACACGCTCCCTGACATTCGCTTCCTCAAATCTCATGATTTCTAGAACAGCTTCCATAGTCACGGCTGGGATTAGAGCCACCCAGAGCCACTTCCAGAATCCTTGCTGTCTAAAAGAGAAAGTGAAAAAAAAAACCAACCAAACAAACAACAAACCAACCAACGAAACAAGCAAGAACAAAACCCAAAACGAACACACACACCACAAAACCAACAAAACAACAACAGCAACCCTATAAAAATATTTTTCCAGAAGCTCACATAACGGCGTTATGGATTGGGAATAATTTTACATGATTTAGCTGTTACTGCGGATGAGCAAATTAGAGGTTACACAAACAAACACCAAAAAAAATCCCTATCTACAATTTTCTCCTGCACTGGAAGCCAGCCAGCAGGTTGTAAGCAGCTTGGTGAGATGACATTTTTGGGATGGTGCCTGGCTGCTTCCCAACCGCCTGCGGGGCCTCTGCCCGCGGGTGCGGAGGGGCCGGGGGGGCTCTGCTGGCCCCAGCCCCCCGCTGTCCTCACCGCCACATCACCTGCCCGGGGCAGAGAACGAGGGACAGCGCTCCCTCTGAACTCACCAGACACCACCTTTTAATTAACTGCAGCAGTCACTTCGGGTTTTCTTAAACAAATGAGGCAGGGGAAGGAGGGGTGATGCTGCATTGTTTTCCCTTGGGGGCAGGAGAGGCGAGGGAGACTGCCAGGGAGCCAGGAGAGGGGAGGGGGCTGCCGGGGGCCATGGGCTGAACGAGCCACCCTGTCCCCCGGGGTGTAAATCTGGAGAAAAGCTCGGGCAGGCAGCGTGGAACTTCTCCCCCCGGGCACTGACTGACCCTGCTGCAGTTTAGGCCACCGGGTTTTTCAGTTCCCGAACTCCGAACCGCAGCCGGAGGGCAGGAACCGGTACCCCTCACTCCCCTCCGGCCACGCCGCTGGCTGAGAGGTTTGTAGGGACGGTTCGACTTCAGTATCTTGCGGGGTGACAGGAGGAAGGAAACCTTCTCCCCAGAGCGCTTGGGGCTACCATGAGCTCTTTTCGGAATGCTTTTGCCCCCACCAAATCTACAAGTACTTTTGGCTCCAAAATTTGTTTGCAGGCTGGCCGGTTTCAGAAACAACGCTCACTTAGGGCAGAAATAAATAGCCAGATAACCTCTAGAAATGTTTTAGGTATGAGAAAGAAGAGCAGAGAAAAAAAAACAAAACACCCCAACCCTCCTGCACCAAGGGGCACAAAATCTGAGCTGTGCAGTCACTAGATCTTTTTCCTCTCCCCGCCCTGAAAAGAAGGGGGAGAGAGCATACATGGTGACATGCAACACTTCAGAGAAAAGCAAATAAATATTGGCTTCTCTAGAGAATCAGAAACATAATGATACTATAATGCTAGCAGTTTATTTTTCACAGCCTGGGGCTGTCTGGCAGAACGTCACAGTAAAATCATCTAGGCATGAGAGATTAACTGATGTCTATTTTGCTATAAGGCTCCACGCTCTCCTATTGAAGGACTTTTTTTACACCTGCCGAGGAATGCTGCTTCCCAATTGCCATGGAACTGCGGCACCAGGAGGGAACCCCACGGCCTTGGATCAAGTTGGAACACGAGGGTTCCTGGGGCAGCTCCTGGAACACAGGCTGGGCTAAGGAAACCAGCCGAGCACCAAGCTCTGAACCCAGCTCTGGATGCAAAGATCTTTATCTACACCATCAGATCAGCAAAACAAAACTCATGGTGGAGGGGCATGCAAGAAGCAAGGGCTTAAATGCCATTATTAGCTGCACACTGGCTCAGTGCATCCTTGGGAAAGGTTTATGTTGTGATCCATACCCTGGGCTTGGCTGGAGGCTGTGAAAATTCCTTTCCTGAGATGGGGCTTCACTGAGTATATACTTCAGAGCAATTAAATATGCCAGGTTAGGTATCAAATGCTTTTTGGAACAGGTGGATCTGCTCTCAGCAGTCACATGTCTTTACACGGCCTGAAATAACTGCTCAAATATGGTACTTTTGTCCCCAGGTATAAACAGACAACGGTGGTATCCTCTACAAATGATCTCTCACCTCTGGTTGGCTTCCTTATCAGGCAAACAAATGTGAATTTAGTACTGGTGAAATTAATTAATACTGGGAAGAGAAGGGGAGACAAACGGTATCAATAGATGTCAATCAGAGTTTCTCTCCCATCCCCCAAAGTTTTACTTAACTTAAAAGCAGTAGCACAGCCTGCATCTGAAGTTTTCTCTGTGCTTATTTCAAGACAAAGCACTGACATTTTATTAGCCTGTACCAAAAACCATTTCTGTAACCTTTTCCCCAAAAGAACATTGAAACCATTCGCATCATTTTAAGTAGTTAGCTGCAGAAGAGCTTTTTTAAATTATACCAAATTAATTAATGAATTAATTAAATAATAAAAGAAGAGGAGGAGGATAGCTCACGACAAAATTGACTCAATAAAATAAGTTTACTTTCCCCAGGCATATGAGTACCCAGTTTGGTAGCATCCTTGGCCACATTCTGAGATTTCAGTTTCTAGGATCACTTAGGCACCCTGGCATCTCAGCACAAAGCTCACGGATGGCAGAGCCACATAGTTAAATAGCCACATCAAAACCTGGAAGAAATCATGCCTCATTTAAAGAAAGATGCTATTTGTATCAGCCAGTATTTAGCAACAGAAAAACACTTGTAAAAAATGGGAAAAAAACATGTTTCTAAAAGTCCCTGAGGCTCATCAGTTTTAGAGGGAATCAGAAGGATCAAGGATCTTTCCTGCTGCAAGTGGTGAGCAGGACCTGGCAGGAACCAGGGGCATGGCTGAGCCAAGCAGCATCTGAAAAGCACATATTTATAGCCCAGATTTTTCACAGGTTTTTAAATATTCTTGATGTGAGCTTCTGTGTGCAGCGCTATCTGTAACAGACATACTTCTCAGCAACACTAATTGTCACTAATCCCTGCCACGCAGTCCCACACAACACGCTGTCCCTGGGAGCTGCTGTGCCAGCCCATCACCCTCCTGCTGCAGTCACAGCTGCGCGGGCTGGAATCCATCTCAAGCACCGTTTTTAGGCACCTGGAATGAATGTTCCAACATGTACTCAGGTAAAGGAGGTTTGGGAGCAGAAATCAAGCGGCGAATCTATGATTTCGTTCAGAGATGAAGCTGGGAGCAGAGTTTTGTCTCAGCCCATCTGACTGCCAGCCCTGCCTGCTCCCTCTCACGCATTACACACACTCCTTCTATCTCGCCGCCTTCTCGACTGCAGATGCCTCGGGGGCACGAACAGTACTTTGCTCTTGCTTCACACAGCACCTAACTCCGTGGTATAAATAACCGAAATGAATGAATCAGTGCCACAAACAGTCCTTGTCTGCAGGAATCTGCTGAATCAGCAATGCTTCCCAGGGGAGGCGCGTTTTGTAAAGGCTCCAAAAAAATGCGGAAAGGCCAAATGTGAGGATACCCTTACAGATACTGCCAGACAAATATTTTGAGCCACAATACGAAAGAACCGATCTTGGGATGAAATACCTTCCTGCACCAGTGGATTTTCAGGGCCATGGGCAACCTGTCCCCTGCCCGCCTTCAGAGCAGCATCAAAGCCCCCTGGGTGAGTACTGGCAGCTGCCCTCAGATGCACCCAGCAGAGATGTGGCTGGCACCAACCCAGCTGGTTTTGATTTATCAGCCTGAGGCAGTACCCATTGGCAGCCAGGAGAGCTTCAGCTGAGATGTGGAGCAAGGTTTAAATTTACTCCTCTGGCCCCCAGCAAAAAGCCCTGTGCATCCCCTCTGCCACATCTCCTGCCAGAGGGGAGCAAGTGCAAAGACAGAACTGGTCTGCACCCCTCCCGCTAAAGGTGATGGGAACTGAGAGCCCAACTGTCTTTGTGCCTTGGGAAATCTCTAGGTCATCTCATATTTTGGTTTCAGGTCAGCTGGATTAAAAAAAAAAAAAACATGCTAAAAGGAAATAAAATGAAATAACTAGTTCCATTGAAATTGGCCTAAGTTTTCCTTAAGTATTTTCTTTTCTAGTTGTTATTTTACCCTGTGCATAGACAAACTTCTTCTCAGCCCCCCACAGACGGTGCTGGTTCCGTGGGGATCCTGGCTCTGCCCTCCCCCAGCAGGTGCTTGCAGGGCCAGAGGAGCTGTGCTCCAGCCTGCTCTGGAGATGCAGGGGAGCTGAGGATGGGGCCCTGGAGAGCTTTATTTCTGCCAGAGAGAATGTTTTAACACAGGTTGTCCTGGGAGACTAACAGCATTCCTAACGTATGCAAGCAAAAAAAAAAAAAAAAAAAAAAAAAAAAAAAAAAGACCAGAGCTGAACGACAAGCTTATTTGTCACTCTGTGAAATGTAAGCGTTCTTTAGGACAGGATCCTTAAGCCGAGGCTTGTAAAAAGCTGTTTGTTTTGTACTGACCTTCTCCTTTTATGTAAGATGATAGGCATGCTTCAGCGAGTACTGAATGCAGCTAAACATATGTCGTCAGCTGTGCATTGCTGCCCCTTCTATTAAAATGGATTTTGGTAGCATATGTGGGAATAGGCTTGCCACAGACACTCAGGGGAAATGAAGGAATACAGGGGCAATTAGCAAGAGCAATCCCCAGACCTCTCCACTAAACCTCCGTAGGAAGTACAAAGACTTATCTCATGGGCATGGAAACAATTAAGGTCAACAAGTAATCGTGGAAAAGGAAACTTTAAAAACAAGAACATGGTAAATGACCTAGTAAACACCCCTTTTGCCCCCCTCACAGACTTAGGATGCATTTCATCTGGGGTTCATATGCACAATCTAGCTGGCTTTTGCCTTCCCAGCCCCCCTCACATAATGACTTCCCTTTGCAATTTCCTGAAGGAAGTTGCTGGAGTGATCTTTTAGTGATAAAAATAAGCCATAGTGATTCTTAATTTTCAGTCAAAGAATTCTCCTAATCTCCTAATTAAGGAGCAAATGGCAGCAGTGTCCCTTAGAAAGCATCAATGGAACAAGCAACCTTTGCAAAAGATTGCAGTAATTCTGAAAGAGAAGTATTTTATGGATTATTTGGCCAGATGGATAATATCCTGTGTCTGATTACTTCTCAGAGATACATGCAGAAGCACTATTTCTGATAGGAGAGTTTCTTCACAACTACTTTCTTTTTTTACAGGTCATCAGAGTTAGGGAGTACACACTGTTGCATGCTTTCTGGCAACTTTAGAGGAATTAATTGAATACTGAAGTCTCAGCCATAATTGACAATCCATGCTTTGTCACTCATTTTCTCACTTCCCTCTCTAGTGGGCAGAAAAGAATTTCTGAGGGTTATGATGACACCAGTGAGTTCTCCAGGGTTTTGTGTATTTGTTTTCATCAGTCATACTTAACATATGGTATTTACATGTCCTCTTCACAAACACTCGATAGCTGACCTGAAACAACAGCTCTCCAGTGACTGCTGCCAGCTTGTAACTCCTGACTTCCATATGTAACAAGCAGTATCATGTCAATTTAAAACACAGTTTTTCACCCAGTCAATAAAGCCACAACTTGATGTGGAAGCCCCCACAGCATGAGCAGGGAAGGCAAAAGGGAGGTTGCTGCTTTGGTAAGGCCATTGATTTCCTGAAAAATGAGGCATGTCTAGTGACACTCCAAACATGCTGAGTTCAAGTGGTAACACTAAATCCTCTCTTCATAGTAAGCCACTCACTGATCTTTCAGTTTATTGCCAGTATTTATATAATGGCCACACCAATAGGGTGGTCTGTGTGGAGTTGGGACCCTGTATCCCTGTGTCTATTTGCTCCTTTCTTCCTTATGTCATCTTCACAATTTACCACAACACTTAGCACAGAAGTCTGAGCTGTGAGGAAAACAAATATAAGATCATATTAAACATATATAGTAGTTTTGCAACATAAGGCAAAAAACTTTAATCCCAGATTTGCAGAACTGTACTACTAGTGCCTCATCTGAATGAAAGGATGTAGTTAAGACAAGGTAGAAAAGTAGCTGTGTGCAAGTATCTTCTGCTTCTTTGTTTGCCTGCTTACCACATCATAATCCAATCCTAAAAATGCATCCATTCAATGTCACAAATATATCTGAAGTCCTTGTCACTTGTTTCCACTGCAGGGTACTCACAAGATGCTTTTAGAGAAGTACTCAAGCAGTACATAACCGGAGGCTAAATCTGGCATACAGTGACTGTAACCAACTATGACATCTGTCACAGCTCTTCTTGGATAAACCTATAATGATTGCTCTGACCAGAGAAGAAGACATCTGAAGTCAGTAACTGAATAATGCTAATAATACTTCATAAACAGCACAGTTCAAATATAATGATGCGTTTCTCTGAAGAGAGATGCTGAGAGAGGTCTGTCTGGCAGATATTTACCCCCCATCCATTTTTCTGTCCATAAACATCCCTGTGAAGTGCTGCAGGCAGGGAGCTCTCATTTTATGCTTCCTAGACTGCAGCAGAAACCACATTATCTAGCAGAAGGAGTACGTGTGTCAAACATGTCAATAGAGATGATATCATTTCATCTATGTATTTTCAGCATCAGTCTGTATCTATTAAATAACAGCACATGGGTATCATCTGGTTATATCCAGTACAACTTTATCCTCAGCAGCACTTCTTGTTATTTTAAGTCTGTAAGTTCTTTGGGGCAATAAATGTGCCTTCAGTATTAGTAATTAGTTGTATTTTTGTGATGCTGCAGATTACAGCAGAGAAAATCAGGTAAGCCAGGTGTGCAGCTCCACAGACGGGTCAGGCAATGCACCAGTGAGCTAACAGCCTAAACAGGCAAGACAGACAACAGAAATATCATCCCACACTCAGAGCTGATGTGC
The DNA here is from genome assembly GCF_036169615.1 of Heliangelus exortis. Lineage (NCBI taxonomy): Eukaryota > Metazoa > Chordata > Aves > Apodiformes > Trochilidae > Heliangelus > Heliangelus exortis. The sequence continues at coordinate 6,813,019 of NC_092437.1, forward strand.
AGAGAGGTGACACATTTTGCCCAGGGTCACAGAGAGGGCTGTTTCAGAATGCAAACCCAGATCTTCCTAGTCCGGGTCCAGCATCTCTATTAAAAATAATTTTTAGATCACTGTACCAAATACACTTGCAGTATTTTGTATTTGGCTTTGACTAATGCTGCTGTTTCAAATTTATCTAAAGCTATTTAAGAAGCAAACACTTGTACCATGTATTGTTTTTTTTTTTAAAGATATGTCTGTTAATGACAGTTCCTACACGTTCCTCATAACTGTTCCCCATTAGCTGCAGCAGAACCTCAAAAGTGGCCGATGACTGACAATTGTTATACAGGGCACTATCCCCGTGTCAACTTATTCACAACACCTGTCATCACTTCTTGTCAGTAATCTTGATCTGGTTATGATTTAATTTATGCCTTGTGTGTCATAAACCAGCGCTTTTTTTTTTTTTTTTTTTTTTTCAAAGCAATCAAATGAACTCTTTTGTTGATCAGCCTCATGCCTTCGACAGATGATGAAATCAGAGTATTTTGTGAGCAGCTCTCACCATTCTGGCAAATAATCAGCAATACCAGTGCCACTGCTAGCAGCTTTCATCTCCGGGACTCACAATATAGTAGGAGCAACAATGCAGAATTCCCTACAGTAAGGAAAGATAGTCTGGCAGCATACACCACGCACACTAACATTAAATTAATGACAGGGAATCAGTGACAGCACAAGACTGGATTTTTGAACTGTTGCTGAGCGTGCCAAGCTCTGCTTTAAATTAATCAGATTCTTGATGCGATCTTTGCCCATGTGCTTTGGGCAAGATTCTCACAACACACCGGATTCCCACAGTGACAGTCACTAATATGTACTAATGTGTGCCCTGGAATGCAGGTACAGGGCTTGTCTCCTCACTGTCAGCAGCAAGACAAGGGAAGTGTGGTTCCCAAGGGAAAAGGTCATTGCAAGATTAAAAGATGCTACGCAGGAATAAAAAAGTTATTTTGTTGGAAGTTAATATCGGTTGCTCTTCCATTGCTGCCACAGGGCATCTCTCATGGCCTAGAAGGCTTCCAAATTTTAAGCATTGCACTGAAAAGGGCCACTTAGGGGGTAAAAGACATTCACAGAACTTAGTTTTACTTGTTGGTATCAACTAATGACAAATTGTCCAATACCTGACCTAGAGCCAAAAGAGACAACCCCTAAAAGGTGCCATTTAAGGACTGTACCAACTAGAGCTGGGAGTGTCACAAAGGCACGACAGCAGCAGCTGATGAGATCCCAGATGAAATTCATAGTTACAAGTCCCTCAACAATTTCCCTGAGTTTGTAGCACCACACACTTAAAGTCAGATTGGGAAGGAACATATATATATCAACTGAGTCATCTTTCTGCCCACAATTTTCTGTAACTTCCATCATTTGAAAAGCAGCTCCAAATTAAATGTGAGCTGACATCTCAGCACTGATTGTCATGATCCATAAACTACAGAAATTCAGCTCTGGGTTGGACCTGAAAAACCCAGATGGGGCAGCGTCTCTGGAACAGGACAAATGCTCTGAGCTTCCAAATGTGGGTGCATCAAAGTGTTTTGTACCAACACTTACAAAGTCAGAACCCAAGGCATTCTATTTTGTAATTATCATGGGCTCATAGAGTAGAAATAGGCAGCAATGTAATTAATTGAATTTTTACATGTAACACAAATCAAAGAGTGCTTACTCTCCACAAGACCTAAGTCAAGCAAAATAGTAGGCATATGATTTGGACAGAAAATTAAAGATCAGGCTTTCTGCTAGACAGGAGAGATCTAAAAGCCATCTTCTCAGCTGTTGTTCTCTCTTGGTGTTAGTGTTGCAGATCTGTACATACTTTCAGAATCATTCTGTGTAAACTTGTATTTGTTTTATAACCACAAGCAAAGATTTAGATTTCTGTAATGTCTGAACAGTAAACAGAAGTATTAAAAATACAGGAATTAATTCAGAAGTAAAGGCAAAGATTACTTTGTGTCTTAATGCATTCCAGTGTTCCTTGTGTTCCAGTGTTCCTTGTGATTTTGTATTCACCAAATCTTTTGTAAAGGAAAAAAAAGGCATAATTTCAAATGCTCATGTGCTTTAGCACAGATAAAAGTGTGCCTAAGTATTTGCAATTGGAACTTCTGAATGCTGTATATAAATGAATAAAAAGATGATGATTACACACACGGTGTGTGCACACCCATACACACACTTCTATACTGTGACCACATTTATCTCTTTTTGCTAAACTACTTCCTTACAGGGTGAAAGGTCAGACTAATCAGACATCAATTAACTACAGCTGGAGAAAAACACTTTAGAAAGAAAATGCTTAAAATAATTGCATCGCCTTTTTTAACCACATTGTTGCTTATTTCAAAGAAAAGCAGCTGGAATGTGTGCAAATGCAGCAGAGCTCACAGTTAACAAAAGTGAGAATGAGAGAGGAATGGTTTGCTCAATCCAAATAGCTATCTGCATATACATGGAGACAGTAAATATTCTGAATTTGATTAGTAAGTTATCATCTATAGATAACCATATTACCCTTTTACATGTGTTGGAAAGAAAGGAACAGGCTGCTTTTTTTGTGCACAAATAAATGAGAAGTTTTAAGTACAATTTCCAGCACCACCCACTGGAAGAGCAATATTGTCATGGTTTCATTTTACCACTCCAAATGGCAATGCAAGTTTTTGCCTGTTTGGAAATGTAATGTCAAAGCAACTTTTTGTTTTAATTTAAGCAAGCAGAAGCTGCCAACCATTTTTTGCTCTCCAGCCAAGAAGAATTTATCTTACACATTTATTAAGTCATCATCTAGTTAATTACAATCATTTTGTAAATAGTGTAATAGAATGTAGAAAGTCATCCAGCACTGTTAAGCTAAAACTGATATAAGACACAAATGGGCCAGGCCTCAGAGTGGTGCAAAGTCACTGTCACCCCAAAGTGGAAATACCCAAGTTTACACCAACTAAAGAAACAGCCCACCTAAACCTTCCTGCTGCAGACTCTTACAAATATTAGGTCCAGCCAGGACTATCTCAGCAAAATTCCTACCCAACTTCCAAACTGCTGTTTCACTTAAAGTAGCTGCTCTTGCTGGTGGCTTTCTTGTCCAGAGTTATTTGGGTAGGGAAGAGGACATAAATCACAGGGTAAATAAAGCACAGGGGATGGAACTTCATTTAAGGAGCACAAGTGACAAAGAAAGGCCTGGTAAGCTAATGCTTTTCTTTTCCTTCTATGAAGCCCTCCCTGCCCGGAGTTTTTAAGCTTAAAATAGAATGGAAGTTAGTGTGTGGTTTTCTGGGAGGTTATTTGCTTGTTTGGGGTTTTTTAAGCAGGCTGATAAGAAAAAGCTAAGACATTTTACTGTGGAGGGTGATATCTGATTTTATTGACTGGATAACAGCCTAATTCTTCTTATGGAACTAGCTTGGTGAGATCAAGAAGTATTCCTCCCATATTCTAACAGAAGGGAAAGAAGAGGATGAATTCAACTGTAAAGAAAGTTACTCCAAACTTCCAGCAAAGTAAAACCACTGACAGAGCAGAATTTGGCACTCCGTCAATTTTCTGAAGGCTGATTTACATATAAAAAGTTACACTGGATTAACAAAATTATGTGGTTTTAAAATAGATAATTAAAGCAATACCACTTTATGTGAAAATACCCTTGAAATAAACTTAACCTGGTTTGTAGGAGTTTAGATGCACCAGTTAATTTACAACACAGCTGTAAATTGCAGTGAAAATGGTTGGCAGCAGCAGCCTTCAACATACTTATATCAGCACAATGGTTTACATGAGCTTAGTTTAAACAGAGCCTTAAAACCACATCAATATCCATGCCAAGTCAAGCTCCTGCATCCTTCTCTCCCCATTTTGTTAGTTTTTTTCTAGCTCAATTGTAAAAACATCAAGTATAATTTAATAAAATCTTATATATCGTAACAGAGTAGCCAAAGCTAGGACACTTGGACACTGGCTGGAAAAAGCATTGTTTCCCTTATCTAGTCTGATATTCAAATACAAATAAAAGGGGAAGTTAATGCAGAATTCTGTTGCCTATGTCAACTGAATGAGAGAGAAACCACAGCTCCACTTTGCTCTGCTTCTTTGAGACAAAACTTACTGAGTGAATTAAAGGGGTTTGGGTCTAAGGCTCAACCATGGACATGAGTTTTAGTTTCATGCAAAGCTGTTATACAAATGTAAAGTGCTATATATACCTATAGTGCTACAGATACCTATAAAGTGTTGCAGGAAGACTCTGTTCCAGTGCATGGGACAGAGGACACCTCGCAGGAGCTAACCATCCATGTGCATCTCCCTGGGAGGACAGGGGACCACTGGAGCCACCTTCCCATACCTATTGCCCTGCAGACTCCAGGGATAGAGCACACTGGATATCAGCTAAACGCTTAAGCAGGTGCTTAACTTTAATTACCTGCTTACAATCTGCAGGCCTGAGAGGTTTATGAGCCCTTTATAATGGCTTCTGTTGTAAATCCTAATCTTTGGCTTTTCGAAAATAAGAGAAACTGGAAGGGCAGAGACAAGACTTTGCTCCCAGATAAAAATCAGCAGCTCGGCATGGATGGAGAGCAGCTGCTGAGAGATTCGGAAAAGCCCAAGAATTAATTTTCAGCTGCTGCTTGCTGTACTTGGAGCAGCTTTTGGCTGGGGCAGAGCTCACTGCATGGCCACAGCTCAGCCCAGCTCCACACACGGCTTCGCTGAAGGCACCAGCGCTGCTGCACAGATCCTGGCTCTGCTGAGGTGACTCGGCCATGCCCCCTCTGTCATCCTGCCCCCTTCTCTCAAGATGAATGTATGGACATAGAGTATGAAAACAGAAATCACAGATAGAACAAGTTATTTTAAATATTTTTTCTTTTTCTCCTCTTCTCACACAAGGGAACCTACAGATGCTTAAGCTGCTGTTCATGCCAATGCCAAAATGCTGCTTATTGTAAATTGGCAATGATGTCACAAAGACATTAAAAAACTAATCAGTTCATCTGAAATTGCATTTTCAGGATTCAGAACAAGTTATCTCATCATCATAAATGACCACATTGTCAAAACACAATAAGGACATGTCTTTGAAAGAGACAAAGATGACTTTATTTTCCCTAGCCTCTATTAATAGAGATTCCCCCAAACAGAAGAATCATTTGAGTGGAGATATATTTGGAGGCAAATAGTGAATAGGTCCTTCTAGTTATTCACCAGACTATTTAGCTGAGAATGTAACAGCTATTTAGGTTCCTTTTTTTTTTTTTCCAAAATTTCATACTCTTGAGTGATTGCACATCCAATTAGTTGCTTGTTTTCAGAAAATAAACTGCATTGTACAAAGCATTCCTTCCTTTTTATTTTTTGTTTGTTTCTTTTTAATGGGACCACTCATAAGAGCAATGTCTAGGTATCTCAAATATAAACAGGATCCTTTGTGATATAAGGAAGAATTTTTTTTCATCTAGAACCATCAAGTAATCTGAATATTCATCTGGGTCTGATCTTCATCTCATCTGGAAGTAGCCTTCACATAGAAGGAATTCCTGCAGACAGACTCAGGCAACAGAGAGTCAGTATCATGTCTGTCTGGGACAGAAAAAGAAACTGTTTTAAAGCTACAGACAAACTTCAACAAGTAGGCTGGAGAAGCTTGGTACCTGGCTGCTGGATACACGGAGAGGCAGAACAGGCAAGGGAAAGATAGAGGCAAAAGTAGTTCAAAAATACTCATGGGGGCACCCAGAAGGGCCATGGGAACATGGCACTTAAGAAGAAAAAAATCAAACAATTTTGTAGCAGCGAGGACATAAACACCAAAAATTTGTTCCATGTGTCCAACATGGACTATGACACTTTTGGTGTTTTGTTGCTCAGCATTATTTGAAACTTCCTGTAGTGATTTCACAGAGCAGACATTTTGGAACACAAGGGATTAAAATCCATGTGTTGTCTGTTTGCTCCTACTCCAGTGCTGTACTGGCAATAGATGGAGAAGTAATATAGTGACGAAAGAGGAGTCAAAGCTTCCTTTGGTCCTCAGTGGTTATTAACAGTTATTAAGTTGGGGAGCTTTTAAGTGTGCTGAGGATGGGCTAAAATAAGTGGAAGCAACACAGTCTTGTGGCTTAGAGCTGCATGTGGCCAAATTTTCTGTTTTTGCAAAAGGCAAATGAACCCAATAGGAGCACCCTAATGCCATGTGATGAACACTTCAAACATCCAGTTTAACTTGTTTATGGCTGCCATGGATATTCCCAAGCTGCCCAGCTGTGCAACTTGCTCCCTCTGGAGTGACTCTCAGCAGTCAGAGACTGCTGGAGGTCAACAGCAGTGCCCAGAGGTTCAGGGGTTATAAGTGCAGACACAATTGTTCCTGACCTCCAGTAAAATCCATGTGCAAGGGTGTCAAGGCCCAAGATGTCACTGAGGCCACTATATCCCAACTTGCAAGACTTTGTCCTGGCAAGTGACTGACAGCCCAGTGTTTCCAGCCCAGCCCAACCCTATTCTCTCAGCACTGACTCTTGTTTCTCTCAAAACAGAAAAGACAAAAGTTGCCAAAGTTTCTGGGAGAACCAGTCAAGACCCATCTTACTAGCTTGCAGCTAATGGGTACTGTGAAGTACCTGTGCTAAGTGTGCTTCTCCTTTACTATCTTACCTTTTTACACAGCATTTTTCTTTTTATAATGATGTTCCCATTATCTCAGCTCTATCTTCCCAACCCATAGCTATAGGCTATTAGCCTTGTTTTTTAAAAAAATTAATTAGAATTGAAAAGGTAGAATAATAAAGGAGTTTGGCAGCCCTACTTACCTTATTTATATTGGCATTTCAAGACACACCATTATAGTATAAGATGCACCCTCAACTTGTATAATGTATCATACATTTCCACAGAAGTACTTCTGTGATATAGCTGGTCCACGTTGACCTATAAGCAAGTAATTTTATGCCTCTTCAACCTACTCTGGGTCAGAAGAACACACAATATGGCTTTCCATTATCACAGAATAAAATAAAAAAAAAAAAAATCAGAAGAACTCAGGAACAACTTTGTGGAGTAAATTGCCCTCAAATAAAAGAGATGCAGTGAAGGTGTCTGTGGATTTTGGACTGGAAAAATTACTAGTAGCTGCAAGATGTGTATGAATTTGATTTGTAAAGTAATTGCTGCCAGTCCCCGGTTTTGCACTTCTGCTCACTGAAAACTTGCACACTGCCAGGCAGAAACTCTTGCACTGACTTTTGGGAAGGGCTTCCAAAGCATCCTGCTTTGAAGCATGGAGAGTAAACCCACTCTTCTTCTACCAACTACAGAAGAGTTCTCCAACCTTATTCTTAAATTGCTCTTTCCCCGTATTAGAAAATACGTATAAAAAACAGTCCAGGAGGTAAGAATAGGCAGAAATACCCTGAGAGAGGGAGTTTTAATAAGCTGTTGCAAAACTCTTTTTAAAATGAGGTTTTCATAAAATGATCCGTAACATCCATGGTTCCACCTGATTGTCAGTTACCTGGGTCATGTTTTTGCAGAAAGAAAAAACAAAACAAGCCACAATAACCATGAACTTCTGACATACAGAGGAGGAATGAGTCACTGAAAGAGTGTTTAAGCTGACACTGCTGCTTACATGGTAACTGGGCATATACTCAGTCCCATTTCACCTATAATACATCTGGACATGCTTCTATCCTTCCCACCTGCAAACATCATCACCAGACAATGCAAGACACTCATTTAAAATGTTACATCACTGCCTGATGTGTTCGTTTTCTATTGTGATTAAAAGTATCTGTATACACAGTCTGGCTTTTCAAATTGCTCATGAATTACTTGATAAACCACAGTACTGAAAATAAGACAAATAAGATGGTTTGCAAGAACTTCCAGCTGCCTATTAAGGCTGGATTAGCATTCCCACAGATGCAGTAAATATCTAGTTTTAAAAGCAAATGGGTCAAGCAAATTACATATGGAACCTGGCATTGTTAGACTGAGACAAGTACATGCCCAGATTAATAAGTGATTACCCATAACAGCATCAGTGTCTTTACTTCTGGCCACTAGATTTTTGTGATTTTTGTAATTAAAGTGAATTTCACATCTGTGAAATGTAGGGGATTAAAATTATGATCTTTGCAGGTATCCCAGTGCCCAGGTACTGGGTGTATCTCAAGCTATCTTTTCTTAGATGAATGGAATCACATGAATTGCATGCTACGAACTGCAGATGTATTTTTGCAACTTAATATCAGTAACAAAATTGTTACAAAAGGTGCTACTCTTCTACATCCTGGACTTCACACTTTTATAGGTCTATCAGCATTTTTATTTTTCAACTTTTATTTACCGTAATAATGAAGCAAAGTAGAAAACACTGATTCAAATTCCTCAGCATCCAAAAGACAACACTGAGTTTGGATTTTTTTCAAGTAGTGGCATATGCAAGTTTTCCAGCTAATCCATGGGATGGAGACAGTGGCATGAGGTATTACAGTATTTTATCAGAAAATACTTGTCTCAGCATTCATCTCCAAAAATAGCTCATATTATCAACTCTGGTTAGCAATGCTACTTCCCAGCTGGTTTAGCAGTGCTCCATTTCAGGACATAGATGACTCTCTAGGCTCAGAGAAAGAGAGACATATCTTTGGTTACCCTGGTCTTCCTTAGAGTAAGTTTTTTATAACCACCACCCTGCATTCCCAATGCTCCCGTGTGTTCTGTTGAGATTTTGTGCAACTAAGTGTGCTAAAAATCAGGAACCACGGCATGTTGGGTTTTGGGGGGTTTTATTTGGTTGGGTTTTTGTTTTATGGTGGGGGTTGGGGTTTTTTTTTGCTTGTTTGTTTGTTTTTGTTTTATTGTTGGTGTGGGGGTTTTTTCTTTTTTTTTTTTTTTTTTTTTTTCCAGATAAGACCTCCATGGCTTCCCACCATTCCATAACACATTTATCCTGCGCTATGTTAACCTCACCAAATAAGGTTCACATCAGAGACTCTGGGGTTTTAAGAGTTCAGAGCTGACATTTTGGCATAGATCTGTCAACTCCGGACACCCCACGTTCTGCTGCTTTCCTCTAAGGGATCTGTGACAGACACAGGAGCAGCAGAGCTCTCATCAGTGAGTTCAACATCACAGCACAGAGCTCACATCTTCCCTGAAAAACACAGAAGGAATGGGGGGAAAGAAGGGGACAAAAACCTCCCCGTACAGATGATTTTCCATTTTCCCTATCCCACCTAAAGTCTGTCAAAATAAATACCTCCAAGCTTTCGAACCCTAGGCACAGGAACTTTCTAAAAGCGCAATGAGCTTTTTCTGCCGGAGTTTCTTCGGGCTCTGCCTGCGCTGCAGCGCCAAAGCCTCCTCCAGGGCAGGGGAGAAGCCCCAGGCTGGCAACACTTTCAGAATAGAAAGTGTGTTTAAAAGCAGGGCTTCAGAAGTAAATAAAACTCTTTTGGCAATAATGAAAGTAATAATGAACTTTCTTTTCGTGTCACTTTTGCTCTGTTAGTTACTTGATAATGCGATGCACTATAAATGGCTTGAAAGAAGATTCCTTGTCAGTCTGCAGTGCCTGAGGGTAACGCGAGCTGCTCAGCCCTCACAAGTAATTAAAGATAATCAGTGAAAAATGCGAGGGGCTGTTGTACTCCGCATTCCAAACCCCACCTACAACAGGAACAGCGCACCAAATTATTATTTAAATTTAACCCTTTTCCAGAGCGATCGGCGGGGAGCAGGGATCTCAAGTATTTGTTTGCTGATGCTTCTGTTCTCCTTAAAAACAAGAAACAGTCGAAAACCAGTTTTAGGAGGCTCGATGCTGACCAAAACACGCTTGAAACTCAGAACCGGCTTTTGTGTTTTACTTCTCATGACAGATTTCTATCAGCAATGTTTACCTTCGGGTGTACTAAATGACAGAACCAACCTGCTTCATCTCCCGAACTGGGATTAATTTACCGCAGAATATTTACAGTAACAAATAATAGCTTTAATAAATAAAGGAATAATAATTCTAATGACCAGTATCTATACCAGGGAAGGTTTCCCAGGTACTTAATGAACAACTCCCACTGAAACCTTATTTATCATGAGGAGCACCGAGAGTAACAGGCAGGCGAATAACTTTGAAAAATCAAGCCACTTACTCAGATGCAGACTCAGCAAGGGAACTGCTGAGTGTTGAGCAATTTGGGCAATCTGGTTGAGAGTGTCTTTCATTTCTAGCGCTCTTTGAACTCACTGGCACAAGTCCTGCTCACTTTACTCAGGGAAACTCGGAGCTGCCAGTTCTGGCCACACGAAGGACTGCCTCAGATCAAGGTGTGCAGTGCTTTGTGTGGTGCTGGAAGGATGGCAGAGAGCAATAAACACGAGGCACCAGAAGCAGGGGGGGATTTTGGATGTGTATGGAGTGCTGCTCACCTGCTTGTAGATGCACTGGACCGTAGAACAAAAGAAATCAAAACCAGACTGAGAGAGCAGCAGGAGGCTGCAATAAGGAGCATCTTCAGCCTGGCAAAGGAAGGGTTCTCTAAACGTGTGCCTCTCATCGGTGCCTTATGCTGGGCATCCTCTGTTCCTCTTGCTTGGAATCAGAAATTCCTATTTGACCTGCTTAGGGGGTTGTTTCCAAAGGACAACCCTCCCACTAACTCTGCAGGGCCAGGAGAGGCCAAAGGAAGAGCAAAGTGTCATGTGAAGTGGGAGTTACACCTGGAAGATTCAGTGGCTCCTGAGCACTGCAAACCTGTGAGCAGGTACAGGGTGAGAGAGGCTCCTGCCTCTTCCCTGCCTGGAAAGCTCCTCACTGATGGTTCCACGTGCCTCTGGAAAATGTGCTTGTGAAACCAAAGAACTTCAGCTGTTTGACACAGCTAAGCACCTACTTCGTTCAGTGCAGCGACCAAGCACTGGGCAGATTTGGATGCCAGGTTTTGCAGATCTAGCCAGAGGAGCAAAAGAAAGAAACCAAGGAGTTATGGGAAGTAACTCAGAACACATTGAAAGACACTTCATTGGGGTTCCCAACCTTCTTCAATTTGTAGACTTCAAATGATTTTTTTAAGTGTTAGAAAGACCTAGCAGATGTAGCCAGGTATAGAGAATTTGCAGTTCCTGACAAAAGCTTTTCTTTCAGTAGGTGCTTTTTTTGTGGATTCCTTTGAAGTAGCCAAGAAAACCACATCACTACATCCATGATTCCACAGGCAACAGAAGATCATCAACTTCCAATCTATTTTGTCTAGTAATTGTACATGTTTGTTTCTCCCACACTCCGCTGATGTGAAGTTTAACACTCAAATATTACCAGTTAAATACAAAACAAAACAAAACTGTTGATGCATTATTTCACAATAAGTAATATAAAACCATGAATAATGGGTTCCAAATGATGTAAACATGTGTTTAGAGTACTGCTTAGAGCACTGATGCTGACCTAGATTTGACCTTCCCAAGTATCCACAATCTATTCCTTCTTTAAAAATAAAAAATATTGCCTAAAGGAAAGATTGTGTTGTCTTCACAAATGATGAGTGTGGATTCTGTGTGACCACAAACAACAAAATACTGTACAGGTCATAATTAAAATGACCTTATAAAATATCCCATGGAAAAATATTTTCCAACAGACTGGATTCTATCACATTTCATGTAGACCACATGCTTTAATTCTGGTCCTACTGAAGTAATTGAGAGTTTTTCCACTGACTTCTATGGGTCCATGCTTTGGCCTTCATTAGCCACACACAGAGCATATCATACAAACAAATATAAAAAATAAAAGTTGTATAGTTCCCTAAAAAGCATGCCCACGGGGAGTACTGGGGAAAAAAGCACAGAACATTTTTGGAGTCAGTTTGTAAAGATCATTATCCCACTTAAGAAACAGAAATAATATTTTTAAGAAATTAAATTTAAACCATATGGGTGCATAAAGCATGTAATTAATAAGGAAATGATTCTGATTGTTAATATAGACATCTGAAATCAGCCACAGTGAAATCTCATTATGTCAGGATTGTGTCAGCCTGGATTCAAAAGAAGAACCATACAGCACTGCACAACCCGCACGATGTTATTAATGGGACATTTCTAACAACTTTTACGTAGAGAAAATATCACACCTTTTCAGGCTGAAAAAGCAATATGTCCATACACGACATAATTATTTTAATTCAGACTTTTAATGATCTACATATAGAGACAACAATGGGCTGTTCGTTATCATCTGAATCAGGGTTCAGCCGAGCCCGGTGAGACCTCCAGAACCATCACCAGGTTGTGCGGCCGGGTGTGCACAGACACAAAGCTCTAATGAAAAATGAAGCAATAAAAGGCAAATCCATAAAACCCACGCCATTCTCTTTCTTAAAAGTGAAATATCGTGGCCCTCATTGTCCGGAGGGAAGCGGGGCCGGGAGCGCGCGCGCCGGCGCGCGGGGCAATTAAACGTCCCCGTCCTTGAAAGTCCTGCAAATGGATGTTGCATCTGTCTGACTCAGCCTCGGCACAGAGAGCGACTCAAGTCCTGCCAAATCGAGTGTGACCTTCAATCTGCCACTCTCATGGTGAAAGGCAGGGGAGTAAATTACTTGGCCTTCTCTTTCTATTCAGGGTGAATACAAACGGGTCGGCGCGGACCTGCCGCCGGCCTCGCGGGCTCCCATCCCCAGCGGCACCCCACAGTTTACACAACCCGGGCTGAATGCCATAAAAGAGGGGCTCCATTCACCGGGGGCCCGCATGCAAAAGAGACGCCCATTAGATCATAGTAATTATTCCATTGACATCACACAGTGCCACAGTAGGACGTGAAGGACTCATCAAACACTTCTCTTCACCCGGGCCCGGCTGCTAATGAGGCCCACTGGCGGCATTGTGCCTCCCATTTACTCATGGCCCTGCCTGCCTGCCAACAACAGCTCAGCCCTCCAGACAGGCTGCCCCTTTCAGAGCCATTTATTCCGCACCCAACCTCTGACCTCAAGGGTTATGACATCAGCAGCCCTGATTTGTGATCATTTTTATTGGCGGACATTCAACTCTTGTTTCCTGTGTTTAACTCTGCCTCCCTTTTTTTAGCTAAACTTATTGGTTCTAATAGGCATCTGCCAAAAGACTATAAAGTAAGCCAGAGCTTTCACAAAGAGGCTTCTGATCTTGCTATAAAAAGCCCCACAGCTACTATTTATGCCAATAATAACGAGTAATTCATTATCTAGGTGCACAAAATCTGTTAACCACTAAAATGTTGAACAATTTGGAGCAGATGTCCAACAATTTTATGAGTTTTAATTAAAATGTTCTATTTCTTTTCATCAATACACCTATACACCTGAGTTTTTAAATTTACAAAGATGTTACATGGGTGCATAACAGTATTTCACAAATTGCTTTTTTTTTTTTTTTTTTTTTTTTTTTTGGAAGGGGATTAGGAGGGGATGATTTGGGCTAATCAGATGCTGATTTGTGGTAAATTTTTTCCCCATTAAGGTGTTGATGCAAAATCAAAGAGGAATTAGAGCTGAGATTTAAAAAGACAGAGCTTTCTTGGGACAAAGCAGCGATATTTCAGGAGTCAGTGAACTTCAGTTTGTCTACTTGAAACAGAGAAGAGGAATTTGCATTTTGAAGCAGAGTCATTAATTTTAAAGCTAGTGTTCTAAATGGAAATTAAATATCTTTAGAGAACAAGTTCTCAAAACACATGTTTTTCATAATGCAGTTTGTTTAAGCATCGTAATTTCCATATAGCAGAAACAGAGGTATAATAACAGACAGCATTTACCTTATCATGAATGCAAATAATAATTTTCAAAAAATTTGACATTACAAATCACCACGCAAGCACATAAGCACAAGTTTGCATGATTTATGTTTTTAAGCATTTGTTAAAATAATTTAAATACTTAGGAAGCTGATACTGAATAAACTATAAAATATTTTATCTATGCTCTTTCATTTGTGTAATTGGAAGCTTTTAGCCTGAAGTTAAAAGCTAACTAATTTTAAAAAAGGATGGTTTTACCTCAATTATAATCATAAGCAAATTAACAAAAAAGAGGATCCTGTTCAACTAATTTCAAACTGTTACAGTCGCAGATGATGATTGCAGGAAGTGGTTAAGTAATAGGACATTTTTTATTGTAACAGGGACGACTTACTTTATAACCAGGAATACAAAGATCATCTTTGTAATGCGTCCCTTTCAGAGATAGGGTGGATATATAATGGATCAGATTTGGAGCTGTCACTAATTGGTGCATCTCTAATGGAATCTGAGGATTTACATTTGTTTTCCAGATAAGATTCTCATCCAGTTTTTCTTTGTAGACAAGTAAATACTTTTACTCATTACTGTCTAATCTTAATTTAACCATCTTTGCTGGTATTAGATTTATTTACATAGTTTATTTTTTCACAAAAGCTGATCTACTGTTCTTTGCCTAGCAATACTTTGTGATCACACTTGCTTCACTAAATTGTATGCAATTCACACAGTTTTGTACACAAAATGGGGAAAAGCATGAACACTCCTATAAGACCACACATCGATATTCATGCAAGCAACAACCTGTTTTACATGCAGATGGCCAGAAGTTTTCCTCTTTATAAAAGCAGACCCCCACCCCCAACTTCTTGGGAAAAAGAAAAAAAAAGAGGGGAAAAAAAAAACCCAAAAAACCAACAAAGAGAACACACTGGATTGGATGCACAGGGTAGCTCCTGCAGCACCAGCTCTCTATGCTGATTTGTACAACTTCATGAATTTGTGTCTATTTAGATCCCAGATTGTAAAAGATTAAAAGAAATTTAAAACTACATTGCAAGTTATCATATGTCACCACACCTACAATCACATATTTCCTCCCATGATCAAATTGCAAAGACACCAACACATTGCTCTGAAGAGACAGAAAAATTCAAACACAGTTTTCTCTTAGGTCTAAACACACTAACATACAGATTTATATAGGAAAACTAAAACTCTCAGATCCATGAGATCTATGGTACAGATGAATTTGGAAGTGATCTCTGGATTTCATCTGGTCCAACATGTTGCACAAAGCAGGACTAACATCTGAGTCTAGCTGCTCATTTTTCTAGTGGAACTCTGAGGATCTTCAGGGTCTGTGATCCCACCATCTCTCCAGTCCTTAGCTTAACTTCCCTCTACTGAAGAATATTTTATGTTAACCTGGCTGGAGCTTTCCCTGTTGCTTCATGCATCCCTTCCTTTCTCTGCCCCCTCTAGAAAAAGCTTCACTCCCTCTCCTCTCTAACTGAAGGCAGCAGTGATGTCCCTGCCTTTAGCCTGAGCAGACCCAGTTATTCCAGGGTCTCCCTCAGTCTCCTGTGCCTGACCACCCCGGGGTCTTGCTCTGCTTTCCCAGTGTTTTCCTGGCACTGGGGAGCCCCAAGCTGGCCTCAGCACACCAGATCTGGCCTCACCACTGCTGCTGCACAGAGAGGAAAGATCACTTTCCCGTAGCTGGTGTGTTCACCAAGCCTCTTACTCAGCTTTCCAACATTACTGTCCAATTATGCTTAACCTCTCCATCAGGTAACATGTTAGTCATGCTTGTGCTGCTCTCCTGAGAACAAGGAAAGGATAGGAGTTGGCAGTATAGTTCACCTTGCAGAACCTGATGTTAGAGTATATTTGGGAATGTATCCAGGCTGCCTTTTAGATCCCTCCATGAGATCATGAAATGTTGGCTGCATAACAGCTCCTTATACCTGGCTTAGTCTGCAATCAAAGAGAGAGGCTCAAAGGTTGCTGTACCTGCAGACAGAACAACTGGGAGCAGGAATCACCAAGGCACAGATAAAGGACCTCAATTCACCCAGGCTCAAACTAAGGCCATACTTCAAAGCCTCACATTGTGCACAGCACATGGTCACAGCCTCCAAACAAGTTGTGCACTGCTCTGCTACAGGATGGTAATGCTCATCACCATTCAGAGCACTCAGACTAAGGAAAGCTTAATTAAAATCATCTGACAAGCCCTGATTATGTTCATACATAATCACCAGGATGCCTATACCTGTTATGCCAGATCTTCATACTGTAAATAATTAGCTATAGGAAACCTCAAGAGGTTTCTTCAGAACACACACTTCACCATATTTTTATAGCATTTGCAATTTTAAAATCAGAAACTGAAGTCTATTTTAAACAGGAAATAATAATAACAGGACTGCTTGACTTTTTTTCTGCACATTAAGAACAGGTTTAATTTTCAAGTACTCCTGCACATTTTTCAGAGCAGCTACTAATCTGCTAATCTGTCTTTTGTAGAAATGTTTAAATTGTTACAATCAGCTTCCTCAGCAACTACTGCGCTGAGTATTACAGTGGAATAATTAGGAAAACATCAGGCATAACTCCAAGGAGGAAAAAAAAAAAAAAAGCAACTTGAGACTTGAGCGAAAAGAAACTGGTTTTGCAGTTAGGGAACAGGCTGAGAACTTGGGGTTTTTGAGGGCTCTGTAGGGACCCAGAGTGAACATATTCAAATGTGTTCAGCTCTGTCCACCCTCTTTCCTTGCAGGACACTGCCTTTTTGCCTCCATCTGGCCTTGCCTGCACCTTTTACCTCTTCATTTCTTCATTCAGCATTTGCAGTGAATAGTGCAGGGCTGTCAGTCCCAAACTACAAATCCCATCTAATGGCTCAGTCCTAAGAAAACTACCCAGCAGAAGGTGAAACACTCCTCCAAGCTTATGGCAAAACAACTGCCTCCAGATGGGAATCTGGCTCCTGCTAAACCCAGTTCTGGGCTACAAGGTCCTGGATGCCCAGTCTCTTACTCATAGTTGCACAGAGTGAAAGGAAGGATGGAGTCTGGACACGGCCAAACCACAAGTCAAGGGCTGAGGTTTGTTCTGGTCCCAAGGTGTGTCACATATTCCCTGAGCTCACAAAAGCTGCTGCAGAAGGAAGATCCCTCATCAGTCCCTGCAAGGTCTGTGGAAGCACTGGGATCTTTAAAGCCAGCATCTGTTAAGTGGATTGTTCTGTTTGTTTTTTTTTTTTTAAAAATACACCACATACCCTTTATATCCACAAACCCTTCACACAAACCCAGTGAGCAATCAAAAGTGCATGAACTCACTGCAAGTGCAAAAATGCTCACTGTTTGCACAACAGCATGGCACAGATGACTCCACTCAGTTTATTTATTTTTTATTTTCTTAGGCTTGGTAGCCTGATAAAAAGCAGAACAATAGTTTAAATTTGCAACTCTCCCTTCACAGGCTGATGGTTTTAAAAGATACTTCCTCTGATAGCTAACACTAGACTTGACTTAATTTCAGCTTACTAGAACAAGGTTTTGCTGGTTACAAAACTGAAAACAAAATTTCACAATTTCTCAGTGGTGTAAAAAAAAAGCAAATATTGATATTCATCCCAATGAGTCAAGCTTTTGTTTTGTTATTTCTAGAGAGTGGAAAATTTGCAATGCCTCATCTCTGTAAGGAACACTGTAAAGTTAAAGCTTCTTCCTCCTATTACCAGAGCCAGTTTCTGTAGCATCTCCCTGGTTAAGTTTACACTGGCTCTTGGTAGGTGTTTATATCAGAGTTAGATGGAAACTATCTGCTTGCTTCATTTGGGCCAGGCCCTTGGAGAACAAGAACACTGAACATTTCAGAATACTTGTGTTTAGTCAAAATTGACTCTAATCTTCTAGGTAACTTTGGACAAGATGTTACGTCAAATTATGTAAATCCTTAGACCTTCACATTTCATTTTAAACATTTTTTTTTTAAAGCTGATGCTACATTGCTCATAGCTGCAACCCAGATAAATGGATGGAACTGGTTTAAAAGCAGTATGGTACTGCTTCTACAGGAGTCCAGCTGTAGCAAAGCTCACGCAATGGCTCTATTTTGACAAGATTTTGTGAGTTTGAGAATTAAATGCAGCAGCTGTGAAGCAGCACTAAAGAACAGTTAAGTTATATGCCATAATACATTTTAGATATTCCTATTTTTTTTTCTTCGGTCCCTCATTTCATCCAGCTATCTTGTCAAAGCCATATTTTAATCACCATACAGGGAGACATAAAAATACTTTAAAATTTACTTTAAAAGCACACACAGAAGGATTCTCATCTGGTCTCATTGCCATCACAAAAGAAAAGAATAAATTTTAAGTTAACAACCCAGCATCTTGCACAATGAGCAATTCTAGGAATGAAATGAATGCTTGCAGTCCAGTGCTACCAGTACTGCCTAACCAAAAGCTTTGGAAAACTTACTTTATAGTACAGCACTAGTACCTGATGAGAATTTGTCAAAAATCTCTCATTGAAATATTGTTACCATAAAAAGTAGCTTTTCAACTTAGATTTCTATTTCTCCACAAAAATCACAGAAGCTGCATTTTGATTAAAGTTGTATGAAAAAACCTGAAACATTGAAGTTTTGAAAAACAAAATGTGATCTGTCCCCTGTATCTCTGCTGAAACAGAGAAGGAGTTTTGCCTTGGAATTACAAAACATGCAAACATAGTTGACTCTGTCTGATTGGGAGGGGGGGAAATAATTAAACAAAGGATTATTTTTCTCTTTTACATATTCAAACAGAAGATGTGGCTGATTTCAAACAGCTCTATGGCAGGCAAATTATCATTCTCTAGCATAATCTCAGAAACTAGAGTTGTAAAAAGTGTACCTCGATCACAGACAAGCTCTTGGTTGATGCTGTAACTTTTGGAAGCTGCAGATTGAAACCAAATTCCAGTTTCCTGGAATTGACATTTTACAAACATTTCAGTCCCAGTTTTGTAACTCCACAATCTGTGCTAATAAGAATTCATGAAATACCTGGGCACAGTAGTCAGAAGGGGAATTAAGTTCCCAACACATTCCAGCAGTGACTTTCACCACACCCTTTCTTGACAATTACCAACCCTCAAAAACCAACCACACAGAATTTGTCATTTGCATTTGTTAACATGCAGCAGAAGAAAGGAAATAATCAAACTAGAAAAAAAAAAGGCTTAAGATAGTAAGTTGCATGTGTTCAGAATGGAAAGCTATAATGGAGCAAACTAACTCCACAGCAACTCTTATTGATTGCATAACAAATATTCTTCCTGGTAAGAGCTGCAACTCGAGCCCATGGATGGAAAATGAACTTACTGAAAGGAGAAGCCAGGCAGTTCTGTGTTTGAGGTGCCCTAAACTCTCTTTCCTGGCTGAAAATCAAAGATTAAGCAAATGGTAGAGTCTCTCCTCCTCTAACACAACCACAGATGTTGTTAGTCAACATTTTAAATAATTCTGTTCTAGATAATTTCCTACAAAATGAGTTGAGTTCAAAATCTGGCATGAAGTGCTGAAAACTCAGTAATATCCATTACAGGTTGTAATTACAGCATTACTGTTTTGTTTTGTGAGTCTCATTTAGACTGAAGAACAACAACAATCCTTTTACACTGATTCTCCTATGGATGAAACCACCAGTCAGTCACGTTGTTTGGAGACAGTTGCTGAGATTTTGCATGCAGATGTGCTGTGCTGAAAGGGGGTGAAATGTGCAGTTTCAGAGAAATGATTGAGCACTGGAACAGTGAGCCTCAGAGGGCATTTTCATCACTTGATTAGGAGGAAGAACTTAAACAGAAAGAGAAAGTCTGAGATACGATTTGAAGGAATTGGTAAAGTACAAAGGAAAAATTTAAACCTGGCATTGTCTGCCACAGAGAAGAGTTTGTGCCATGAAGTGTCCTCTTGGCCAGTCAAGCTGAGCAGTTCTGGCACTGGGTGACCTGTAAGCTCTGTCATGCCCACTGCCACTCTTTGTCCCTGTCCTAAGGCTGTGCATGAGGCTCAGAGCACACAGCTGCCTCCAAGGGTACATTCCCAGCCCCTCTGCAGGGGTTTTTCTGCTCCTGGAGACTTTCATAGAGGGGGAATTACCAATCATCAAATAACAGAAAGAATAGCTGAGCTTTCAGGTACAGATTCCCGAGGCTTTGAGGCTTTCTATTTATAACAATACTTTCAATCTGGGGATCCCAAAGTTTGGAAGTGCATTAGGAAAAACACTGTTGGGTACCAAAAGCAACGATTTTCCTCACAAAGACCATCTTCAAATATTCAAAGGTTTTGTGATGACATCAACATAACACTTCACAAGAATGTTATTTTGGTTTGTTACTTTTATAAAGTCATTCTATAAACCTAAATGCATTCCTCATCATGACCTACCATCATCTGTCAAAAAGGTACTTATAAATATGTATATGATATTTCTTTTCTCTTCCTTTTTTTTTTTTTTTTTTTTTTTTTACATGAAGAAGGTATCAATGCTACAACTAATTGGGCTAATTTGCATCAAAGACTACACATAATTAATTTGTTTGTTAAAAGCTTTCAGCATTTCTTACAGGAAGTGCAAGAGATCGTTGATGAAGTTTGAAGAAGTAATTAGCAATAACAGATGTCAATGCACATAACTGTAAAATGATACCAGAAAAGAGACTGCCAGAGTCTAATTTCACAACAATTAACTTTCTATCAGTTTTCCTGCTTAATGGTATTTATAGACTATGTGCATGTATTGTTTCCTCATTGCAAAGAGAAAGTTCATTTTTACCACTAAAAAAGAGGCTGTGCTTCTATAAGGGTTTGATCTAATTATGAGAATAAATCAGTTGACATTCAAACATGTCCCAGGCATTAGCTGTCAGCCACTCATTCTTGGGGAGAAAATGCAGAGCCAGCACACCTCACATGGTCACTTGATATTGTGGTGGACAGAAACAGGCAATACATACACTCCAGGAAGGTGCAGATGAGACCATAATATTACTGTGGTCTTTTCTACAACAGAAAGAGCCACCTGAGTCTTGAGGCAGGTTGAAGTCACTGTGATGGTCACCTCTGTCCCACCACACACAAAGCTTTGCTGCTGGGGAGAGGATTCCCTTCAACTCCCTGCTCAGTTCACATCCTCTGATGCTGCAAGTGCTGGCTCTGAACACCTCTTGGGGTTGTTATCAGGAAATAACAGAAAGAGTAACTATGCAAACTCCAGGAGCTCTTTTAGTTCAGGTGCATGCAAGTGCAATGCTGGACATTCTCAGACAGGGCCCCCTCCTGCATGTGTCACTTTAAGCTGTGGTATTTACCTTGACTCAGTCTTTAAATAAAACTCAAGGAAGAAGAGCAAATATCTTTGTTTTTCTCAGCATTGTTATTTCTTGGCACAAATTCACCATCCTAATGAAACCTTTTACTGAAACTACCCTAGCTTTCAGAAAATCTCCATGCAGCTAGGTTTGTGGGGCACTCAAGCATGTCTATAAGTGCTTTATTGCTCTGGAAGGAATGTGGTCCAGCTCTGGAGATACATGTCTCCAAACTCAGCCTTTACATTTTGGTTGCCATCAGTGGACTCTTTTCAATGTACTTTGGCATATTTCTGCACAGCTTCTTCTAATGTCTTCAAATTACAGTCTCTTCACTTGCATTCTAACACATGCAGACAAAATGCCAAGAGCACGTCCTATTTTAGGTGTAATGTTATTGTTATCCATGAGTTCCCACAACATCTATAATCCAAGAATGATTTTTGAAAGGTAGAAACTGCTAACCAAACTTGCCTCAAAGCAATCCATCCCCTTCGAAGAACAAATTGTAGTTACAGGACATGCAAATGAAGTGACCAAGATGCCTGTTCAGGAACTGCTGGCGTGGAGGATAATTATGACCTGTGAAAAGCTCTTTTGGAATCCTATACATTAGGATTATCCTACATGAAAGAAGAGTTTTCCAATATGAAAAAGACAGGTGTGTCCACACCACAACGGAGGTGCCACCTTCATTGTCTGAGTGACAGTTTCAGCACAACCCACTTATTACCATTTCCCTCTTGTAGCCAGTCTTAACAAGATTAAAAGTTTTCTGCTCAATAAGCACCTACTCCTTCTTTACTGCCCAGATTGTATTAGCATGGCTGGCATTCCACCAAGGTTTAGCAACTCTTTCTAATAAGGTTTTAATAAAGGACTTTGCAAGGATCATATAACTAGACAGAAAGAGTGTAGATAATCAAATTACTTGCTTTCAGCACATACTTAGCCTTCCTTGCATCTAGCCAAACAAGACTTCACATCAAATGCAGGAAAAATCCATGCAAATAAACTGCTAATGATTATTAGAAGATTCTCACTCTTATGAGAGGATGTCTTATGACAGATACTCAACATGTGCTCAAGTGATTTGTCACCTTATTTTATAATACATTTGAGGTGACATTTTTGTACGTTAAAGTGTTCCTGGAGATGTTTCAGATTAATTACTCCTTACTGCACTTCTGAACCTACAGACTGGTAAATACTGAGAAAGCAAGGTAATTGTGCTTGCCTACAGTCATCTGTTGGTCTGTACCAGTGGGCACACAGTAAGAGGGAGTCTATAGCTGTCTAAGAACAAGCCAAGGCACCACCCATGCTGCACATCCCCAGATGCCCATTGGGCTGAGTTATCCAATGTGCCTGGGCAGCATCTTGGAGTGAATTTCAGCTCTCACTTCTTGTATTAGGGGGACCAGATACAGCCAGGGACCCCCATCTTTGCCAGCAGATTGCATGAGCTCAGGTCTCCCACAGAGTGGATGATCTGAGCAGAGGCACAGACAGCCATCTCCAGTTCACTGTACAGCCAAGACCATTCTCTTTCACCCCATTGCATTATAGACCCAGCACAGAAAAAAAACATTACCAAAATGAGATTAAAAGTAAGGCTTCCCAGTCCCACTCATCTTTCTTAACCCCTGTAACATATTTCATCTTTCTCATTGTTCATCCTTGACTGTACATGTTTGTGGGTTCCCATTTATGGCTGAGGCAGCTGGCAGGGCAGCTCCAGTGGAGATGGTGCCAGGTCTGCCTGGGCTATGCATCAGTAAGCCTTTGTCTTATGCCTAGACCTGCCAAAAGCCCAACATCAGGGTTTCACTGTACTCTCCCAGCATAGCAATGGTTAGATTCCTTTTATCTCTGATGTTAATTTCCATGGATCCCTGCCAGTTTCTTTATGTACTAGTGAGTTCCCCACTCCATTCAAAAAGAACTGTATTATTCTCCTCACTATTCCTTCAAATATATTTAAAAACAATGGTTCTAAAAATGGGTTTCTTGAACCTTGTCCTGGGAGCTATTACTTCTGATAACCCCTAAGCTGCATGGACAGCACAAAATTCTTTACAACCAGAAGTTTTAATGAAAATACACCTGGGATAGAAGCTTGAATCACACCATTGTCAGCTCTTGGTGTTTACAGACTCAGAATTAATGCACATGCTTACGTTGACTATCTATCTGTCTACAGGTCTGAATGCACCCCCAGTTTTATCAGTAAAGAAATTGGTTATTAATTGATATCACCAAGAGATTTGTACAACTGAATGTCACCAGACCAGAACAGAGTACCCTGCAAACTTCCACAGAAAGATCACCAGCAGCACTGACATCAAAACCAGAGCTGAACCTGTGTCAGGCTGAGGCAGATCTTCAGCAGGGGGGAGCAGGGCTGAAGAAATACACATCATGTACTCCAGAGCCACACAGTATTGCTGCAGGGTAGCTCACTGGTATCAGATCAATTCACTAAATTTTCCCCTCTGGAAGGGAACCCATCTTTTGGGGATCAAGTTGACAGTCTTGATCCCAGAGATCCGTGCAGGTAAGGAAGGAGATAGGGGCAGCAGGGTGGTAACTATACACAGATTGAGTTGGTGGTTTTTTTGTTTGCTTTGGTTTTTTGTTTTTTTCCTTTTTTTTTTTTTTTTTTTTTTTTTTTTTTTTTTGTTAGAAAGGCAAGAATTCCATTGCAAAACTTGGATCTGTATTATCTTTTGTGGAAATCAATCCCACTGATTGCACTAATGCACCCAACCAACCCCTGCTTTCTGGTTAACTTTAAATCTGACCTTATACCCCAAGCAGCAGGCTGGGTTTTACATCTCAGCACTTTTCCAGAGCTCCAGTCACAGCCCAGGATCTCACTGTGAAAGGCACTGCTCACCCAGCAGTACAGCTCCCTCCCCAGAGCGTTTGCAACACTCAAAACTTCTTAAATACACCTAAGCAGCCTATTAAATTCTAGAATCCTACACATACTCTGCTATCCAAATAAAACAACCAGAGCATTTTTCATGTTCAACTTGCCTCTTGGCAACTCCACTTCATGACAAGACCTTGTATGTAAGCATAATAAAAAACATAAATGAAAGACAAGACAGTATGGTTGAGTGGATTTCAATGAAGAGTTTGAAAACAGAAATCCTCCAAGCCACACCTCACACAATAGCTATAACCACCTTCTCCATTAAACTCAAAGGAAGCCAAAGGCTGCAGCTACTGGAGGCCCCATGGTGGAGGGAAGATGCTCCTGCTGGCAGCTCCCATTCCCACCCACAGGCAGCACCCATCCTGCTGCCAGCCTGCCTGCACCCAGCCTGCACCCAGCCCTGCGTGGGTGAGAGCCCACCCACCCACCTGAGGGGAAATAAAAGAGT
The DNA here is from genome assembly GCF_036169615.1 of Heliangelus exortis. NCBI lineage: Eukaryota > Metazoa > Chordata > Aves > Apodiformes > Trochilidae > Heliangelus > Heliangelus exortis. Next base: position 6,837,624 of record NC_092437.1, read on the forward strand.
TGGCCATGTCCATCAGTAGGAAGATGATATTAATGAGATGTTGAATCCCCTGGGAGAGAAAAAGAACACTTTAGATAATCATAAGCAAAAAGTCATCTCCTTTTGATTTTTCCCCCTGCACTTTTAGGTCTCTTGTAGTCTAGTAAGAAATTAAGCTCTTTGCTTTTATTGGAGTCCTTTTCCTTTACAGTTCTCATGTAGTAGCTGTTCTGATGCAGTATTTGGGTACTACTGGTGAGGGCTTATCTGGTTGAAATCACTATGGCTGCTGACAGTTTTCTGTTCAGTGCCTAGAAATCTTCCTTGAGATTTTAAAATTTGCTGAGGGAGGGAACAATTTCTGCTCTTTAGGTTGCTTCAGTGTGATACTGATTTGCCTTCACCAGAAAACTCCATCCCTCACGGAGACTGGTTTGAAAGAATTAAGATTTAATCCAGACATCTTTTTACCTGCCAGATTTCCAGACACAGCTCCAGATTGACTGAGTTGTGGTGCCTTTGACATTCAGTGCCCATTTTCCAATGACTGCTCTCCTCTGGCTATGACAGAATTCAGTGACAGTGGAGGGCACCAGCACCTTGCAGGATTTAGTTTATAGGAAACTTAAGACTGGCAGCACACAGAGATCCATAAAGTGAAGAGTACAGGGAGCTTGTGCATTTGCAGCAATCCTGGCCCTTGTCTGGCCAGGACAGTGGCAGCACTGCAGGTTGGCAACAGAGAAATCCTCTGCTTCCCACTGCTTCTTCAGATCCAGGTCTATTCTGCCCTACAATGATTTGGCCCTACAAGGCAGGGGGCAGAGCAGTATGGGCAGTCTTTGCAGGAAGAATCTATCAAAATCCAATTCCAGGGTCTTTCTCAACTCCAGAGTCCTGTAGCAGGGCTGTTTCTGGAATTACTGCACTGCTCATGATGCTTTGTGTGGAGAATTCATTGTAATGCTCGATTGTTTGATCCAAGCTAGGCTCCAATTTAGCCAATAAATACTTTTATTTGACTGATATTAATTTCACCAATGAGTATCCAGCAGATTCCTAAAACTGGTTTGTTGGTATACAGCATGCAATCAAAAAAACCACTGTAATTTACTGCAGATTGTATCTCTACCTGACATAAAACATCTCTGACACATTGTCTTCTGTCATCTTTCTCCATTAATCTGATTTTACCTATTCTGTTATCACAAATATCTCAACGGTAGAATTTCATACTTGCTTTTATACCTAAACTACATTTTCTGATGCACTGCTTATTGCCAGAAAAACACAGCTTCTAGCTGACAAGGAAAAAAATACAGTATTTTCTATTTGTGAGAAACATTTCATTTTGAGTTTTGAAAGCTTTTGACTTTTCCAAATGATGTCTCACTTTAAGATTAAGCCAAATTTAAAGATTATAAGTAAGATGGAAAACAATAATGCAACCAAACAATAATGCAACCGTACCTTTCATTTAGGTTAAACAAAGTTTTTTACCCACTGCAACATACTAATTTTTTCATTAGTTTTTCTCCTATTTTTCCTTCCAACTTTGTTTTTGTTGCAGTGGGAAAAACACTGCAAAGTAAAACATTTGGGAAAGAAGCAAAAGAAAAATGAAAAGTGATTTCAGACTGACCCATTCTCTTCCCAGTTTTTCCCTTCAGTTCAGAAAAGGATTTATAGTTTTTATATACACAAATGTAATGGGAATTTGTGATGGTTTTACCCAAACATTGTAGATATCTTTGAGCACAATGAAATTCAGTACAAGTATCCTTTTTGTAGAAATAATAAAAGGACCAAACCAGCTTGAGATGTAAGTTCTCAAGTAATGTAAAAAGGTATTATATTATTTAAAGCTAGTAAATGTATAGACTGCTTAGGAGAAACAGTATCCAGTCCTAGTGCTCTTATTTCTTGCTTTCAGTTCCTGCTGTTATCATTACAATAATGAAATATTTTAATCTTGAGGCTTTTCACTTAATAGAATCCAATTAATGACTTTTAAAATTACACAGGATTTAAAGATTTTCTGTCAGCTGCTATTTTTTCCCCTCCCCTCTTTGCTTGTAACCTTTCACAATTGCTTTTCAGATTTGTTCTATTAGAAATGGGAAATTCCATGACCCATCTAATTAGTCAAATCACAATTGTATACAACTTGCATGGACTGACTGCTGAATTTCACACCATTTGGGAAGCATGGCACTGTCCTTGTTGTTTTTCTCCAATACCTCAGGAACAACATTCTATTATAAAAGAGAATATTACTATTTTGGTTTTGTTTATATATGGTTTTCAATCCATCTTATCAATCAATTCAATCAACATTATCAATCTTAATTGAATTCTGTTTAAAGGTACCACTACCTATATATATTTTATGGAGTAGAAGGGTTGATATTTAAACAATACTACCAAATTATTTTTTTTTTTTTTTCAGTGGAGTCTGGAGCACAAATAGATGTCAGACTGAAGATTAAGGTTTGTTTCAGTTGCTTTTTTTTCCAGACAAAAGGACGACCAGGAATTGCTACAACAGAATCAATCAATTGCCTCTCCTGTCTACTGCCCTAACTCCAACCACTCTTAGATGCAGATGACTTAGAGGGACACGTGAGATGACTTGAGACAGGAAATAAGGAATGACTTTGCCTTCACAAAATCTCCCAGTTTTCAAGAGCCAAAGGATGACACAGGGATTTAGATCTCTCTTGATTCTCAGTTTCTCAGTATTTAAGAGACTTGTTCTGCATCCAGTATCCTGGGTTGATATATATTGTTTTTTCTTTCATTTTTCTTTTTAAATGTAGTTCATATTCTCCTTTCCTTGATCTTTTCTGGTCCAAGCTGTTTTGAAGAAATTTGTAACATCTTATTTTCTGTCATCAAAGGTTTTTTCTCAAAAAAGCTCAGCCTATATCTTTTTTTTCTTCAATAAGCACTGTAAAATATTCAGCCCGTTTCAAGATTGAGTCTCCTTGCTTAGCTTTTACTTGAACAAGTTATAGGTCCTTAAAACTTGCTAGATTTAACACTGCTTTTTGTATTATCTTTTGGCTTTGTGCCAGTGACAAAAGTTGTCTTCAGAGCATCATTTTCTGCTCCCACACACATTGTAAACACTTTCACACTAGTTCTAAGCATCACTGCAATATCAGAATATTCCTCACAAAAGGTATTCCACTCCTGTCTTGCTTCAGCCCTGCAGCAGTTAGCTAAAAAAAGTCTTTGGCTAGGGCAGGTATACAGTGATACTTCCTCTGCTTTGTCCTCTCAACCAAAAAAACCCCACAATGTTGTAATTACAAAGGGAAAACCAATAAAATATCAGATATATTAATAAATGTTTCATTTGACCAGTTTTCCTAGAGTCTGGAGCTCACAAAACCTGTGTAGGTGACATAAATGATTTTTGTTATTCACTCAAATACAAGTATCACTTGAGTGGCCAAAATGACAATGTCCCATATAGGAAATATTTTGCTTTTCTTCCAAACATTGTGCTTGGTCGTAATTCCCAGTGGACTACGGCAGCTTTTTCCTTTTTAATTTTTGGATGTGAGGGAATGAGATGTGCTGGATATCAGCAGGCATCAGGCTTGTTAGTGCTGAGAGGATGGCAGCTGGATGCCTGACTCCAAACAGAGCAGAGACACAGTTAATTTTTCTCATGATACACAGAACTACCAGGAATGTTTCTGACATTCTTCTTTTAATTCTCTTCCCCTCCTCTTTCCCCTATAACCTTCCTCTAAAATGTACAAATCAGAACAATGAAGAGCTGAAGTACTGATGAACACTTGCTTCTCTTCCTTGGAAATGTTCTGAATTTGCAGTAGTAAGAAGTTGTTTCATATTGGCAATATTGCTAGACCTGATCTTCACTTCTCAAACCTAACAACGAAGTCATTCGGAAAAAGAAAAAAAAAAGAAAAAAGAAAAAGAAAAAAAAGCTATAGAAAAGATAAAAAAGGCTGATATTAAGTATCATTTTTTAAAAATTGACGAATTATTCTTCTGCCTCCCCCCCTGAAATGACTCTAAGCATTGTATAGCTAGCTGAAAACACACATGCAAATATCTTTCTAATAGATGGTTGGTTGAAACAAGCCTATTTCAAAATAACTTTTGTCATGAGCATTCGTTTCACTGCTGCTATTAAAATTATTTTCTTATCTTTTGTACAAAGTAATATATCCACAAACTTGATGTCATTTGTTACTGGTGAAACACCCACAGACTGCACAGTTCTCGAAAGATTCTGTTGAGATTTGGGTATTGCCAACCCAAAACCAATTTAAACAAATAGAAACCTTTCCATGACGTCAACACATGATGGATTGGATCCTATTTGAGTTATTTCTACACTCTTGCTCATTGCTTTTCTACTTTGAACAAGTTACCTGAAGACTTGGCTGCACTGCAATGTTGTTGTTAGGCATAGGTTTCTATTACTAATGCTAAACTGGAAAGAAAAAAAAAAAAAGTTCAAAGAAAGCTTCAACAGTGAAATTAAGGGATGTAAAGTTGAAATATGCATTTCTCGCAACATTGCACTCTTTTGATTGCAAGCTTTCACTCTCTAAAAGGAAGTGCCAGAGGATATAGAAACATGGTTGAAAAATGGTGTCAATTTGTTACTTATTCAGCACCTTCAAAGCACAACCCCTTGCAGTTCCCGAGGTCCATTTTGCAGCATCCTTCTAAGGCAGGTTGATACTTTCTTTTAAACCTTAGGAAGGGAAGACAAGCCACAAATCCTATACCCTAAGCAGCGAATGAACAAAACCCACTTTAATGGTTAATACTAGTGCAAAAGATATAAGGAGAACACAATCTTATCACTACTCTAACAAGCCCACCTTTCAGTCTCGTGTCAGCTACAGGGATAGAGGTTTATAGATTCCATTTTCTAAATCCCTCGGTGTGCTGTTCTCTTTCAGCAGAAAACCATGGTCAATGTATGGACCATCAAGAGCCCTGAACTAATCTCCTGGGCTCTTGGCACAAAATAATGCTCATCTGAACAATCATCCAGCTGCCTCCCACAGTGACTGCAAGTTCAATCTGTAAAAAAAATAAAAAAAAAAAGTTGTATTTTCTTTCTAGCTGCCCAGAGCAAAGGAACTTTCCCCTCTCTCCATACTTGTCTAGCATCATCATGACAATACACCAAATTCAACTGTCTAGCCCTCTCTGTGCCTAAAAGGCATGAAGGACATGGAGGAACTGTGGGCTCTATCACATGCAAAATTTCTTTTGCAGCACATCAAAATGAGACATGATCTCTTGTGACGTGACATCAAGAAACAGTTTTGTTTCTTTCTTTACCCCGAGCTAAATGAAGGGTTTATATTCTGCTTGTGGTTAATGCCTATGCTCATGCCCATGTATCTTTTTAAGCACCTCTGCTGTATAAGGCATCATTGCCTCTGTGGCACTGCAGCCCATAACCTATTGATAACTTGCTTTTCAGAGGTGCTTATTTTATACCTCTGAGGATTCTTTTCCTGTCCATTAATTTCATTATTATTCCTTTGTCTGTCACTGTTTTTGGTAGCTTTGTGGTGAATTTCCTGCAGATGAAAGGGCAGAGCAGCAGCAGCAGCCTCAGCAGAGAGGGGGCTCCCAGCCATGCACAAAGTGTTGAGTTGTGGGGAGCCCACAGGTGGCAGGTTGCTATTTCCATGGCACTGCACACCAAGCACCACAGTAACACCTGGCACTGGGACTGCTCAGCTGCCCTGAACTCCTCCAACAAAAATCACTCTTTGCTTCCATCCCTCAGTCATCACGGAGTCTCCTTGTTGGAACAGCAGTTTTTGAAAAAAAAGGGGAGCAGTAGGCAGCACTTTGGTTTGGTTGTTTCACCATTCCAGAGTGGTCTTTTGTTTGCCAGACTATTTTTTTTTCACACCTTGATAACTGTACTGCTGGGCATTAGTAAAAGGGTGGGAAGGACTGTGCTACTCCCATCATAGCTGGACATGTCTACCACATCCATCCCTCATTGGAGCTGCAGAGCGTGTGAATCTTAATTCTCTTGTAGAGATACATTAGCAGGTAGATGATTGTTGCGGGGGGGGGGATTCTTGGCTTTGGGGTTTTTGCTTGTTTTGGGTTTTTTTTTTTTTTGAAGTGTGTGTGCAGCTGTGAGGTATGTTCATTTGTCAGCAGATGACTATTATCAGAGTGCAAATGAAAGGAAAATAAGTAGGATATTTTTAAAAAATTCTTGCAGAAGTTAGTTCATTAGCACTCAGAAACACCATTCAAAAAAAGAGACAATTTTATAGATAAAGCTTTTTAGTCAGAAGTTCCACCTTTCTGAATAAATACAACCCCAGATATGATTAAAACCTGGGATGCCATCAGGCACTCTCCCTCCCAGTAACAGAAAACCAGTGGTCTGCAATACACTATCAAGTATAGTTCATCTTTTCTGCCCTCTTTCTGCATAACTCAAAAACATATGTACAGATGCTGCATAAATATTCTCTAGCCCCAGCACTGTTGGACAAGTAGTGTAATTTTTCTGTATTTTTTAATACTGAAGCCCTTTCTTTTTCTCATGAGCTCAGTGAATTTCTACAGCACATTCATATGCACAGAAATTCATGCTAAGAGCTGGGTGTTTGTGTTAACCAAAAACATGTGGCAACATGCTATACCTGTAGATAAACAGCATGGGTAATTGAGAGAAATGTTCTGCTCAGCATTTTGCTTGTTCTGGTGTGTCTGTTGCATTGGTTTGCACTTAGTAAGAAATTAAACAGAAAAAAATAGTGTTTCTTATAACTCTCCATTAAAAACTTTGAAAATTTTTAATTAATTTTCTGATCCCTACCCTATTATAATACAGGAAATTATTTACTGTAGACAAACACTAAAATCTTCTCAATATGCCAAATTCTTTAATCTACATTACTCTGAAACTGAAATTGATGGAGGACATCTGATCTAAAAGATCCTTTTCTTTAAGTTTAATATGCCATATCACATGATCTTGTCAGGTGGGATCATGTCAATGATATTTTTGCCATAATTGTACAGCCATGCATATGTTGACTGTACTAATACAGAAAAAGGAGAGAGATTTTTTTTTGGCAGTATCTTAGCTGACTTTTCCTTTTTCTTACTTTTTTTTTTTTTTTTTTTCTTTTTTTTTTTTAAAAAAAAACATTCTGAGTTACAAGCAGCAGCTAAATCCCAGAGAACCTTCTACCAAGCCCAGATTCCTGATCCTGTGTTTTGTGTGGGTGGATCAGAGCACCAGGAATAGGAAAGTCACTAGATGAAAATGAAAGAGAGCTTTCCTACCATTTCCTTTGGGTTCTCAACTGTTGCTATACCATTTTTCTTCTACAAAATTCAGACCTCAGTTTGTGGGGAATCTCTTTCACTGACAAGTTTTCCCTCTTCACTATATCATTCAAACACAGCCATAGGAACAGTAGATGAGATCATCTTTTACCTGACGAGTAGGAAAAATAAATAAACAAAATGCAGGCACACGAGATCTTTCACACAATCCCTAAGTTGTGACAAGTCTCCTGGCAGCCCAAAACACCATGGCAGAGGTTTCTGCCAAGATCATGCTCTAGCAGAATTTCAGATAATCTTTTTAAGGTCTCTTTCTTAATGCTTCTTCCATCACTTGTCCTGGTAAGACTGTCCCTAGCTATCCCCTTGGTCCATGGTGCTTTTCACAGGACCCACCTTCTCACAGTGAACTCAAAGAGAAAATAATTTGCTGAGAAAATTTGAATACATTCACATGGCTTCAAAATTCAGCTCAATCACATGAGCTCAAAACTCAAAGACCAAGCTCACATACCAGGTACAAAGAGTGCAAAAACCAGATGCCTGCATTGTTTGTGGCTCTAGATTAACATAATTTATCCTTAACTCTGAAGCTTATTTAAAATACAGAAAAGCAGCTTTGCCAGTTCTCAGTTTATCTAACACAGAAAGTTGTTTAATTTGCAGTCAGAGGGTAATTCAGCTGTCACACCTGTGCCACGACTGGCTGCCTGTTACTTGTCCTTCAACTGTCCTGCTGTGTCTGAAGTTTCTGAGGGAATAAAGATGTGTACTAAAAACAGAAGAGGAATAAAAAAAAACCAAACCAATCTGCTTCTAAATTTCCCCCCCCCCCCCCCCCCCCCCCGTTTTCTTGCATGCAAACTGACCTGCTCAGAAATATCATCTCAGAAAGCCACACAGGGAATTCCTGCTGTGAACAGAGCCAGCAGACCAGCAACATCTGTACATGCAGGATGAGAGGAAATACAGGAGCCAAGCCTAAGCCAGACATATGTAGATGGCCCATTAAGTATCAGCTTATGAATGGTTAAATTTATACAATAAGAAATACTAAGCCCTTATTAATAATAATTAAGACGTTATCCCATTTTGGTTTTCAGCAGATACAGGACAATTATGATCTTCAGAAGCTTTCAGCCTTAGGAGAAAACTTCTCCATTTGGGAAAAGAAATTACCTGCAGGTCACTAACGTAATCCCAAGAGGACAGTAAAACAGCAATAGATAATGGGGTGTTATGACTCATTTAGCTCTCAGAGTTGCAGCAGAAGTGCTGTAATAAATAGAGCTCTGCTATTACCTATTAATTTGTGCCTTTATGCAACTGCTCAATAAAAACCTGGTTGTCAGACCCTTAATGTGCTATGTAGAAAAAAAAATTAAAAAGTCTATTGCATGGTAAGAAATAGGTATTACAAGTAGAAGACATGCCAGCTCTTTCCTACTATAATTATTTGAAGAAGGAGCTTTTACAGCTGCACAGTGGACAAAATCTGCAACAAACCTCTCCATAGATTCACGAAAACAAGGTGCCACTGAACACAAACAACATGTTCCAACTGACAGAGAAAGATGTGTTACATTAGTTTATATTTCTGGAGATGATCTAAGCCCTTAGTTATCTGTTACATCAAATGTCTCCGTTTTCCTTCTGTAATCTAATATCCACCTTCAAGCCTGCCCTACATTTAAAATTTATACAAGTTTTTTCAGATGCTGCCATTTTGCCTCAGGCTTTTTAGGTGTTAAACTCCAGTAATAATCTACACTGTTTCTTTAAGAAAGTTCATCCATTCACTTTAATTACATTTTCAGCCCTGGTTATTGTCCCTGTGCCTGCAAAGAATGTTTCCAGCCATAAAAAACCATTATCTGCCACAATTATGGATAACCAGAGCGTGGCCAGAGGGCAGAAATGCCATGGTGAAAGATTGTACCGCAATTCAGTGCAGAATTTATAACTTTCCTCAGGGCTAACTGTCAGCCTGATCACAATGCCTGACAAAAAGATCCAGTAAAGCAAATGCAGATGCTTCTTCTTGCCTGCATGGTTGCTCTTTTTATTTATTTTTTTTTTAAGGTGCAATTTGTTATAATACATTAAGTTGCAGCCACTATAGATGCAACACTACAGAAAAGACACGGTGCCTGATTCAGTTTGCTGGAGCACTGATTTAGACCAAACAAATCCAGCACCATGGCTTTAAACACACATTGTTCTCTGTGCAACCAGGGCATTTGAGAGGTACACAGAAAATACTACTGTTTATTTGCTCTGACTGCAGAAGCTGCAGGCTCAGTTTCTGCTGTGTTGTGTCCTCTCTGCTCGTTACTGATGCCAGATGGAGACAGATGATTTTCCACAGCTACCCATGTTACTGCTGTTGCAACAGTAGATCTTTCCATCTCTAATTCTTGTGGTTAATAACATGCAGAAGAATGCCAAACTGAAAGAAAGATTAATTTCTTGACAGTACCCAAGTATATCTAATTATTTCTCTCTTTCCATCTGGACATCTTAGTCCTGATGGAACAGAGGTTTGTATTACACTTCCCTGATGTGCAAGATTTCAACAGAAGAGGGCAAGAAGATTGTGAGTCCCATCATGATGTTTTTACATGATAATAATAATATATTAGGTGATTTTCTTGGCATCCTTTATGCCTAAGCAACTCCCAGCACAGCAGTGTGAGTTTCCATCCCCACATATATGCATGGGACCCATGTTTTTGGACCCTCACAAAGGGATAAAGGAGGCTGAAGTTCCTTCCCTTGGAGGACTCCAGACTTCCTTTAGCCTGGGCCCAGGTGCTGGTCAGCATTCCCACAGAGCAGAGAATACCCAAAGTTGGACTTTGTACCTAATCTCAAACAGATCTTTACAGAGAGGTGATAACAGAGACAAGACCAGGATCAGCCCTTTGCTTTCAACAGAGGTTGCTGCCTTGCTCAGAAAGGAGGCAGCTGCTCAAATGTAAATGCAGAATAAAAATCTTGAAAAGATATTTGATTTCGACCCAATCTCTCCCTGGGATATCCAACACTGCTGTGCCTCTAACGAGATGATAGTGTCTGTGGGCCTCTAGAAGTTTGACCCTACATGTCCACAGGTCAGGCTGAAAGAATTCACAGAAGTTTCAACTATCCATAGCCCAGTTTCTCCTTTCAGTTTTACTTACAGGAATACAATATGTGAAAGAGATAAAGGTTAAAAATTTCAGATAAAATGGCAGAGTTGTTTTTTGCTTGGTTATCAGAAACACAGTGAGATAACTTAGAGTAGGTAGGTTTTGCTTACCAAACCCCCTTCGAACCCTGTTCTAAACTGTCTGGCTGACTCCACCTAGTTCCAACTCAGATGCAGCAGAGCTCTTTGCAAAGGGAACATTTCCCAGTCTTTGAGGTGGCAAATCTTCCACAATTCCCACCCCTCTAACCCCACTCTGGCATGATCAGGTCATAAGATTTGGCACCTCTGATTTAGCTTCAAACTCGGTTTCTATCCTAAACATAATCCAGGGCAGAACTCCACCTCTTGGCATATCTTCAATAAAGCATCATTCTACCTGAACCTCAGAAAAGATAAACTATTAAAGTAATAAGACGATAATTTAACCTCTTTAATCAGATAATCCTCCAGCACATTGGACATTTATTTGCACAGTATATTCTGCAGTAATGAGTTTGCAGCTCAGATTTAAACAATTCCCCACCCTCAGAAAAAAGCTGAAGGAAGTGGTTGAGACATTCTATATCTCAGGTGCCATTATATGAATGTGAAAACAAATGAGTTTAATTGGGGAGAAATTCATCCCAGACAGAGGGCTTGCCCAAGGCCCTTGTCTGAGAAACCCCACTTAACTCCCTGCAGAATAGCTACACAGGCACTAGATACCAATTAAGCCCTACTTATCTTTTTAATGAAGAACTGAATCTGAAAATGAATTATTGTTTTGATGTGTAAATGATGTTGGTTTGGTAAGGTAGTGAAAGTATTCTATCTGGGGGGACAAGCAAAAGGAAAGTGATCAAATGTTTGCATGAACACACATGAAAATGGTGCTGAGCTTCCTATGGCTCTCCAACAGTGAGGAAAATTCTCCACAGTATTCAAAGTAAAACTGCAAATTCAGCAAAGTTGAATCACTCTGTGTCTTTGTGCCAGTTTCAGCCAAGCGTTCTTTTCAGGCACCAAAACAAACAGAAATACTTCCCTGAAAACCAGAACTCATTTCAGCTTTTGTTAAAATAAGTGATTTCTTCTCCAAGCTGTTGTTCGTTTTCATATTTCCCTCAATTTCATAACTGTAAGTGTTGAATGTTCAAAAATAAAGAAAATTCTCTACTTTGGGTCAAACCAAATATTTCTATTAACTTTTGCATAACTTTGCAGTTGATCAAAATATATTAGAAATTTTTTTTAAACTGACCAGACCTAATTGTTTTCCTTAATATAACATTGTCCAGGAGAAACAAAATCACCAATAAAAACACATCAGTGAATGGTCAATGAAATTAAATTTAAAAAAAATAAAATACATTTTAATGTAATTTTAATTTCAATTTAGGGAATAGTTTTAATGATTTATTCAGTTTTTGCTGGGCTGTGGCTTTACTTTAAATGGTGAGCATCTTCTGGGTGGCTGCAGTAGTGAACAGTGTTTTTTGGAAGACAGTTTCCCTGATACAGATCTTTGGAAGTGAAAACAGTTCTCTTGCTACAAAACAGAAGTCAAATTGAAGTGCCAAAGACGTGTGAACTAGCTTGGATTCCACTAATAAAGTCACTGAAGTTCATCAGGTTGAAATGGTGAAAATTCAGCATGCAAGACTATACAGTTCTGCAGATGAAATGTCCTAGATGGTGATTTTCAGCTTGTGACCTACAGACCTGAACAAGTGGAGGGACTTAAATCAATAAATTTTAAAAAGGAAGTCTATAATGACAAAGCCTAAATTCCAGTTTATAGTTAAAAAAAAAAAAAAAAAAAAAAAGACAAAATGCCATCTTACTGCTAAGCTAAATAACTTTTTTTCTGCTCCACCTTCATCACACACACAAAATCCCCTTTGCATGACTACAAGATCAAATCCCTTCTCCCAGATTGTAATTACAGAGCGTTTGGAGAATATGTCATCTTCCCTTTGTAGGGTCCTAGATCTCATCAGTCAGTCATACGATTAAGGCATTTTCAATTTTAATAAATGAAGGTGGTGCTCATCTCATGGCTGAGAATAGATATTTTTATGGAAGTAAAATGTTGCGTATCTTCACAGTATCTTTTTAAGAAAACCATTATCAATTCAAAATAATTCCTCCTAGCAAAAAGTCCAATTACATAATTCTTGTCCAAACCAAGTATTGATGAGGTGCTAGGGTGTCTTTATGTTTATCTGGTGTTTCAGACTCAAAAAATCATCCATGGAATAAGCTGGTGAAATTTAAATATAGTTGCAGACCAGAGAGAGTCTTGGTTCTTCAGCCACCCACAGTAGCCCAAACACCTCTCACAAGATCCATTAAAGTTGACTCATGAATTAAAACCAGGTTTTGAACCTGCATTTAGTAAAAGCTTGTTCCACAAGAAGGTCCACTGAGCAATGGCCTAACAGAATCCAATTCTTTTAGATGCTAAAAATCATCTACTTAATGGGAATAATTACCACTGATCCATCATGCTAGCTTCTTATCATTTAATATCTTAGTCTTCAAGATATGAAAATAAGTTATTTTAAACTCCAAGTGCAGATTTGAAAAGATTTCCAAAACTCTCAGGACTTCTAATTTAAAAGTGAGTAGGATTATGTTCAGAAGCTATTTAGATGCTTTTAAAAATTCCTACGTGATATTTAAAATACATAACCCCAGAGTAATTTTCCATTCAGTGCTTCTTGAAATCCAACTTACAAAATGGACTTTGGAGCCAACACAAAACTTTGTATCTGCATTTTCTGTTGGTTGCTTTCCTGCTGTAACACAATGCTGGAGTGCTTCATTTGCAGTAATATCCAAAATATTAACACAAGCCCCAGACTCCTGATTTGGTGCTTTCCAAAGAGTCTGTGTTGTAATGGACACAGATCAATGACATCAAGACCAACTGTGGTTGAAAATATGGCCTTTGGTATATTAAATGCTTTAAAAACTTGCCTCTTTGGAATAGATTTTTGCAAAATATTTTTCTTTGGAAGTATTAAACTGCCAAAACTAACCTTGTCACCCTGCAGATGAACTTCACTGGTGTCTTTGGAAATAGCATCTTCTAATAGTCTAACTAAGCATAATTTGTTAACTTAGAAGTATAATGTGTTTAGATGTATATTTCATATTAGTCCTTGCAGTGCACATGAATGCAGATTTTGCAAGGTTTTTTTTATTAATGCAAACATTTAGAAACCAAAGAGAAGCCTAATTTATTATTACTTTATTAGTACTAAATGTTTATATTATGGAAGTAGACAAAACTGCCAGTCAGATAGTACCCTGTAGTAACAATTACTTTTTAAGTATTGCATATGCAAGGCAGATTTCAATTTATGGAAATTGCATCTCAGAAAATAAGGAAATGAAATCTTTCCATTGTTGCACACATGAAACTGTAGTGTGGACCTTCCTCCTGGGGCATTGCATTCACAGCCCTGCAACCCCCTGAGAGAGAGAGCTGAAGTGCCAAGGTTAAACTATTGCCAGGTGAAGGATCATCTTTGTGAAATGCAATTTACCATAACTGGAATTTTAGAATAATTTAAATATTTGATTACACACGACATTGTGAGGAAATCTTACTAATTGGAAAAAAAAATAATAAACTTTTCTTTTGTCACCTGCACTGCTCTGCAATACTCCCTTAATGGAATTACTCCTGCTGTGCACTAGCAGAAGAAACATCAGCCTACAGGTTTCTGAGGGCAGCTGAGTCATCAATTAATAGGGAGTCTCAGGGACATATCCATTGGCAACAGCTTTCCCTGGCTCAGTACCAGGCTGGTAAACCCCTTAAGGGTGATGTTACTATCTGGTTTCCCTTCCTACTCCTAAGTAAATTCCTGCCCTACCAAAGGGCACTGACACTTAAGTCCTGTCTTTTACAGTGAAAAGAAAAACACAGAGCTATGGAAAATTCCCCTAGCAAGTTTTGGGGGAAAAAATAATCATAAAAATCTCTAATTACTGAAAACATGCACACTGTAAGAATTTAATTATGGGATCTTCTGAGCCCCTCTGTTGGCTGCAGACACCTCAGTGCTGCTCAGGCTGATGGATGCTGGGGAGGGAACCTTTGCTTTTTGTAAAACCCATCCTCCAGCATCTGCAGCTGGGGCTGCTCACACCCTGTTGTTGCAGACAGCAAGGAAACCATGCAGTGTCCCAAATAAATTAATGAATTATTCTCCTCCTCCCAACAGACTCAATGTGTGAGCCAGGAGCTGTATTTGTGCTCTTGCTGCCTCTGAGTCACTCTCAGACAGAACCCGGTGCAGAAGGCTGCAGAGTCAGCAGAGGCAGCAAACTGAATTGTGTCTGTAAACTCAGTAAAACCAGTTTAAAAAGAAACTCACCTTGCCTTGGCCCCTCCATAGGCCCCTCTCCACGCACACAAACACTGCAGTTTCCCTCCATACACACAGCATTTGGGAAGAGCATCCATGACTTGTATGGAAGAGGTTTTTGCCCCTTGGGTTAAACTTTGTCAGCCAAGCCTCTGAGCAGGCAGAGGAACCAAAGCTGAGGTTTTCAGAGAAGCCTGAAGGAGTCAAGCATTCAAATCCCATTAAAACTCAATGGTGGTGGAGCACTTGCACTTTCAGGTGCCTTGGAAAATCCCAGCCTTTCTCTTAGGGTTAAATCAAGGAGATGACAGGAGCTACCACCTTGTTGCTGTGATTTCTAAGGACAAAGGAGGGTCCATAACTACAAAGACAGGTATTGTGAGACCCTTCTACTCATCACCACAACTGCAAAAAGCTTCCACACTTCTGCAAAGCTCCCTCCATGATTTTCCCCAAAATGCTAACCACTGCACAGCTGGAGTGGATAAACGGTTTAACATAAGTTTAAAAAAAAAAAAAAAGTTTCATCAGATCTTGCAGACATGTTTGTATCATTTGCTGGGTTTCAGTAGCATGAATGGTGTTGCTCAGGAGATGGATTAGCACTTACACACAGGTTGTGTGTCCTAAAAATCTCCAATTACCATATAAAATAGCACAAGAGTCTGTGACCAACTAAAAGCAAATCTAATCCTACACCACATCCTAGTTTCCAAGTTGTAAACAACAATAACCCTTGAAAGTTTTTAGACAAGATCATTCTGAAAAGAGGGAAGGTAAACATAGAACTTTTCCATCTCTGTTTAATATGTACATTCTCAGAACTGTATGTCTTAAATTAATTATTCTACTCCAGAGTAACACAACAGCACTGTAAACTCCTTGTCCTAAAGGCTCTTTTTTTCACTGTAAATGCAAAATAAAAGTTTCAGACATTTTCCCTGGAAATAACAGGCACTGCATGGAAGTTGCAGATGCTCAATACTTCACCATGATTTTGTGCCTGCTGCAGCTAAAGATTACTGCTGGGAAAAGAGATCCTAATACCCAGGTCCCCAAACCTGCTGCTCCTTGTTCACATTCAAATTACCAGAAGTCATATTGCTGTTGATGTGACCCCAAGGCTATTGCCTTTCCAACTGATCCTGGGGTAATCATTGCAGCCAGTCAAGCAGTAGCTATGAATTTTCAGTGTGTTCCATTTCCCAGTCAATCTCTCTGTGATGTCTGATGAACACCAGCACTGCAATGTTGATGTTTACAAATACAGATTCAGAGATGGCACTTTAGGGGATGGAGGAGAAAAAAGGAACCTTGCCAGAGAAAGAGCTAGCCTTATCAGTAGCCCTGCAGGAAATCAGCCCACAAAAATCAACCCACAAAACCCATGACAACAAAGAGAAGACAGACAGGCCAGTATGAGGATGGAAAGTGAGAACCCAGCTTCAGGGATGCTACAGGATGAGACAGTGCCATAGCCAACCACCATAACTTGGCCCACCAGAAGCAAAAGGACTTGAGGTCCTGAGGATCTAAGCCACAGGACAGTGTCCACACTGCACACTTCAGACTAACATAAAAGCTACCTTAGGTATCAAAAGAAACCTTGCTACTATAGCATGGGGTGTGGAACTACTTCTCCAGTTGTAAACCCCAGGGTTTAGTGTTAATAAAGGCATCTCTGATTCACATTACAGCCAGCTCCAGCCTCTCCCATGCACAAGGTCCCATTGGTATAAAAGGAGATAAATTATAGTTTCTTGGGTTTTATGGTGGCTGGGAAAATGGAAATCACTCTACAAATATCTATGCTGAGCCAAAAGTCAGGAGAGCATCAGAGGTCAGAGCCCAGGCCCTCTTTGCTCTGGCTCCCAGCATTGCATCAGTCTGTTGATAGGTAACCTGCACAGCCCAAGAGCATTGCAGGGAGATCCAGGAGGGACTGTGCCTACTTGCACAGCAAATTCAAACAGCTTATTACCAAAGCCATTTTCTTTTTTTTTTCATTATTACTTTCTTCAAACAAAGCTAATAAATCAAATCACCCAAGATGCATATTATGCAAAGCTTAATTAGATTTGGCACACATCTAACTAGGAGTAGCACCCATCTGACTTTAGATCAGAGAACTCAGGTTTGATGGGTGGAACCAAATCGCCCACTTTAGAGTTGCTAAATCTACTTTTAAATGCAATGTGTTTGCATTTTTTCACTCTGGGACCTGGAGGAGGTTGGCTTTGTTTGGCTTTTGGGCAATGGGAGCAGTAGAAGGGAATTCAGAAATAGAAGGATACACTTTTATGAAGAACATAAATCTCTCATTCTGAAAGCATGGAAGAATCACAGAGAGTTGGCAGCAGTCATTTCATGGGGCTACATTTCATAGAGCTCTGCAAGCTTGTGGAACTTCCTCCTGGACTACTTGCTATTCTAAAACACTTGGGGTATTTTTAATAAATGTACATAAAAGCTAATGCAAAGATGTTATTTTAACAGCATATGATTTGGCTGAGCAACCTTCATTGCTGATATTTCTCTTGATTTTATTGTCAGTCTCTTGTTTTTCTTAATCTACAGCTCCTCCAAATAACAAAAAAAAATTTCCTGGTGAAAAAAAAAAAACAGCTGTATTTTTACAAAATACATTTGTAACCTTAACAGAGAAAAAAAAAAACCCAAACAATTAATCAAATGTTAAAAGGGAAAAAATGTTTTCCTAACTCTATTTAAGAAAAGGTGGATAAAAAGATTTTTTTTAAAGTAAAAATGTGTGTCCCTCCCTATTCCTTTTCTGCTGGGAAAGACACCAAGGATCAACAGGGCATGGGAAAAACCCACACAGAAAAATACCATCTCTCCAGCATGCTCCTGAACCCTCCCAGAAACCTTCCAGTCTCCTAATCCCTCCTTTATGGAATGGGATGTGTGAGGGAGGCAGAGGAGAGGGGAAGGGGATGATCATCCCTGGTGGTTTTAGACACCCAAGTGTAAGTACTGTGCTCAGAGCTGCAGTGGGAGCCCTGGGCTCCAAACACAAAAACCACATCCTGGGCAAAAAATGCAGAGCAGATGATGTTCACCTGGTTGGACCAAGTGAGATTTGACTTCACAGAGATCCTGGTGCACTGGATGCTGAAGCCCAACACAGGCCTCATCCTCTGAGCTTCAGGCTTGTCCAAACCTGAGCACCCAGAGGTCTCCATTCCAAACACCACCAGCCAAGGCAAGGCCCATCTTAAATAGCAAGTGCCTGAAATGGGCAGCTCACATACAGCTTTTCAACATAATCTAATTAAGAAAAAATTGAAGATATTCAGCAAATTATTGAATGAAACAATTATTTAACCAGGAAAATCTTAGGTTACTTCTAGACAACCGGCAAGAAAAACCAAATAAAAAGCTTCAAATTCATTCTTTGGAGTGACACAAACACTCAGGATCTGCTTTAAAAAAAGGATGCTGGACACCACTCTTGAAGCCTGAGTTTTATAACATCCAAACATCTGACCCTTTTCTGTTTACTAGATGGGAGCCTCACATTTGCCTTATTCACAAATAGAGAAACGGGCAGAAATAATTAAATAAAGGGAGCCCAGTTCATGCTCCACTGCACCATGGATGAGAAGTTGCAGCTGACAATGACATTGAAAACCAGTTGTCAGTCTAATGTAATCAAAGAGACAATTGGCTCTGCTGGCAAGAACTGAATTAGTGTTTTCTGTCTGAATCAGTGTCATCTCCTAGGGAGCAGTGAAGCTTATGCAATGATAACAAAACTCCCCAGAAGCTGCATTTGTTACTGAAATATGGTGGTGCTTTGGTGCTGTGTAACCTCATTCTGTAACACAATATACCTCATGGTCATGCTGCTGTTCTCATGTTTCTTGCAATGATACAATTCAATGACCAGATGCTAGATCAAACTAGACAACCATAATATTAAAACTTTAAAATCCCTCTTTGATAGCTAATGCAGTTTATTCTCAAGTACATTCTCTACTCTCTTGCACACTGCACATATGCAGAGAATGAAATCAGGGCTTCAAGTCCTAGATACAGCTTCAAATGCCTGTGCTTTTGGGAAGACAGAGGAGTGAATGGTGCTGGGCTTCATTTTCCTAATGAGGGCAGTGGGTAAAATTCAAATCAAGATCAGCTATTAAATAATCTCACTTTTCAAGTAGGACCCATCGCAGATGCCATGAGATACTGAGTCACCAGTGCATTGCTGGTATTGTGACAACACCTGGTAGCTTCACCTTTACTTCTCTTTCTGTTCATAGCATGAACTGTGGTGTTGAGCACTGCATTATGCTGTATATTGGGTTTTTAATTTTTTTCATTTTTCACTGTGGTAGAAGCTCACACAGCATCTGCTGTCTTTTACCTGCAGAGCCACCCAGTTGGCCTCTACAGGAGATACAGAGGTTTCCTTTCATACAATCGGAGAGGTGGGAAGGATGTACAGGTACAGAATAGAAAGGATGCCTCACAAAAGCCACTTATGTTCAAAGAAATACTACTTTGGCACAACAAAGGATTTTTACATTTAGACATAGTAATTTTGTTTATATAACGAAGAGCTGGCACTCAGAAATTTCTGATTCTTACTCTATTTGGTAACTATCTTTTCTTGTAGTAAGCAATATTGATCACTAGAGAACTCAAGTATTAATCAAAGTAAAAAAGGCAGATGCATTTCTTATAGTTTCAATTTTCAACATATTTTCTCTTTCTCATCTACAGCACTTGTTTCTTTAACAAGGTATTGGTATAATGGGAGGAGAATCCCACTGGATTGAGATACATCTGTAATTAGAGCAAGCTGATGGTCCTCCTCAGGCCAAGGACACACTACATGATCTGCTCCTTAAAGGCAGGACATCAAAATACACACTCTCTTTTTTTATAATTAACGCATTAAATATTTGTTAAGACTTACATAAATTATTTCCTTGTTCAGTGTTCAACTTTTCTGTCCTTGTTCAGACAAAGCTCTATTGAATCAGACTGTTTACTCAACTAAAACAGAATACAACCACACTTTAAATCTATTGTACTGCCCTCAGTGTTTTTAAGCCTCTGGTCTTGCTCAGAGAGAACAAGGGACAAGTCAAATTCCCTCTTCATTTCTACCAAAGCCAGCTCAAAAAAAAAAAAAACCAAAACAAAAAAGCCTCTCAAAAAAAAAAAAAAAACCAAAACAAAAAAGCCTAAAACCAACTGACCAAAACCAAAAAACAAAAGGAAAAAAAACCATAAAGCAACAAACCAAAAAAGACCCAAAATAATGCAAAACCCCCCATCTCTGCTGAAACAAAACCATTCTAGTACAGGAATTTTGCAAAAAAAAGAGAAGGAAACTCACAGGAGTAGGAAGTTTTGGTACATCACATCTGCCAGGCTGGTGCTTCAGACCAAGGCCTCGATGGAGCTCCCTGCAGAAAGACAGAGCAAGTGAGATGAAGAGAGAGAAGGAATGGTTTGTGCTTTACATCTACTGTTTGTCAAGCCACAGCCCCAAACAGAAAACATTCCAATAAAAAAAATTTTTCAACAATGTGTGTTTTTCACACATACAGGGTGAATTTTGTAGATCGCTTCAGCAACCATTTTGATTTACTGAAACAAGGCAAAAAAGAAAGAAGCCCAGTAAAGCAGGAGAGATGACCACATCCCACTGGCACCCACCATCTAGTCCAGCTCTGCCCTCTGAAGGCATGTACACTCTTCAGTAGTGCTTATTTTTATGTCACACTGCAGTGATGAATGTTACTGTTGCTCTCAAAAACATATGCTCAGAAGTTTATTATGGCACTAAATATGGGCTGGGTAAGAATCTGGATTGTTTAAGTGTCAAACAGTGACAACATGTGTACAATACAACACAGACATCAAGGGAGAACCAGCTCAGCTAATATGTGGTATTCATATAAGCCTTTAAGAACAAAGACCACCCATAAAGCAAAACCAAAGCTGCCACAAGAATAGGTGGTACTGCTTCCGTCACTGCATACTGTGTGCCAATTGGCTTCTTAATTGGATTTGCAAGCTAATAGAAGGAATAAAACACAATAAAAGAACAATATGTCATAACTTTTCCTATGACAGACATTGTTGTGAATTCATCAGATTTCCAGTCATGGTAGGTACCTACTGGATGTTTGCTTTTCTTATCACTGGGTCTGTATTTCTATGTTTTGTGTGGTTTGTACCTTTTTTTCATGAGAATGTATGCTTCCTTAGCAAGGAGCCTAACAGTTTTCAAGTATTCACCACGTAATAGAATAAATAACTCATACTTCCCAGCATCTTTCTTCAAATAAGAATGTTTTGTTCTATTTCATATTGTATTTTATGAAAACACATGGTAAACCGGCTCATACAAAACACAGCCAGTTAAAAAAAAAATAATTAAACCAAGGAAAACATCATGAAGTACATCTCTTTAAACACTTGAGTTAGAAGTTAAGCATCTTGGATACAAAAGAAGCACATGAGAACTGATGGAACACTATTCTCCCACCACGGGACCAATCTGTTCAAACAGAACTAGAGTATTGCTTGAGAAGAACTCTGAAGGTTTGAGCAGTAAAGGAGTAAAAACAAAGAGTGACAAACTAAGATAGAAGGTAAGAATAGATTGAAGAGGGAAAACATTAGGAAAAAAAGTTTGATGGGAAAGTCATACTGAAATCCAATGGATCTTCAGCATGTGCATTGTGAAAGAGTTTTTTTCCTTTTTATATCAAACCTTTAATATATGACTTTCCTTTCTCAGCAAGTTACTAGAAGAACGACCAAAGGAAAAAATGAGTCTAATTAAAGAGAAAACTGCAGTGCCACACTGACAGCTCTTGCTTATTTGAATTATTTAAACCTGAAAAAAACCAACCCTCAAGCTGTCCAGAATTTGTGCTCTGCAATGCAAAAGTCTCGGAATATAAGAACAATTCTGAGAGGTCCTTAGACCCTTAAACTCCACAGTGAAAGTCCTGAAAGATTCCCCCATTTCTTAATGAGCAGTCTTCAGGACAAACTGGGGAAAGCTCTTCTAAGAACACGAGTGGTACTACCTACCCCACAAACTCAACAGCAATTGTCCCAAAATACACCAACTACAAGCTTTATGTCAGACAAGCCCCTGCTAATAACCCATCAGCTGGATCCTCTACTTAGATTATAATTGCAAAGAGTTTCATTGCTGGTACCAATTCATATTCAGATGGTCCCTTTGTCCAACACAGCCTTACTGCCTAGCATTTTGGAGCATGGTATAAAGTCTTTTCCTCAGGCTTTCTCAGAAGAGGTGGGTTGAGTGAGGTGTGGGTGCTGGAAAGAAAGATATTGGCTCAGAGTTAAATAGCTTTTTGTATGCACAACCCCAGGCACAAACAAGTCAGGATTTGCGTACTGGACCTTTGCATATACAATCTGTGTGCTCTGGAAAAATCATTCATTAGTCCTTCTGTTTCATGGGTGTGAAAACACTGGGTCAGCTTCTTTATATTTTAAACAGCGTAGAAATTAGTGTGGAATAAAGGAACCCACAAACACCTTTTTACAGCACATGGACTATCTGCACAGGCAGTTCTGGCCCTGACAGATGAACAAAGACAAAATTACGTGGCCTGTGTCATGGAGAAAACCAACCTGGATAATCAAAATGCTCCATACAATCCATGGATGTCTGTGGTAGACCTCAACAGACACACAGTAGTTCATATCTGACCCAAGCTGACTTCAGTGACACTGAAGCTAAAGCAAAGGTTTAAACAAAGAGGGTACAGGGACATGTCACATGGGTGACATGATGCACTGTTGACATTTTTCTCCTTTTCCATTGTTGGAAAAGAGTTCTCCAAAGGGGAGGACCCCAGCTAGCAAGCCTCTTGGAAGAAGTGCATTTTCAGAAGTGACTTGAAAGAAAAGAGGGTGGGGGAAAACTGATTTAATAAATGATATATAGGAGTATAATTATATGGTTTTAAACACAGTTCCAGTTCACTTGTCTCAGCAAGAAATGCTGGTGTGTGAGAGAAATCATTTATATTGCTTACTATGGTTTTTCAATCTTGGCAAGCTCTTTTTCCATTCTAAGATGTGGGAACACCCACATCAGTAATTATATATGTTAGCAAAAATACAAGATAACTTGTATTCTGGTTAGGGGGGTTTCCCTTATTTCTCAGTGAACTCCTAGTGCAGTAAAGGCAAAGACTTCTGTTCTACAAACTTCATAACTGTAAAAAGTTATTACTGAAAATCTAAGGTTGTTTCTGCATATTGAAACTTAGATCCATTATCCAAACCATCCATCATACATTACACCTCTGTGACAAAACTAACAATTTTGTATTTTTTAGTTTTGGATACCTTAGTCAGTGTGAAGAGGACTAATACACAGAGTTTAGTGTAAATCAGCAGCACTGCTGGTAAGATTTTACACATTTGGAAGTGCAGGTTAATCATTGGGCACATTCATCTATGCATACCAGTAAAACCCAGAGTTAAAACATGAAAAGCAGTTTTTTCTGAGCCAGAACCACTTGCTGAGATTTTCATAGGGGAGGGAGTCGTGGTGCAGAGCTAGAGGGAGACAGAGCTGTGGAGTCCCACGGTTCCCACTGGTGCCATGGGCTGAGGCTGCTCATGTGCTCAGCCACAACCTGAACCACTTGTGAACTGCACGAGTCTCCTGAACCACAGCTTGGCTGTCCTTAAAATGCATCATTAAGACATAAGCTAGGAAGCCCATCCAATAGGAACCAGGTAATATCCACTGAAAATGCCCTGAAAAAGTCCCAGGTTGTCCAAACAAGATTCATTAATTTTCCTTTCTCAGTCTCACAGTGGCTAAAGGAGAGCTGGAATTTACAGGCTATAATTTTTTTTAATTTTTAATTGTTCATGTGTGTCTAAGCCATATGGCAGAGAAATCTTACTGTGAGAGAGCTATTCACTGCTGTAAGTCTACCACATGCATTAATATTTGCAGGACTGGCCTGTGGAATAGTCAGAATATTCTACCTGACCCTGGACATGACAGACTGTACATTTTCTTGCTATGTGCAGATTTATCCCAAATATATGTTTAGATATAAAGACACCATCACTCCCAGGTTTGGTTGGGTTTTTTTTCTTTTGTGGTTGCACAGCTCTCAACTCTCAATAAAGATTTAATTACACAATATATTAAAAGAGAATTGGGTTAGCTTTCTTTATGGTTTATTAAATATTCTTTTTATTAAAGCAGATGCAGATCATCAAGAAGAACAATGATAAATAATGCTCCACAAGTGAAACTATAATCTATCCATCTTTTCTAGATTTTGGCCTTAGAGAGCCACTAGATGTGGGGACATCACACTAATTGTTCAGCACAATAATAGGAAAGTCACAGATTTTTGCCCCTGGATATTCCCAACTTTCTTTTATCCCTAAGTGTCCAAAGCTAACTTGCAGTCTGTTTAAAAACTATATACATTTTTCAGACAGAAATAAAATTATCTTCTTCTGGGGTTTCTTTTATGTCAGTTTAAGCAGATGTGTGCTAGGACCCACATTTTGAAATCTCAGCTTTCTGGAGTTCACTTCAAAGCCACAGGACAGATTCAAACAACCTCCTAAACCTCCAAGGAGCACTCAGCTGGACAAGAGCTAAAGGCAAAGCTGACAGACAGAGATTCTGTCCAAACTGAGTGACATACAAGAAGCATGGAAGTAAAAAAAAAAGGATATATAGGCCTGGGGAAAAAAAAAAAAAAAATTAGGAACACCATGAGTTTTGCATGGGCTATCCCCTCAGATCCAACCCTTATCATCCATGTCATCCATATCTAACATTGGTACAAGGCACCTTGCAAGCTTTCTTGAAGCCATCCCCTTTAATTGGATCTGAATTATTACGTCACATGGTTGAGATCATCACATGTTTCAGAATAGTTTTGCATTTGCTCAAACACTATTGAGCAAAACAAGCACAGAAAAACCAGCTTTCTAGTCTGCATGCCACCTTTTTTAATATCTTAAATCGTATACCTAGATAGATGATTTTAAAATATTATTAGAATGCAATGTTATTAAGTAGGTTTAAAAAACCAGCCTGAAACACACTACCCTCCTTGCTGCCCCCCAAAGAAAACCCAGATGCACACAGAAAAAGCTGTCAAGCTCTGTCTTGTCCAAAGCAGATCTGCCAATGTTCTGACAACGTTTGCACTTGCTTGTCAAAATGGTCACTTCAGCTGAGCGTCGTTTACACTTAGGCTTACAAATTAGTGATGTAAATTACTCATAAATTTAATATGAAAAAAATCCAACTGCCTTCAAAATTATATATTAAAAATATACACACTTTCTATATATATTGTAAAATGCAGCATCATGGGACCAACATTTCCTGGCTGAAGAAAAATGTTGCAGGTGGACTACACCTTCAGGGCAGAGCACAAGGTTCCCAGCCAGTGCGCCTGGGCTCAGATCCCTCCTCTGACACCAGTTCACTATTGGACCCTGAAGAAAGTCACCTCTTTTGTGCCTTCCTTTCTTATCTGCAAAGTGGACAGGATTGACTGAATTAGTCCTTGTTTTATCTAGCAAATGTCAAAGTTTCCTTTTATTTGAAAGCCATTTCACACGCTGACTTAGCAAATGGTCTGCTCTCCAAAACTGAAATCCATTTTCAGCAACAAGTGGAATCTGTAGGACTTTTACCAAATGGTCTATTGATTCATGCAGCCCATTTTTGGGAGAACTATTGGTTCTGTCACATGCTGCATGATGCTACTAATGTACTGGGGCTGGATGAATGATTTTGCTGGTTATGTGAATAACTGTTCAGCATATTTAAAGATAACTAACCATACTGTTATTAGAAAGAGGGCTGAGGGAGCTTCATCATGGTTTTATTTCCTTCATTTGTAAAAACATTTCTGTTGAATAGATACAAAAAGACAAGTAGGGCCAGTCAAAATAGGAAGAGAAGAAAATTTTCAACTGGGGAGAGGATGTTGCACATGGGATTACCCTGGTTGAAATGGAGACATTCATCACAACAGTGGGAGCTTGTGCAGGAGGGAATTTTAAAGCTTCCCAGGTTCTTAGAGTGCATCTGTATATGGAAGAAATAAATCTTATTATAAAGTTGCAGCGACAGATGTTACTGCAGATGGGCTCTAATCTAATACTCAGAAACTAAGACTGAGGAACACCTCTCAAAATTGGAATAGACAGTGATATTCTATGCTTAAAATGCAAAATCCCTTTTAGTGACTTTGTTCTCCTCGACACTTCCTTTCCTCTCCATCATCTTGGATACTAAAACAAAAATAGCAATGATTGTTCTAACATGTCAAGGAAACACCCTCTTGAACATTTAATCTAAATTACTTTAACTTATTCTTTTTATCCTCTGATGACTTTTCTAATCAAAACTTGCTCAGTTAACATATGTTAATAAAAGCGTTTTAACAGTTAATTAAAATGGTCAATTGCTGACCCCTCATGAAATGCACAAAAGCTTTGCTATATTTAGTCATCACTATGACTGGGCATGGGATTATTATTATCTACCACACAGGACATGCTGACATTCAACTAATTAGTGATGGGGTAGGAGATTCCAAAATTAATGTGAATGGATAATGCCCAGAGCATTAATATTGTGCTTCGCAGTATCACTGATTATCACAATCATCTTCAGAGCCTCAGCCTATTCTCTGGTTAGGAATTTCCTCAAGTATCAGGACCCTGAAGGGGTGGTGAGGCACCAGATACATAAATTTACTTATGGAGTCAACTGGTCACTTACTAGCTGGAGTCAGAAATACTCAAAGGAGCTGCAGCGACAGCTTTTTGTCCCTTCAATGAAGGTTATGGGAAAGTCTTCCTGCAACAATTAAACATGACACAAATGAAAAGATACTATCATAGCAGTAGATACTGTTTTTATGGCTCTGAATATCAAAACTCTCAAGTTATTTCAAGTGTCAATGACAGATTAATGGCAGAAAAATATTACCAGCTTTTTCAGTCTATTAAAGGTTCATTGTATTGCTCATTGTCACCATCTGTGAATTATAAAACTGTAGATATGGCACTTCAGGACATACTCTAGCAGGTATGGTGGGTTTTTCTGGGTTGATGGTTGGCCTGATAGACCTTAAAAATCTTTTCCAACAGTGAGAATTCTGTGATTCTGTGTATTTTTCAATTCCCACCCAAGAATCACAGAGACCTAGACAAAGGTTTATGCCTCCTGCATCACGAACCAATACTTGGGTAGTATTCCTAAGCCAGAAATGAAGACATCAAAGACCATGGGAATACAGAGATTTACCCAAAAATTTTCAAATGGCAAGACTTTTCTATATAGGCACCAATATGTGGACTTAGCAGCTGATCAGCTGATGAAGGACAGCATTAGGGAAATTAAGTAAAACCATGACTTAGGTCTCAAGATGCTGATGTATTTATCAAAGAGCCAAAAGGGTCAACATCCATTTCACATTCTTACACATCCCATTCCCTAAAAATTCTACTTATGCATAAATCTAGACAATAAGCAGAACAGAAACTAAAGCCAAAGAGAATATCCTAGAAGCACCTAGGCACACTGTCAGCCCACATAACTGTGCTGCTTGAAGGAAGGCAAAATTCCTGAGGGTCAAATAACTGGTGCGTGGGCTGCAGATAGTCTCTTGAGTCACAGTTTAATTACATGATAAGACATCAACCCTGTATGTACAAGAAGAGAGGTAGCATCCTCCTTTCCAATACTCAGCCCTACAGAAAAATCAATAAATCCCTTAAGAATATGCAGAAAGCTGGAAACAAAGTGAGACAGCTCAAGTGATCTACACTTTCACTTATTATTAGAAGCGAGAGAAAGCTGTAAATAAGTCTGTGAATATTCTGTTTTGCTACATTCAAGTTGCTTGAAGTGACTCGTGGAGTTGCTACACATCAATGTGCAAACACTGCAGCTAAAACCTGCAGGTCACTTGGGACATGCAGATGTTGCTTGATCTAGATATGAGAAGGGAACATGTTTTGAGACCGTTGCACATAGGAGAATTTTGCCTAGAAATAATGCATTTTAGAAGTGTTTTAAAGTATGAAGAAAACCTGAATTTTAAATTAATACACACTATTAGTAGTTGCACCAACCTTTCCCCCCAATCCAGTTTTTCAATCAGGAAAAAGAAGTACATTGAGTGACTTGGATAGCTATTATGAAGAGCTTCAATTTTAAATGTTGAAAAAAACCCACAGTGAACTGCTGGCAACAAAGAATCAATCAGAAAATCAGTTCAAATAACAAATACATTGAGAACATCATAATAAAGTCAGTTACGATTCATACACAGAAAACAGAAACCATTCATTCTCTATTATAAGGTCAATAAATCATTGAATCCTTCCATATCCGAATGGTTCTCTAACAAAGCTGCAGCTTATGCTAGCTTTCTAATTTAGCATTTTCTGAGAGTAAGGAAGAAGGGAGAACCCATGAGAAATATGCAGAGTCAGTCTTTCTAAGGCCCAGCTTTAGCAGCACCTCTTGGCTGTCCTGATGGAAATCAGCCCACAGCGGAATCTGGTTATGGACACATCCCGCCAAGCAGCCCAGCAATCTATAGAGGACACCCCAACAACAAATAGAGGAGTTGGACCTGTCTCAAATATATATTTGCACCTGAGGTGAAATCCTGGCTACAGAGAGAGAAGTTTTGCATTTGGCTCCAACAGACCCAGGTTCCAGTTTGTCTTGTTGGCAATCAAGGGACAGGAGGTAAAAGCACGTTTTCCCTGTAGCTGCTCCTTTGTATTCTTCAACCACTTTCATCCACTCCCGTGCTTCAAAATCTTTAGCCAGACAGCTAGTTTGCATATGTTTTTGAGATACTAATTAAACACGTACAAACAAAGAAAAACCTTGAAGCAAAAGAGAAAACACAAAGAAATTAAGGAACAAGTCTTCAGAAGTCTCGGGTAAGCCAGTCAATTGGGTTTTCCCCGCAGATTCCCCTGCTGCCTTGGCTTCCCCAATGCACACACTCCACTAATTCCAGCAGTGAATCTGTATATTCACAATCGAGTGAAATAACTCATGGACATTAACCACAGAACTATATGAGCATAACTGCACACAAGCACACGCTTGTTTTAAAGAGGGAACCTGATCCACCTTGAGAAATGCATACAGCACACTCCGTTAAGTCTTCTGGTTGCTTGAATTATTCTGTCCACAACAATTCAGTAATTACAAAACAAAAACAATAACAACGAATAATAATATAACAATATTACATATATATTGTATAACAATAACAACAAATAACAACCAGCACATAAAACAAAGCAAAATCCCCCCCCGAATAAAAATAAACCAAAACCAACTTCTATAGTACTGCACCAGTAAAATAAATTCAGACATTCTTTATGACTTCTAGCACAGAGATGAGAGTTAGGGAAAAGGGAAAAGTCAGGAAAAACAAGATGCTTTCAGTCAAAATTTGAAATTGCAGCAGTGAAAACAGAATTTTAGATGATCAGTTCATGTGTATCCATTCTCTAGTCTCACATTTCAGTGTGATAAGTTTACCCTAAAATCATATTTCTCCACCATGGGATCCAGAAAATCTAGAACTGCATCCTCCATATAATAATACAATTAAGAATTTTTTTTTTACACGTTGCCACAATAGCACAAGGTTTCTTCAGGTCTACTAAATGAACAGATCATTTGGGGTTCAGATAATGCCTGACAAGTAATAATGACTTATCTCATTAATTTTGCTCTTGGGAAAACAGCAAGAGGTGATCAACTTGTGCTACTGCTTTGTATGTTTGTTTCCCATCAAATATTTTTTTCTTTCACAATGAAATGCAGATAAGAAGTTCACCTCAACAAGATAAAGTGAGATGGGTGCAATTAACTCTATGGGGTAATTTGTTTTCTACAAGACCCATGACTTCAATAACATAACATCTAAAATGCTTGAGGTATCAAAAAGCTGGAAACAGAACCAGTAAGAATAAAATGAAATGTCAGAAGATGGATTAACATCACCAAGAATGTGCCAGATTCTTAAGGCTATATTAAGCAACAATTTTTTCCAAAGCAAATTCTATGATAATTTTAACAACTTTACCGTGGAACCTGATTTCCTTTTTAACATTAATTTCCTATTTTCCTTCTGTTCCTCATTACTACTCCCACAGGGAAGGGGGCTGTTCTTGCACTGTTGCCACCTCAATGGTTTAGGTGCAGAGTTCTCCCTTGTAGAGCCACAATCATCATTCCAATATGATGCACTCTTGATTTTGTTTTGTTTGTTGTTTTTTTTAATATGCACATTTTTTTTCCCAAAAAAGCATCCTTCTCTTGCAGCTGATTTGCTCTGCCATCACCTATGTACTAGCTCTCCAAGGGTCTGAACACAACACACCCTCAGGAGATGGCTATATATAAAATATGTGAGACTCAATAGACAGCTGATTTAATATGACCTTATCAGCTTATGGCACAGTGTCTCCTACCATTTTTCTCTGACAAAATTGAGGTGCTTTTGGCAGAAGGCAATAGATACACACCATATCATATTTAGCTCCATTCCCAGAAATTTAACAAGACTGACACAGCCTTTCCTGTCATTTTTCCTCTTAAAACAGGCTTTTCAAGAACATTGAAAAAAATGGCACAACACTGCCTAAATGCCCAGCTTTACTGTCAAGGAAACAAAGGCTCTCTGGGCAGTTTGGTTGCTTACCTCTTTAATTTGGTTTGGGGGGTTATATTCCAGTGACTCTGGCAAGAGCAATGCAAGCAAGTAGGAAAAATAGAAATTCCTGTGCATGGCAGGACTCAGGCAATTGAACTGATGATAGAAACTGCAGGCATGTCTGGTGTGAGCACACGTGGGAAGCAACCTGCAAAGGTTATTATATAGGATATCTGGCCAGCTGCTGCCACTGCAAATGCAGTATTTCTAGACATAGCAGCAGTGTAGATACATAGCTGTTATCTTTCATGTCTCTGCTTTATTTTTTCCAAGGCAAAAAAAAAAAAAAAAATAGTTGAAAAATGGATTCCTGCCACAGCTTTCCTGCCTGATTCTGCCACCAGCTCAGCCATCCTGGCCTGCATTCTTCTCACCTCCTTTGCAAGAAGCCCAAAACAGACCGGTAAGTGAATCTAAACGTGTGTCTGTGGCCTTCTTCACCACAGCAGTCTGGGTTTTCAATTAATTCCTATTAAAACAATCAGGTCCCTTTAGAAACCACTTTTGATTCTATGTAAGTTTGTTCTAATTAGCACCGAATAAGGAAAGTATAACAGCAGCACCTATTCTACCAACATTTTTAACAAGCTGTCAGAGAAGGAACAGTGTGAATAACAGCAGAGTTTAATATGCTACTTTGCCTTTTTTTTTTTTTTTTTCTTTTGGTTGTTTTATTTAGCATTGAGTTTCTTTCAATATTTCTGGGTGACAAAAGCAACCAACTTTGAGGTCAATGGAATATACACAAATCCTTACAGTTACTTGACATGAAGAGTTCAATCCCAATAAAAAACAAGCTCATGAAGAATTCTCCTCAAATGACTTGGTGATGTGTCATCTGACACATTTATTGCTCAAGGTCCCTTCCATATATAATTAGCTGTGCAACAACCCTTATTTCTATGCATTTGAATTCTTCAGATTTCTCCAGGAGAATTTTAATGGAAATCTTTTCCAATATTAAAATAATGGCATGTTATTGGATGTCTGAGGTGGTTTATCAGAGAACTGATCTACAGATGATGAAAATGACAACTTACTCCCAGTACTGATGAAAAATACCTGTCTGTGAACATTTGGGGATGAGTGACCTCATCCCACCATGTCTCTGCAAGACCTGGAAGCTCCTATAGTCTCAAACAGGAGCAGATTCCAAGGGGTGAAAGAGGCATTTGCAATTCATCTCTCATGTTATCCATTTCACTAAATAAGAGATGTAGTCTATAGAGATGGCAAGAAATGACTGACTGCTTCCTGATATAAATTTCACTGATTCTGATTCAGGAAGTCCCTGATCCTCAAATCACTGGAGACTGAGGAAGTATCTCTGTGCCATTTATGTAATCCCTCTTGCACATCCTTTGGCCCATACTGAGTGAGAATGTTGAGTCATTTTTCAGCTTGCAAAGGTTCCTCACTATACTTCCACACCACAGTGTTCTCTTTTTCCATGAAAACCAACAGAATGTGTCCAGCTTTGTTTGAACATCTTCAGATGACAAGGGTAAGCACACTACAGATGTTTCCTCAGACTGGGCCAAAATGTTAATATGTTAAGAACAGGAGTAATTCCCTTGAAGTTGTAGGAGTTCTTCCAATTTCTGCCACCTGAGAATGCAGCCTACTGTTCAAACCCTATTCACCTACCCACTGCAAACATTTATTTACATAGAAAACAGGTTTAGGGAAGGAGAGATTGACAGCCTCATTCCTGATATTCTATTTGTGGGCTGGACAGCAATTTATCTTGTCTCTGATCAAACCTACCAGCTATGAACAAAGTTTCACAACTGCAGGAGGCTTTGTGTTGCAACTTGCAACAAAAAAATGTGGCATCATGCATTATAGCTTAAGTGTTCAATGCATACAGATCTGTTCTTGTAGGCTAAGAGAACTTTTATTATAGGATTTTTGTTGTTGTTGTTGAATTGAAGAGATGTAGCTCTAGTCTTTGAAGTTTAAGACTAGTTGTAAATTCCTTGAAGTCAGCCCTATTTCCTTTTATATTAGCATGTTAACAAGCTTTGGAAGACTGACAGACCTTACAGGAAGACACAGCTGGGTGCTCCTCTAGTCTGGGCTTAATGAAAACCAGAACATGAAGGCTGAACTCTGTGGCTTGTCTGCTGTTTACAGACTCGGCAGGAAGAATCCACTACCCCAGTGATGAAGGCATAATGTCCTCATCAAATACTGATACTTTCTGTACTACCAAGGAAAACAGTTGGGATTAATTAAGAAAGGAAATGCCACAATATTTTAAATTACTTCTGTAGTTTAAACCTTTGTACCAGATGAAGTCCAACAATAAATAAAAAAAAAAAAACAACCCACCCTGTGAAATGCTGTGAAAGATGGGATTTTGCAAACAGGGACTGATTAAAGGGTGAGGGCCTAACCATGAATGTGATCCAGATTTGGACTGAGAGATTACCTTTCAATTCCTCCTGCATGGAGAGCTCCATATTACTGTGGGTCGAGTTAAAAGGTGAAGGATAAGGAAAAATAAGACATTATAGCCTCAAAATGCTAAGTCGGTAACAAATTACAGAGCAACCCCAAAAACACATGGGGAATTGGTGTTTTAGATCCTATCCCGCAGACAATCTCCTCATTGAAGAATGCTCCAAGAGATTCTGTAGCTCATTTCCAGAGCACTCAGTAAGGAAAGGCAGGCAAAGACAGCTGGGGCTCAGGTCTCATCCTCAGGTCTGGAGCAGCTCAAGCATCAGCTCTGCTCTTCTCCACCACTTCCCACTGAGGAACCCTCCCACCCCCAGCACTGTCCCACTGTAGGCACTACCTGCAGCTCACCTCTAGTTAGACCAGGGCTGTCTCTATCACACCTGACTGATGCCTCCATGGCCCCATTTAATGTGCATGGGAATGTAACACGAGCCCTCTGGAGGCACTTTTATGGTCATCTTTTGCAGTACTTGAGTGGGAAGCATCTTCCCCTCCTGGGAGTCCCTGATGCTGTTCCGGCCAGTTCAGCATGAGCTGAGGAATGGGTCTTTGCTGACAGTTCTGCTTGTCCAAGCCCTGATACAAGTTTTAGAGAGCTGAGAAGGATATCAAGCTCTGATGCTGCATTCCAGACCTCCCATCTCTGGAGAACATCTAGAAATATTATCTCAGCTCTGAATTTTAAGATTGGATTTTATGGCATCTATTTACACACACTCCTTTGATTCAGTGAAATCTATGCTCCAACACACTTGCAGTACATGTTTAATTTCTAAGCCTACAAAAGACAAATATGCACATAAATCAAATAACTCTAGGCACAACTGGCCAGTTCTAGTCAAGAACATACACAGTTTCTGTGACAGCTGCATTTTTCTGACTTATCTATAATGCTTATGAAAGTCTACGTGCAAGTGCTTGGAAAGAAGCAACATTCACATATTGAATAAAAAATTTTGCATTACTATTTTATGTAATTTTTAACAAAATGTGGTTATGAAATGCCAACTTTCTTGGAGTGCAGCTTTCAAATGAATCAAGTAGGGTTTTGCTTTTGCTGTTATTATAGAAACATCATTAAAAATCTTAAATGTTGATCACAAAGATAAATAGCCTTTAAATACTGTCCAATCTCAACAACCATGTGTTACATTTTCACACATGCTTAGAGTTTTTTGCTGGATGCCAGATTTCCATGTGTACCTGGTTATGCGACCAAAATATCCAGCCAGAAATGTAAATAATGCAAATTTGAACCTCATTTAAGTGTAAGTTTGGAACTGTTTCAATGAACACTTAAAATAAATAATTTCTCTTGCAATGAGGACAATACTTGTGTTCACAGCAGAAAGGAAAGAGGAGCTTGGGGAGCCCCTGCAAGAACTTCCTTTGTAATTTTGTGGCTTATGGACAGTAAATTTGTATAGGAACTTGATGGAACCCAGTCAGATGTATTATTACTGATCCAGGTTTTTCTTAAAGCTTAGCTACATTTGGTGGGTGGTTTTGGGGGGGGTTTGTTGTTTTGGGGGGAGCTGGTTTGTTTGTTTGTTTGTTTGTGGGGGTTTTTTGTTTTTTGTTTTGGGGGGGTTTTGTGAGATTTTTTGGGGGGGTTTTTGTTTGGGTTTTTTTACTGTTTGTCTGTATCTTTTCTATGCATGCTGAGTAGCTGAGATTTGTGTTGCTCCTCAGCCTTCCTCCAGTAATTCCAGCTGCCTGTGCCAGCATACACAGTAGTGACAAATAAAACTTCATACAGCAACAACCAAGGTATCCTTCTTGCAAAGTTCCTCTCTTTTGCTTTTGATTCAGTGTCTTTGCTTCTGGAATGAAAACAGAGCAAACAGTTTTGCTCCTTAGGGAAGGGCAGGCAGACTGCTGGGAATTCCTACCAGGCCCTAGTGAGGAAAATCTGGTGACTGATGGGCAGCACAAGGGCTGTAGATCTGTTGCACACTTAATAAGAGCAGAGTTGCATTCAAAAATAGGCAAAGAGACAACAGACAGTGAGGAACAAACAGTGCAAAATAAAAATCATAAGCACTTACTTGAAGCCACAAGATCAGAATCATTTACTCAGTGCATGAAAAGTGGTGAATCCAGCAGAAGCAATGATGCTTTCACTGCCAAGGGGATTTAAACTTATGATTTCAAAATGCAAATGTAAGACATTGGGAAAGTCTGCCTCCTGTTTCACTATAGACCATAAAGCCTTTGTGTAGCTGAGTTTGCCTCAATTTTGCTGGACTAACCCAGAGTGGTTTCTGAATAGGCTTTTTATAAGACAGAGCATGTCAGTTAAAAAAAAAAGAAAAACACAACCCAATAATCTAGGATCAGGACAGAAGCCAAAACTTTCAGGTTTATAAATGTAAAAAAGTTCTTTTTATGTGCCTTGTGCACTGTTTATTCTCATGGGTCAGTTGGTGATGATAACAAGCACATTAAAGATCTTTCTCTGACTTGGTTATTGTATCCTGTGCTCTTCACTCAGCTGGTGCAGCCACTCTGTAGAAGTTCACAGGATGCTTTATTAATGGTTATTCACTTGGGGTAGCATTGTTCTAGCTAACCTGAAATATCACTATGGATCTTTATTTCTTGCATAGCCTTACTTCCCAATAACAATTTTAAGTCACCCTATTAAAAAGTTTTGCAATTTCATCAAATAAGTTCAATTAGTGAAATCATTTTCCTGCTTCTGTTCTTATTCTAACAATTCCTCTCAAACTGTGCTTCTGAGAATTCATAACATAGGAACTGTTCTATAAATAACAAAGAAAGTTTTGACTAATACAGATTTAATGCACTCCTCTCAAAATTTCCATATAACCTCTATAATGTCAAGCCCCTGAGTGATTTTGTTGATTATGTACAGAATCCTGACATGCAAACTCACAATTTAGCCTCAAGACATTTGCAATTAATTAATTAATCCTAACAGAAATTATCAAAACTCATTCACCGGGCATTGCACAGCCAGCAGCAAGCAAGAAGAGACTTTTTAACCACGGAAGAGAAGAACTCTTCAAGCAGAAATAAAGTCTGCTGTGGAAAACAAAATGTAAATCTTAAAACAAAGAAAGCTTCTTGTTAAAGCATGGATGCACAATGAGTCGCCCAAGGGGTGCATGAAGTCCTCCAAGACCTACTTTGATGCCCATCATGTTTCCCTCAAGGCTTTGTGAATTGTGCCTGACCTCTGACATAGGTAACCACAACATCTCAACCTACCACAGCACAATCAACTTGAGAAATAAGCAGAAGATGCCTCAAAACACTGTGGAGATATCCCAGATGTTTCGCGTGTTTTCCTCTTCAAGAGGGCAAGAATTACACGTTCCTCTTGCACAACAAATCAAGAGGAATGATAATGCAATTCAGGAGTTGTTCGTAGAAAAACCTTAAATTGAAGGTGCCTTTAAAAAATATATAGAAACGTCTATTGAATGCACAACTGTTTGCATTATAGGCACTCTCCAGCCAGCCATAGCACAGCTCCAGCCACCCTGAGATGAGCAGAGACTGATTGCAGGTGGTGGTGTAAATCTGACATTTCTGCTGCAAGTTACCTGCTTGAATAATCCTTTGCTTTCAGTAAGTTGGGTGGGAGACTAAGGTATCAATTAATGATGAGCTGGGGGAGGAGAAGAAAGAAAATCTCGTGGAACATACAAGTAGAGTTCCTTGCAGCAAGGGGAGAAGAATGGATATTAATTTTCAATCCAATTTTACAGCAACTACAGAAAATATGTGCAGAGCTCCATGTTAGCACTCCACTGCAGTCCTTAAGAACCTTTTTATAAATAACAGATTAAGCTGATTCCCATCATATTTTCAATCCCATCATAGACACTTTAAGAAATACAGGGGTTGGAAAGTGCTATGGTAAGGGATCTGAGTAAGAGTGAAAATGAGTAAATTGAAGATCAACCCTAAATGCACACTGTTAGTATGGAGTGCCCCAACTGTGCCTGAACAATTCAGTACAGTTTCTGAATAGGACTAGTTGATAAATAATTTTTTTTATAAGGTAAAATATGTCAGTTAAATAAAATAATAATAACTAAGATCAGGACAAAACAGCAATAGAGCTTGCAACAGAGGACACCTCAGGGCAAAATTTATATTTAGACTTTGTTTCAAGGAACTAAAAAGGTTTTATGTTGACTTTTGCCTTAAAAACAAACAAACAAACAAAAATAACAAAACCCAAGCAACTCTCCTAAGGTTTGGTTAAAAAAATCTTTTTCTGCAGAAAATTTGCCCAAGCTCCTGGTTTTGTGTGCTGGTGAGGCTGCATGCACAACTCTGAGCCACCTCAAAGACAGACAGACCATCCATTTTGTTGGGCCAGTCTGTCATTTCTGGATCATACTGGTTTTTCCTTCTCTAAAATGCTGTAGGGTGAACTAGTCCTGGTCCAGTCCAATTCTATAACTCAGCTGCTGAAGTGGTACGAATACAGCAGCCATAAATCAAGGCTTTCTGAGTAGACTTTCTATGTACAAGATTTCCAGACATTTAGTAAC
Organism: Heliangelus exortis; assembly: GCF_036169615.1. Lineage (NCBI taxonomy): Eukaryota > Metazoa > Chordata > Aves > Apodiformes > Trochilidae > Heliangelus > Heliangelus exortis. Next base: position 6,875,275 of record NC_092437.1, read on the forward strand.
TTCTTTCATCCAGATTTTAGTAGATTTTAGTACTTTTTTCTCATCTGCAACAAGTTTTCTTCTGAAAATTTAACACAGAATTTCAATTCTTTACATCAGAGATTATTTCATTAACAGCTTCTTCAGTGGGTACCAATCTTCTCTCACAAGTGCAGGAGCTATCATGATCAATATTCAAGACTACTTCTACGCAGGCTCTTTAAACACACCACAGATTATTTGTTTCACACCCAATAATTGTTATGAGAGGCTTCTAACTTTAACATTAATTTCTTCTTCAGGTCTTGGCCACTTTCTTGAATTGATTAAAATAATAACTTCCTGGTCATGTGAGTTCTATACTATACAACTTGAAATTTCAAGTTAATTCCTGGTAGTTAATACTTCCTCTGCATCTCACATGGCACTTTCCCAGTTGCCTAAATTACTTTTCAAGTAGTATGTATATAATAAAGAATAAAGGAGGGAACGATTGGACAACTGAACACAGCATAAGGAATAATTTGCTGAGTTTTGTTTATTCTGGATCTTGAGAACCCATTGTAAAAATTAAAGGGAAGAGAGGTTTAACCCCTGAGCCTGCTGGGCATTCGCACATCCACACTTCCTGCTATGTTCGTTAACCAAAAAAACCAAACCAGTTACTCATTTGCATTTTTATTTCTTCTAAATATGTTTATGTTTAGGACAGAAGAATATAAATATGTGTAAGATTAAAAAAAAAAAAAAAAAATGCACTTCCACATAAGTGTGTCCACAGCAGCTCCTTAGAAATACCTGTAGATAGCACAATTATATAGTCTACAAAATCCAGACTTTGGTTTGCAGCTGTCAATAACAAACAGGCATTAATTGGCATTTAGCACACTTTCACACTGAGCAGATGACAAAGACACTCTGCAGTTCCCAAGGTTTATATGAAGGTGACCTTTAAAAGACACTTTATTCTAAAAGAAAGCTTGAGAAAGTTTTATTCTTCCAGCTCAGTTCTGGAAAGGGGAAGGTTTTCCTTTGGTTTTTGTCTTTTCAAAAAATATCAGAAAGATCAATTTTCATATTATGTGTTTTTATGGGATCTCGGAGATTTCACTCAGATTATGGGTGAAAACTTTTCCATGTTTTCCAAACTGGTGGCTAGCCAGTGACAGTGAAAAATGCTGAACTGCATCTAAACACCAGTGCAGCTCAGGGGACTGAAAATCCCCATAATTTCTAAAAGCTTTTCCCTCTATTACCATATCACTTATCTTTGAAGATTCCAGATGCTTCAAAACCAAGTGAGATTTGACTGTGTATTCTATGAAACAAACAAAATGCAGACAAAAAAACTTAGGCTAAAAAAACCAGTCTGATTATGCTTCTGATTATGCTTCACTGGTGCAGGCACTGCAGAGCTTCCCTACCCAGACCCCCTCCACAGCTGAGCTGTTCTCCTGCCCAATAATTCTGATCAACACATCTCCTGTAGCACCTGGCAAAGCATCTTCACTACAGCCTTTTTAGGACCAGAGACATGATCACCACCCTATGTCTCTGATACAGACAGATATCTTTTATTCCAAGGCAAGAATTTTGGGGTAAATTCTTACTGGGCAAACCCCCACACAGGTATCCATATCTGTAGCTACAATAAAGCAAACAGGAACATTGGTTCTTACAGACCTGCAAATGCAGCAAAGCAGCAACACCAAACCAATGAGTGCACATGTTGAAAAGTGAGCAACTGCCTATTTTTCACTTGGTGTCACAAGCAAAAAGTTGTTTTTCCTGAAGCCCCAAGAAAGGAAGTACCAAAAGATCAGTCTTAAGCATCGTAACAATTTTCACATAGCAGCTTCTGTGAAAAGGGGTTCCAGTTATTTAATCATGTGAATGCAAGCAATCCTGCAATGAGTCAATTATGTGATTTCCAGAAATTGAAACAAGAGGCACAATTCAGAACCAAAAAAGACTGCAATTTACCTCCACAATCCAGTAGCTGGAGGCTTCAAAGAGAAAGTATAGCTGACAAGAAAGAAAAACACGGTGGAACAAATTATCCACCTAAATGATGTAAAGAGACTGGAATCTGGCCACAATTGCTAGACTTAGATTTCTTACAATATACAGGAAAGTGTAAAATCTAGTGTGACGTGTTTGGTAAGCTAAAGACACAGGACTCCCTTCCCACCCTCAAACTCGAGATGTCTTTACAGAAACTGCATGAGTCAGAGTGGGCAAAGGAAGAGAGTCAGAGGTCTGCTATTCCAATTCAACGTGTCTCTAATTTATTTAAGACCATAACCAATTTAGTACAGCCACAGACAGCTACACAGGGACATCAGGCCACCCCTGAATCTTGAGATATTTCCTTTATCTGTCATAATCCGCTTTAAATCCAATCATCTGTGTCTGAACAGAATGCCATTCTCTTGATCAAGATGAGAAATTACTTTTTCACTTAGGTTTTTGTTGTTTGATTTGTTTGTTTGCTTTGGTTTTTGGTTTGGTTTTTTCTTTCCCTTCAAGGCTAAATGCCATGCTATTCCATGTTTTACCTCTAAGGTAAACTTACCTGGCTTCACCTCCAGTCTTTGGTTCTTCCTACATCTTTCTTCACTAGGTTAGAAACATGCATTTTATATCTTGTGCCAGAGTCACTTGTAGCCAGATCTCCTCTGGTTTAGAAAAAAAAAAAAAAAAAAAAAAAAAAAATCAACAGACTAAGCCCTAAGGTTTTTATAGTAAGGAACATTCTTCACAAACACAATAATACTTGTGAGACTATTCTTCCTCTTCAAAGAAAAAAAAAAACAAACAAAAAAAGAATCTCACTTATCTTTGCCCTCTCCATACTGTGACACTATGAAGATCCCTTCCTTGCAGGCAAAGTTCATGTAAAAAGCAGCCACAATTTTAACATGGGTTCAGCTGGTGAGGGTGAAGCATTTAATCTGCTATTTTGTCTGTCACTAATGCTTACCCTCCAGTGCAACTGAAGTGATTGTCACATGGTGCTAAATTCAATTTCAGTTTATTTAATTGAACATTCAATGATAGCTTTTTTAAAATGGAGCTAAAATTAGGATGAGTTGACACTACCATCCCACCTACTTATCAGCTCACTTTCCATATTTCCAGTAAAAGTCATTATTTCTATCTTCTGTTTCTCTCTTTTCACTTTTCCTAACAATTCTTTTGCCCTTTCTTGGAGGCTATTTGTCTATATGAAAGCCACATGCAATTAAAAAACTGTGTTCAAATACGAAGAAAGGACAGATGAGTTAATCTATTATAATAATGACTGGGCAAAGGAAGATTCAAGGCTTTTCATTTTTCTTGTTTGCAATTTTTTTTTTTTTCATTTTACAAGGCAGTGGTCTGAGCCAAGGAGGGTTGTTCCTCTTTATAGGATGCATGCAGGCATTGAATGGCTCTTTCCTGTGCCTTTATTTTACTAAACTTGTCACACCAGATTTTACACTTCCTTCTAAATTATAAGTAAAAAGAACCCTTTGTTTGTCATTTTTCCACTTTGATGGATATGGATCACAATCAAAGAGTGCAGCCAAGTTCCTGTCTCCTGCTCACAGCAGTCTGAGCTCCTGGAGACATGGAAATGCCCCTAACGGGTAGCTCAGGGAACTGGGATTTCCCAAGCCTGCTGGGTATCACACCCTGCCCCGTGTGCTGCTCATCTTGTTTCCCACTGCCATTGCTAAATCATCCACAAATGCCTGGGGGAAGCGAGCAGTTTGGTAATAAACGCTGGTCAGTCAGAGATCTCAGCTGTATCTCTGCAAAGAGGAGAAGACACCTGGTATCGGCTTCCTTCTCCTCTCCACGATGTATTTCAGAGAGAGGGTGCTATGCAAGGATACTTTTTTTTTTTTTTTTTTTCTTTTCTACAAACCACCTGTTACCTGTCAGCACCTTCTGTAACGTACAGAGCCTGCATTTGTATTACTTCAGCCCTCTGGCATGCACCTTCCTCTTCACAAGCACTTTACATCGTCACCGGTAATTGAGTGTTTGCGATGGCAGCGAGAGGAGCATTGGTCACCAGCAGCACGCTCCTGTTCCTACCTCAAGGCATGGAAAGCTGGTGGGTGGTTTAAACAGCCAGGGAAGGAAATAATGCTACGAGCATTGCTCGGTCTAAGTTCCTGTCCTGAAGGCTTGTTCTGTTATTCACAGAGCAGCAGCAAATAAATCAGGAAAACTGAGCAATAACCTCCCACCTCCATCAGACAAAGAGATACATTTTCCCCCTTGGTATGATTGGACACCCCGTTTTATGACTGAAAGGAAACAGATATGGGCTAAATATCCTAAACAGTAACAGAATCAGAACGAACTGAACACCACAGTGAATTGGGTCTGATGAGAAAGACAAGGACTGCAAAAGCAGGGACAGAAAAACCAAGACAGCTTTAACTGTTATCCCTGCACTGCATAGAACAGCTGCCCAAGGAGCCTCTCCCAGGACGTTGCTTGCTCATGCAAACAGCCCTCATGTATATGTATTACACACCTGCACGCACATACATGTAACTTTAAGGTGTGGAGTGGCCCAGAGCAGTGGGTGACCTGCCCGGGCAAGGCTGCAGCAGAACGGGCCCTGGCTGGGCACTCCCAGCCCCTCTGCCAGCTGCCTGTCCCAGCACAGCCCCTCCTCTGCCCAGCTTCGGGGGGGGGCACCCCCGCAGGGAGAGCCCACACAGGTCCCAGCACATCCTCTGCTCTGCCCTCACAGCATCACTGCCTCGCTGCTCCCCAGGGCCAGGAGATCCCCAGCGTGCAGGACATCCTCGGAGCTCCTGGGGCTGTCCCGGAGGTGGTTTTGGAAGGGATGGTCCCTAAGATGGAAGGAAAGAACCAAGAAGCTGTGGTGCATTGGGTTTCAAGGGGTTCCTGCAAATCCTGGTGCCAGGTTGGGAGCAATGACATTACACAGAAGGAGGTGACCAAGAGGTTTTGTCCACTCTCGATTCACAGCACAGCTGAGCACCGTCCCCTTGTCACAGCAATGGCTGCAAAACTCAAGGCAAGGTTCTGACTCTTCATCCCTGCTTTCAGGGGTCATTCAGCTGTGATCTACTGATATGCTGGAGAAAAGCACCTTTACAAGAAGCAGTTTTCAGTAATACTGCAGAAACCTTGCTGATCTTCTTCAACTCAGTCCTCTACACCCTGCAAGCAAAGTGCTTTGGAAATCACACTACATTATGCAGGGACTATGGTAGAAATCTTTTTCTTTTCCCCTTCCTCTCTCTCTTTCTATTTGCTAATGGTTTTCATTTGTTACAATGTGGTGAACTTTCGGTGATCTTTTGGACAGGCACATACTATGCAAAGTCTTCAAAAATGTAAAATTGTAAAATCAGTTTACTGGAATCTACTGTACAATTACTGAAGAATATTTTTGTAAATGTGATTTTACTGCAACTCCTCTACAGAAAGATTCCTCGAATTACTTTCATTTGTCATTGAAAACACATTATTCAAGTAGTTTTCCAAAGTATTTATCTTTTTTTTTGTTTGTTTCAGAATAGTGGCAACTTTAACACACTAATAAATCTTAATGCAAGGCAGTGTTTCAAACATAATTGTAATACCCTTAGGCTAGATTACAGGTGTCCTTTTAGACACTTTAACTTGTATTTACATCTTGCTGCATCAATTGTATGGCTATTGTAAACTTTGTATTATGCAAGGTGTGTAATTACACAGTGTTTCAAACTCCCATCACAAGTGCACACCTGGCCTGCTTCTAACAAGCACATTCCTTTTCAAAATGACCAGGTAATTAGAAAATTCCACTTCTTGGACACAGCATTGTGCTTAGCACACATATATTTTACTGTGAAATGAGTTCCCACTTCTCTTACAGGGTCACCAGACACGCTGTGAGCTGTCCATTGGTTTTAATCCTAACATGACACTAAATAGAGAAAGCAACCTTGAGTTTGAAAACCACGGCATGATGCTGTCAGCACAGAGCATGATTTCAATGAATCCAGCCCTGATGAGGGACCAGTCCTCCCAAGGTGCTGAGTCCTCGTTTCCTGCAGGTCCCAAATTGTAGTTTTGTAGTGCCTGAAAATGTAGTTGTCCCAATTAAAACTGGAAAATAAGGCATTTAAAATCTACAGCTGCTTAGAGAACACTCATTTTGGGAGATTCCAAATGAAGATGCTTAATCACACTTGTGCATCTTCAATAGAAAAAGCTCCAAAACTTTGTTTTCATGCATTCACACATGCAAAAGCCAAAAAAGCCCCAAAACACTGACTGCCAAAAGTGCAGACACAGTAATAATTTTAACACTGAGTTACTTAAAGAGGATTGGTTACAGATCAGTCTAAGCATGATCTCCGCAGTGCCCCTTCCCACCTTGAGCCAACAGGTATATAGGATGATAAACACATCAATAAACATCTGCTGCAAACAACAGGAAACACATTCCAGGTTCTTTCTTTGCCAGAAGGGAGGGGACTAGGGAACATAGGGAAATTCGAAGGAAGATTACAGGATTGGGAGTTGCTGGAAGAGGCAACTCTTCACACATATTGTTGAGGATAGAAGGGAGATAATTGTAAAACATAACAGAAGAAAAAGAGAGCACTAGATTCCAAGACCACAGAAATCTTTGAAAAAAACAAATGTGTAGATACTTTCCCAGTGTCCTTTAATTAGAATTTCAGATTCATCCTGTGTGATCTGTAAAACAGCAGTTATCAAATTAAAACCCAAATTCTCAGCTAAGCACACAAATCCCATTTAGTCAGATGAATAAAGGGGCCAGATTCATACCCAGATATTTTAATTCTTAAACAGCTAAAGTAACAGTCAGAGATACTTTGTTACTTCCACAAAGGGAAGGCTATAATTTTAACATCTTTAGTCTGAGGTGAATAATTACGTAGATTCCACTGACAAAAGGATGAGAAGACTTTGCCTCAGGACATTCAGTCAGTAAAACTAAGCAACAGGTTACAGTGAAGAAACAAAGCTATTTTTAAACACAGACCTATTGACTAGATTATCTTCAATGCAGAAAAATTTTGATTCCTAAAAACATTGATGCAATTCTAAGTAATCTTTGGGCAATTTAACGGGAGGCAGAATTACAGGAGTCAAGGTCAGAGATAAGATTGGAGCAACTTTTTATATCAGGATATCCTTTCACCCATTCATCTATCCTCTTCTTCCCCTTAAGTCTAAGTTTCTTCAAAGCAAACAATAGTGGTTAAAATCAGGGGGAAAAAAATATCCTATTCTTTACTTAATGAAGTCATTCAATAAAACTCAACCATATTAATGTATACCTTTGGCAGATATAGCCTCGTGTTTGAAACAGTAAGAACCACACTACATATTTGCATCCAAAACTACTTTTCTTTACTCTAATTGAGAATTTAACTATTCATAAACATAGTGGTAAAGTTTTGTTGCAGGAAAAATACAGAACTCCTATACAGTTACTTGGTGATCTGACCAGAAGTCAGAACTTAAAGGAACTTCCCAGGTCTGTAGCACTTAGATAAAGTTGGAAATCATCTCTTGGTGAGGGCTTTTATCACATGCTCCATTCCGTTGGTGCAGATGGACCAGCAATGAGAGGAAAAGTAACCTTTCCCCTCTCCAAAAGAAGACAAAAAAGATCTTTGTATATTATTAGCATTTATTCCCAGATTAAGGTTGGAATCAACCCTTCTCCTCCTAACAGGAATGGGGAGATTCCTTCCTATACATCCTCATTTTTCTACCTATGTGCTTGGGTCACTCTGTGACAGTCCAGTTGAGGCTACAGTGATGAACAGGATCTAAGAAGTGATGCAGCACAACGACATAAAAACTACTACCAAGAATCAGCCCCAGGTTGTTTGATGTCTCGGTGAATCCAGCCAAGAACAAGGCAGGTTTCCAGCTGCTAAAGCCTGTGCAGAGCCACTGGAAACAGTGCACACTGAGCACTCACTCTGGAAACTCAGCCCTTCTGCACTCAAAAATAATTTTAAGCCAATATGACATCTATCTTGTCTTGTCTTTCTCCCATCTGGAAGAGGGGGCAGGAGGTGGCTTTTTGGATCAGAGTCAGTAAACAGCTCTAATGAGGTCTGGATGGCAGACCGGGTCAACACACATACACACAAACACCCTAGAAAAGGATTAGTAAATAAACTCTCAAGATCTAGACAGCAGAGGATCCTGAGGACATAAAAGGCAGTAAGTCAAGAGAAGGACTGGATTGGCTACCACAACTACTTTTCCATCCAGCCGGACTATCATCTTAAAAGAATAATTTTTAAGCTGTTCTTTTCCATCTCCTATTAATTTGTTTGACATGACCTTATCAGGACTCTGCTAGTTCTGTTCTGCTTTCCTTATGTAGTTGTTTTCAACAAAGTGAAACTGCATATAGTTGTCTCCTTCTGTTATGCATTCACTTCTGCAGTGCTGAAACATTAAAACAATTTGAAAGATATGACAACGAAGTTCCTCAGTACAGTGAGCATGTGGATTGATATGTTTTGATTTTTTTTCTTTAGAGAACAAGACTTGTCAGTGCTCAACTAGAAAAGCTGCCAAATACATCATCATCTCTCATTCACTATGACCCAGGTGCTGTCAGCCCAAACTGACTGTTTTCAGTAAAAAGAAAAAAAAAAAATCACGTTGGGCGAGTTCAAAATGTATCCCAAGAGGTGCCAATTAGGAAGTGTTTTAAGTGCAAATTCTGATGTTAATTTTCTGAATTCATTTTCTCTGTGTCCATTGCTAAATCTCCAGTTTAAAATGCACTTTATAGTGAAATTTTGTACTACGCAATCTGTTTCTTTCCTTTTACTCTCATAGCTGCACATAGGACTAACAAATGCATTTAAATATTTGATTCACTGCCATTAGCTAGAGAGGGAGAAGAAAAACTTAATGATGGATGATATGATAAGCTCTGCACCGAATGCCTTCATGCTATTCACAGCACATTATTATCAACATACCTCTTCCCATCATGGGTGCTCTTTAGAGGAGTAAAACAAACAATGCCACTGAACTTAGAAAAGATTTGCTAGTAAGAGGGATTAAAGTCCATGCAACATAAAGATGCTGTTGAGTGATCAGTTTTGTTTAAATCTAATCTGTTCATTTTGGTCCTGATGTTTCTGCAGTAAACATATTTACACTGAAATGTGGGGGTTTACTGTTTGAAAAGGAGCAATGAAATGTATAAAACAACTAAACCCTGCTTTTATATGTTTTCATCTCAAAACAAGTTACCTAGATCTCTTATCTAACCAATGCAATGTAGCAATTTAACACATTTAATCCTGAGAGAAAACCAAAGAGATGGGTTGAAAAATTTTTAGTCCAGTTGTATTTTAACATATAAATTGCCAACGCAAGGCAAGGGTTAGTTGAGAGGAGGTTAATCAGTCCTTGCAAGTGTAGTACTCATCTTTTGCCCATTTTTAATGCATTTATGCAATGTTCACTCACTCTTGTCACCCAACAGAGGAAAAACAGAAGCAAGCAATAGGCTGCACTCAAAGGGCCCAACACCACTGCTACCTGAAAGGTTCCTTTGAGGAACCAACTCAGTAGTGAGGAGAGTTGCTCTCTTTGTATCCTTCTGTATTTCCAGATGCTCCTTTCAGGAGAACAATTCCAGCCTGGAACTGAATTTAGAAATGATCCTGAAGGTGGTCTTGATATTAGGAGAAAACACATAATTTATCAGCAAGAACATCATATAACTTAGAGAGGCTGCCCCTTCTACATGGGTTTGAAGTTGTTTACTTGGGCTTTGATACATTTTCTGTTGTATGGCTTATATTGGCCAAAACCCCATTATTTTCTAATTGATTTCTAATAGATATCTAAATCCAACCAGGCACCTCCAAAGGAGGTTTGTGTTTGAGAGCAATGGAATTATTCTCATGTTTGAACATAAGCACATGCATAAGTGACTGCAGCTTTGAAATTTGTTGATACTGAAATTATTATGGTTGATTACTTTCACAGGGATTCAAAAGGTCCCTACCCTTTGCTCTTCAGTAATACAGGAACTGAAGGGGGGAAATATCTCCCTCAAAAATTCATCTCTGAAAATTCACAGTCCAGCTAAAGAAACCTCCCCTTCTCCACTGCCATTTATTGTGCAACTATTCACCACGCCCATCATTTTTCAAGTTTATCAAACAATTCGTTTCACTTGCTTTGAGAGGCAATATAAGGCTACAGGGATAGTGTAGTTCTTTGTCTTCAATTGCTCTATTTTTTTTGAGAATAAAAGATGCCTAACCTGGTGACTGAACTTGTTGAGGAAATGCCATGCTGAGTCCCTGGGAATTGGAGCTGGCAGCGCCCGCTTGCTCCCGGGGTGCAACTTCACCCACGGCAGCTGAGCCACCCCTGAGCCAGAACAAGCCAGAAACAGATGAGCTACAACCAGGGCACACACAGAGAAAAGGAAACCAGCCAAAAAAAAAGGAATAAAAAACCCTACATAACAAAATTAAAGCATACAATTACTTCCATGGTATAGGTTGGACTGAACTTGAATTGCTTAATGCCTTCTTGCATGTATTGCTTCACATTATGCTCAAACAACAGGTAAATTAATTCATTTTCTAGCATTTGCCTGCATCCTGCACAAGAAGAATTTCCCAGCCAGTGTAAGTCCATTTGGTCAAACAACATCTGCAATCTGCTTCTATATTTAGGACACTTGTCTGCAAAAAGCCAGATATATTTAACAAGGTCAGTGGATAAATGTGGGTGAGTGGTATGCAATCTCTGCTAGGTTTAGATGCAAACGTGGTGAAAGTACTTTATTCCTCTCATGGTTTAAAATGTAAAAACATATAATACTAAGACATACTTTGTGAATCTAACCCACTGTTTTTGATAGTGTCTTTTTCCACCTTTTGGAAAAAGATATAGCAAGATCAAATTTGATGGAGATTTTCAATTTGTTAAATTTACAGAAATTTCTTCCAGTGGAAATACATATTTAACTGTTTCCACTTTTTTTTGCTTTAAAAAGATAATCAACCAACCACAGAACTAGCAAAGTATTACAAAGATAACTGTTTTGATCTAAACCTGTATCTTGATTCTGATGGATGACTGAAATCTTATTGCATGCAAGGTCCTAGGAAGCAGTTCAATTTCAGCTGTCTAATCATCCCTAAGATTCACTTTCCTTGAATAAACTATTGATTGGGACACATTCTTCCTGTAGCTATCAGCATAACCACATTCATATCTACATTTTCCTTTCAGAAGTATAATGAATGTACACAATACAGCAAACTGACAATCAAAACTGTGTTATTATCAGCAAATATGATTTGAGTCCTTTGAAACTCAGTCGAGCTTAATTTTTTTGTTTTTTCCTTGAAAGCACTTTCCCTTTTAAAAGTTAAAACTGAGATTCAGAAAGGTCAAATCTTTTTCCTTTTCCAAGGCCGTAACTACTGACAGCAGCTCCAGTATTTAGGAGTCCTATTCAAAAGGTCTCCAGACGTGGTGCCCGTTGTGCTTTGTCACAAGCAAAAGCTCAGAGAATGCCACAGAATTCCAGACCTGAAACTTCATTGCTAAAAGAGCTTTCTTCAGCACCACTCAGTGAAGTCAGTTCAGAAAGGAAACGCATGTTGAAAAATTAATTCAGCACAACCCCTGCTGCGGGGCGGTGAGCAACGCTTTGCTCCACAGAACACACAACGTTCCCAAGCACCAAGCAATGGAAAAAAAAAAAAAAGTGTCCTGAATTCAAAGTGCTCTATCTGGGTGCTCTATCTCTGCCTGAGCTCTAGCCTGCAGAAATGGAATTCAGTGTTCCATGGACAAGTTCCAGAAGCTGTTTCCGTATGCGGTGCATGCCAAAACTGGGCCTAGTCGGCTGTTATTAAAATGTTGCTGTCAAGCTATTAAATGCTTGAAAAGCTGAGAATTAAAAGAAGCTTTGTGCATGTGCTCTCCACGGTGTTTCTAACCGTGCCATTGAAGTCTGGAGGTGCAATTTAGTTACAGTTTGTGTTTATAAATAATTTCTTTTAAAGACTGCCACCAAAAACCAAATCTCACTCCTTAGTCTGATCTGCAGTGTGAGCAGGAATCAGACAGAACAAAGCATCCTCCCGAGGCACTGCTAAAAGCAGGTGTTTTAGGAGACTTGTCCTCCCAGAAACAGTGTTGTAAAAAGCAGCCACTCCTCTCAGTGGACCAATGGGACCAGGAGCCTTCAAGGAACATCTCCTTCACCCACAGCACCCTGAGTTCCACATCATTCCCTTAAATTCCCAGGATGCACACATAGAGCTACCTAGGAATCCCTGAGCTACTGAAATTAATGACTGAAAGCACAGAACTTACTCTACCTAAAAATTTATTATTTATCTTTTCATTTAAATGAAAATATTTTTTCTGTCTTTTCATGTGCATGTTCAATACCAGATGTTTCAAAGAATAAAATCAATGCCATTATTCTTTTTCCTATAGCTTTTATGAATCTAATTTAGGAAATCATTAAGGAGGGACTAAAGAACTGGAATAACTTTGCTTTACAGGAATGAACTAGTATTTCCTGTTCCTGTCTAGGATGCTTCAAAGCAGTCAAAATATTACTTATATATAATTACACATTAATTTTCTGCTGATATCTTTCATGTGCTATGTGTGGAGAGGAAATCTTTGATTTGTATATCCAGAATAAATTTATTTCTCTATATTATTACTTGTACTTCAAATCTACACTTCACTGGACTAGATGATACAGAAAAAAAGGGGTAAAAAGACCACACTCTTACCTCTAAAAAAACCATACCATATAAGACAATGAACCCAAGGTAGGGGCAGGTTATAACAGATAAAGGGAGGCAGTAGAGGGATCCTGCTTGGAACTGCTACAGTCAGAGCAATGTGTTGGGGACAAGAGATCTCAGCAGACTTCTGAAGACAGCCACAGGTTCTCTCCCTAAGGGGATCTTCAATAAAATTAACTTGGAGCCTGGACAAGACATAGTTATGTAGGAAAGGCATTATGAAAGATCTGCCATGCAGGAATTAGGCAATTCTGTCACAGTCTGTGATCTGCATGGATCTGAATAGAGATGAATGTTGCCTTTCCCACAGAGCAGGTGACTTGAAGAGAAGCAGAAACACAATTTACAAGGGAACACACAGAGCTGAGCAACAAAACAGTTATAGGAGAGAAAGCAGGGGTTGAAAAAAATCAAAATATTTCAAGAAAAGGGACCTGGCTGATTACATCAAGAGCATCAGGCAAGAGAGGACAGGTGAGTCCACACACCCACTGGTCTCTGGGCAGGGATGGGAGCAGTGGCACCAGCCAGACCCACATGGGATCAGTGCTGACTGCCCTGCCTTCTGCTCTGCCTCCTGGACAAAAGTGAAGCACTGCAGCTGCAAAGAGCCAAGCACACAAGGTGGAAGAGAAAAATAATCATCCTGTAACTGACTACTCACTAATGGAATCCATTAATTTATGGCTGCAAAACAGCCAACTAATTGGTGGTTAATGGTGTTTAAAAGATAAACAATCTAAACCAAGTCAGACATTCATAATCCCTCCATATTGGTGATGTACCTTTATTCTGGGGAGAACTTTTCAGGGAAAAGAAAACAACACTAAATATCCACCACTTTCAATGATACCAGATAGGGCTGAAGTCTCTTGTCTTACTTAATGTGGACCAGATGATATAAGGTATATCAAAACTTGCAGAGCTTCAGGAACACTGACATTCTTCACTGTCTGGGGTGTAAAAGGTGAGGTGTTAGGAAGACTGTTCTAAAAATACAGTATGAGGTACTTTCATTATTTAGGACTTAAATAATCCAGATTAGAGATAACCCCATTCAACCAAGACTCTTGTTGAGGGTGAATTTTAAAGCTGTTTTTGCCTAATCCTTACATGGGGAAAGAATCACTGATAGGATGCTAAATACTCTGTTGTTCACTTGTAGTATCTGTGGGAGAATTGTCAAGAGGAAATCTCAGGGCAGACTTAATTTAACACTCCTAATTCCCAGGTATTTTGTTCAAGTGTTTAATACAAGATATAAAGGTTTTGATATCTAGAAAACCTTGCATGTAATACCCACTTGACAGATCATTACACGAGTCTAATTGAATTTAGATCTTGAGATATGCCATTCAGAACTTGTTTGCATTTCACTAGAAATGAGACAATCATCAGTTACCTTTACATAGAAATTGTGATGTATACTTTTATGCATATAGAACACAGATACCAAAAGATTCAGGTATTTCTGTGAGCTTTTATTTGCATATAGTTGCTACCTCTGTGTAGAAATGAAGTAATTACTGTAACAGGTAATTATGTGCTCACATGTAATTTGCACAAGAGGAGAAAAAAAAACCTACTGTTTACTCATTCTGTAGATATTTGGGGAAAGAAAGCAAACAAAGCTAGAAGGAAATTTGCATGTTTGCGTAAGATGTCTTTCTGCCAAATGGACAATTCATTTATAGAAGAAAAAAACAACTCATTACTTTCTCATATGCAATTTCCTTTTTTTCCAGAAAATTATTTGTTTGCTTGTTACTAGGTTCTAAATAGCAAGAATTAACATATGTAAAAAGTCAAAACATTGCTATTTTTCTTTTTAGACCTTCTGTTATACATGAATCAACAGTTTCTTGCAAAAGCCCTCCAGTTATTGCAAGATTTGGTTAGTGAAAGAAAAATTTGTACACACACCCCCATAAAATTGATTCAAAGAGAAACATTCTCTTTTACTGAAAATGAAATAATTTTTTTTATTTGTGTCATTGTGAAACGAAAATAAAAACACTGAAAAAGAAACTACTTTGGCATTCATCGACTCCTTTCCTATTTTGGAGGATAACTTATTTGTCAAATCTATATTTATGCAATATAACACTTCACTGAGAAAAAAAGGGTTGAGTATGCATCCAGTTCCTTTTCCAGACCTTCATCTGACTACTGAAACATCTTGCTCCTGTGCTCCAGAGGGTCACTGCTGCCTGCAAGAACTTACAATTAATGGGATATGTGAGATCTGGATGCAGCGTAAGGCTGTTACAAAATAGATCACAAGTCTTAGTTTTCATAAGCTTGGTGAAGAGCTGCTTTGCTAGTCCTACAAGTCCTCCTTGAACTCCACCAAAATATGAATTAACTCCTGGGAAGTTAAGACAACACAGGTTTCTGGTATCTGGCCTTGATGTGATTGAAGTTGGCTCAACAACAAGATGACAAATGTAACCCCAGGTATCCTTCCCCTTTCCAGCCTCCTACCCTTCCCTAACACATGAAATGAAATTCCCTTCCTCAGGGTCTTCATATATTGTAGGGAGAATCTCCTTGTAACTCTCACTTTTCCACTAAATTCATTCTGTTCTGCAATTAACCTTCTGTACTAAAAAAGGATGTTGGTGTGTTTTTGCTTTGTTTTGGTTTGGTTTTTTTTTCTACAACACAATCCTGTTTTACCTTTGTTGTGAAGCACCTTCAAGTACACCCCTGAAAGGAGCATGGACAGCCAACATGTGCAGGAAACTGCACAGCATTCTGGGCCACCAAAAAATTTAATTAAAAAATTTAATGCCTTAATGACAATGGCAAAGTTCTTTTTGGAACAAATACAAAAGAAGGAATTACATCTGGGGTTCTTTTTTTTGGTATATTGGGCAGTAATTTGGACTTCTATGAGCATCCCCCTCCCTCCATCCCCTGTTGTGGTTCTCAGTGCTGCACCCACAGTGCTTTCCCCAGGGGACAGGACAGATGCTGCCTATCCCACTCCTACTTGGAAGTAACAACCCAGAGAAACAAACTGCACAGATGTACCACAGTATGAGAACTGGTCTTTCACTGCCTATACTAAATTCCAGACATCCTTATTCTCTATTCCCAAGGTTTAATAAGAGCAAACACCTCAGAAAACTCTCCATTTCTTGCTTGACAGGATAGGACAATCATCATGCAGTGCTTTTCACATCTGCTTCCCCCTCCTTTTATTTTTGGGAGGAATAATATTCAAGCCAGAAAAATATGTCAATGCCCTCTTAGCCAATTCCTTACATCTCAGACCACACTTGGTCTTTTTCTCACCACTTGACATTTTTCCCTGTTCATTTCCATGCTAATCAGATGATAAACCTATGTAAAGTTTGAAGGAAATACCAAGGCCTCTGAACTACTCCCCAGAGAAATATCAGAAACACCATATCCTTTCTCAGATACGACTTTTTTGTGATACTCCTTTGCATAACACACTTTAAATTCTGGGTTTGCTCCCTTGGTTGTTTTTGTGTTTGTAAAGCTCTTCCTTAGCTTAAAGCACCACATACACCAGTCTGTCACATCAATGTACTGAGAGGCAAGCCTCCTACATGGAATTTTCAGCACTGCCAGACTTGCTTTGGGACCTTCAGTGTGTATTTAAGCCAAGCTGTGCCTCATTTTACTGAGCTTTAGCAAGCAGAATGAAAGGTGTCATCACAGTCTGCAGTTGCTTCCAGGCTCAGATGAAGTATTTGTCTGTGTTCAGTTTTAAGCTGCTTTTTTTGGCAGAGTTTAAAACTAGGGAAATTAGAATTTTGTATGTTGACATAATATGTATAAAACTTTTTTTAATAAGTATACATGTGTATAGGCACCTGGAGGTTCAGGTAGAAAAAATTTAAACAAATGGAAACAAATGTCAAACAATGACATGCAGCTTTCATAGCGAAAGCTGTGAAACTGATAAACAGGGCTTTAAAACATCATATCCCATTCTACAATGAAGTTCTCTTTTCAAATACCTTCTCTTGCAGTCCCTTGTCATACAGGACACTGCTGCTCCATTGTGGAGGTTTTCAGTCCAGGGCCAATGGGACAAGTGGTTGGAAAGTGGCTCTGCTCAAGGCAGGAGGAGAAAAAGGTGCCTGGCACCTTGCAGCAGAGACCAGGAAAGGAAAGAGACCCTGTACTGATAGCACAAACTTAGAATTCTGTCCTGTCTGGGTTTTGACCAGAAGACAACAATTTAAAGGCTTTCTTCTTCTGGCATGTTCCCATAAGTATTTACTTGGTTGCCACTCATTGAACTGACCTGTAAAGTCAAGGCTTGACCTTTCTTTTTGAGTCCAAGTGAGAAAGCAGATGAGATACTGGGGCAGAGCCAGATTTTACCCTCAGAGGCTGGCACAGGAGGCAGAAACACTGAGCCTGAAATCTGTGTTGGGTCTCTACCAAGCCATCACTTGTTCCACAGCCATCCCCAGACTGTCACATCATTTCAGCACTAGAAAAGAAGGGTGGTCTGACACACAAGTCATTAAAAAAAATTAAATCAATATTCCCAAGCCTCACAAGAAAAGAATGCATTTGAGAGTCAGATTTTTTTTCAAGAAGAAAGTCAAGTCCAAACGCTAGTTAGGCCTGTCTGCAGATGTGGAATTGTGCATGTAAAAATATACACAGAGACTTCTTTAAACATGAAGCCAAGGATATAAAGAACTAAATGTAATTTAAAAAAAAAAAAAAAAACAACAACAACAACAAAAAAACAAAAACACTGGTCCCTACCTAAAACATTTAGCTAACTAGTTTGCATGCTCAAAAAACATTTGTACTTACTGGGGAAACAAACAAACAAAAAAAAATTTTAAATGATATACATATAAAATTCCACTATTCCACACCCAGAAAAGGAGGGCTGTAGCTTCCAAGGTAGAAGGAAGCAAGCTTGAAAAAAATCACCCTAAAATGACAACCAAAGCGCCACAGTGATGCTACTGCTCTTAGTTTATTCTCTTAATTGAAAGCTATCAACATAATAAAATGTAGGGACCCAGACAGCTTACAGATCCTGGGACTTACATGCCTCATTGAGGGAGGATTAGAAGTTATCAACTATCAAATCACTGTCAAGCTGATATGATACTGTTCTTACCAGCCATACAATGGTCTGAGTTGGAAGGCACCTTAATAATCCAAACCTCCTCCCTGGAGCCTTCTCCAGGCTGAACAAGCTCAAGATCAAAAATATTTTAACATTTTCTCAACAAGGAATTCAACAGACAGACCCTTCCATGGTCAGTGTTTTTTCTAAATGTAGCCAGTCCCTCAGAATTACACCAGATAACACATGCTTAATCCATCTTCTTCCAGTTGTCTTTTTTCACATATATATTTAAAGATAGACTGGAGAGCTTATCTGTGTCCCAGGCAATAAGGGGTTCTTAAAAGTTCCTGCAAGATTTCCCTATAAAACAACTCTTTAGATTGATGAAAACAGAATTGAGGGAAGAAAAAAAAAAAAAAAAATCCCTTAGCATTCCTGAATTTCTCTCAGAGGATCACCTGGGCTTACCCTGAAGCCTTTGTACAGAGAGGTTATGGCCAAAAGAGAGAAATAAAACAACTGGCGTCAAAGGCATTTGCTTTTAACTGGGCTTTGGTTCCTGTTTTCCTTCCAAAGTACAAACACGATGTCTCAAAGTCTGCAAAAGGCTAACACAAGTATTCTGCTTCAGATTATGACTGAATGTTAGTGACCTGCACAATGACAAAAATCATTGAACCAGTCAAGGCAATTTGTGGTGAAAATTTACAGGGACAGAACAGAAGCATGCTCGGAGCCGTGAAGAAGCCCAGAGTCGTCCTGCTCGCCTCCAACCAGAATGGGCAAAGCTTTCCCCAACAGCCACATCAAATTCTCTGCAAACTCTGCTAAAGAATTAAATATTTAAGCACCCTGGCAAAACAAACATATCTGCATTTGAATCGCCCTGCTCGGAAGATCACAATGTTTGGAGTTCTTAATGAAGCCGTGTTTGGCAAAGTTACAAAATTACATTTAAAAAATCGACTTATTTTTCCACCGTCAATGCTCCTTTCTATGCACAATGACAAGGCTGAATCCAGTTTAAAATGCACCTGTCAGAGCTGTCAGCCATCAGCAGTTCCCTTTTGTTGTTTGGTTATGCTGGGAGGCTATTCCAGCATGTTTTCACTAAGAGGAGGAGGTGTCATCTGAATATGGCAAAACAAAACTGTGTGACTCACTCAGCAAAATCAGACAGTGCAGTTTGGAGTAAGACACCCAGCCTGTCTGAGACTGCAGACTCTTTGAGACTGAAACTATCTGGGTGCTTGTCCAGCACCCAGCTCCCATCCTGGAGCTGATTCCACTGCAGCAAAACAAGGTGATGAGAAGAGCCCTTAGAGAGCAGCACTCAGAGCCCCATGGACCAACACTTGGACAAGAGTCACAATTAACACTCAGTTTATATGGCAGAGGTGGTGAAACAGTCCTGGTGTTCAGATGGTGTGGCAAATAAAGGAATACATAATTTCCACACAGAAAATGAGGCAGCATGCAATTCCTCTGGATGTGTACAACAAAACCATTTTGTTATTTTGGCATTCGCTTGTTTTTTTCTTGCTGATAATTTTTTGACACTGTGAATCCAGGCATTTTGTACCCTGTGGCACCTCCTGGAAGGTAAAACTGTGAAACTAATGAGATCTGTGAAAGTGCTCCCTCTTTGAGAGGGAGGAAATGATTTTTGTTCTAACAGTCAAATGTTTTCCCTACCATCTGTACAACCTTTTGTTAAAACACCTTCTATACTTAAAGATCTGATTAAACAGATGGAAGGAGAAAAAAAGCTTTTGTTAAAGTTTTGGCATCCCATTTCTTCAATAAGATTCTTCCAAAAAGGTTTCAGCAAAACCAGACTTAATGTTCCACGTATTTTTAATCACAAAACTTTTGCCAAGAGGTAAAATGAAGTAAATCACAGGGCCCTGTGTAATCTTTGTAGGTCTGAAAATACATCACCACTAATCTCCTCCACAAACTACAGCAGTAGTTCCTAGAGTGTGAAGTACACCAGAGTAAATTTGGTAAAGACAGAACAAGGTACAAGGGAAGTGTCAGATATGTGGCACCTATACACCAGTCCTTACCCCTCGAGGCCTGGGCAAGCATCTGTTATTTCAGACATTCAGTACAGAAATCAGTCACAGCTGGAGAAAGACAACATTGTGACAGTGCTCTGCTGGCCCAACACAGAAAATGCAAATTAAAATACACAGCCTCTTGATAGTGTATATAAGTGCTCAAAATTCAGGTGATCTATTAATTCATTACTTTGCAAAGGAGCATTTGCCACTGTGAATCCAGGCATTTTGTATCCTGTGGCACCTCCTGGAAGTTAAAACTGTGAAACTAATGAGCTCTGTGAAAGTGCTCCCTCTTTGAGAGGGAGGAAATGATTTTTGGTGAAACAGTCGAATATTTTCCCTACCATCAACACAACCTTTTGTTAAAATACTTTCTATACTTAAAGATCTGATAAATGCATGAAACTGAATGCTGGCAATTTGCTTGCTGTAATCAGGATTAGATGTTTGCTGATTAAGCCCAGAGAGGAAAAAAAAATAAATTCAGCTGCACCCTTTCTCTTGCCATGAAAATGATCAGACATTAAAAAAATACATACATGTCAGTTCTTTGCTAAGAAACTGAGTGCCAATTAGATTGGCACAACTCAGAGTTCCTGTAACAGACTGGGAAGCTCTATCAGTCAGTATTGGCAACTCAGGCCTGACTGCCCCAGCTGGCTGGCAGCATTTAAACAAGACGGGACACAGATGTCAGGGAAGCAGTGAGCAAAACAAAATTATATCATTGAAATGCTTAATTTCTCCAAACAATTATGCTTCTAAAAATTAAATCAAAAGGAATGCAAAACCAGGAACCCCTGAACTCTAGTAGGGTTGGAAAGGAAGCCCCGTGAGCAAGGACAGCTTCAGGCACATCACTCAGCCTCCTCCTCATGGGTGCATGGAGCTCACTCCCCTTAGCCCCTTCCTCTCAGCACTCTCCTGGAGTGGTACACAGGGCCATTTATGGGGGAAAACCTTGGCAGATGCAAGACCCAAGTGCCAAAAGTCTGGACCCTTTTTATCATCAGTGTTGCCAGCAGTGGCATCTGGTTGCATTGTTGGCTCCTTGCTCATCACTCACAGGGGGGCCCTGGCTGTGGCCCTGGCCAGCATTCCTCTGAGCTGCTGCTGCTCTGGTGGGTCAGTCTGTCTTGCTAAACAGCTACCAAAAACTCTTCTCATAACTAACCCTTTCATTCTCAAAAAGGAACAGGACGAAGACAGTATTTTCTCCAAGCATGCATTCCATAATTTTTATACGCCTTGCCTAGCACCTAGGAAAGCTGACGCTCACTCTCGGGACACATATGCCAAGGCAGGACAGTTTAGCATAAAGTTTTCCTAATTAAATTCACTCTGGCTTCAGGTTGGACAGGAATGCAAAGATTGTTGCATGTCAGGATGGAGACACCTTGCTAGAATCCAGGGCAGAGATAGGTACAGGACTAGGTACATTTTTTAGTCATGTTTACCACTGCATACACATCATACACAAGCTGGGTCTCTGACTGGCTGTTTGCATGGCTAACTATAAGTCTCACACACATCAACACATTCATTTATGCTTTCAGATTTTTGTATATTCACGTGGTGCCACATGTTTTCTGAAAGCTATAGTTCCTGACTGTAAGGTGTTTGGGACCAGGAGGTTAGATCCAAAGAGACCCATTAGCATTGAAGAGCAAAGACATTTGCTGTAAACAACAAATAATTTTTTTAAAAACCTTGAAAACTGCAATTTTTTCATTTCTCTACCTCCAACCCATTTATTGTAACATGAAGTCTGAACTGCTCCTCTGTATGATGTTATAGTTATTATCTGTTAAGGTTTACTCCAACACACAGACAGCAAACTATTCACACTGATTCCTCTAGTTTTGAAATTTGTTTTAGACGTATTTTTACATCTGTGATATGAAGAAATTTACCCACAAGAAATTAATTTAATTTTTATCACACTTTTGTACTACATCTATTTCTGCAAATTTTAAGGTACTACAGTTCTTCATTGGCTTGATAGCTCCGTGATTTCAGAAAGGTCTCTGTTGAAATGTCTACAAGGTCAGGGAATCTTCAGGAGCAAATGTAGGGGATAATGCTTAAATCCCAGTAAGTGCAGAAGGGTTTGTACTTCAGCCCACGTTGATTCATGTGTGGGAATGATTATCCTCAACTTTTCAGCTCTTTGATGCATTGTATGAAAGATACCCACAAATTTTAACCAAAAGTTTTCTACATTAAAAGCACAGCCAAGCAGAGCAGCCTGGTCTTCTGGCTGTGGAGTTTTGCCTGAATATATCCCCATGTGAATACACTGCTTTGAATGATGTAACATGAAAGGACTGTCTGCATTGTGCAGAAATTTTCTGTTTCCCATTACTCATACTTGTAAATGTATCTGTTTTACAGCTCCCTAAGAAATGAACAAGTCTTAGCATCAGAAATATTCCTAACACATTTTTAAGCAAAACAAAACCAGCGAGCCATTCCACAGTTCTAAGTAATCCTTTTGTGCTTTGCAAAGGCTCACAAGCCTATATAACATTTAGATGCACTGACACAATTTCTTAGATTCCCCACACAGGTACAATTAACTCTCTTCCCACTCTGACAAGAACTTTTCCCCAGGAACCCACAAAATATGCTGCTGAGACTGCACACAAGTGCCTCAGATGCTGGAACAAGAAAGAGGTCTTCCAGCATTCAGGGACTCCTGCTTAGCAAAGAATCCCCACCCCAGCTGTGCTATGGAAAAACAGCAGTCTTCTTACATCATTTACAAATTACAAAAGATGGGCAAATAAAAAATTAATATTAAAAAAAAAATAAAAATCATAGCAAGGTGTAGCTTAGTTCTTAGACACAAGTTTGATTTCTGAGCAGTATCACTTGCCTTTGTAAGATTTAGATCTGATTGAGAAGACTACAGGACCTGACCACAGCTCAGGAATTACAGCTTGGGAGAAGAAATGTTATTGTCCAGACTTTGCCAAAATCCATTAAAAAATGGTCCTGTGTGTAAGATGATGTTTGCCATAAAAGCTTTTGCTAGCTGAGAATGTCAAACATAAGGTGGTGATTTCTACATGACATTTTTATGCTTACCAAAGCACTACATGCACTTTTAACATGAAAGCTACAATAGCCACAGAAACTGCCTTGTCTTGAACCTAATCTACTTAAAATATAGCTTTTAAAGAGAATTATACGGAAGGAGTTATAGTGGCAGATCTTCAAATTACTGTAGACTAAGCCATCTTCCTAAATGGCTTCCTTTGGGTCTTTCTGGCAAAGCTCCAGAGAGCTTCAGCTATTCAGTATCCTGCAGACCTCCTTTCTTCCTCTCAAAGCTGACAGACACCAGCACAAAAGATGCTGATAAAGATATTCCCCAACAATGAGTTGTCCCTTAGACAAAAACACAGGGCCCAGAATGCAAATGCAATTCACCAATCTGGAAAAATAACCACAAGGCAGCAGTTTCTACACTCAACAAAAGATTTCAACACCAAGTTCACATAAGTAAGGAAAGACAAATCTTTGACCTCCTCTCTGCTTTTCAAAGGATCTGTATTGAAATCTCTAGATGTGATGCCAGACACATCCCTTTTAGAAATACAGGATTACACTTGGATCCTGCAGTACCTCACACACACAGGACTGTTTCCTTTTTTACTTTCTTGTCCATCAGGGTTCAGACTCAAAATTATTTCTAATGAATCCTGGTAAATGGCTCCAGCTGCTTATAATGATACAACCCAAGAAGGGAAGCACAGTCAAAGGTGAAGTTTAACTGAAAAGTTTGATACCTGTGCTCCACTCTGCCACCTCACATCACTCAAAAGAAAATTCCCCCTCACTCCCCTGCTTGGTAAGCAGAGATGAGGTGCTTTGGTGTATAATGCAGCTTCCTAAACATCAGCAATAAAACAAGGAGCAGGAAAGTGGTCCTAAGCTCTGCAAGTCTGCCTCAAAGGGTAACCCACCACCAAGCAGCACCCATGCCACAAACATTTTTCTCCTCTCTGCAGAAACCTTGACACTGCAGGGCTGAAGAACAGGGAATCTCAGATGAAATTGGGTAGTGCCGGAGTGGCAAACTCTCAAGAATTGAACCTCACAAGGAGCACAGCCTGGGAGTGGCTCCTCAGGAGCCAAAGTGGGAATCCACCTCTCCCAGCATGCGTGGCTGTGTGGAGATGGATCACTCATTCTCTAGCCATGACTCACTGCAAGACCTGTGCTGAGCATCTGCTACCTCTGCAAGTAGACTGAGGAAGACAGTGGCAGGCTGTAACCCACCAAGAGGCCTTCCAGGGAAAAAGCTGAACATATGGACCCTAGTAGCTCCCAGGGTGGTCTGCCCTTGCACCAGAAATGCAAAGCTGCACATCTCACAGCACCATTTCATTTGTTTATAGGATATAAATCTAATAATAATCTTTGTTTATAGTACATCACAGCAAGCAAGATTAAAATAAGCCTTGATGACCTTAAAGACTCATTTTCATCACATGTAGTATTGAAAGAGTAAAGCTGCATAAAGAAGTGTGACAAAAAAGTGGAAAATCATCTTGAGAAGCCAGTCCCACTCTCCTGGCTATCAAAGATGGCTTGCAGCTTCTGCTGTTAATGCAGCTGGAAAGGACACACTCTGCTTGGTTTCTGAGACCAAAGACAGTCACTGAGTCCTTATTACATTTAGTTGTGGATGGCATCAAAACCAACAAAGCCCAAATACTGGAATAAAACCAAAAGCTGTACCATTCCTCCCATGCTGTCCTAGTTAATTAGCAGACCCACTCTAAGTTTTTCTGCTGAATTTCGTCTTTTTGGCACTTTTCTAAATTTTTTGTCTGTAGCTACCCCTCAGTAGCAGTGGTTATCATGAAACATTGCTCACAACAGTTGCTGGGAGCTGCGTGCAGCCTGGTTTGATGCGTTTTGTATGGCAGTTGTGTTTTTATTTTAAATGGAAGCAGAAAGATAGTTATAACCGGAACATCCACAGTAAAAGGGGGTCACACTAAACATGCCAGACCTGTCTGGGCAGGTCTAATTTAAACACTAGCCTTTTAAGAACGGGACTGTCTTTGAATGAGATTTCTTTGTACTTCTGAAGACAGCACACACCCTTTTCCTGCTGCTTGATTAAACAACACTTGCCCAATGAATAGATCTTGATCAGGAATAGAAAATGCATGGAGCTGTCCTGGGGAAAATGTGCTCAATCCTTTCCCAGACCCACCTGTATGAAGACACGTAAAGCTATGCTGAACACACTGACCTCCCAAGTCAGTCCTCACACAAATGATCATCTGCTCTGTCAAATGTCTGGGCCTTTAAAGTATTTCTTTAATGCATTTGAACGTAATAAACCACTAATGGTAGCAGAAGCCACTCACAGGAAAGCCATACTTTTAGACTTGTCTTTGTTCTGTGACTGTTCTTGGATCCTGTTTCATGAGATACTGGAGCCCAAGTTCCACCATTACAGCCACAGCAGAAGTCATATATCAATGCTCTGGTGCATATATCACTGCTCTGTCTCAAAGAAAGGGATCCTCCCTTGCTAAAAATAACCTTGCCTTTGCTGCAAGAATAAATATCCTTCCTCTTGTTCCCACTCACCCATAAAAGCATAAGTCAAAGAGAGCAAAGCAAGTGAGTGCTAAGGAGAAACTGGTTTTCATATACAAGGTGAATATTAAAAGTTTACACTACTCTGCTTCAAGGTTTTTTTTCCCCTATATTAGGAACTGACTTCTGCAGTTAACTGCTTGGAAATGCATAAAAGTCATGAGCAGAAAGCATAAATTCAATAGCACAAATATATCTTCATTAGGTTTTGACTTTTAAAATTACAAATGGACTTTTAAAATTACAAATGGACTTTTAAAATTACAAATGATAAATGAAAAAAAATCGATCAAAAGCAAGAAAGCTTGCTGCTTAGGACAGACCTGGATTAACTTTGTTCTCTCCTCTTCTACTCCTGAATTACCTGGGGCAAATCATCCTGCTCCCATAGAAATCAGGGTAAGCTGGGTTCTAAGTCAGACTTGGATATCTCAGCTCTCACTAATCTCAAGATTTAACTGCTTCAACACATTTGAGAAGTGAAGGCCTCAGTTCCATTGGAAAATGGAATGAAAAGCACTTCTCTACCTCAAAGTAATGTCATGAGGATAAATGTATCATAGGTTGTAAACCACATGTGCCTGTACATACTGTACATGGACAATAGTTAGGTCAGCCTGGCCCTCATTTCCAAAGGGTGATTCAATTCCAGAAGGTGCTTGCATTCATTTGGAAGGACAAGACATGACTCAATGGATCAAAGTGTTTTATCAGTACTGAAATCAGCATCTAATGTTACATTCTGAATTCATTTCTGAAAGTTCATTTACATATTAGAGCTTTACATGGCTAGTATTAGCTGAAACTAGACCCACTTGACAGGCAGAATAGTTAATTACCTAATTATGAAATTTCTGCAGTTGCTCTGGTAAACATTCTACAAAATGGAAGTCACTTTTGCAACCTTATTTTTTTTCTACTTCGTGGTGTGTTGTATCCTCTATTTTTTTAAAAGCTTAAGGAGATAACCTGGGGGGGGGGGGGGGGATGAGAGGCATTTCTCATTGCAGCCAGGCACTCAGCTCTGTACAGAGCAGAGGACAGAAAGTTTGACCATGCTGTAACAGCAACTGGATTTTAACTAGTACTCAAAAATTTATATCCTGCTATATAAGCATCTGCTTGCCCCTTTGGATAGCAAATAAGGATTGCTCTGCAAAAAGAATTCTTTACAGCACTTTATCCAGCTAGGCCCTTGTCTCCTGCTGCTTAGACAAACACTTTTCAGTTTATGTAAATAGTTGGTGGATCAAATTTCTCCAGCTGCCACACCCAACCAACCTGAATCACCCAGAGAAACATAAAGAGAGTCAACTTCTATGCGTGGCTTTTTTACCAAAGTACACAAGAGTTGCTATGTTACCCTTTTTTCTACTAGCAAACAGATTTTTCATTCTGAAAGAATTTTTCTGTGTATCAACCCTATGCATAACGCTTGTTAAAGTTTGATCTGATTAAGAAGAGGAGCGGTGGGTGTGAAACAAAGCAAAATAAATGCTCAAAACGCGCCTGAATTCTGGACTTCCCGTTGTTACTCCTCAAAAGGAGCCAAATTCCTGCAACTACCATTTTGCAGGACAGGAGGGCTGTGCCACCTGCATGGGCAAGCACAAAGGTCATTAAGAAAAATCTGTATGAATCCCAAGGGTTCATCTATGTGAACTTGCCTGTTGTCATTAATTGGTCTTGCTTTTCTAGAAAGATCAATACAAGGCAAGGCCACCTGGATCAGTTGTAATTACACCTCTGTAGTTAAAAAAAAACCCAAAACAAAACCAAAATATGGCTAAGCCAGACCGCAAGCATTCCAACACCACGCTATTTGCACAACACAGCCAAACACGCCTGGTGTTTGGTCACCACTCTGTCCTGTCTGCTCCCCTCCTTTAGCACCCAGGAGTCCTTCACCCTGTTTTAAACCAGAGGAAAACTTTACCAAGGCTTCCAGCTGATACCTTGGGAAACCCAGAAACTGTTTCTAAAGCAAAACCTTGTTTTCAGGCTGAAAGGAAGAACTAGGGGGATGTTTCTTTTAGCACTGTGCTGTCTCAAAAGCCTTATTTCTTGTCTAACCACTCAATCTCTGTGCCCTCAGACTTCCCTACTACTGCCTTTAGCTACTGGCAAGCAAATCCAGATTAGGACAATCCAAGTGGTCCCAGAGATCACCATTCTTCAGCCCAGTTCATCTGGACCCTTGCCCACACCTCAACCATGTCCTTAATCCTAGCCCAGCCTCTGCTTCACAGCTGCTGTTGAAATTCAAAAGGGCTCTGAAAAACAAAGCACTGAGGTCTGACTTCTCTATGGAAACCTGAATGTAATCCCTGCTATGTCAGTTGGAAACTTTAGGTAAATTGCAATCAGATACAAAACACTCAAAAAGCAAAACTCAACTACCAGTTTCATTGATAAAAGAGAGGGAAATTTGACATGGTAGAGCTATTCCTACTTACTGGCCATTAGAAATCAAATTATGTACATGAATTACTTTGTTAGGGTTTGATTTATTGCAGGTGAACAATGGTGCTGTTGAGTCAGCTTCCTTCATAACATAGCACTCATACTGAAATATTTTCTGTTTGTTTAAACTCTTTATAGAAATCCTTACAAAGTTTCAAACAGTTGTAGTTAAACAGTTATAAAGACAAATACATTTCCAACTGTTACTCCCTTCCATTGCTCTTCTAATGTTTTTGGTGATCTTTATGCATGATTTTTTATGTGAAGTATACTTAATTTGTCCCATAACCTCTCTGAATTTTGTTTAATTCATTTTACTGTTATATAAAACTAAGACTGGTTTTGACCAGTCACAGTACTCATAAGCAATGTAGAGCATAAAATGTGTTGTGTGGATTGTAAATCACTTCAAGGTGTATTTTTCATTTTCGTTGAAGGTGCAAGTCCCAGCTCTTTTTAGATTATTTGTATGAGAGATCTTAGCACTATTATACTTTGAAACATTGTGCTAAGCAGAAAACAAAGCTTCTAAATCTCAACAACTTTTTAAAAATAATAATAATAATAAAGCAAGGTGTTCAGTAATTATCTTTTCTTAGTGTGAAGGACCACACTCATTAAAAAGCTTAGATTTCAATTTCCCAAAGTAGCAGCCATGACTAAAACATCCAGAAAGCTGCTTTCCCCCCACCTTTTTCTTTGTGCTTTTAAAGAGTACCTCAGTTTTCATGAAATGTGCTTAAGGTAACGAAGACTGATACAGGTGGCACCTAAATACACTTGCCAAGGGTTTCTTAAAAGGTTTTTTTCCCCAAGATGTGCCTTGGGAAGCAGCATAATGGTGAAAGATCATATACATTTTAAAGTCAGAAACCCATGGCAAGACCCATTCTTCAGGATAAACAAAAGATTGTTTTGGTGGGTAAGTCCTCTCTCTTTTGCCCTTTTTTGAGAAAGGGGCATAAACTCCTTCAAAACCAAAGAACAGGAAAACAATCCCCACACAGTCTTCCCCCCAAAATAAAAATTAACATCTCCAGTTAGATCCCAACTATAAAAGCAGTTGTGATCTATGCCTGGAATCACTTGGACTTTGGGGTACACTTGGCAGCTTTTTGGGCATGAGAAACCTGACCTTTTCCAGAGTCTTTCCTTGCTGCATGTTGAGTGATCAGGGAATTAACCAGGGGGAATGATGAGAAAAGAAAAGGATGCACCAGGGGAAGAGGAGGTATCTAAAGAGATCTGTAAAGAGAGAAGAAGGCATAGGGTGGGCAGGGGTCTGAAAAAATGCAGATGGCTGCTGGGTAGCTCATGCAGGAGGCTGCTGGTATGGTGAACACTGTAGGACTTGGCACGAGCTGTAAATTAACTGATGTGATACATAAATCCCCAGCAAAACTGATTGCACACACCCCGCTCAAAAATGTAAGTAAACAATAATTCTTGTCCTTTTTATATGTATTACTTCAAGCTCAAGCATGCTTTAATCCTTCATTTTATTTGATATCATTTACCTTATCCAATACATATAAAAGGATATGTTCTCCTTCTTAGACTGCCTTCAACTTTCTATGAAACTAGATTTAAGGAGTAGCCAATATTTGCACAGCAGATAATACCTAAAAGGAGGCTCCCCTGTCTAGATAGTCAAACTCACATTTTAGGCCTTCAATATAGAATAAAGCATTGTATGGTTAGAGACTCACAGTCTGACTTCAGCCATATATTTGATATTCCTTGCATGTGTCCCTCGTGTCTGAAAACTAAGGACTGTATGCCAAAAAGTCATTCACTTTTCAGATGTGACATGTCTAGAAACACCCCCATCTTTGAACAAAAAAAAAAAAAAAAAAAAATAAAAAAAAAAAAAAATCAGGAGTATTGCACACTTGTAGAGCTTTCAAACAGTTGTAAGAAATACAAGTCTATAAAGTCCTCTATACTTCAAACAAGAATAGAGGGACTGACAGGGAACAGAAAAGTGGTGGAAAACAGGGAAAGTAGTTAAACAAATGAGCCTGGAGAACTGGGTTCTGTGCCTGACTCCACCTCAGGTGCTTCTTTTGGTCTTTGGCACCTCACTTATCTTTTCTGTCTCTGTTCCTTTAATGTTTTTAAGGAAAACTCACAGACTAAAGGATGAGCTTGTAGAATTTACAGACCACCACTAAGTGCAGTAAAAGCATCTCTGTTACACTTTAAAAAAAAGTGGAGATTAGGATGATGGGACTGAGGTGTCACCAGTGTTCATGTTTGACATTGCTCCTTTATTGCAAAGTCATTGAATGAAACCTATATTGCTGTGGCTTTAAGGGCCTTATTCTGTCTTCTCACCTGCTCTTCTATGAGTATGACTTCTAATCTCATGAGCTTGCAGAATCATGCATAATGGCAATTAAAGTGTGACATAGTGCTGAATGGGACCTTTGCCTCTCTATCCACTTATCACCACATTATCTCAATGTGTCCCTAATTTTCTGCTTTTATTTCCTGCAGGCTGAGTTAGAGTGTGGACTGTGTGTGTTTTAAATGAAGATCCAGCTACTTACTATCTGAATATTGTTACTTTAGAGAAGTTTGTGCTGCATTTCAAGGTTCATTTGTGATTGTGATCTTTGTCAGCAATAGTGTTTTATATATATTCAAATAAAACTTAATAGCTATAAAATGCACAGCAGATGTTTTAAGTACTTTACTTAATCCCTTTAATACATTCACACTTCATAAATATTTTCATGCCCTAGAATGAATCCCATCATATCTAGTTTATTTCATCACAGCAGTATTCAAGTTGCTGGAATGTCACAGTTGCTTACTTTTTTCTCCCATCTTATAAAAACACAATTACTTGTGTATAACCAAAAAGAAAAATGTTGCCTGTGGAATGGAAGATGACTGTAGATTTCAACCAGTCATCTTTAAGGTGATCTAAACTCTCAGTGTAAATGGAATTTACGAGTAGCATTACATGACATTCATGGAAGAAACTCTGCATTACTGTTGTGTATACAGTTGGAAAGCTGAGTTGTCTCCTTAGCAGATATCCTGCAGAACTAACATTTAGGGTTAAATATTCCTGCAAAAGATCCATTACTCTGCTTGACTGAATTCCAGGAGGTATTACTCTAACTTCTCAGTATCCATTTGGCCAATATTCTAACCCTGTGATGAAGCAGAACTTCTAATATCTTGGCAGTGTTTCTGATGGGAGTACTGAAGGGTCATTTGGAAGAAAAAAACCAAACAAAAATAGTCCAAATTTATTTTCAAATTATATTTTCTGGGCAAACCCACCCAGTGCTGTCCCTCCAAGCTCAAAAGATTGAACACAATGATCCATGATGCCAACCATGTCCATTGTTTCAAGCATAGGGCAGCTCACCCACCTGTAAGAGATTTTTCATACTGGTTCTTGCTTTTAATACAGTTGAGATAAAGGTATTTTCTACACAAATTTCTGTATTATATTGGCATAAGCTGAAAAGTCTGCTTGGTGGGGAAATCTGTCATCCAATGTTTAAATTGAAGGTAGAGGAACAGACACTGGAACATCCTTGTGTTCCTCTCAGCAGCAGGGAGAGCAAACAATTTGCTACGAGAGCATTTTATGCTGTCTAAT
This sequence comes from Heliangelus exortis, assembly GCF_036169615.1. Classification (NCBI taxonomy): domain Eukaryota; kingdom Metazoa; phylum Chordata; class Aves; order Apodiformes; family Trochilidae; genus Heliangelus; species Heliangelus exortis. The sequence continues at coordinate 6,906,946 of NC_092437.1, forward strand.
GTTTGTGGGTGTCTGCATATATAAAAAACCACTTCATACTGTGGCTGAATGACTTTTTTCTCCTTCATATTTGGATTAGCTCCAAAGGCAGGATTATAACTGCTCTTTGCTAAGCATCAAATATTAACTATCGCTACTTCATAAAAACCCTGCACCAATGCATTTAACCAGTTTATTAGCCAGGAAGATGATATTTTCATATTTGCTAGCCTGGAGCTTCACTAAAATTGAGATCAACTGAGTACAACTATCACAATTATCAATTTTCATTCTTGGATAACAGCTTGAAATTGCCTTCAGGAAAAAGGAGGGTCCTTTGCTTTGGATGCAAAAAAAAAAATAATTTAGATATAAAATTAACTACTCTTTCTTCCTCAGGGTAATAATGTGGGTAAGCTCACTAAAATTATTCAACAACTTTACAGGTTGCATCCCTATTTGCTTTAGCTTTTAGGTTGATAAATTAGTAAGTAAAAAAAAAAGCTGTCAGGGATATTAAATTGCATTCTCAGCCTGCACTTCTACCTGTCCTATACTAAATTACTTCCTGCAGCCAACTGAAACTTTACTGAGTGGGGAAATTTCAAGTATCTCCAAAAAATGCCTCCAAAACTCTGAGGCCAGATATTAGATCACCCTCTGGATACAATACATTTTCAATCCAGACTTAAAACCTCATTATCAAAGAGGTTTAACATTAATTGAGGAAACAATAGTTTTGCTTAACCAACATTATAGAGGTGGAAATATTGTCATATCCACTGCTGAATGCTTGGTGGTCACAGAAATTAAGAGTTTTAATCCCATGAAAGTACTGGCAAACAGGTGAACAGTCTCCTAAAGCTTCTGGGCTCTGTTTCTTTCCATGAACCTGACACAAATACTGGGAAGATCTGGTGGCTCCATCCTTCAGCAGACTTTTGGCTTGGCATTTTCCTGATTCCTCAGAAATCAGAACAAAGATTTTATGTACTCTGTTTCAGAAAGCTCCCAAAGGAAAAGAAAATTAACTATGTCAGTATTCCAAATAGATTTTTATGTCAAAATGGAAGAATTTAAAAAATGGAATTGTTCTCTGCCTTCCTTCCCTCTACCTATTTTTCTATTTTAAAATGCCAGCTTGTTTATTTGGATGCCAAATAAAGATTCTTACATCAGTGGAGGAAAAAAAAAAAACACCACTCTTCTTAAAATAAAAAATCCTTTTGAAGATTTTTCTCTGAACATATACTTAACCATTTTTAATCCATCCTACCAACCACAGTGAAGCCAACACATGCAAACCCAACACTGAAGTAATGTCACCTCTGGATTGCTTAAAGCTGTACAAAGATTAAAGCACCTCAGTTCTACCTTGCTCAATCTGCAAGATTGCAAACTCCTGCTTTAAGGCACGTGTGGTACCACATCTCATGGGACTGTGTATCCCAGGAAAAGGTCAAAGGGACTGACATCTTGTTGAGCAACATTTTCTATGATTGAGACAAATGGAACATCAGATCAAAAAGGAGTAGGTTGAGTAAAGGCTCAGCTTGATATCAATTTGAAGACACAAAAAAGACAAAGCAATTTCGTCAACAAAAAATTAACCCACATAGATAAGAGATGGTGAAACTACTTCAAGATATGCTGATAAACTACTTCAAAGTGTTGAATTGTTTATAAAATTAAATCTTCTAGTGAATCTGGAAAACATTTTTAAGTGAAAACATTTCCACAATAAAGTGTACCATTTGTAATTTCCAGACAAACTTTCACAGCTTCTTGGTTTTGTAACCAATTTTCTTTCTGAAGTTTTAACTGCGTTTGAAACAGTTGATACTGAAACAATATCACAGAGCATTTTAATTATGTCAAAATAACTGCTTTCAAGGTTTTTGTTTTTCACATTTTCCACTTTCTCCTGACTGAAGACAAAACCAAAAACAAACAAAAACCTCCTCAGATCCACCACATAATTTGGTTGTCCTCTACAGTCTTTCACGCTGCACTAACACAAAGGGGGCAGGCATGAGCATTGATGTGTGTATATATATTTATTTTTTTTACCTCCGTGCCTATGGAAGACAGCATCCCACACCTCTAAAGAACCTAATAGGAAAGTAAAAACTTTCCCACAGGTTGGGGTGCGCCACGTCAGCAACTGCTTGAGTCTGTGCCTTGTTTCCAGTTTACGTGGTTGCAAAATGACACACACGACATTTTGGAGGTGGGAGACAACTGGAAAGTAAAAATTCAAATTCTTTCTGATATTAAAGTCTGGGTGCAGACAGCAACCGAAAGAGATGTCTGGATCTACAGACCTAACTGTTTATCTTGGCAGCTACGCCCCAATTAGTGCTCAATGGCAGAGAGCAGTTTCCTTCCCAGCAATATGCCAAATGCACTTCTTGCTGATTAAGCTGCATGGGTGAGAACAATTCCACCATGTTCAACTAGAAGAATGAGTGGCACCTTCGGGAAGATTATTCATAAGGGGAGCTGCTAAGCTGTAGCCCAGCAGGGCTTTCCCTCCCCTACTCTGCTTTAATCAAGAGTACAGGGCAGCAATTAGAGCCACCTTCAACAGCTGCTCCTGTACCATTGAGAAGCCACCATCCTGCTGGGACTCTGAAACACTGCTCTTGGACTGCAATTAACACGCTGCTAACAGCTCTCTTCCAGATCAACAAGCTATAAGCACACTCAGAAAAAGACATTGAGCAGGTTCATTTCCAGTCACAAAGATAAGTTGCAGCAAGCCAGAACAATAGTGTACTTGGCAAAGAATTGCTTGGGAATCTCTTTAATGACAAGGATATCCCTGTTGGTAGTTCACTCACATTTAGCAGTGGTGACAACATCAAGGAAGTATCTGGATAAAACTCTAAAGACCTTGCACCTGCTATGGTACACCTGACACAATGATAATATGTTCAGATACTGAATAATCTATAATTCATTCCTTTGCTGGAGTAGTCAACTTATTCTGCATATGTCGTAGCAAAAGAGGCAGTGTGTTCCCATCCCCAGTTTTTGTAGGAATCAGTCCACTGATTCATTTTGCTCCTGTGAACACCTTGGCCACAGGAGATCGGAGTATAACAACTACAGTCCTGTCTACGAAGAGCATTTCCATGACAGTAATTTCCCAGAACCATTTATTTTGTCAAGTCTTCTGTGTCTGGAAGCACAGATACACTCAAGCTTTTGTAGACTAACAACCAGCATATGAAACTGAGCTCAGCATTAGGGCTCAGGCCCCTCTAGCTACCTGCAAATGTAGAGGAAGTTCAGGATTACTTGTACATAATTGTGGAGTTGGGGGAGCCAGCCCAGCATTTGACTTTTCCTTTGGTTCAGATTTCCCTGCATATAGAAAGAGTGGGTGGATATGGCAAGACATACAGTATTTATATATCAGCTGATGTCACATCTGAATGCAATTCTAGATTTACTATTACAACTCTTCCTTCATCTAGGCAATAACTACCTGCCTGCTAAAAGGCATCAGATTCTTTTATTGTTAAAATGAAACCGGACCTGGTACCCTGGGGCAACTGATTTCCATCTCCAAGTTCATATGGTTTTTCTTGCTGACAAGACTGGTTTGAAGGAGAGCCAAAACGCCAGCGGCGGTTGCCCTTGCTAAGAAGAACCTTGAAAGACGTTGGGATGATTGTTAATAGAGTACGTACAGCCCTGCACACAATTTTCTACAATAAGCTGGAGGATTATAACTGTTTCCCCCAATACTGCAAATAGGATTGATGTCAGGAGGATACAGGAGGCAGTTTGTGTCCTGTTGTGGAGGAGTTTGCAGGAAGCCCGTGTCTCCCAAGTGTCCTCCCCAGCTGGCTGTCCCTCAAACTCAGGAGGCACTGGCAGGTTGGCTACACATGCAGGTCACAGGTTTTCATGGGATCTAAGGGCTCTTTTACACAAAAGCAATCATAACTTTGTGCATTTTGCTGGTGCCTGTGCCATCACCTGACCTGTCTTCTGAATGTAGGGCTTGATGCTTTAGTTCCACAAAAGAGTCACCAGTTCTAAAGTGACTGAAGAGCTGGAAACTCTGCTATTCAATAATTTTAGGAAATTTTAGAATACTAATACTGAACTTTTGGTGTTTCTAGAGCTATTTTCACACACTTGTGCTACATTGCCATGTGATGCACTATAACAACACAAATACCCAACTCTCCTCTACAGAACATAGTTATAAATTTTTCAGACAACATATGTGATCCTGGAGGAGTATCCTGCTTAGCTCATCTTCTCTGCTTTCCCTGCATTCAGTGGAACTGGATTCTCAACAAAGTCTCTGCATTTTTCATAACGAAACTGCATACCATGCTCACCTAAAACTAGGCTTACATGTGAGCTCCAGTTTCTCTTACAGGACAATGACAGTTAATTTTTTTTCTTACTACTGAATTGTTGCATTTGCAGCAGTTCCTAGGCAGAGATTTAATATGGTAGGTTGGCCTGTGCTAAGTGGTTTCTCTGAATAATTGCGCCAGTTCCAGTTTTTCTGGACTTGCTGCATTTTTCTACATTTTGCAAACACTTAAGGAAAAAAAAAATTATAAAAACAAAAAACCCAGAAAAAACAACGGCAGCTACAGAAACGTTTAGGCTGCTGGGCAGCCCAAGGAGCTTCTGGCCCATGGCATCAACCAGTGGCCTGGGCGTCTGTATGGCTGTCTGCCCTAAAATGCTTCAACCAGTGTCACCTCTTCCAGGGCCAGGGATTCACACAGATGCAACTTCCTTGGCCACCCAAAAAGCATCTACTGTGCTTAGCTGAAAGCTAAGGTGACATGGGAACACCTGGGAGGACAGCACTGCTTTGTCTGAGTTCCCAGCAGTGCCTTCTCCTATGGGCAAAAGGCTGCAATTGTTTCTTAGGCATCCTTAGTTCCTTCAGCAGTCTTAGAAGAACTACAGGTCTTGCACCAGTCATTACTAGAATTCATACATTTTTTCAATTGCTCCATAAAAATAGACAAAAAAGCAATTTGTTAGATTCAGAGATTTAATGCAGTCTATTGCAGCCCAGCACGTGCTTCTCTCCCTGATAACCATATTTTTGTAACAAGCTCCCATAGAGCTCCCAACCTGCTGAGGAAACCATGAGTTCAGCCTCCTAGCTCCCTAGAGTCTCTTTTCACCTTTCACTTTGAGGGTCTGTAAAAGAGCTGCTAAACAATGTGGGATTTTGAAAGAAATGACAGTTCCTCTTACCAGAGTGTTTTGGATCTGTATTTATGTAAATAATCTGTTAATAGATAGCAACAGATGGCTCTAAACTTAGCAACAGCATAGATATAGCAAGTGTTGTTTCATCTGATCTGAGGTGGTTGATGGAGCCATTTGTTTACTAGTGCACATCCACAGTGCCCAGAGCATTGTCTGGGTGCTCTTGTATTACAGTTTGTAAAACTCCAAATCAAAACAGGAGGTGAGCTGATTGTTCTTCAGAGCTTTGCCTGTGCAACAATAGGGTTCTGGCTGCATCACTAAGTATTCAAAACAAAGCAAAAAGAATCAAAATAGCAAATTTTCATAGCTGTGAATTTTCACTTCTGTTCATCCACACATTAAGATTACAGAGCTTCCCCATGTTTTTACTACTGTTTACATAACTGAGGGTAAAGTGACAAGGAGGCAACCATAAGGACGTTCTGGAGACATATTAGACATGTTAATGTTAGACATTAAAATCACATCAAGAAGTTACAGTTTTATATGTGCTGGCAACCCTAGATGGTCTTGTTTTATTTATTCCATCAGAATAGGATAGGTGGACATCAAGGCTTCTTTTTTAGGGCAATCCAAAACTACATATAATTGATTTATAGGCTTGACCTGTAATTTCCTCTCTCAGTTCTCCAATCACTTGCCACATTTCTGAGAGTCACAAAGAAGCACATCCTCCTGCACTGTGGCATCCCAGCTCCATGTGCCCAGCACAGAGTCATTCTTTCCACCAAGAGCTGGAACTACCACACACACTCAGACACTGCCCAGGGCACAGTGCAACTGTTGTACTTCTAACAGACACAGAACAACTTGGGTACCCCTAGTACAAGTATGATAAACACAACACCCCCAACAGTGCTTTCTAGAGTATGGAGAGCTAGTCTGGACTGCACTATCATTCAGATACTGGTATATATGCCTCTCAGAAGATCAGAGATTCAATGCAGCTATGCTACAGACAGACTTGCAAAAATAGCCTTGCTTACCTACCAGGTTCAACTTTTAAATGAACACACTTCCAAAAGCACAGACATGCAGACATCAGAGGCACCCAACTCACAGGCTCCATTACTGGAGCTACCAGATGCAGATAGCTGTGCAAGACAGGCATGCACTGAAGACTGATGTGCAAAGTGTGCACACCAAGTCACTGCAGCTGGAGGGGACACAGTCACAGCAGCCACAGACTGAGTTCAGCTTTGTAGTTTTGCTGGTGTCTCAAGCAGGTCTGACAGCACTGCTCTCCTCTCTCCATCAGTGGCACTCCAAACAGCTCCAAATCAGCCTTGGTGGGGAGCCAATCTACCAACTTGCTCATAAGTTGTGAATTAATCTAGCATTACTCAAACCAAAAATAAAAATCAGGTGCCAGAGTACTCTAAAAACTAATATTAACTTGAGCCTATTCCAAATGTCCCAACCATAGTGCCACAAAAAACTTTCCTCACTCACTTTAAAGAAAGACCAGTGAGTGAGTCCTCAGTGAGTGGCTTCAGCCCCTCTCCTACCTACTACTCTCCCCTTAGTGTGCTTTGCTGAAGATTATTCTTCAGGGTCGAGGACACATCTTGGAACCATCTCTCCATCCATTTCAACCTTGCACTTTCCACAGGCAACACCAAAACAACTGCGTGCAGCACCCCACACTCTGCTCCTTCAGTGCTCTCCTCTCTGTCCTTGGCACAGTGACATTGACAGCTGTATTTCAGATGCCAATGGGGATGGATGTCCTCCTACAGCAAGACAAATTGGAAGTGGCATGTGGAGGATGATTGACATCTCATGTAAGTTCTTATTCTGTCAAAGCTTTGCAATGTTGTTAGTTGTCAAACCCAACCACCCTGCCACCCTTTTGCCACAATTCTACATGATGCCCAGTGTCTACCAGGCTTTTCAGCTGCTCCCAACAATGTTGTAAGATCCTTTCCCAGGGTTGTATGTAAACCTCCTGCATAGCCTCAAGTCGTGCAGTCTTGTGAAAGTTCATTTGCTTTGTAGAGATGCCACAAAAATATTTTTGCTTGGTAGATTTATAAAAGAGGCGATTCTATTAAATTTTAAAAAACGTTGAAAAAATATAAAAATTAGATCTCAGGCAAGAATTGTTCATACACTACACTAAACTGCATTTAATGGGCAAGACTAAGCTGAGAAAAAAATATATCAGATTTTGATTTCTCTCTTTGCAGTTTGGAGCAAATTCACCTCAAAGTTTAGCCAATACAGGATCTGCTAGAGCAGTTCAGCTGCCACTCACAGCAGTCCTGCATCCTGACATTCACACAGCCCAATTCTGGCAACGTGCAGATAGACACCTCACAGTACCCTGCTACAGAATCACCACTCCACAACAGGGGAAAAAAAAAATATTTAAAAGTCACTCTCATTCATCAGCTGGATGAAGTTTTACTTCTGCCCCAGAGGAGAAAGATTCACATCCTTCCACAAAAACAACTGTTGTCAGGGAAGGTTTTAATTTTTTGGATAATTTTTTATGTAATCAATTTGAATGCTTACATCATATAGACAACTATTGCAGAGATAATTATTAAAGCATATAGGCATTTTTCTGGCTTTCAAAAAGTGGGGTTTTTTTATGATCTTACAAGGTTTGTTTCATGTGCATTTAGCAGAGCCAGCTTCTGCTATCACTGGTGACTTCAACAGTCTTGTGAACTCATTAAAACAAATCTAAAGATCATCTCCAGTAATAAATTGAGGTATAATATGCCAACAAGAGGGAGAACAGAGCCTTGGAGAGGCAATCGACAGTGGAGATATCCTGTATTGAGTTTTCTCTGCTGGAATCAAAATGCACATCTAGCAGGCTGTCACTCAAAGGTGACTCCTCTGTATGACAGCATGAACTGAACCATGCCTGTTCTGTGCTGCACAATAAATTGTATGTAACCACCAAGAATGTCTTCACGCATGGATTAGGAGAAGGATTGCACAAGTTTAAGGTGCTACTTTGCTCAGCTGGTGAGACCTCATCAAGACCCAGGGCCAGCTGCATGTGGTACTGCCTTGCCAGCATCTGCTAAACTGCAAGCAATCAAGTGATATCACAGGGTTGTGGCATTTATCCACACCCCATTCATAACTGCACCCATCTTGCTCCCAGTGTGGCAGCAAAGAAAAACAAACAAACCTGGAACATCACATTACGTGGGCTGGAGGAGTGTGTTCTGAGTGATGGAGCAATTGCTAAAGAACCAGGGGTTATTTAGCAGATGGCATTTCAAACCTGAGTAGCATTTTCTGCCTTTGGAGAAATCAATCACTTGAGTCATGTTAGCAGAGTCCTACATCCTGACACACCAGCTCAGGCGAGTATAAACTGTTCAAACACAATCCACATTTTTCTTTGCAGAGGCCAGGCTGGACTGCTGCTGGGTCCAGTTAATTCACCTGCACCTCTCTCTGGTACCACCTGCAGGGAACAGCACAACTTGGGGTTGCCTTTCCGTGGGCCACAAAACACTCTGTTGCAAAGCTTCACACATACTTTTTCGTATTATAACCATACGAATTCTATTAAGAGGGATCAGAAGAACAAAAATAATGAAGGGAACACAGAAGTCTTATCATTAGCAAAAGATTTCGTCAGAAAAAACACCTACAAGTCAGGGCAGGAACTACACCTTGCTTTGTGTTTGGAACGCAGCTTGTGCCTCCTCAGTACTAACACAGTGCAAATATTTAGTTATTTACTGAAAGAAGAAAAATAAATTTTGTTCTGTGATTGCATAATCAGAATTCCAGAAGCTCAAAGATGGTTGAATTAACACATTTTTTAATTTTAAGAAGCTTGAGTCAAGAAATTCTGTCCACTACCACCTAAATATTGTTATTTTGGACCTCACTGCTCAGCACATGGGGCAGATGGTGTTTGGGGAACAGGAATCCTCTCCATACCTGGGATATCCCAAGCCTAATTTACCACCTGTCATTGAAAGGTTTTGGTTTTTTATTTTCATTCTGGGGTCCTCTTGTTTCTTTTTGTTGTTGGGTTGATTGGTTGTTTTTTTCCATAATAGCTGGAATACAAAGGAAAAGACCAAAAATTCTCAAGGATGAGCTACTTCTGAATGCCCTGCTGGAAATGCCAAAGCCAAATTTACTTAAAAGGACATTCAGTATTTTTATGGCATATAAGATACTCAGTGAGAAATTCCCCAGACTTCACTCAGAGCCATGACTACACAGTAATTCCCAAATGAGAAGTCAGGACCTCAAAGTGAGGTGGCCAGAAACACTTTATCCATTTGACAAGTTCTGGCCAGAGATGAGAGTAGGCTGGAAATGAAACTTAAAAGTCAAAATTCTTCCTAACATTTAATAGTCTGAATTTTTTGGTATCACCACCCCATCTAAAAATTACAAAGGCATCAACAAGTGTTAAACAAGCTTCTCCACAGGTCCCTTCTGTACCTGAAGAGATGACTGAGTTTACCTATTTCAGGATCAAATTAGGTTTCATTAATCAGTAGCAGAAAAAGCCTTCCTTCAGCCCATCTGTAGCTGCAGTGCTCTGAGCACTGAAGAATAATACCCTGATGATTTTCATGATACCCAGAACCATGCAAAAGGTAATCAGAGTTTTCATCTAGCTGGTTCATTAGCAATGGCAGAGAAGATGATTCAGTCAAAGCTTTATTTCCCATGACCTGAGAATTTACTATTCCCAGCAACTGTCAGCTGCAGCCCTGATTACTAATTACTAAATGTGTATTTCTAAACGAGGACAGATTCTCTCCAATAAGCATTCTTCTAGTTGGAAACTGAATACCAGCCACACAAACATCTGTATGTGGCCTATATCAGTTATAAGGACTTGTGTCTTCCCTGTTGATGCTGTTCATGCAATGTAGCTAAACACCTCTGCAGGAGCAGAAGTGAGGCTAAGGAGGAGAAAGGGCAAGGGGAAGAGCCAATTCCCATCAAGAGCTCCAGGCATTTAACTTCAGTGGCATAAGAGCAATGTCTGGGGCAGAGAGTGGCTCCTCAGGAAGGTAATTCCAGCACTTAACCCAGATACCTAAGGAACATGACATGAATAGCCCCACCTGCAAGCAAAATGCCCCAGGTTACCCAGCTTCTGTGTGTCAGGGCAGGAAACCAAATCCTGATTTCCCCACACTCCCCATTAGCATCTTCCTTGCTGGATGTGCTTTCCCTCAAATTGTTCCTGGGGAACTCTTACTTGCTGAGCTACAGTGTTTCCTACCCTGCACCACCCCTTCCCATGCCCCTCTCCCCCTGGTGAACAATGCTGTCCAGAACTAAATCAAAAAAAGTTGCTGCAGGACCTGTTAGAACAGAAAGATAATCCTCTTCTCTCCTACAAGGATGAACAGCAGAGATGTTAATAGTTCTCTTTTTGCTTTCAATTTAATCTCCTATTTTTTGGACAAGAAAAAGCTAGTATTTTTCCTTCTGTAACTATGAGCATCCTTCCTTCAGTCTTAGAGAGGGGAAAAAATGGTGATGTCTTATGCTTTAAGAAAACAAAGCCAAGGAGAACTGGAGAAGTTGCAGTTTCACTGTGATATGTTGCATCAGTCAGACATGCAGAATTCACTGAGATACTTTTTTAATATTTTCAGGAAAATAAATAGGTACCTGCAGAAGTCTCCCTTGTAGTACCTGAGGTCAAAATCAGAGAGTGCTCAATCCTTCCTTGCTGCTCCAAATAGCCAAACCCAAAATGTGCTTAACTCCCAACTCCAGCCACTGCAGTACAGTACAGAGGATCAGGGTCCCCCTTCCCAAGACCAGAATCTCTCTTTACTTTCACTAATAAATACCATCAGTGTATCTTCTCCCACTGTCCCATTTTCCCCTGGATCCTGACAGGTGAGCTACAAGAAAAAGCACCTGCAAGGAAGTAAATCTTAAGTAGCTCATTCTCATATCCAGGTCAACACCACACTCCTCTTGGCCTGTTGGATAGCTTCAGGTTAAATGTCCCATCAAGCACAACTAAATAATACTCAACTTTTTTCACTATCCTGTCCTCCATTTGTGGGAATTATAACAATTTGCTGGTAAATCCAACTCTTAAGAGCTGGAGTGATGACTAATCACTAACAGACATGTAGTCACAGCTGCTCAGATATTTATTTCTTGTCTAAACCCAACTCTGAATAACTTAAGCACCTTAATAGAAGTAGAATAATAAATACAGTCCAAATATAGGCAGCAATCCAACACAACCATCACAGCTCTCTCTTAAATCCCCCATCTTTCAACAGTGCTCAGTGCAATAGCTCTTACCATTGTATAACAAGAATGCAATAGAAAGGCAGACTGGGAGAGACTGGCAGAGTTACCGTATTTACTGCTTTCACTCAGCTCTGCTTTTTAAACTGAACACATTCAGGTTTGTTGCAAATTCTTTCCCCATACAAAGCAATAACCTCTCTCTGCTCTAACAGACTTGGGCGAAGATAAATCAAACATGTATGAGTCTGCTGGGCAGGATGGGGGAAGAGAAACTACTGATGAGCTGAGCCTGGGGTTTCACCTCACTTGAAACAGGAAGAGAACCCAACTGAGGCTGCATGACTTTGGGGAGGACACAGCACCCATTGGGTAGGACACAGCACCCAAGGTTTCCCAGGTGAAATAGAGCCCAATCAAAGTGCTCTCTACGAGCAAAAGACCTTGGAGCCAAGTACTCTCCCAAGGAACGGCCAGTAAAGGCACCTGAGCTTCCTATTCCCAAGGGAATTGCAACGGGGTATGAAAAAAAAATAATAATCCACTGTTAAGCAAACAGCTTTAGTTTAATTGGTAGGGTGACTGCTTCATAAACAGCAACTCCAGGCATCAAAAATAAATCTTCGTTGTGCCTTCCAAGGATCCCATGAATTACTCATAGGCAAATGAAAACAAAGAGGATATATTTTTAACCTACACGTTAGTGTTTCTTATATGCTTTTTCCATACACTTAGTCTGTTCTTTTTTTCCTGCAACAAGAACATATAAGAACTCTTTTGAAATAAAACTCTTAGATGATCATATGATTACAGCTTTCCAAAAATGAAAACAAAATATCAGTCTCCCGGTAGAAATTAAACAAGTTTATGGACTATCAATTTTATGTCAGCTAGCACCAAGTTAATTTTAGTTAAGTTGGGTTTGCAAAGAATTAATTCAACATAAATTATTTTGCCTCAATAGCAACATATATAGAACAATTCATGTGCCTGTCACTGCTTTGAAGTCCTCCTTCACAAGGATATGTCCTTCTCAAAATGCAGAGCAGCACCTGAATACTTGCAAACTTGGTGAGGAAAAAAATTGCTTGTACACTATATGTACAGAGACTTGTTATATGTATGAGTTCTGACCTTATTTAGAACTTAGGCGTGAACTAAAAAAGTCTGTCTTTTAGGGTTGTCCAACTCTTCAATTTACTCAGATAGACAAAACCCTTTGCTCTTGACCTGGCCTGACAAAGGTTGGCTCTTTTCACTCAGACACACAGTGAAGGTAAATCCTGCTGTTGCAGTCCACCAAATAAGTTTCTTTCTCCCCTAACCTATAATTGAGGTTGTAGCAGATGGTTTTGCATTTTGCAAGACCAAAGGTTGTGCAACAGCAGCAGCTTTATTTAAAGGGAAAGATTTATCAGAGCACATAGTAAGGTAGGAGTTTGTGGAAGATGAAAAAGAATTTCTCACTTTGAAGGAAGACTCAGGAGTACAACATTTAAAAGCTTATCTGTCTGCATCTTCTTCATTCCTGTTAGTGCTTTTAGTGGAAATAAAAGCATCCATGCATCCCTGAGTGACTAAGGACGTCCATCTTCTGCTGTAACATTGTCAACATCTCTGTTGTCAGTGCCACAAACTTTATTGTACTGAGGTCAAATGGAAGGAGATGTAAACCCACTCAAGGTGAGGGCTGTGCTGCAAGGGCTGGTCTCAAAGTGTAACCAGGAGAAGCAAGGGTTTGTGGATGATGCACCTGGCTCACTGTGCAGATTCTTCATGCAGAAGCAGAACACTTGGAGCAATGCAAAAGGGTGTCTCGGCAAGAGAGCATCCAGTGACCACCACTCAGTCTGGTAAAAAAATCCTCTCACTGGGTCACAAAGCTCCTTCAAATGAATGACAGCCTGTGCTTTCCAGAGGGATCTCAGCTGTCTGCAGGCTAAACCCCAACTCTATTGGGATCACACTCAATAGTTTGTCTGGAGACAGCTTCCTGAACCGGTCATTTGCCAAGGTTTTATTTTCTTTTGTGAGAGGAAAAGGGAAGAGCCCCTTATGGCCCTGAGAGAGGTTATTTCAGTGCTGCACCTGGGCACATCTCCTGTATCACTCACCCAGAGCATTTCTCCCTGTTTTACATTGCTCCCTCATTTTAAGCCTGTCAAGTGAGTCCAGTCCCCCAGGCAGAAGGGTGGTACCTTCCAACTTTCTGGCTTGCCATGGTCTGTTTATCAGATCTAATGAAGACATTTATGGGTTGATGGTCTGACAGATGCTCAATTTTCTGACTGGATGAGGAAGTCAAACTGTTATATAAGAAGCCAATAAGTACCATTCATTCCTAAAGCAATAAACCACTGCTGCATTTCCAAGTTAATTGGCACAACCGAGCCAGTTTGCTGGGAGTGTATTTAATCAAATTTAATCTTTAGTTAGGGGTTTCTGTAGCACCCTGCACTATACTATCTGAGGATCTAGAACAGTAATGATTGCTATTACAATGCACTGTTTTCTGTAGCTTTATCCGGGATCAAAACATATTGCTAACACAGCAAAACATTCTTGGAGACATTCACACCTTTCACCATTTGCATATGTGGTGGGGGTTAACACAGGTTTCCTGACAAGTTCAGAAGGTTGTCTCTCTCCTTTACCCAGAACTCTGGCATTCTTAAAAATACTGAAAATAGTTAAATATAACTATAATAGTTAAATAGTTAAATAGTTAATTAATAAATAAATCCATCCCCTAGCAAAGGTTTCCCAGCACCAGCTGTCCTAGGTGTTTAACAGAGGCACCACTTTGCCATCCGCCATACATTAAATTCAGGAGTGTTTTGTGCTAAAGCACTGTGGCTTGATAGGGCACGTTTTATGGGTTTATTACACTGTGCCTCTGGAGTAATGCAAGGCATGACACCAAAGGCTATGTCCCATTGGCTGCCAGAGTTATTTATTAATGATCCCATTAAACGCTCCCTCAAGCTTTCGATTGCAGTTATCCAGTTTTCTTTTAAATTGTTTTTTTTCCTTTTGACTTATGCTCCCACAACTGAAGAGTATCCTTAGGGAGTCACAGCAAGGCATCCAGGTCTGGCATTTAAAAAGCCATGAACCTAGGACCTTGGCCCAGAGGTGTCAACCCCACTGTGGGGCTGGAGGTCTCTTGCCATCTTCTCTCCTGCCTTCAGTCCCAGTGTGCACCAGCCACAAGAGGGGGACAGAGGGTGACCCAGACTTTTGTAAACCCAGTATGTGGGCCAGGCAAGGGATCCCTAGGCCACCCTTCTCTTTTCACAGCTCCAAAAATTTCTCCCTTCAAAGACCTAGGAGCATCATTTTCTCTTGCTTAGCATCAGCATCCACGCTGCCACACACAGCAGGAATAAAACATTATCATTAATTGCTATAAGTGAGTCTGTAGGAAATCCAGTTCAGGAGTAATTCACCTTCCTTACTGCCATGAACCAGTGATTCTGCAAGTTACACAGATAAGCTGTACAAACTCCATCACAGTGACCTTCTAAGGCCACCTTCCCCTACAGAATATTTCTGTCCTCTCTGCCACTGGATTAATTGCAGTCAACAGACAAGAATTATTAGCAGTACTGAGCTTGGGTGCTACCTCAGGAGCTAAACACCACCACTCAGAAGTGACAGAACCAAAGCAAAACTCAGACCTCTAAATCACTCCCCCATCATTTCCCCTGTTGCTGCTGTATTAGGAATGTCAAGCTACATCTTACAGGGTGGACCTGTCTCTGCAGCAAAAGCACAGAGAGCTGGCAGTTGAGAAAGCAGAAGGGATGACAGTTTTTGGCAGCAGTTTCAGCTGTCTTGTTGGGTTTTTCAGATTAATCAGCCCCTTTGGAACACTGAACAGATCATCAGGACAATCCCTCAATCCAAGATCTTGTGCAGTGGAGAAAAAAAAGAAAAAGTCATAAACTGGGACAGCAGCATGACAGAGGCAGCTTTTTGAAAGAGGCTCATTCTTGGCTCTGAGAAAGGCCCTTATCAAGACAGTGTCTAAAGCCAATGGCATGTCTGCACTGTCATCCCTCTGCATGTGCTCACACAGGGTGTGGGGGTTTTTTTCAATGGGATTTTTCAGAAAGTCACGAACTGAAAAGAAAAAAAAAAAGCTTCTCTCCACACTCCCAAATCCCACCATTTCAAGCTTAGACAAATACATCTTGTTTCTGTCAAACTCCAAAAATATTGATCATTTTCTTTCACAGAAAAATCTTCCCCAACATCTAAGACTATTTGCATGTGTTCAATACACTTTGCCGTTCAACTTACACAGGAGACAAATAATCAAGGACCTTGTACTTTCTTCCATTACCTTCCATGTACCTTCCTCCATTACACAAGCTAAGAATTAGCTGTTATGCAAGTTTCTGTTCACCATGAAGTGTGCACTGCTTTCAGTTTGCCTAAGATAGCAAGCAAGCAGGAGCCAAATTTGAAAATGTGTTAATGCATCGTGCTCTTGACCTAAAGGCTGAGCCCCTTGTACCGATCAGCATTGCTTTCAAGAAGGATTTTGTACCATCTGTGACACCACTGTTCACCTGAAGGTAATGCTTTGCTTTACCCTGTATGTCTCTGTGGCCTTGCCTTCCACATCACACCAGCCAAGGATTTGTCCTTCAGAGCAGAGATAGAGAGGTTTGAGCCAGGTCACATCCACCAGGCTCTGCCTACACCCTGGCTGCAGAACTGCTCCCAGCACTCAGGGTGAAATCCCCATCAGTTCTCACACCACCTATACCCATGAGTACAGATCCCCAAGCACACTGTATATTCTCTCTCTTCCACTGAAACAAGAGGTTTATTTCCAGTAAGAATGGTCACAGAATGACTTAAGGTCAGACTGATGAGCCAGAACTACCAAACTGCCTTATGCTGTCAGACTCCCATGGTGTGGCTGTAACTTAACTGCTCTCACTAATTCCATCCAGGAGTGCCCTCCATCAAGCATCCCAGCCCCTGCCCAGCAGCTCACCAGCAGCAGGCTAAGCCCCATAGGTGCTATTCCTACACTGGTACAATTCTGCCATCTCCATCCAAGCATTGTGAGCCTGGCTTGCAAACAGCTCCCCTGCTAACCCATGGGGGTGGCTTCACTCCTCTTTTTTTTGGTCATGTTCACTATGTCCAGTACCCACCTGTGGTCTGTGCTGAGCTGTGGCCATCACCAGGGAGCTGGGTGGTTCAAAATAGGACATGCCAGGGTTGTACAACACATTGCCAGGGAGATGTTCTTATCACAAGCAGTTTTTACAGCAATAGCCCTGAGAAATCCCATCAGAGAAGAGATGACTCAGTCTCCTACAGACACTTTACACATCCAGACATTCTTGCATATGAGAAACTACTGCATATAAAAAAATGACCTCTGCCTTTTTGTGCCTCTCCTCTAAACTGTCATAAGCAAGAATATAATTTCAAGAGATGCTGTCAGCTTATATTTAGCCTGGTTTTCTATTTTGTTTAAAAATAAAAGTCTTCTGTAAAACATAAGACAAATAGTATTAAGAAAACAATTCTTAAAAACAAAACAAAAAAATTGTGCTCTTGCCTTTCAAACCCTTACCCTGTAGCACTGAAAACTTGGAATTGTCCACAAACGAATATGAGACTGACATGATATTTATTATCCAAGCTTAAAATAGCACAGAACAAACAGAATACAAATCATGGCAAGTAAAAATTAATTTTAAAATTCAATTTAATAATCTAACTGTTTAGGGGCAATATGTGGTTTATATTGGCAGTGGCCTTTTAATCTTGCAAATCATATAATTAAGAAAACTTAATTAGTAAAAGCAGCGTTTGAATAATAGAGCTGTGAAAATATCTCAGAAAAAATTGCAAGTATTGGCTTGAACTTTTTTTAAGCTGGAGTTCTGTGTCTGCATGCACTTCTATTAATATAAATAAAAGGCAGGACTAAATAAATGGCAGAAAGATTCAGGAAATTGCAAAGTTAAAATATTCCCAAAACCCAAAATTGTAACTGCTTGCACAAGGACCCGAGGCACAGCCCAGCCAGGAGAAGCTGCAGTGCAGGGTGTCCTCTCCTGCTTCTCCACAACTCTCCCCATCCTGACCAGGCCAGCAATGAGAGCAGATGATCCCTTAAGTGAGCACAGGCCTCCTCTCTTCCCAACACCCGTTTGCAAAAAGCATGCAAACTACTCAGCCATGAAGAGCAACTAAATAAAATAAAGACAGCTGCCTGATTAAGAAAAGTTGCACGCATGTCTGTTTGAAGAGAGCCCTAACTTGTTTCATACGCCCAAAGGAGAACAACGAAAATAAAAAAAAATAAAAAAAAAAAAAAGCCAAAAAAAAAAAAAAAAGGCTTCTGGCAATTTTCAATCTTAGAAATCCAAGTTAGTTTCAGACCTGCATTTGAGTTAAAAGGCACCAACACGCCATCATGTCTGCCTCTCAGGAGGGATGCATGAGATTCTCACAAGCTGCAAATCCTCAGAGCTAAGCCATTTCTCTCCAGCCCAGCCAGTTTTAAAAGCACAAAAACTATTAAACTCACATTTCCTTTCTCGGCCAGGTAGTCAAGGAGAATCTACAAAACACGGAAACTCCAGAAAGACTTTGTGCATGCAAATGATACAAGCACTGAAATAATGACATCCACAGGCAATATTTACACTAACCTTGCAGCTTTAGACAGAAGGGGAAAAAAAAATATTTAAAAAAATCATAATGCTGTTAAGTGCCAAAACATTCTCATCTATAAAAGCCCAGGGAGACGTTTCTCTGCCTCAGAAAGCCCCAAAGTCTGATTCACTAACTTCTAGGCCACTATAACATTGAAAAGTTACAGTTTGCAGCAAACTATCTTAAACAGATAGAGGGCTTGGCTACATTTAGCTTCTTTTGCAATATTTGCTCAAGAGAGCTTTTGTTATTGCTGTTCTGCTTTGGGACATGTACTGTATTTTTCTAAAGAGACGATTTATCATTGCCTTCAAGAAATAAAGAATCTTTGTTATTATTCTTAAATTGATCCGATTGCTTTGTTTCTGGGGGACAACTCAGCGACTGTAATTTGTTTTATGGAAAATTTCCATTATGGGAATGAATTTAGGAATACAGAGTAGGTCCAAATTGTTCTTAACAAGCCCCAGAATCTTTGAGTATTTCGAATCTCTTTTCTACCCTTCAAGCTTTGTTCTACTTAATTTGCACAGAACAAGGGCCCTCAAAATCCACATGTAATTCAAGGCTCCACCCTCCATCTATCCTTCCCCATCCAAGTTCTTCTTGTTCTGTACCTTTGGAAAGAAATCAGAAGCAACTACTATAAATTGTGGGGTTTTTTTAATTTAAAAATTTAAAATCAAGACAGAGAACAGATTCTTGGAGCCCTGAATTTTCTTCTTGTAAAACAGAGGTCATCAACAGAGACAGGCTTCTCCTTCTGCTTTAAGTCATACCACTGAGTTATTAATTGTAGCAGAAGAGCACTTGGTATGTACCATTACATACATTTACTGTACAAGTCATGTGGCATTTTGAGGTCTCTAACCCTAGTGGGAGTTTCATGCATTGGTGGTTAAACCAGCATAGAGCAGCCCTTAGTTTTGCTGCTTACTCAGCCCCCAAGCCCCTTCACAGCACGGGCACAATGTTAGAGCTTTCCCAAATATCTCAAAACTCTCCTGCACAAGGAGCAAGTGGGCAGGAATTATTCTCTATGTCAAACGCCTTTCCAACCAGCTCCTTTCTTTTGACTCATCTGAAAATTGCAGTGGTCCTTGGCAGTTGACATCCAGCCTGAAATAGTGACATATTAAAGGTTTTAATCTTCTATAACTGGGAAAGGTTTACAGAGATAAGAGGTGTACAAATAGCACCTCCCCACCTTGAATGTGCATTACCCAGAGAGATGCCACCAAGCTAAGCCATGTGAGCCACGGCACTCTGCAGTCAGAAAGGGGGGAGAAGTTGTCTGATGCTCAGACCCTGCTCTATCAAGGCAGAAGTCTGTGCTAGGAGTCTGTCCTCTCCTCCTCACCTTTTTCTCTTCCTAAAAGTGCAACACATTTTACAAAGCAAGCCAAGATCTAAGTAGTTTTCAGCCTTTGCACACATGCAAAGCACCCCAGTATTAGCAGCAGTCTGAGTGTCAGGTATATGCACAAACCTAGGAAGATTTAATAATGGATTTATTATCCCAGCTGCAAACCTATCAGCATGCCAGGGAATCCCAAAGGTGGGAGAAACAATGAGCTGGTCCTTATTTGTACCTGTCAGCAGACTCAAGGGAGGAGGCTGACCCACCAAGAAAATTAACATTTGTTTCTGACAGGAATCTATGCAAAGCAACGGGGTTTTAATTTAGGGCTTTTTTTTCATCAGAATGATAACAGCTGTCATCTGCTGTGTGAGTGCAGTAATTACTGAATCTCCTGCCTGGAAAATGAATACCTGATGTTTCATTAACACAATAATATCTCAATTTGCAGTTCCAGAGACAGCCAGCCACATTCTCATGGAGCGACCAACACATTCCCCACCTCTAAATTCCTGCAATTTCACAGCCAGCTCTCCCCAAAACCTCAGTAGTTTTCATGTTCCCTCCAACAAAGGGCACAAGAATCCACAATAATATTTATGATCCTAAAGTTTCAAAATCCAGCCTGATTTATCCTATTCTTTCAGAAGCTACTTGAAATAAATCAAGTTTTACTAAGTAACATGACTATCCTGTTCCCTCTACAATTTTAACCTACTTCCAGTATTATCTGCAACACACAGGTAAAAGAGACTTTTTTTCCATTTGCTATTATTACACCAGCATGAAAAAATAAATAGGAAGCCACAGACTCAGGATTCAGACATCTTTTCGCTTTGTTTTAAACAGAAGCATTTGTATATATTTATCAATCACATTGTAATTGACCTGAAAACAGAGCTTGGTTATAGGTTTTAGTTCTTCAAAGCTAAGGAACTTTTTTTGTTATTTTTCTTAAATAATCAGTTCTGATCCAGTTTCTTAATAGAAACTAAATTGGATTTTGAAAGCTAAGCAGTCTGACGAAAGAATGCAATGCTTTTGCTTACTAATAGAACAGTCTAGCTAGAGTCATTATGGGAATGAAACTAATTAAAAAAATGTATTTCCATCAAAACACATGTAATTGCACAGCAGAGATCTGTTTAAAAGTATATGTTTCCTGAACATTAAAACAAGTGAAGTAAAATTATATGTTTTGCAGAACTGCTTGTACCAGCCTGGGCTGTATTATGAGGCAGGGGGCCAAGAGCTAAGTGCTTCCAACCACTGAAAAGTACCAGTAATTCCTGTATAGCCTCACACCTTGGAGAGTAAAATGGTTTCAGTGTATTATGTTGTTTTTTCATCAATTGAAGAGGATGTGGAAAATAGCTTTGGATTAGATAAATCACTTGGAAACCTATTTCAATCAATCATTTCCCCCTTTCTAGCCATGCCCTGAAGATGTTTTGCCTACAACTGGTTTGCATTCAAATGAGTAAGCCTGTATTCCTTTTGCATACACTGCCATGCAGCAGCATGCTTCAGTTTGACAAAGATGCCTTCCACTCCAAGCTGCCTTCACACAACTGCTTTCCTGCTTCAAACTATCATGTGGCAGCTTCTAATTTTAGAGTTTACCTGTCAACACAAAAATGGGGAGGTGGGAGCCTACCTAAATGATCTTGTTTTGATAAAATTGAATGAGTTTCCTGTATAGGCAGCAAAAAAACCTGAAGTGTCTAATTTATCTAAATATTTTAAGGCATCTGCCTAAATCCTATCAATTGCAATGCTCAGCTGGCTCTTGACTGCCTGATTAACATACAGCTTGGGTTTTCACAAAAATAAACGAGTCATGACATTCATCCTTCAAAAATCAAATGATGCCTGGATGTACAGAAAAAGAGAGTTTCTATGAAGAACAGCCAAAAGTCATCCTGAAGGAGGTGTCTGAAACAGAGATGGGCAAAAACAAGTTCTCTATTTGAAAAATAAAGGCAAGTTTAAGTGAGAGATAGATAATATGATTCTTCTCTACATCAGCATAACTCAAGATTTAATTCTTTTCTTCTCCCCTTCGGGACAGGATGTTCTGTTAAATGTTTTTTCTTTCACCGACAGGTGGTTTTCTGGAGAAGTTGGCAGGGAATTGCCAAAGAATTTCTTAACCATATTTTGTTTAAAGGAAGATGTTTCTGTAGAAGAAAAGTTTGTGATCCAGGAAAGGACAATTAAGCTGACAGGCTTGCTTGAAATAAGGAATTATTTTTCAGCAACTAAAGTTACCGCTTTTTAAAATTACCTATTTTAACTGGTGGTGCAAGAGTGTTTACTGTAGTTATTAAATATATATATACAGAATTTTAAAATCAGAAGAACAGGACTGGAAGGAATCTTAAGCAATCTTCCAGCTATTCCCTTTCTCAGTCCAGACTGATGTTTGTCTAATTTTTTTTTCTTCACAGCCTATTACAAATATCCTCTGACTGCTAGAAATGTTTTTCTAATGTCTAGATTTATATTCAAGAGATTTTTTTCTTGTGGGTGAATGGATACAGAGAACAAATTATCTGCCTTCTTTTTGAAGGCTTGTAATGCCTTCCTGGCCTTGTCAGCAAGCAAAGCAATCCCTACTTCGATCTTTTTTCGTAAACACTTTTTCCCAAACCCTATAGTTTTAATTTCCTCTCTGGACACTCTTCATTTGGTTCATATCTTTCCCAAAGTGCATTGCCTAAATCTAGGTATAGTCCTCCTACTACTGTTTTGCCACTGTCAAGGAGAGTGTAAGATTATCTCACATCTCTTCTGCATAGTTGGGTGCACTTATAATGTTTAACTTTTTCTCTTGGTAACACAGCATAGCAGCAACTCATGTTGAGCAGGTGCAGGTACAGCCACTTCATCCCTTTTCTTCAAAACACATCCAGGCTTCCTGCTGGGGCTCCCCTTAAGAATCAGATCAAATGGTGAATATTTGTACTGATAAGCATGAAACGGCATCTGCACTTTGAAGATGGTTTCCAAATATTCTGTAGAGATGCAATTAAGGGGATTTTTTTGTTTTAAGTATAGAACATATCTATGAACATTTTGTTCCCTATTACCTCGCAGTTGCTCTCTTTAAATTAAGTAAAATACATGGTCAGAGCACTACTAAGTCATTGATCATTGCTCATTGATTTAAGTCTCCATTTGGGTCTCAAATTTTTTTAAAAGGCAAAAAAAACCAATAGTGCAAGTAGAATATTGTTTTCTAGATTAATTTTCAATGCTACAATGTCTTTCTTATTACAAAACAGTGATTTAAGCAACTAAACTTATTTTAGATCATCTGTGTGCAAATTTACCTCTGAAAGCACACCTCAAGTACCAGCCATCCTTCAGTTTGGAGACTTAACGAACTATTTCATCAGCAAATGGCTTTCTCAGGAGCATCAATCCATTTTCATGGTGCTGTGCTAGGATACCTGTATGTACTTGTCTCTTCCCACACCATTTACTATCACATCTGGGTAGTCTTTGAGATGGACATCTCAAAAACAGAACTTTTGTCCTTTCTACAATTTGTGTCAACAGCAGAAATTCTTCCTCATTCATGCAAGATGTAAGATTAGGAAGGCAGATGGTTAGGAGTGCAAAGTAAGCAGAACAAGTCAGCATGTTTGTCAACTGTACGAGGAGTTGTATAGTCCACTTACTATTTTGAAACTCAAGACAGAGGGTGTCCTGTGTATTGCTGCACTGTCCTTACTCTGCATTTCCAAAGCCTAGAGTTAGGCCTAAACAAGAAAAAAATTACCTAAGAGGTCACACCACAAACATTAACAGCAAGCAGCAAGTGCTTTTAGCAGAGTCACTCCTTCAGTTCTCCAAAACAGGAATTTTCATCAATGCAGATTCCTGAAGTTTAGGAAATTAAACAGCCCTGCTTTGACACCTGTCCTCCCACACTAACAGTCACAGTACAGCACACAAGGGACATTCCCATGTCCTATTGCCAAATCCACCACTGTCAACATATCTACAAGGAAAAAAATGTTTAAAAATGTATGACAGGTTGGTTCATCTGCTTAGGATATGTCAGTTTTCCCACTTGACATAGAGTTGAGGAGTGATCACTTGCAAAGGGAAGACAATTGCACAACCCAGCACACACTGTGGCAATTTTTGCATAATTAGCAGAATACATTTAGTCTTAACCTTCTGATGAATTCAGTCACACCTGTTTATGTGAAATCAATTAAGAGACCTTAATCTTCTTAGACAGTTTCCAGCACTCCATCCACAGGTTCAGGCCTGTTTCTTGTATTGCGAAGTTTAAACTATATTAAAAAAAGAAACAATTATCCTATAAGCATGAAGACCTAAATTATACCTTAATAATTAAAACCATTTACACTTTTAGTCTGCAACCTTTTGGTGGCAACACATATATCAAACAGTGCTGTCCACTTCAACTCTGAGAAACAGAAAGGTGAGCAGAATAACCCCAGAACAAGGTCAGCGTGAACATGTCTGTGTGCCTGCCCCATGCAGGCGTGTGCCAGAACACACATTCCTGTGCCTGAATCTGCTGAGGACTTGTGGGATGATGTAAGGGTAAAGTCTGGTAACAGGGTCATCCAAGGAAAGGAAGTCCAGATTGCCTCCTCACAGCATCCGAAATCCCCCTTCTTACAGAAGAATTTTTGGGGAAGGACTTAATTTCACTTCGCTTTAGGCATGTCCCTAAAATAGGCATTGACAGCAAGTCAAATAAATCATAGTTCAGAAGTGCCTGTATTTCTTCTCTGTGAATTGAGCTTCTACAAGAAGCTCAGGTTGGACATCTAGAGTGTAATGAGATGAATCCCACCATCAGTGAGGACACACAGAGTGCCATCATTTAGTGAAAAAACAAGATGTATGAACCCCTGCACACCTGTGAAGTCAGAAGCTATCCAAATTGTTTAGGCTAAAAAATAAAAATACAAATTAAAAAAAAAAAAAAAAAAAAGGGTAGAAGAATAATGTTACTCGTCTCTATTGGGCATAGTTTGTGGTTTGTAGCATGAAGAGTCCTGGCAGTGTTTTATGCCGAAGGAGAATTTGAATCTCACATCTGTGTTTGTTTCTTGGATCTACTATGCTGGCAAGTGAGTCATCCTAAGAAACCTTAAATTACTTTTTATCATGCATCTAACATTATAAAAAGTATTGAATTAGTGTCCAGAAATAGTTCCAAATAAGTAGAAGTATTGTCTTAGGATAGTCACAAGGCTATCTA
This sequence comes from Heliangelus exortis, assembly GCF_036169615.1. Taxonomy (NCBI): domain Eukaryota; kingdom Metazoa; phylum Chordata; class Aves; order Apodiformes; family Trochilidae; genus Heliangelus; species Heliangelus exortis. Next base: position 6,931,722 of record NC_092437.1, read on the forward strand.
GTGGGATATACATGAAAGGTGTTTGGAGTAACCTTGAAAATTTTGGATCCAAACCCTTGCTTAACCCACAGAGCTGCTCAAGGATGCACTGAGGTGAAACAAAACCAACTAAAATCAATGACTTTAACTGAGGAACCCCTGCCATTTTAGTATGTCATGTGAAAACTGACCCACTCCTGTTGGAAGCTGAGATGCTGCTCAGTCTAAGCAAGAGTTTCTCTTGCAGTAGCATAAATGCTGTCTTTCAAGACATATTCTTTTCACTGTTTTTAGAAGGTGGGTGAAAGAAATGAAAGAAAGGGGGAAGGAAAAGAAAAAAAACCAAGCCACAACCCATTTTTTCTCCACAACCTCTAGAAAGGGAAAATATCAAGTAGCAGCTGAAGCCTGAGATCAATTTTGTTTTATAAATTTTGGGTTTCATTCTAATTGTTAGAAGACACATAATAACTGGCTTTAACATAATTTTCTTTGGACTATCTCACCAAAGCCACAATTAATGTAAATACCAGTGTCTTGTTAGTAATTTCCTTTCATCAGTAAATGCTGAAATGCAATGATCCGACCACAAATCACAAAACAAATAAGCTTGCAATACAGTTCAAGCTCCATTGCTATTATGCAGTTTGTACACAAGAGACTTGATAAGGGAAATGTTTTGTGAATAGAATTATTTTACTACTTAGAAGAGTTTTCTTGCATGAGGAAGGAGTAACACTAATACCTTTCCAAACAATAGAAATAGCAGTTTCTAAGGGCACTCACACATAAACAGACCTGAAGGGGTAAAAGCAGAGTCAGGTCTCAGGAAGTTAAGAGAAACCTGGTGTAGCTGTGGTAGCAGAAACCAGAGGAGTCTCTTCTCAGCTCACAGCTGAATGGGTTTACTCTTGCTCATGCATTTTCTTTGGTTGCTTTTGAGGGGCTTGTAGTGATGGACAACAAACTCACTGCAGGAGATGACTGCCAGCCTCTCTCCTCTCTCACTGTGTGCTAGAATCCTGGCAGCAGAGGAAGAAGGACCTCCAGCAGGCACAGATCTGTCTTTCTGGTTTTGCTGTCATTATGCATCTCGTGGTTTAGCATTTAGTTGCTGGTATGCAAGACTACAGATATTTTGATGTCCTATTTTCACTTCATGACCAGATGTATGTTTAACAGCCAAAAATACACATCTCTAGTCAAACAAACAAAAGAGTGAATATCCAGATAACTGAAGTAGATTTTAGTCTTCCATCAGCCAAGATCCCTCTTTGCCAAATCACCTCTTCTCTGCCAAACAGTCACAGTCTGAGAGAGTGAAATGTTACTAAAATATGCAACAGTAGAAGATGCTTTCCAAGGAAAAATAATTAAAATCTTTGCCTGAAATACTATTGGCACACAAACAGCAAAACAAAATCCAGCTCCATGACCAGACTGCCATTCTTGGTGTGACAGGGCCATTCACTGCAATACACACCAGAGACACATTTCCAACACAGTGTTGCCTTCATACAACTGCAACTAATATCACTCTGATCAAGCTGAAAATGCTTGTTTTCAACTTAGCATTTTATAAAGAGAACAGTTCCATCCCTGTTCTATCCCTTATATATATCAATTAGTCTCTCTGGAGTGGCTACAGAATGTCACTTACTGGCAGGGCAGAGCTGTCATTCTTCTGACAGAGCCTCAGGAGTGTATTCCCAGGTAGGAAAACTGTCACTAATAGCTGTGAGGAAGGAGATGGAGCGATAATTAAATTAATCCCTTTGCCTTTCTAAACAACCTAAATAACATCCTTCTATATCTGAACATCTTGCAGTACAGAGTCTACCTCTCTTCAGGGTTAGCATGCAAAATGAGCACGATACCTTGTTTTCAATGATCACAAAGACACATGTCTGTCAAGAGGAGAAATAATTTGCTTGTGTCCAGGCAAAAAATTTGGACATGAGGAACTGAGATGCAAAGCTGTACTGTAGGCTGCAGTTTTCTGCTGAGATGCTCTCCAGACTCTAATATTGATCTCTTCTTGGGTTAACTTATTTCACTGGTGGATGGGAAATTTGCTTCCCATACCCCAAAGTCCAGAGCTGTGTTATTGTGCCAAATAAGCTACTCACAGCCAGCTCAGGTATCTCTGTCCTGCATTACAGTCTGCAGCACAGACATTCATCACATCTTCTCAGGTCAGACATTAGAGCTTAATCCCCTTGCCATGTTTCCCTGTAGGACTTCACTGTACTAAAGCTTTGCTCAACTCTACAGCCAATGGTTTTGCAAGGCCCACACTTTGCCAGGATTGCAAAACATGTCTAAACTTGCACATTTTCTAAGTCACAAAGGGTTGCTCAGCCTCTCCCCCAGAGTCCCACAGCATGCTCACACAAGAGCTGGAAAATAAGCCCCCTCCCACCATGTCCCCCAAAAAAACCTAAAACCAAAAACATTATCTTGGAAATCAATACCATCTCAAAACTCATCAGATACATGTGGATACAGACACATAAAACATGAATTTATCATCCTTGTGCATTCTTACATTCCATTTCTTCTGTCATTTTCCCTCTAAGCTGATTCCATATTATAACTGTCTCTAATTTCCACTCTGCTTTGGTTTTCATTTCAGTCCTGGTGTAAAAGCTGCACATCCCATTCCCTCTTGTTCTTGCCATGTAGTTAGAAGTGCCTATAGATGATTTGCAAAGGCTTGGGACCTTGCTGCAGTACATTTCTCAACATTAAGCTCCCACAGCTCCCTGTTGATCCAAATCACTCTGATTTTTATTACCCTCCTTTGTGTTGCCTGATTCCCTGACCTTGTAGTTTACGGTCAGCCCAAACCTCACATTTCCATCAGAAGATGCTTCTCAGCTAACATTAGATTCAAACCTTTCAGAGCTGCTTGATACAAGAGAAACCCCTAAGAAAGCCTGAAGGGTAGAACTGGGGATGCTAACAGCAGAGGAGCAATAAGCTTGCTCCTTAGCAAACATGATCAAAATTATGAATCTTGCCAAAAGTGTCAGTTGCCCAATTTTTGCTCTTACCAAAGCTATAGGGTTTCCTTCACACCCTTTAATTACTCAAACCTTACTTAAGGAACGTGGTTCAAACAAACAAACATTAAAAAAAAAGTTACAACAACGTAGCATGATCTTGACATACAAGATGTCAGAACCATTATAAACCCCTTTATTCCAGAATGATGTCTTTTGTGCTTAGAGGCATGCTTGCTATTCATAGATCTACTGCTCAGCTGTTCCAGTTTTTAGTTCTGCATAAATGCCCACTCATTATGTCCAGAGGGTTTTGCCTGTAGCTTTGTGTTTGTAGCCTTGAGGCAAATGTCTTGATGGCTTAGGGAACTCGTACCGAATGACCAAATAACATCGGATTTTCCACAGCAACGAAGCCATTATGGGACAGCATTTCTATGTAACAGCACCCTTCAGTGTGCAATCATTATAACTAAGGATTTAACCAGGCTCTGGGGACATAACAAAATCACTTTGAAGCCAAAAATCCACAGTGAAATCTTAAGCATTAGATTTCTGAAATGCTTCTCAGAACCACTTGAGTCAGGCAGCTTTGTCAGTTACAGTAAAACCAAGCGAAGGGGAAGGAGTTTTATGCACATCTTAAGAACAAACCCAAGTACTCAGCCCTGTGCATGCAGAGTGGGGGGAGCAGCCTGCATTCACTGCACACAGTTTTTTGCAGTTCATGTGGACCCATCAGAGGCACACACGTCCTAATTAAAATATTTTTAAGCACGGAATTTAAGCTATTTCTAAAATTTCTAAGCAAGTTGCTCACAGTTTTCAGGAAAACCTGTAGTTAGGCTATAGGAGATTACAGCCAACTGGATTCAATGGGCTATGAGGATTAGAACAGAGCCTGAAACCTGGGCCCATTTCAGCTGCAACTCTTCCCACTAACTGACTAAGGAATTTGGGTTACTGTCGAATTAGAGGTCTGTGCAGATCAGGTTTAACAGAGAAAGAAACAAATTTTGTGAGAAAAAGAATAGAGGATATAGCATAAATGCAGCATTGTGCAAGTGGGGTGGATTGACCTTGGACTGCAGCCAGCCAGTCTCCTACCCCCCTCCTCAATAGAAAAGGAATTAGGACAAAAAAGCTCATAGGTCAGGATAAAAACCAGGGAGATTCCTTACCAGTTACTGTCATGAGCAAAATGGACTTGATTTGGGGAAAACTAATTTAATGGATTGCCAATTCCAACAGATTTGGAGTGAGAGAAGGAAAGACACAATTAAAACCTTAACTTCTTTCCAGGCTCAACCTCACTCCTTCATTCCCAACATCTCTGCCTTCCACCCATCACCCCAGGGGCATGGAGGCCATGGGGAACAGGGGTTCCCCCCCCCAGCTCCTTATCCCTCACTTTTCTCCAGAAGCCCCAGAACCAGAACTCCAAGGGCCAAGGAGGGAATCTCCACTCCAGCACCTTGAGCACCTCCTCAGGGCTGGCAGGGCTGTTTCTCACAGTTTTCCTCCTCACTCCGAGGCAACATTTTGTCCTTTTTCACACCCCTTTTCACAGGGACACCCCTGACAGGCGGTGGCTGCTGTGGGGCCATTGCAGCATGAGTCGGAACCAGTTGGAACCGACCAGGCCCAGCACCTCACTTCTCCTCACAGAGTCCCCCACAGCCCCATCTGGGCACGGAGGCCTCGTCCAGAGGTGAACACAGACTTTCAGATGCCATCAAGAAAGCCTGGGTCTCTTCCAGAGAGGGAATTACAGCCCAAACCTGCCAAAGCCACTTCCCCACTCTGCACCTACCTACCCAGCTGTGTATACGTGCAGGTTTGTGACAGGAGAGTCCCCTCACACCCATCCCCTCTGTGCTGGGAGAGGAGTTCATGCGGAAAGAGCGGCGGATTTGATGGGAAGTGTGTGGAAATAATCATCTGCTGAGCAGGCTGTGCCAGGCAGCCCGCGCCCGCAGACCTCATGCCGGGCCGTCGCTAATGAGCTCCGTGTCGTGGCACATGAGAAACTCCAGCGGTGCTCCCAGGAGCAGGGGCAGGACACCTGCCTGCTGCACATATGGACACTTTCTCCCAACAAAAGCAGGGAATGAAATTCAGCTGAGAACGGAGCAAGGAGCAGCGTGGTTCAGGGAGCACCGTGTCCCGGTTCCACCGTGACTGGGAGAGAAAGAACCAGGCACAAGTTTCTGTAGGGCTCCTTCTGTCCCTTAGCACAAAGCACCTCAAGAGAGACAGCATTTTACCCACATTTCTGAGGATGAGAGTGTTTAGTAAATCTTCAAAGATGCAGATATGGGTTGGATAAGGACTACATTGATGAGGCAGGAAGTTGAAGCATGGATCAGAAATGCATGACTGCATGGAAAAATTGGAGGTGTACTGAGACAAGTGACCCTCTTGTGCAATAAGGTAATGTTGCCCGGCACTGGAATGCAATGGAAAAGGGGATCCCAGATCCCTGCCCAGTTTGTAACCCTTGCACACAAAGGCTATCATATTTTGAGATGACTCAGAATAGCTAAGTACACAGCCAGGATTAATCTGACTGCGCATCTTGCCCCAGATACAGCGTGATTTTTGCATCTCCAAGAAGGCAGATTAATAGCAGCAGCCAGCAACATCACTGTCACAACAAGTTAGTGCTGCCAAGAGAAGTAACAGGAAGAATAACCTCTAGACTGCAGAGGCTTACAAAATGGTTCAACCCAGTGGCATTGCTAGGCAGCATTTTAGCCCAGCAGTGACTCACCATAAATGCTCACATGTTCCTTGTGCTGGAAAACACTGGAAGTCTCCTTTCTGCAAGTCCTGCACCAGCCCTGCTGTGGCCAGGATGCGGTCAGCACAGCCTGAGAGAGCAGTTGTAGACTTTGCCCTCAGCTTCTTCCCTCCCAAGGGATGCGATTTCCTACCTGCCCGATTGACTTTGGATTTTCACCCCGGTGGAAGAAAGAATCTGGGCCTTGGGGTTTTTAAGGTACATATTTTTGAAAAGACTGAACATTCTTTGAGACCTTTCCCTTGTATTGTAAAGGTCAGTTAACATGTGCCAGAGGCAACACTCCCCACCTTTCAGAGTGATTAAAAAAAAAATAAATTTGAGACGATGAAGTTTAGCTTTTTCCATTATTTGCCAGTTTCGGCTTCATAAGTTTTTGGGTTTCTTCCTCAGACACAAAGGCAACCTTCTTTCCTTCAAACTGCTCTTTGGGATAAACTGGGAACCACAGCTTTTGTTGTCTACAAAGTAATTGGGACAGAGTCCCAAAGTCGCCTGTATATGACAGCCTTTCAAGCTTCAGAAATAAGTATAGGACACAAGAGGCAACTACAGAGATTTCCAGCAGCCAGACATCAAGTCACCAGCTCCAGAAATCAGCTCTCACACCCAGAACCATCAGCACAGACTGGTTTGCTTGACTCGTTATTGTAATGTGGCTCATTAAACTCCCAAGAGAGGATATTCCACAACATCCCAGCTCCAGCACATAATGCAATAACCATTTCCACCTTTCTGAGTGGAAGGTGTGTTGACATCCTTACACACACGGATTCAGGGTTCAGGGAACTGCATTTAAGAACCACAAAGAGTCAGTTTTTCTTGTGTCATCCTGGTAACAACACTACAATTGTACAGCCCATCCTGAATCTCTGCAGGCACATAAAACCCCAGGGAAGAAGGGGAGGAAAGCAGGAGAAAAAACAGATAGAATTTTGCAAGTTAAATGAGCTATATTAGCACAAACATGGAGTCATTCCTCCATTCAATCCTTTCTTTCAACGGGTTTGTGCATTTCCTTTTGTTTTTTCCCCTCATTTTTAAGTCTGCACCCTGGTAAAAGGCAGAAGATTTCCCCCTCCCCAGCTAGTAGTTTTATGAGGTTTATTTTGTAAGAAGTTTGAAAGGGAAGGGGAGTAAAGGACATATAATAATTTTTAAAAAGTTTTTCACTACACACAAGTCCAGTTCCTTGTACAGCCACATGTTGGCCATGGACAGTATAGGTTTCCTATCTGTGGCACTTTTCACTCCAGGACCATAGTGCAGGCCCATTCACACCCCTGACAACTCTCCTCTGTCAAGCATCTATTTGTCTTTTTAAAAATGTCTTCTTGATCTGTAAAGTGCATAGGTATTCCAATGTTTTATTCCAGTAACAGTTAGGGGCCCTAAATATGCACCTGATCTGACCATATATGCTTCAGATGACAAGACAAATTTTCATCTCCTGCATCCAGAGCAAGCAGCTGCCACTGCCTTTCCCTCTGCAGTAACATGTCCATGGGCATAGCCAAGGACACCATTGCCAAATCCTGGGAAAAGCAGAAGACCACAACTCTGGGAGTCCTGCAGGGAGTGGCTGAGCAAGGGATTAGTAAACCAAACCCTGCTAAAACAAAGCCTCTCAGGAAATCCAATACTGCCTCTCATTCAAGTCTCTTCATCACCTACAAGTACAGGGCTGTGCTGAAAGCAGTTTGGTTGGTTCAGTTAAACCAGCTATTAAAATCATAGCCAGTTCCTTAAACAACAGCTGAAAATAACTTCCAGCCAGCTCTGGTGCCCAACCTGGTCACCCCATTCCCAGGGAGGGAGCCAGGCACCTGCCCTACCCCAGCCACCATATGCCCCCAAGTTTCACACTTTCAGTGGACCAGATTTTACTGAATTTAATTCCACATTCACATCCAGTCAGCATGTACAATTTTTGTCTTCCATCCTCCCCAAAGTGGTGAATTTATCTTTTTTTTTTTGACAGAGCAGCTGTAGCTAATGAGGTCCACAGCCATATCTCCACTCTGGGATGTTTATCAGCCTTTCACAAGCACCAGCCAGCATTTCCTAATGCACTGCAGCAGAGACAATGTCCAAGCTTTGCAATTTCCTGCATTTTTTTCCCCTCACCTCCACGTATTTTTCCACTAAAGGAGGCAATAAGCCCAGCACAGGAGACACATACAGCTGAGCAACAAGTTCCCAGCCGACTGATTGACACCATGGCCTTTGCATGAAATTGACTCCCAGTGAGCCAGCCTGCAAGTAAGGTGCACTTTGGGAGATCATAGACCATTTACTGACCTCTAAATTAGCAACAGAGTCACCCACTGTAATTAAGCCAAGTAAGAACGCCTTGGTTTTGTGACTCCACCAGCTTTGGCAACCTCTCCATGCCACAGCCCGACTGAGGAAGGAGGTTTTGCTCCTACGTGCAGCATCCAACAGGTTTGGAGAAACAACTCCTTCAAAAGAGATGAGTTTCCCCATCACTGGTCCAATATTCACTTTCTGTTTATGGTCCTGCCCCCGGGTTTTTGTTTTGCCTGAGTATGTGCATGCAATGACAGATTTCCAAATTAGACTGTCACCCCTGAAATTGCTTCAAACCTCATTATTGACACTGCCACGTCTGAAACCACAGGTTTCTGGTGTCCCATCTTTGTAAAGCTCTTTCACCTATTTTCTTGCCTTTTACGCAAAAAGTTAAAAATAAAAATTAAAAAAAAAAATCCAGAAAGTTTCCTCGGTTTTAATCTTGTAAAACACATTATGCAAATTTATGGGCTTTATGTAAGATGATGGCCTGCGGCCATATCACCCCTGGCCCCGGCTCTGATCTCGTTAGATCTCCCAGCCCAAAACAGGCCGGGGCCTGCTCGGTTCTGGCTGCGGGACCTCCGGAACGAGCCAGGTGCTGCCGCGGGCCGGGCGGCGATGCCGGAGGTGGCCCCCACCGCTGTGAGTCAGCACCCACGGGTGCCTCGGCACCACCCACCCGCGGCAGGCAGGCAGCACACGCAGGGGGTGAGACTTGAGAGCATCCCTGTGTCCAGCACTACCTGCACATCACAGCTCAGAGGGCAAAGAGCTTCCAAGGTGAAAACCTCGAGGTTTTCGAGAAGGGAGCAAGGGACCTTTTTGCCACGTCCTGTCCAGTCCAGGCAAACAGAAGAAATCCAAAAAGCTGACCATAGAGCCTTTTTTATTTTCCTCTCGCAGCTTGAGTTACATGAAATGAATGGAAAGGCAATCCCATAATTGATTTAACACGTTTTTCTCACCTTTTTAGCTAGCACCCAATGACTCATTCTCATCCTTACCTTTCTGATGCAATTTGCTACACCATACCCTGCCAGTAAATATGAAAAAACCCGACTGAGTTTAGCTACACTTACTTGTTTTCTTAACACCACAATCACACAGCTCCCAAAAAACACAATGTAGAGATAATTTTTACTTCAAACTTTTAACAAAGATCGCTGATGGCTCTGAATCGCTCCCGTAATCCGGAGCGAATCCATAGAAACGCTTTCCCCAGAGAAGTTAACAGGAGTGCCTCCCAACAGCTTTACCAGGATCTTATCAGCCTTTATCTTCCACCAGACAAAGCCACTAAGTACAGGCATTTATTTCCTAGACAATACAAAGATTTCCTACTATTAGAGCTAGAATACAGTACTTGAGGCTCTGAAGGGAAGACCCTACAGTTTACCTAGAAACATGCATAATTTTTCTCCTCCTTCAACGCTGTCACAACGACCTCATACACATGCAGATGTACCCAGTCTACAGCCACCGTACACACCATTGTCAGACACCCCCAGCAAACAAAGAAGCCTTACCTGTCTTGCAGAGATGGTGCTGATAAGTCCCAGGGAAAGAACTCAACCTCACAGTGCTCAGAAATAAAGAGTTTCAGGTTTATGTCTGCTGCACTGCTGAAATCAATCAACCCAAAACCCAGCTGAATCCACTCTTTTAGTCAAACCTCGTAGCCCAGTTCCTAAAAGTGCTATATCCTGGGCTTCTAGGAACATCTGTGTGAAGTCTAGAAAACAGTAACCTCTTCAGTAAGGCAAAAATGGTAGCCCAAAGTGATCCCTCTGTCCACATTACATCTTTGCCTGAGTCACATTAACTGGTTACAGCCTAGTTAAAAGCTATAAATTTTTAACTTCATAAGGCCTCAGCTGTGAAAGGACTTTTTCCTCTTATGAGGGCAGGGCCAGAACCTGGCTGCACTGATGTTTTCAATAATATCCCCACCGGGGTTTCTTGTTCGAGGTTGTTAAGAACCAGAGCCTTGTCCAATGTGCTTCAGGTGTAGCAAATACACAGAATTGGGCTTAAAACCCAAAGAAAGGCAGCTTGGCTTTGAGACTCCCATTGAAGAACCCCTTGCTGAGAGGTTCAGTGGTCATTGGTTTCTCCACCCAAGGATGGATGTCCAAATACTGGACAGTGGCTTTGAGCAGTTTAGGCCCTGCTCTGGGTGTCACCCCCACATTAAGCCACCTGGATTCCTTCACACCCATATGCACCTTCATTCCTGAAAACAGTTTCCTGGCATCTCCAACTCTGAACATCCTCCAGCTTCTCTCATGTGTTCTCTGGATCTCACCACACCTTAGCCTTAAATATAGAGCACCATTTTGAGGTAATTTAAGATTCTTAATTAATTAGAGTTATAGATTTAGGGATTCAAAGCTTGACAAATGGAGAAAATTACTGGTCCCGGGTACCTGCCCTACCCCTCTGCTGGAAGTTAATTACTGTTTCTCTTGCACAGCCAAAAGCACGTGTGCCTCCATCCCAGATGCTCCAGCTCACAGTCCAACACCCAGCTCAGCTCCAGCATCATCCAGCTGCCAGGCTGCAACAAGGGACTGGCTGTGTTCTACCCCTCTGCCTCCCAGAAGCCATGGCAGAGGCCAACCCCACACCTGCAGCCCTAGCAACAGGGCTTAGGAGTGTAAATCTCTTCCTTCACCCCATGTGGTTTTTCAGCTCTGTGGTCTTCCAGGAACAGAGGTGCAACAGCCTGACACAACATGAAGGGCAGCTTGCTCCCTTTACAAGGGCTTTTTTATTTTTAACAGGTTTCACTCAGTATGCCTCAAAGCCTCCACTATTCCTGTGGTTTGGGTTTCGTTTTTCCTTTCTCTATGGAGCTGAGATGGTGCAAAGGATGAAGGAAAGTCTTGAGAACCTGGAAGAAGTGCACTCTGCTCCCAGATAGACACTGTCATACCAGAGGGCTCCAACTAAACATTTTTTCTTCTCTTTGCCTTAGCATCCCTGCCTATAACAAAGGAGCTGCCATTATTTTAGACCACTTTGTTGCTACTGTTAGTCTTACAATTAACTAGAAATATTTATTATTATTGCAGTCATCAGCTGAAGTTCATTACCTTTCATATCTTCTTAGTTTTAAGTGCTACTCTTCTCTCAGTTTTGTGCCAATTGATGAGTAAATATAAGCTCTAAAGCTTACCTAAAAGATTACTTGTTTTTTGTGAACTGGAGATCACTGACCTTTCTGCTATATTCATGAGCAAGTGCTTCTGAGTTTTGTGGCAAAGAGAGGAAGTGTCTTTATGATTACATGTTTTTTTTTTTAATTTTAAACGATGGGGTAAAACTGTAGATTAAATGGAATATTCAGGGAATGTGTTATGGAACAGTAGTAGCCTGTGAGCAAGGCCTTCACAAGAACCAGTTAAAAAAGGCTGTGTAGCAATAAGAGAGGAAAAATGGAATATTTGTGGCCAGCCCTTACACAACAATGCCACATGGAAACCAGCTGGAGCATCCTTGTAAATCACAAGAACACCCAACGAATCAAAATGGCATCTGAAACTGGAAGAAAAGTTACTTCTATAGCCCTGTGAAAGTGAAAATAAGAGAGGGAGAAGGCAGCAAATGATACAGAACAGAATATAACAATTTGTTAAAAACATGGTTCCAATGTAGGCCCTGTGTAATTTCAGAGGTGGTCACCCAAGGAGCTTCATGGGTGATGTGATGTTAGGCAAGAGGCAGCAGCAACAGCCAAGCACCATAGAAATGTTCTGACAAGACCACAACTGGTTTGGGTAACACACAGATTTTGCAAAAACACAGTATCAATGCCTGTGGCCAGGGTTTAGGAACAACTTCTCCTTTGCATGATTCCATATGCATTTCTTTGTGGCTCACCACCAGGCTTTGGGTCACAGCCCCAGCAGGACCCCAGAGCTCTCAGCAAAACTGATTCCAAGCTCCCCGTGTAAAAACCTGCAAAGCAGTGAACAAAACCCACGGTATGAGATTTCTTTTAGTAAGAGGGAACCATATTTGTTCTTAATCTCATAATGGTCTTTTGGAGAAGTAAGTTTTGGGACAAAACCTAAACAGCAATCTATTAAAAAAAATTTAAAAATCAAATCAAAACAAACCAAGCTGTTATGGCAGAACATGTCCCAGGAGGCAGTCCAAGCCCACTGACAGGACTGAGGTTGCACATCATTCAGCCTGAAAAATTACAAGGATGAACTTAAACATCACGTGTGAAAAAAATAAAGGGCTAACAGATAAACACAGAAGGTTCTCACTGCATGTTAGACCCATTTCAAGATAGGTTAATTCATATTACAAAAGTCTGAGGGAGTAGAGGAACAGACAGCAGGTAGGGCTGAAGAGAAGATATAGAAGATGAGGAACTCAATAGTGAAGCAAGCAAAGTAAAAACTGAAGAGTCAAAAACAAAGTTAATAGGAATTATTACACCAGTTCATTTTTTTTCCTGTTTCCTTATATATTACTACTGGTTACATCATTGTTTCTCTCTCAAGCTGCAAACAATAAAAAAAAAAAACCCAAAACTTAAAACTGAAAAGTAACACTGCCATGAAGTCAGATGATTTCATGAGCTGGGGCCTTGAATAATCACCAGGTCTGCAATTAATCATCAGCAGCAATCAGGTTGCCTGTCAGGTGACAGGGTTGCAAAGGCCATGCCCTCAGCTGCTGGAGGTGGAAGGAAGCAGCGTTTCTGCCTGCCAGGGCTCCAGCACTGCTCAGAAGAGCCCAGTTCTGATGCTCAGCTGCAATGGCTCAACAAGAGATAGTTGAAACCTTTTTGTTTTGTTTTTTGCACAAGCAGTTTTTATAGCAAGTGACATGAACTCAACTATTGTGTGGGTATGTACCAAATTACATTTTTACAGAAGTGCTATACTTAATATAGTTCATCAGAATTTTCACTTTAACATCCAAAGAATTTAAAGTGGTTTTCCTTTAAAGACCAAACCCATTATTTTCCTGGGACAAGGGCAAGGGACAATATTGGTCAGTCATTTAAATATTCCATTTTCAAAGGAAATGAAAAATGGAACTTCAGAGGAGTCTTAAATTAGATTTTTTTTTCCTTTAGCCATCCCAAGAAAAACATGAAACTTTGAAGATTGGGGGGAAAAAAAGGAAAAACACACACTTTCCTATTTCTGAGAAGTGACTAACCTATTAACATTTTCCTAAGATCAATAATTTTGGGTGACAAATTCAGATCAGAATCTAACTGAGCTCTTTAATGAAGGGAGAAGAAGACATCCTTATTTTGTATTACTGGCACTGCCTGCAAGGTAGCTGAATTTCAAAATAATGAACCATCTAAAATACACTGTAGAGGAAAAGCATAAAGGTAATGGAAACTTAACATTTCTAATGTTCCAAACATATAAATAGAACCTTAAGTCAGTACATTAGACAATTGACTGGTTTTGCTTATGTGCACGGAGGAATAAATGGAAACATCCTTATTTCCTACCCCAAGGGGCAATTATTTCAGAGTCTGGTTTTGTGCATTAATAAAAAGCAAGATTCCATTGTCTGGTAGCTGAAGTGTCTTGCTATATGTGCTCTATAAGAAGCCCAAGAGCAGAAGCAGAAGGAAAACCCAGAACTCTACCATCACATTTCCTAACCAAGCTCATACCATACCTAACAGATTTCTGTGTATCTATGAACAATAAAAATATTTTATCAGAATCTTATAGTTTATATATTCAAGAAGATCCACCAGTTCCATGTCCTGGCTTTATTTATGTCTACAGATGGGCCAAAATTTTAATTTCTCAGATTCTGCAATGAGTCTAAGAATGCACAGATTGGAATTTCACATCTCTTTAGAAGTCTGGATTGCAACATCGCTTTGAGCTTTTCTTTCCCTTCTCCTTGCACACCATCAGTGGTTTGTGCCTTTAGCACCCTTTCGAAAAGTATTCAGAAATTGTACATATTGCCTCTTCTCTACATCTAAAGAAACACACTGCCATGATATGAACTGCTTACTAGCAGTGATGTCCCGTGTCACCAGCCATGGTTTGTCCTAGCCACATGCCTGACAGATTAATCACATGGTAAAAAGCCAGGGACAGAATAAAGCCCAAGTTTGTGTTGTTCATTTTTCAGAAAGCACTGGGGAAATAAAAGCAACAACAAAAAAATTTCTCTCTTCAGGAAGGTTTGGCTGTTTTGCCCGAGATGCTGAATGCCACTGCAAGCCTCAGATTCTGCCTCACCACAACAGCACTGAGGACTTTGGGGACTTTGTGCAAAATGCTGTTGACTTCCTCCAAATCAGTAAAATTGGGCTGAAACCAGATGGGAGACCTAACAAATGTAACATGCCAGGATTTTGAAAATATTTGTCAAGATTCCCTAGAATACAAAGCTCATAGATTATTTAGAGGGAGCCTTTCAGTTTGTGTTTAAGCTGCCTATTTAAATAGGCAACTAGCATGACAGAGACATTTTAGGAAGAAAAAGAGGTTCTTGTACATACATAATGTGTTTAATTGAAACCATTATTTTACTGGCAAACAGCTTCATTTTTCTGTTCTGTTAATCCGAACAAAGTGCTGCAATTATGACTCAATGCATAATGTCCTCTGCTGCTGCTCACCCCACATTCCAAAAGCAGAGAAAGAAAACAAAACTGTTTTCACATAATGAAACATTCCATGCTTCTATCCAGAATACTTTTATTATATGGTTATCATATACATCAGAATTATATCGGGGACATTTACAAATATGTAAAGATAGTTCAGAACCTCCATTCACATACACACTAACTCACACACTCATTTTGCATGTCTAGTCAGTTATCAGGTGAATGATGCACAAAATTATTGCTTTGTGAACATACACCTCAGATTAGATTTAATCTTCAGTGGCAAGAATTGAGATATTAAAAAAAAAAGTCTTAAATACCCTGTATAACATACCTGTGCATAAACCTAAAGATATGTTTAGCTTACCCATTACCTTTGAAATACTTACCAAAATTAAAATTTGAAACCCATTTATAAAAAAAAGTATTAAAAAGTTCACCATTATTTACAGATCCGATTAAATTACACATAAATAAATATTTACATTCAACACACTGCTTCCCTTAATACACATAAAGCCTCCCTGGAAAGATTTTTGGCCTTAATAGGCAAAAAAACCCAAAACAAAACAAAAAAAAGGAAACATACACGCACACAAAAAAACAAAACAAAAAAAACCCACAAAAAACCCACACACACAACAAAAAAACACACATAAAACAAAACAAAGTTATGTGCCTATTCTTTCAAGTTTCCCTCCCAATTTAAAAACAAGACAATATAAATATATGAATAAAGCTGCAATATCCTTAAGACACAGAAAGTGAATTTTTAAAAGCATTTCCATTTTAGCTACTCCTTGTTAAAAAATATCAATATTCACTGCCCAAAACCATGACTGCAGTTTTTAAAAGCCTGAATATTTCCATAAAAAACAAGCATGTCAAATGCCATCAAATAACTTTTAAGTCTATCAGGATTTTAGTACTCTCCTATGATAATCCAAAGAGTGTAAAAAAAAGAAAACCAAATAAACCACACAGTAAGAGAAAACAAAGCAACCCACAGAATATTCTTACTATTTTAGGTGTTTATAAAAAATTTTAATGTACATTTATCTATATACCACTGTTTAATACTGCTTTATTGTTACTGTTGCATTTAGAGAGAATAAAACCCTGAAACTGTATCAGATAACAAATAGGCTTTCCATCTAAAATGTGTATCTTAAAAACTATACACAAAGCTGGTCACCACTAGTTACTTAGATGTGGAAAAGAAATCTAAATATATCTCTCTGTATATTTCCATCAAAACCCCTTTATAGCACCACTGTTACAGCAAAGGATTTCAATACACTTGTACCAAGTACTTATCTTCTGGCAATTGCTTCCACAGATAAGGGATACTGCAGCTTTTGGCAAGACTTTTCTCATGGATCCAGGGGGAGTGAAGATCCTGAATAAGATGATTTTTTTTAAATTGTTTACCTCCTTTCTTACAAAAAAAAAAAAAAAAAAAGAAAAAAAAAAAAAAAGAACCCAAATCTCTACATTCCCCCTAACAAGAAGATCCCAGTCTGTGTTTCGGAGGGAAGAGTTTAAAGTCTGATTTATCTCCTTTTACTTCCTGTGCTTATCCATTTTATCAATGCTTTTGTTGGTTTCTGCAGGGCTCTGGTCGCCAGCGTTCATGTATGTTTTGTCTGCTATTTTTAATGCTTCATTTAGGTAGTTCTGGACGGATGTCATGGCAGCACAGATGGCAGCACTTCCAAAGCCATGTGTAATGAGGCTAAAATGAGTCAAACAGCCCTGGATGCCAGGGTCCAAGATGGGACTAGGTCTTGTGTTTCCAAGAGGAGTTCTGTCCTGAGTGAGGAGGTCTGTGAATTCCTTACAAATCTGCCTGCAAGACACAAAAAGTGATCACATTTTACATCACGGTGGGAATTTATGCAAAATCAAATTAACAAAAATAACTGAGAAAGTCTGGATCGAATATTTTGCAGCTATGTAGGAATAACAGTTTTCAGAAAGCCATTACTCCATCAGCTGCAGTGTCTTACCATTAAATGCTATTTATTAGCACCAGATTCTGATGAACCTTCTCTTATGTGTCACGAAGACACACACATGCTCTGCAAAACAATCCACCTTGCTGGCTCTGAATCCCTTGCTCTAGATTTTAAGAGGGGAGTGGGAATCCAGGGCCATTTTCTATGAGTGGGAATTCAGGGCTATTTTCTATGAGAACATCCACAGCTGCAGTTAAGTGAATTAGAAAGACCAAGGCAGCTGAAGAGGAGATTGAATTCAGTTGTGCATGTTATATATGTGTGCCCTTGTCTGAGAGAGACCTGGGCCCTGATCCTGCAAACACTCAGACATATGCCTGGCAAAACATGAATGGTTAATAACACCCAAGCATATGTTGTTTGCTGTTTGCAAGTCTGTCCCCTTGATGGGATTTCACAGGAGCTGAGCAATCCTCACAGAATTACCACTTTATCAGAATTTCTCAATCACAAACCTCTTCCAAAAGACAATTGTTATCAGTGCCAATAACAATACCAGTAATGAAAATACTGAAGAGCAGAGGCAGCAAAATGCTCAGCGAAAAGCATAAGGTTCAAGCTATAGGAAAGAGAGAGGTTGTATTTCTAAATTCCCAAGATATAAAAGGGCAAGGGTGCTTTCCAAAGAAAGGAATTAAGTTGACGCTAAACCAGAAAACAACTCAAAGAGCAGATGATGAACTGAAGGCTTTCTTAAACCTCAGTCTGGGAACGCTGGGTCAGGGGGAAGGGGTTAAGGTTTAATAAAAGCATAACTTGACACAAGTATTTCCTACCAGAGACCTGTTGTGTTTTATTTACTGATACAGGTTGCACAACAGCCACAGCTATAGCAAAGCTTCTCTTCTTTCCCTGTTCACCAAATTTTGAAGTGGGGGACACACCTGTGCACTGATACTGCCAAAAGCAGTTAGGAGGCCATAGTGGCCAACCTGCCCTGGCACCCACATCCCAGAGTAACTCTCCTTGGATATGTCCCTGTGGGCTGCACCTACAAAGGTGGGTGAAGCCTCTGCTAAACCCACTGCTTGACACTGGGTTCCCACACCTGCTCTCCAGGTCCTCAACTGTCAGACCTAGGGACACCTTTTTCATAGAGTTATATATAAGTGTCAGGTTATTTCTGATTATATTTTTTTCTTCTGCAGTTAAAAGAAAAAAGAACGGAACTGGTTCAAACTGCTCAGTCGTACATGATTGTTGTTATTATTATTATTGGTTCAGACTTAAAATAATTACTGGCATAGTTGAATTCAAACCAAAACCAAATAAAATTAATTGCTTTAGCTCTCCGATTAAAATTACACATGAAAACGTACCAAAACCTCTGCAGTCACAGATGCTCAGTCAGACAAAAGCATCTTTTAAGAAGGAGAATAAAAATATCCAAGCCCAAAACTTACTTTGCAGCAAGGAGCATATTCTTCCTGTTTGCCATTTCATTGCGTCCCATGTGTGGTCTGGTTAAATATTCAGCCACTGCTTTGGAAGGAAACTCTGTCTCACACACATAACCAAAGTCACGAGCAAGATGTACAGCTTCACCTGGCATGAGGAAAAGGAATGCTTATTAAATGTAGCAGCATCTGTTTATTACAAAGAGGTGAGGGAACCCTATGGAAAGTACTGGGAATTTTCAAGGTGTACGCCTGCTATGTGACCACTATGCCACTCATTGCCATCTTCTTATTAAATAAGTAGGTGTTTCTTTTTTAAAGTTTGCAACAAGAAAAAGACCTACATGGTGACAGATATAAAAAAATCATTCTCTTGCCTGTATACTAAGAAGAACTTTCATCTCTATCCAGAGATTAACTCTGCAGCTAAGACTAGAATTCGGTGTAGCTCAAATTATCCACTGATATTTAAAAAACCTGGCAACTAACTTCCCCTTATATAATAAAAGGGATAATCAGTTTAGTATATTTTCAAAATTGTTTCCTAGAGATAAGCATTTTCACATAGAATACAAATGGCAAGGGTAATTTTTTTTTTTTATTAATGCAGTTTTGTCAGGCTTTAAAAAATGGATTGGCATGATCAGTGCATTGCCTGTCATGTATGTGCACAGGCATAGGCTCTCTTAAGCCCACCTTCCAAAAAATGTTATTTAATTGGAGCTGCTGTATTATTTGTACTGATGATGTGAAATATTAAAAAAGTAATGCAGTAAGGCATTATTAGATCACTTTTCAATTGCTGCTTATATTTTTAACAAACTGTACTATTACCAGGAGCCGCTTTAAACAGAAACACAAAATTTAACACCACACACACACACATACACACACCTCCAAGCCATTTTAACTGATAGAGGATCAACAACACGTGTTACAGATTCAAGGGGCTCTAGTTTCCTATCAGGAAGTCAAAAGCTATAAATCTCACTTTATATGCTTGTTTATTAGAAAAAGCTTCTGAGGATACCGCTGAGGTAAGGCCAGGCACTGGAGTCAGCTGTCCCAGACTTTTTAAGCTTCCCAGTAAGGAACCAAACCCACTATAATGTGATGAGTTTCACCTCTTTTGCCTGCACACACCCTTACAAAACCGAAACAGCCCAGCCCACTGAGGCACAGACACGACAAACATGCATTTTGAACATCTTGGCGTGTTGCTGCATCCCTGCCAGCATCCCTGCCGTGAGGAAGAGGAGGGTTTTGAAGGTTTACCAGGGGTTGTGCAGGCAGGGCTTTAACTTTAAGGTCTTGGAGACCAAATTTGAAGAGAGAAGGAAAGGGAACCATCCCCCAACCCCCCCAAGAGCTTTTGGTTACTATGATATTCCCATCATGCTCACTTTAATAAACAAAACCTGTCACATTCACTGGCTTTCTAGCCTCCCCATGCTTTGTCTTAAGGGATTTGCCTACCAGATGAAAGTTGAGGGGGGAAAAAAATGTGTTTTTGTTAAACACATTGAAGACCGACCTTCCACCAAAGATGTCAACAGAGTCACATTTGCAGCTTTCCTTCTACCAGCAGGAAGATTTAAACCAATTTTATCCAGTTTTTCTCTTAATGATCTGCCACCGTTTTTAGATTTGGCTCTGCAATTTACAAGAAAAAAAAATTAAAAAAACCAAACCAAACAAAACACAAAATAGCTTTATTTATCTTTAGGGAACACTTTTTAAAGATGAGAAATTCCAGTTTCTGACATTTAATAGGATTCTACTGGAATGGGGAAGAGATCAAAAACAGCCTCTTTTTAAGTGACCTACTTTCTAAATGCTCTACTACCAACCAGCCAGGATGAAATACAGCAGAAGTCAAAATCAAAATGTTTTAAACTGCACCATCAAAACCAACAGCTCTAGAATTATCACACAGTGAATTAAGTGTATTCAAAACAGGACAATCCATGTAGTGATTAAGCAAACTCACGAGATTTAATAAAAAAAAGAAGTTCCATGAGGAGACTGTTTATCACAGGACTAAAAAACCTCCATGAACCGTATTTATGATTAATAAATTTTTTAACGGAGAACCAGAATTGCTGTCAGATCTGTTAATTAATAGCACTTCTCCAGAAGCAGCAGAAGTACAAAGAAGTCTTATTTTCAAAGGATTCAGTGCTCTTGGGCTTCTTAAAAACCAATAATCTGCTAAAAAGACTTTCTTAGCTTCTCATTATGCAAACCTGGCTGCTCACACACATAAGCACAGGGAAAAAACAAAACAACAAAAATCACAAGCAAACTGGGGGGGTGGGTGATGGGAGAAAAGGGGGAAGAAAAAAAAAAAAAAAAAAAATCACAAAAATAACACAAAGAGGTGGTGGTACTGGGAGTTGCAGCCTACCTTCTGAGTACTCCTCCTAGCAAAGAGGCATTGAGACACTCAGGGGGCGAGAGCCGTCTCTGCACCTCTGCTACTGTCACTTTGTATTTCGATGTGGAGCTGAGGAGGGAAAGTCTCCCCGGAACCGAACAGAATACTTCATTGGGGTTTATGACCACTCCAATTAATCCATCTTTTTGACAGGGTAGACTCAGAGCACTGTTCTTCGTTAAGGAAATGGGACCTGAGGAAGGAGGAAAAGCAGGTATTTTTATGAAGGGGAAAAATAAATAGGAAGTGTCAAGTTAATGCCCTTTCTACAACAAGAAAAAAAACCCAACAAGCAATACACACACACAAAATTGAAAAAAACTCACAAACAAAAAAACACCAAAACAACCAGGAGACAGGATTTCGTTTTGCATTATGTGCTCACACTGCTGACCCCCCCGTTGCCAGCATTTATCTGCAGCACAGAGCTTGGCAGCAACCAAAAGGTCCCCACAAGACCTGAACAGCTGTATTTTGCTACACTGAATTTTAAGAAGTGCCTAACACAACTAAGAACACTTTTTGCAAACTCACACAGACCACGTCTCTGAAGCAACAAGCTGCAAGTTAGTAAAACCATGTTTATGAAAACTCTGACACAAAAGACTTTAAACAAGCATCCTTCAGATACTGTCAAAAACTCTTTCCAAGCCGGAGCGAGAAGAAGCCTGTCAGTTCCTGCTAGGGCTCATCTTCCACCTATAACAAGCAGATTAAAAAAAAAAACCCTTTGGAACTTAACCCCAGCAAATTCGTAACAGGCAGTGCGACAGAGAGAGGGATGCAGCCCAGCAAAGAACTGAAAGTAAAACATGGCTCGTTAATGACTTGAGCCTTTCAGTGAGTGGGGACAACAAAGGTTTTGCAAGGAGCAAACCACAGATCCAACTATTCCATCGCCCTACGAATCCACCCAGTTGACTGCCGGTGGCTGGTGCTGCCTCCCAGCACCGATCGGAAAGGGTTAAAGAGCCGAAGTCAGCCCCGCTCCCCGGAGGGGGAAAGATTTTTCAGTGGTGCATCTGACAGCGAAATTATTCTCCCATGAGCCAAACGCAGCAATCAGCGCTCTGACAAACACTTCTGCTTTTCCTCAGTTAGGTATTTGTTTGAAGTCTTTAGAAGCAACTTCCACCGTTTTTTTTTTAGGCACAAATTTGTTATTTGCTTAAAAACAAAAGCAGGAAAAGAAAAAAAAAAAAACCTTAAATTACAGTAAATTGAGTCAATACGTCTTTCTCCTTCTTTAAGACCTCAGCCACAAAACCATTTCGATTAAAATCAAGCCGAACAGGCTCATACCAGTGAACTCATTCCCTTCTCAAGTCTTATACAGAATTTGAAGGGGGGGGCAACAACAAAAAAAAACCAAACCACAAAAAACTAACACCTAAACTGTCTTCGAATACTAGCAACTATGACCCAAAAATAATAAAAAAAAAGAAAATAGCAGTACACATGTATTCCAGGGCAGCACTAAATTTGGTCCAATTTTCTGGTTTTGATTAAAGCCACACAAGAGCCGGGACCCATCCGTGCGGGGGTGGCTACTGTCCCCCGAGGAATTCTTGCCACCCGGGCTCGCTGCCGCCTGACTAGGGCAGCCCCAGGGGTTTCCCTGCCGCCACCTCCCCTCAGATGGTGTTAGAAGAATCCAACTACGGTTTTTATTTTTGAAATGAAAACCCTTCCGCCCTCCCGATCCGAAAGGGCCAGTCTTAAAAAAAAAAACACGTCAATTCACCGGTGCGCCAATAATCTTTTAACTATTATCAAGGGAAAGTAAACTGCAGTGCCGCCTTACTGACCTTTTCTAATGACTGTCTGGTCATGCATTAATAAGTGTTGATCTTCCACATTCTGGAAAGAGAAAGGGGAGAAAAAAGTTTCGCACCTTGCAACGCTGAGAGGGAACGAGCTAGGGCTTTTAGGGAACCCACCCCAGGTCTCGCACCTCCCCATTTTAAGGGCAGAATGGGAAAAAAAGAAGAGTTTCGTTGGGAAGACTAAAGCTGGGATGTGTTGCAGGGCACAGTGAGTGGCTCCTCAGCGGAGCTCTCGGGGACCTCTGCCAGCTGGGGAGCGCCTGTCCCGCCCGCACCCCACGATCCGCAGGGGGTGTTTTAGGAGGCTTACCTGCACCTCCTCCATCTGGTGGGCCATGTCGTGCAGGCCCAGGTTATCAGCCAGCGCAGAGGCGTCCAGCCCATGCCCATGGGGCAGGAGGAGCTCGGAGCGTCGGTACGTTTCCCTGCGGCCGCTGGCGGAGCCGCTCTCCAGCGCCGAGAGATGGGGGACGAGGCCGGGGCGGCCGTGGGGGGCGAGGCCGGCGGGGTCCTGGCTCTGCCGGTTGGGCCAGGCGCTCTGCTGCTGGCTGGGGGGCGGCGGCGGAGGCTGGTGCAGCGGGTTGATGGAGAAGGGGTCCCCGAGATGAGAGTAAGGATCGCTGGACTGGGAGTAAGGCAGAGGCTGGTATGGGGGAGGGAAGTAGGGAGGCTGGAAATCGGAGGCGCCCGAGTGTGAGAGCGGAGGAGCCGGGCTGTACAGGTGCTGGCTGACCGCAGAGAGGTGGGGGAGCCGCGGGTTCCCGTTGCTGCTCCCGTCGTGCCGGTCCTGAAAAGTACACAGAGAGGGGGGGAAAAGAGGGGAGGCGGCTGTCAGCGGGGGGGCTGTCGGGCAGCGAGGAACACTCGCTCGCTCCCCAAGCTCGGGGAACACTCGCTGGCACTGGGGGAAGAGAGCTGCCCGACTCCTGCCCCTGGAGTCTTCTAGTTCAAGGCACTTAGCGTCGAAAATCATCCCCACTCCCCGGGAAGGGATTACAGACCCGTTCTCACTGCTTTCCTCAACACGAATACAATAGACTATACCCCGCGCTTCTGCAAACAATTTACAGAACCAAAATCAGAAAAAACAGCGACACAGACCGATTTCTTCGGAGGCGACCCCGGGGGTTGCGGACCCGCTGCCCTTGAAGACAAGAACTCTGGGCAGAGAGGGGCCGAGGTCCTTACCCCCGAGATCCTTCCTCCTACCCCCCACGGCCTCGGGAGCCTTCAGGGGCGCACAACTCTGGTGCGGCAGAGACGGGCTGAGCTTCTCCCTCCAGTCGTCCCATCTCGGCTACTCCCCTAAATTCAAATCTCAGCAGCCATAGCTTAAATGTCTCCATTGACCTGATCCAGGGATTTAGCAGCTTCTACCTTCACGGTCATTAAAATAACAGGGCTACTTAATAAGAGGTGAATGGGGTCCCAATGGAGCGTGAAGCGGGGACTGGAGCTAATCTAAAGGAGTCAAACAGGCAGACCACGACCAATGGAACCGAGCAGGGGGAGGGGGACACACAGCCACTTTCGGAGAGATCAAAACCCAAGAGCAGGTCACGGGGGGGGGGGGATAGGAGACGCTGTCGCGGAGGAGAACGTGGGAAGGAAGGTCTGCGGGGCAGGGGGGTCGAGCACTACCTGGTTTACCTCCGTAGCGTTTGCTACCTGCCGGCCGGCTCCTCCGCACACCTCCCAGCCCTCTTCCCCCCGGAGCGTGGCCCCGAAACCTGGCCCAGGCACCGGGAATGTGCTTCCCCGGCGTGCGGGGAGCTTCCCGCTCCTGCCCCTGGCTATTCCTTCTCCGCTCCCCGCTCCCGCACCGCTCGGCTCCAGTGGCCGGCTGGGGGACGTGGGATGTGGGCTCATTTGTCCCCGCTGGGGCTACCACTGCGTTTTAATTAAGCGTTGAAAAAAGACGGAAAAAAAGTATAATACTCGCACCTATTTAGAAAAATTTAAAAAAAAAAGTAAAATATACAAAAAAATTAAAACCTCACAACAAACAAGGGCCTTCGGGAAGGGACAAATCCCGGCCAGCGGGGAGGCAGGAGAGCCGGGCTCCTTCTGGAAGTGAATAGGCAGAGTGGGCAACACAGCTCAGGGGGGTGGCGGAGCTCCGCTCTGCCCCATGCCGGACCCCCCTTTTCCCCACTGCCGACCCCTCCCCGCGCTTCTCACCTCGCAGTCCTCTTCATATTTGACATTATCTGCTAGTTTCCACAACATGGCGTCCAGCGTCCAAACCAGGTGTGTGTTGCCGAAAACAGATGAGAGCTCAGCGCCCCCCCCACGGGCGGTAAATCCACGTCGGCGCTGGGGAAAAGGAGCTACCCCCCGGACGGAGCTCAGTTGGCAGGCATGAAGGCAGCTGACGGACTAAACCTCCGTGCTAATGGTCACTCGCTTTTTTTTCCCTGCCCAGACGCCCTTAATGGCAATAGGATTATCATAACTCCTCCCTAGGGATGGCTCGGGAGCCGCGGCCGCCAGCCACTCAGGAGGGAGCGCGCAGCCTCAAGCCCCTCCTTCCGCGCTCCATTCCGCTCCCGCGGAGGGGAAGTAACGCAGAGCCGGGCATTCCCCCCCCCCAGCAAAGCGCCCCTGAAGCGCCAAGTGTGTGTGGGGGGTAACCCTGCGGGTTGGGGTCATGCGTGTGCATCAATCCCCGCATGCACGCTGAAGGTGCCCCAAAGAAGCCCCCCCCACGTGTTTGGTAATTTTGGGGGGTTTTTTTGGACGGGGGGGAAACACCTGACACTGCTCTTTGCCCCCTCCCACGAGCGAAAGAACTTTAGTTAAATACGTGGGGGGAATCGCAGCGCCGATGCCCTCACACCCGGGGAGTCCGGAGGAGTCTGGGCTAAAGAAACTTGGAAAAACTTCTCGTTGCAGTTCAGAGAAAATCCGATCACCAGCCTGAGTCGAATTTGCATAATTGTCAAGAGTTTGAATTACTGATTACAACTTGTAAGCTACCAATGTTTAAGGTATAATTTACTTAATTATCCTACAAGATTATTGCAGTTGTGTTGAATCCCTGGTAGGTAAAGCAGCACTGATTCAGCGCCCCCGATTCGGGGCTGGGTGAATTGTGCTACTGGTTCCTTGCATTATTTTAATTTTTATTTCTTTTTTAACGAAAATCCCTCCTGTCTCGTCTTTTTGGACAAACTCGGGGCTGTGGAAACAGGTGGGAGGTGTGATAGGCATTTTCGGACGCAGAGAGCACACTTTCATCTAAGCATAGAAAATACTCCCCTGCTAAATTGCTACCTTTCTGCAGCCATTTGATCTATGCAGTTATGTGTGTCAGACAAAATGAACATCGTTTTCAAAAGCAACGACTTCTCCCAGTGTTTTAAGGTGCATCCGGATCACTGCTCATTTACATGAGAGGAGCAAGTGTTTGTTTATTGTGGCAGAGACAAAAGATGACCCTGGACAGTGCTGGATGCGGAGATCTCGGCTATCAGTTCCCGGGAAGACCCGCCTCAGCTGTTATTAAAGGCCCGAGCTAGACCCATGTCTCGAAATTTCAACCACTTTACATTTCCCTCACTTTTTTTTTTCTTTTTCCCCTAAGGATCCGAGAAGAAAAATTAGTAATAATTGAAACAAAAAAATAAATAACAACAACAAATATCCAAACAAACAAAAAACCCAAAAAAACCACACACAAAATAACCCCCTTGTGATTAAATGGGTGATCTAAAAATAAAACCGAGGCGGACGGGGGTGCTGAAAGTAACTGTTGAAGGTGTTATCTGCCTTATCTAGCACGCAGGTGCTGATTTGCAGCACTTGCATTAAGCCCATCATCAGCAGGGACTCCGCATTATCATTTTTGGTGGAGTCACTATTTATTTTTTTAAACGACGGTGTTTTTCTTCCAGGGATGTTTCTTTGAAATGCAGTTCGCGGCGATTATTAGCGAGTATACTTGCGCTGCTCCTGGCGTCATTAAGACTAGGAATCTAAATAATAAAAGACAGGGGAGCTTAAAGTTCATTTGTATTAAAGGGACAAGATAGATTTAGAAAAAAAACGAGAAAGGGGACCGTCGAGCTTCCCAGGTTTGGATTCAGCTCTTCCTTCCAAAGAGATCCTATACTATAGCAACGTCGGTCATTTTTATCATAACCTCAGGAGTCAGAGATTTTCTTTCTGCTCGAAAATATCACACTGAGAGGAGACCATGATTTTATCAGTCTTTAACATTGGAAAGGTGTGAACACCTTCGTTTTGTTCCTTTTGGCGGCCAAAATCACGATGAATTCAGGTTCTCATTTGCATATATATATATATTATATTTATAAATAGAACCGTGTTAGAGGCTGAGGGCTTTAAAAGACGTTGCCGAGCAAATTAATTGCGGCCAAAATTAGCACTTGACTTTCTAGAAAAAGAGGCGAGAATGCAAAGAAGACGCTAAATACTGGGAAGTTTATGACAAACTTTCCCGCACACCCATTTTGCTCCTCGGTCTCTTCCAGCAACAGCTGCCAGGGACGGGCACCGGGAGCAAACCGCCGGGCAAGGCAGGGCAAGGGCGGACCCTGCCCGTCACCCCCGGGATGTTCGGCCCCCGAGCGGGTCCCTCCGCGCCTCCCCGCAGCCGCGCAGGTGATGCCGCCCCCTGAATCGAGAGAAGTTTCTGTCCCGGCTGCTTCTGTCGAGGGATGCTTGCTTTCAGTAAATGATCGACTCGGCGTCTGGGCAACTCTGTGGGTCAGACCCGTTTTTATTGGGGAAGGAGATAACACTTTTTGAGACTCCCCCTTTCCGAAGCGTGACTTTCCTCGATCCTCTCCGTTGATGCTCACACGGCAGAGAAGTGGGCTGGGGGCCACCTGCAAAGTACAGCGGCTGCCGTGCCCTCCCGTGCCCGGCGAAACTCTCCCTTTCCAGGGATCTCCCGGGCACGGGTAAGGAGAAGGCAGCCAGGGTTGCTGCAAAGACACGGTACCTCCCTGGACACTCCCTTTGAGACACGAGTCAGAGCTGCAGGAGCCGAGCAGCCAGGGAGGTGGCTTCTGACAGGTGGCAGGTTTATTATTTATTAAAATAAAAAAATAATAAAAAAAAAATAAAATAAAATAAAAAAAAAAATAAAAAAAAAAAAAAAAAAAAAGAAAATTGGTGTTCTTACTTTCGGAACATCCCCTGTTTCAAAGAGTTGTTTCTTACTTCCTGGGGGCTTAGTCCCCCCGCACACGTCTCTTTATGAGTACGCAGTTTCCCATGGAAGACCATAAAGCACCCCCAGGTGTGAACACGGTCTCGGGAGGGGAGCCACAGCTCACTGCCGAGCCTCTGTCAAAGTCAGTAGTTTTCCTATTTGGCAGCAATTAAAAGAGAGCGTGGGGATGCTAATTAGTTACATCCCTCTTCCTCTAAAACTTATTTAAGCACTCACGTATCTATATCATTAATGAGACTGCAGCAACCTGTCCGGATTGTCGCCTCGGCTCCTGCAGAGCTTTACAAAGACAGCTGCTGCCCCGCGGCCCCGGGAGACTTTCTGTGTAACTTCCACACCGAGTCCCCGGGGAGGGGCGGAAAGCCGGTGCCTCCACCACCCCACGCAGCGGAGCCCACCCGGGCTGCCACAGCCCCCCTCCCAGCTCAAATCCCAGGGGACCGAACAGTCCCCCTGGCCTGCGAGGGGAGTCCTGTTCTGGCGGGACGGCTCCCAGGGACTCGGGGGGGGGAAGGGGTGTCCCGGGGGATCGGGACTGTGGAATAAGGGCAGGGGTACGTACTTGGCAGTTGATCCTCCCCAGCAGAGCCATGAGCGTGCGGCGCCGGCTGCTGACTCCGTGGCGAAGCCGCAGATACCTGGGTGCCGAGCAGCGCGCCTGCGCATCGCATCTGCGACCCCCGTTACCCCAGGTCTTTCCTCCCCTTCTCAAAGCCTGGCCCCGGCAGCTCCCCGGTTCGTCAGCCCCGGGCGGGAGACGAAGAGACGGTGCCGCCGCGGGGCTTAATTCCCCGTGGATGCCGCGCACGGACATTCCCCGCTGCTGGACGAACCCCCCCTAGCCGCAGCCAAGAAGGGACATTGTGAAGATATTTTTGCGGTTTATTTGCCGTTCCTTCTCCCTTTACGGTGCCCCAGGGTGTGTGTATGTGTGAGCGCGGTTATGTGTTTCCCCGTGGCTGTTCGCACCGGGAGCATCCCTGACCGACGGGAGCCTCCTCCCTCATCTTCCTCAACCCCCGGGGGGAGTTTGTGTGTGTGTGTGTGTGTGTGTGTGTGTGTGTGTGTGTGTGTGTGTGTGTGTGTGTGTCCAGGGCCGCTCGGAAGGCTCTGGCTCGATTGCAGGGACCTGGCGGAGGGCCGGGCTGCTCCACCTCCCCCGGGGCTCCTGCATCCTCGGGGGCCGGCAACTCCAGGATCCAGCAGGGCTCTGGCCACCCACACCAGTAATAGACCAGTATCTGCTGCGGGAGAGCTGGAGACCCATCACGGGCTATGACCGTGCCGACTCCTGCCCTCGGTTCCCCCGCGGTTTGCCCTCCAGCAGGGAAAGCAAAGACGGTGAGGAGTGGGGGGCAAAGACGGTGAGGAGTGGGGGGAGGAGGACATGGCACTGAACACTCATCTGCCTCAGCTTCCAGCCCCTGCTACTGCAGGAAGAGAGAAGAAAGTGTGCCCACACCGCGGCTGGTTTTCCCTCAACCTATTAATTTGCTTAATAAACACGATTCCAGCTATGTTTTCCTCTTGCTGCTTCCCGATGGAGCCGGAGGAGCTCAGTCCCCTGGCCATAGCGCGCTGGGAGCCTGCAGCGGAGAGCATGTGTTTAGCAATTCACTGGCAGAAGTGGCAGAGTTTGACACCAGGCACTTTCGGGCCTCAGGTTAGATGCCACATGGCATGGGGCAGAGGTTCAGCACCGAGGCACAGGTGCCTCGGGCTCCCGCAATAAGTTTCTCTGGCTTTTGTACACAAGAAGTTTTGTTGAGCTGGATGGTTCGAGGCAGGAGACAGATAGATACCTGTGAGGGAGCTCACATCAGGCTGCCTGCAGCCACAGCACAGGAGGAAGACCCAAATTCCTAGCCTGTCCCTGTCCTTGAGGCAAGGGATGACCACAAACACTACTACAGATGTGTTTTACTTCAGTCTCCTCGTTCATAAAATAGGGGTAATAATCCAGTACTGGTGAGAGCTGGATTCTTATCAGGTGGGACCAAGGGAAAAGTGGGAGCCATGGCCCCTGGCATCTCTGCCCAGTGATCCTGAGGTACCTTCCCACAGGGCCCTGACATTTTGCCTGCAGTGGTGTAATCACCACGTTTTGAAGAGGTGCTCTGATTATTTGTGGGGTTTGTTTTGTTTGATTGTTTTAATTATTATTATTCCCTCTATTTTATGTCCATTAGGAGCAGCAGCATGAACTTCATTGCTGTTAGCCAGTGTTGCTCCAAAGGATGCCTTTGCCTCATGGTGTATAATCAGTTCGTTAGTGCAGGAAGCAGACTCCACTTAAAAAGCAAGATCAAAAAACAAGAACAGCCCAAACACCACAATGCTAAATGTGAAATCGAGATTCATGTATTTAGTTAGGCTCTCTTCTGAAAGTAAAAAGATAAACAGGCTCTTGGCACAGTATACATAATTCATAGTTTAAAAACTAAAGCTTTGGTGGATCATACATTCCTCGAGCTAACTGCTTATACTACAGTAAGGAAAGAAAAAAAAAAAAAAAGCCCCAGTACCACAAAAAGAAAGAATCCCATAGGCTAAACCAGTAGAAAAGCAAATACTTCAAATCCACACACAGGACTGAGCTGAAAAAAACATTGATCAGCCTAATTCAGGCTTTAGCAAGTACAAATCCTTCAATATGCACCTCCTATTCCTTTTGACCTTTTACAAAAAGGAGTGAGAACTATCACTGAGTTCTACTTGCACTCTAAAAACATCTGCTGTGAGATGCTCACTTCAGCCTTTCCTCTGCTCTCAGGGCATAGGTAGCCTGTGTGATACCTCAAATGATAAACCATGTATTAAGGAAACATCTGCAGTGATGGTCTGGGCAAGGTTCCTCCACTGACAGAGACAGGCACCATGTATAAAAGGTCTTTCCCATCCCCAGCTTTGAGGGGTCCTGCAGCCTGTGTCCCTTCAGGGAATCCATCGGGTATGTTAAGTGTGCTTTTTAAAATACCTCCTTCCCCATTACATACATTCATACATACATGCACAACTTAAAAATCCTAATAGATAACTCATCTATGCCATTTCAAAGCTAATTCTGAGCACAACATAAAGGAGTTCAGAAGAGACACAGGCAGTACCTGTACAGGAGGAAAGGAATTTAGAGAAGAGTCAGATGCCTTATTTCTAGCTACCTTTCACTCTTCAGTCATCTTAAAGGGGTGATGAAATCAGCAAAGTGACCTCGATGTCAGGGAAATGGGTCATGTGAGTTGAAACTGAGGATTTTCCCTGTAGGCAATTTAAATAAGTAAAGAAAACAAATTCAGTTATTCCTTTACTTCATAGTCCAGTTTCCTGAAAAACCCTAATCCTTCTAAATAGCCAATCTTCCCCGGAGCCCTCCATCAAAGGTCAGCTGGATAAAATCTGAAATATGTCACTTATGGGGGAAAAGCTCAGGGGGACAAAAAATTTACAGACAAACACAAACCTCTCAGACTCTTTGGCCTCTTTTTCACTTAGCAGGAGAGCACAAGGACACTCTCCTCATTAATAGATTACTGCAGGTGTCTGCTGAATTATAATGCATTGGAAAATACCGTGGGTTTGGTGGCACCAGATTTCCTCCTTTGTGGTGTTTCTCCATTGCTGACACACTGGTGTCCTGCAGCTCTGTTGTATGGCAAGATGAAGCAGAGCTGTGTGGGGAGAAAACCTGAACTGTTGGTAAAAATGCCATCAGTCAAAACTCGACACCTAATGCACTCTGTCAGTTACAATCACACTAATAAGACACCACTGAAGGGCTGTCAGCATTGGAGAATATCAGGTGCCAACAAATACCTCCAAATGCTTCCAAACCTGCTCCAAGCTGCATTGTCAAGGACTTGATTTTGCAGGTGTATCTACAGAGACAAGATTTCAGGGTTATGTTGCACTGTTACTGTAGCAAATACATGCAGGATCTGGGGATTTTAAAAATACATCTATTTTTTTTTCCATGCAAAATTATTTGCAAAACTTCATGCAGTGCTACTGATGCAAAGGTTCAAAGGAGATACTTGGTGAAGAAAGAATTCACATTGTTTAGAAATCTCTTGTTATGTTCAGTTGATTGCATGCAGGTGTGATTCCAGAAGAATGCAGATTTGGGATATCCAGATTATTTTTCTTGCATTAAACCCCTGCATTTTTGCTATTCAGTAATATAACAAAGGCAATAAGTTTCAGGGTGCTTCATTTCAAACCTGAATATGGGCAGCTTTTCAGACATCTTCATCTGGGGGCTTCCAGCTTTTCCTCTGTCACTTCTGCTGCTGTGATGAGGCAGCTTTGCCCAATCCTTGGCCCCCTCTTTGCCTGTGCTACATTTCTACCTCACAGAACAGTGAAAATTGCCCAGTATATATCAGTCCAAAGAAGTTTAAGTGCCATAAGAAAGGTATTTGCTGAATTTCCTAACTCTGACATTGATGTTTCAGGAAACCCATAGGATTTAGGAGCCACAGGGCTCCTAAGTTTTAAATCTCCTGCTACTAGTATGGAATCCAACACTGGAAAGCACTGTCAGTATAAATTCACTCTACCAATGTAAGTGTATTTAAAAAGAGGCTGACATTAACTTGGTAGCAGAAGCTTTTTGCAGCCAGGCCCGGTCCAACATCCTGTCACCAAAAAGAAATTCACCAAAACTCCAAAGCTGATCCTAACCACATGCTTGGACTGACTCAGCAGAAAGACAGCCCTGGTTTCACATCTGATGCAGATAAAATTTGTGTCGTTAAGATGACCTGGTGGTCCAGAGTGCTGAGATTAATGACTGTGTGAGCATGGCCTTGCGGACCAGCTGAGGGAAGCCCAGGAGAAGCTGTGAGAAGAACTGCTCCCTCTCTCTGGGGCATTGGGAATGAGAGAGAAGTTGGAGGGCAGGGAAGGAAGTTTTTACAATTGAGAGTTGTATCGGTGCAAGATGGATGGGTGCATTTGAAAGCCAGCTCTGATGCTGAGAGGAACGAGGCCACCACTTCCTTGTGCCGGGCTGCATTAGAATTGAAAACAATCACAGCAGCGAAACAAAACCAGCTCAGCTGAACAGATGCAAATCCAGAGGCAGACATGGGCTCAAACCAGGTCAAGCTGCACCCATGCAAATTACGGGTTACCCCAGAGCGCGCCGTGTCCACACCGAGGGTGTGTGCTGGTGGTGCTGGTGTGTGCTGGTGTGCTGCCAGGATCACCTGAACTCCAGCCTGGGTCCAGCCTGTCGGGCAGTGCTTGGCCTGGAGGGGAGCCTGGCAAAGTGCCCCGAGCAGGCACAGAGAGGTTCTCTTGCAAGTGTCCCCCCCAAGTGCCAAATCCATCTCTCCCTGGGGATTCTGCCCATGCAGCTCCACAGCAGAACCGCGGAGAGAAGACTTGACTAGCCCGAGGGGAGATTTGCCAGTATAGCCAGACCGATAAAGCACTCCTCTTGTGTAAACACAGAATACACCAGCTAAAGTGCTCTTCTGTCAGCATAGCTTATCCCAGCATGGTTTTGCCAAAGGAATCCTTGCTTGCAATTCAGCGAGACTGTAAATCTGATGCGGCGTGGTTAGGAGCCACATCACCACAAACAGCACACATCTCTTCACCAGCTCGTCTGTTCCCAGGTTTCCAAGACACAGCGTTGTACCCTGCTGGAGCAGGTATTATCTGCTCTTTCCCAGCCACCATTTAAGGCCACCACAGAGGCCAGTGAAACATGGCCAGGAGGCCAGGGCCCCCTAGAGCTACCAGTATCCTTAGAGCACCCATGCTCCTGTCCCTGCCCAGGGCACCAGTTGCCACTAACACCCGTGGCTTCTTCCAGCAAACCAAGCCAAATCCTCTCAATCCTGCAGTGCCTTCTGGAGCCCATACCTGGCCCAGCTTAATAATGGTGGTGTGTACATTGTCACACTGCAATGAATGGGAGTTGTTTTTAGCTGGCCAGTGGTGGCTTTCTGGGATACTGGGTGAAAGAGACCCAACCTCTTGACTTGTGTGTTCAAAACTGCACTCACTGGGGAGGGGAAAGGTCTAAATACTTTAAGTACTGAGCCCTGCCTTCCTAAAAGCAATACCTCAGCTTCTCTGCAGATCGTGCTGTGCCCATGAGCCTCATCAGTAGCATGGGCTGCACACAATGGAGAATTTACACCTTCAGCAGTCTCAGGCCAGCTGAGTGTCTGCCAGGCTCTGCTTGTCTTCACCAGCTCTGCACTACCTACACATGCAGGCAGCACGCTGTCTGTCTGTCCCAAAAGCTTGGGGACGTGGTATTTCTTTGTTTATAGTGGGGAAGCAGGAAACAAGGAAATGTAAAGCATATCTACAAGCTACAAACACCTCCAGCTCGCCTTGCCCCTGCCCCAAGCTGGCCAGATGTAATCCGGGAGCTGCAGAAGCCCTCCCAGCACCGGAGACACCAATTCCCTACCGGCACAGGCACGGTGGCTCCCGGCTGGCAGCCTCCCAAGCCCCTGACACACTGAGCCAGTTCAAAAAGCAGGCCCGGAGAAAGCCCTGGTCTCTGCAGACATGCCCAAAGGGTCTTGCTCAACACAGGAAGGCTGTAATGGCAAAGAGGTGAGGCCGAGACCCAGGCTGCAACCACAACCTCATCTCATCCCTCGGACGTGGGAAGTCCCCGGGCAGAGGCTGCAGGCTCTGTCACCCTGCTTGAGCTCTGCCAGTAGGTTGTGGCACATGGTTCCCCACACACACACCTCACCGGCAGGACTGGACCATGCCAGAGACCTT
Organism: Heliangelus exortis; assembly: GCF_036169615.1. Classification (NCBI taxonomy): domain Eukaryota; kingdom Metazoa; phylum Chordata; class Aves; order Apodiformes; family Trochilidae; genus Heliangelus; species Heliangelus exortis. The sequence goes on from NC_092437.1 coordinate 6,966,078, forward strand.
TAGGCTCCAGTCTCAGGACGGTCTACCCGAAGCATGCAATTGATGCTCCTTGTAATTTTAGCAGAGCTGGTGCCATTGCAAATGCCGTTCTTATCTACCTAAGTACAGACCCTCTCTTGAATTGTTAACAATGTTATGCAGCAATTTGTTATATAAACTCATTAAGTTTTTTAATGTATCTATGTTAATGGGAACATAAATATGGAAATCTTCATTTCAAACCTGTTTCTGAAAGCATTACCTGGGAAGCTAGTCTGAGAAAAAGCAAACATGACCCAGGAATACCCAGGGATTTATTTAGGATTTAGGTATCACTGTGATGGATAGGGCAGGAATGGTGCTGTCAGGATGCCGAGTTACGCTCCTCTCTGATCGACTCTGTGACCCTTTAAGAGCTCCACAAAACAACTTCGGTTACTTTGCACTTTTCTTCCTTAGCTATGCAAGTGACAAGCTACTTTTATTTTTATTTTTGTTTTCCCTTGTTGAAGATGGATGGATAAATAACACAAATAAAAGGACTAGGGCTCTGGTTCTCCAAAGGAAACAATGACATTGACCCAAAGAACAAACGTAAGTGAACAATGCATTTAAACAAGGCTCAGCTGTATCTTGTCCATACTATTTTGCAGCATAATTTATAGTAGCAAATGCTTTTTCAGGTGTCTTCATGCTTGGCTTGATCTCTCTAATTTGGTGGTTTAATATGGAAGAACATTTATACACCTCATGATGCTGACCCAAAAGGAAATGACCAGTTATGGAGCTCTCTGCTCTGGTCCCTCCATGACAGCCCCACCAGGAGAAGCTGTAGGAGCTGTATTAATTTTAAAGGCATGTGAGAGATGTCTATACTGCTATTGATGCACCTCTACCACCCTCTCCATGCCTGCAGATGGACGTTAGTGTTACATTACAATTGTATGAAGTTACCTGCTCCATATCAATTCTCTGTGCAAGGCTGTGCTGCCAGGAGACGTCAAATTCAGTCTGAAGGCGTCTGGGTGCCAAATAAGCAATTCCATGTCCACATCAAAGCAAATTCCCTCTGCTGGTTAAATTTGATTATGCTTTTTAAGGGGCTGGGGTACAGACAAAGTGCATGCTGGAGCAGGACAGAGCATCGTGAATGTGCTACCCCATGTGCTACCTCTCAGCAGACACCCTTGTCCTTGCAGTTCTGATGCTCATCAGATGCCTGATGCTGGACACTGTGTCAGGGCCCAGATTCACTTAAGAGTGATGATGACCTCAGGCTGCTCCTCTTCACTCATGTGGCTCACTGGTGCCAAAGAGAGAAAGCTTTCCATTTCTTCCTTCTCCCTTTTTTTGGGATCTCAGCACCAGGATCCAGATCTTGGCACTTGTTGGACCCTCTCCATGCATTTGTTTCTAAAACTCGGTCTTTTTTTTAGCAAACCTTTCAACGTGCTACAGACACTGTAAAACTTCTTGGATACGCAAAGTCACTGACAAAAGATATGTAGATATTTATATATATATAGGGCACAGCACTGGTGGTAAACTGTCCCTACCAGCACATGTGGGTGGATGAAGGACTGGGAATTGCTCCTGTCAGGCCAAGAAGACACCTTGGCTCAGCCCATCCTGGTGTCCATTGGAGCCCAGGATTCATTGTCTGAGGCCAGAACAGGTAACAGGAACAGAATGTGCTTTTCTGAGCCCTTTTCAGCATACTTAGCTCTTCTAAGCTCTGACCTTAAATCCATTGTATTTGTGAAAAACCTTTCTCTGGGTGCAGGTGAGACAGGAGGCACCAGAGCTGGGGCCAGAGCCCGGGGGGGATCTGGGAGGGGGATCACGGGCAAGGGCTGGGCCCCTGCATCTCACTGCCTTGGCTTTCACATGCAAACGCTGCCAAGTGCTCTGCAGCCCCCACCCCTCCGAATGGCCATCCCGTGTCATTGACATCGATTGTGAAATATTTCAAGTTGTTAATTAGGCAATAATGACCGATGGGAAGGGCATTTCCTGGCTGTTAACTGGAGACTCCTGACCTCCAGGTCAGTATCAGTCACCCAGGAATTATTAAAACATAGAGGAGGAGAAAGGCAGGCCAAGAAGAGCCAAAACCCTCACCTTTTAAGGTGCCGAGTTCTTCTCCATTGCACAACCCAGCAGCAAAGGGCCGGGACCTGCATCTTTCCTGCACCAGGGCTCAGGCTGCAGCTCCCTGGGGTGTTCCGGTCTCTGCCCCTCTCTTCCACTTATTTTCGTGTCCTAGTTAATCTCTGCAAGTCATGAAGAAATGGGACACTAGATATTCAAGGATTATATATAAATAAATATACATATATATATTTTACTACAACTAAAATGTGAAGACACAATTTGCAATAAACTGGGCTCCTGCTGGGCCTGTGTGTACTAAACCCTCCCCACTTCTGAAGGGAAGATTTACACCTACTCTTCTGGTTTAAAATTGGGACCTTTCTCCCATTTAGCCCTGGTGTTTGCCCTGCTCTCCCTTACAGGTGGCTGCATTTCAGTACAATGGCTTCTCCTGGTTAATTAAACTAATGTCAATTACTGTATTTCCTAAGGGGTGACCATATGAAATGCAGTGTTTGTGTTTCTACAGAGAAACCCTCTGGTTAGAGGGCTGCCAGCAACGCATTAACCTCTTCAGCCTGGCTCCTGGCCAGAACTCTTGGGCCATGTCTGAAGGACAAGTCGCAACAAAAATTAAAATCCCAATGCCCTACTTATCCACACAGAATCTGGCAAATAAGCACCACTCCAAATATACTTAAAGGTGAATGGAGAGCCAGAAGGGAGCACAGAACCAGTCAAACTTAAATCGGGTGGAAAACCCCCCTCTTTCCTTTGCAGGGAGGATGCTTCTTCTGCCTGGGTGGTGCCTCAGTCACTTGCATTGATCCCTGAGTCACCAGCTCCTACAACAGCAAATGTCCCAAAGTGTGACACTGGCTGGAGGACTCACCTTCCCTCCTCCAAATCCTGTGTGTAGTCCTTCAAACTTTTTTTGGCAAACCTCCTTACGATTGTACCTTGGTAAACACAGGCAATAAAAGAAAAGATATAAGAAAAGCTTACAAGCACTTAAGGAATTGTTAAAGGCAGAGCTTCTGCAGCTCTTTGCTGCACTGCCCATTCCTGAGGACCCCCATGGGTGACTTCTCTGAGACCCCCTCAGACTAACAGGAGTTAGTGGTCATACACACACCAGTAAGGACTAGAAAAGGTGTTTTAAATTCACATCCTTTACCCAAAGTAATTTCTATGGTCAAGATTAACTTCTGGCTAAGGAAACAGTGGTAAGATAATGATACAGAGGAAATTGTCAGGTTCACAGCTTTAAACACTCAGGGTTTTTTTTGGAAAAAAATACCCAAAAGTTCAGCCTAAGGTTTGCAGTTGATTTTTGTTGACCTGTCCTTGGTAGCTCTGCAAACAGGCAAGGATTCTGTACCCTGCCAGGTGTAGGTAGGAGCAGGTGGAATGGGGCAGCACAGACACTCCATGGTTAGCAGCCTTGGTGAGAAGTTCAGAACCCACAGATCCTGCACCACTGCCAGCTTTGACCTGCAGCCTTAGTTACAACATTCCTCAGATTTATTTTGGGAGCACTGGTAAGCTACAATCTTGCAGAAAGAAAGAGATAGAAACAGAAAAACCTCATCTCCATTACAAGACCTGCAGGTCAGCACTGGGTACTGCAGCTGCTCTCTACCTGTGGACAAGAGGACATTTCCCTTCATCCAGTACCCAGATATAATATTGAAAAAATAATCCTTTCAAGCAAACAGATTTGTTGGCTGTTTTTTAATTGGGTTTTATTTGTTTGTTTGCTTTTTTTTTTTTTTTTTCCTAAATGGGATTTCCTATTTGTATTTGCCTGAAGGATTCTCTGAACAGCCCTATTTAATATGCACCGTATCCAAATGATCTGTCAGATCATCTCACCTGGATGAGGGTGCGAGTCAGGGTGTTCCTCTTTTCCTGTCCACCTTCATCTCCCATTCTCAGAAAAAGCAGGTAAGTCCTGTTATCCTGTCTGGTGAACCCTGATTATTTACTGTGATTTTTTTCAAGCCCATCATGATATGTTGGCCCCAGAAGTGCTAGAACATGAGTGGCTTTTCTGGAATACTTCTTTAGGATCAAAATTCACTAATTTTTTTCCTCTGGGTGATGTTGTTCCCCTAAGTGGGTGTGTTAAACCAGCAGCACCAGCAGAAGAATGAAAGGACCTGTTAGACTCTGGCACAAGGAGGTTTTCCCATTCTTCATGAGGAACATAAAGCCCTTGAAACTTATTAGGAATCATACAAAGCAGGATTTATGTGCAGCCTGGATTGATGAGCTATGTAATGCCACCTTTTAAAAAAATCACAAAGCGATCCACACCCAGCACAAATCAGGGGAATAAAGGCTTTTAACAGACAGTTGCTGCTTGTGAATTCTTTAAAAAAAAATATTCCATCCTGTCTATACAAAAGGTTGGTGAGGAATTTACAAATGTCCTAATCCCCTCTCTAATCCTTTAAAATGCCGAGCTGTGATCGCACATGTTGTCTTGTGATTATGTGCCTTCAAGAGCTTGTTTAGATACTTATGAAGAGATACCAACCCACTTTTGCCATAGAAAGACAAGAATTGTCATACCTTTGGGTTTCACTAGATACCCCTCTGAAAAGAAACATCAGGTCTGCTTGAAACAGGGAGTCACCCCACGCTGGCTCATGTCACTGCCACAGTGTGTGGGGACAAGAGGAGGAGGCCACATACTTCAAATTTGTTGAAGATGTACAAAGAGAAATGCTGCTCTCCTTGTTCTCTGTCTCTGCTTCTCCTTTGCAAGGGGGGATAGCAATGGCTCATCTAATTTTTAAAAACATTTTAGGATGTACATAGGAAAAGCTCCAGCATATTATTACAGTGTTTGGTGGTGCCTTTAGCAAGCAATGGAGACTATGGCTGCTTTAAGTTGTGTGTGAGATTTCTGGGTGCACAGATAACCAGGGCAGAGACGACTCAACTGCTCGAATGTGTTTAATTAGAGCTGCAGTTTTAATCCTTTTAATTTGTATCTCTTTCTTAATAACCTCATCTTGGCAAAGGTTGAAAAGGAGTAAGTTTCATTTGAATATTGGGTAAAACTCAGTAAGAGCAGAGGAGCAGATTGTTTAGCAAAAAAAGGTTACAGCATGTTCTTTAAAGAGTATGGGTAACAGTTTGGCTCCATTAAGCTCTGTAGCCAGCTAAGCCTGGGTTTTTATCCTTTGAAAATAATTTAAGAGAAGCTTAATAAAAACACACTGGAGCTCAATATATCATCTAGGCTTGCTATGGGAAGTTTAATGATATCAACGGGGTGTTGTTTGCCTGCAATCTCAAGGCAAGTAAGATCACAGCAACATCAATTACATTTTGAAGCACAGTTCTGCAATCTTCACGCAACTGTTTTATAAATTCATATTTAATATTTGCCCAAAAGGAGAAAAAGTCATTGCAAACTATTGCAATACATGATGATGAAACATTGTCAGAGGTTTAAAAAAAAACCTACAGGAATGCTCCAAGGTAAATCAGTGAAAATAGTTTCAATAATCTCCAAATCTTGGACCTGGAGGTGTACAGAGAAAAATGAATCTATTTCTCAAGCACTTGTTTCTTTGTGCCAAATAAATTTGAAAATTAATTTCAGAAATCAAAATCTGCCATTAAATACAATGTAATTCTAAAAGACAAACAGATAAACTCATCAAGTTTGAGTTGTAAATATTATAATTAATTTTACCCAACATATTGGTGGACACTCAGCCTTAGTCAATACCATGGGAAGACAGACCAGATTCCTTAAGTGGATGGTTCCTGGTTTAGAAGAAAAAAGGCAAAGAAAGCATGTAAAAACACAGTGTCAAAGTGAGATTTTGGATAAATTCTGTGGCATAATCTCTTTCTTGACAATTTTGCTGTGGTACCGAAACCCAACATTTCAGTGTTAAAAACTGCCACACTGGAGAATTTGCTGTGCCCTTCAGACAACGACTGTTCCTACTTCACCTGGAATAAACAAATTGGTATTTACTGGGTTTAGTGCATCTGAACGACTACTTATGTTGTCAGTTCTCAGAATGTTTAATGTTGGTGATCTCCAGACACTTTCCAGTAGATGCTAGAGATCTCTATATAGTGAATAAAATTTATATTATTTTGTTATCATGCACAGGTCACTTGGAAATGGTCCAGAAAACCCCAGAGGCTGGTAGAGATGGCTGGAAAGCAGCACTGTAGATTAAAAAAAGGCCAAGTGTAAAAGCAACAGCTTAATTAGTGCTCCAGCAAATCACAGCATCCTTATCCTCAGGACAACTATCACAGTGACAGCAGCAATGCAAACTAACAAATGACCTCATTTTTCATTTCTAAAGATGTATGGGAGCAGCCACTTCATAGACAATCCCCAACCCAAGTCACCACACTGAAGCTGCTCACTCCTCCACTTTTGATAGGATTCAAGACGAATTCTTGCCCCAGATGCAGAAGTCTCACTACTACTTTCAGACAGCATTCCTTCCCCTGTGATGCCTATACTTAAATTAAAGGCATGTCTCTGCAGGAAAATTGTTGCAGCTGCTGCATATCTGCATTAAGTGATCTTCAACAGTCATCATGCAAGCAGCATGTCTGCACTGCTTTGATTCTCTCTGACTACTCCAATTTTGCCTCCGATTGTTGTGGCCTCACAGCACTGGGGTGTTTTGAAATCAATAATCAGTGCTCTGGTCAAACTTATTGCTCAACATTGCTCCATGTCTGTGGTGTCCACGTTTGATGGGGTATTTCATGCTGGGTATTATACGACACTTCCCAGAAGGTATCAGAGTTCTCAGACAAAATTATATGGTTTTCATAATTCCTTTTGTTCATGCCATCACTCAGTTGTTTTCATATGGAGCGTTTTCTGACACTATCAGAAAACAAGGGTAATCGTGTGATCACAAAATGCCACCAGCCCAGAAAAGCACACAAAGCTCACCACAGCAGTGCAGGGTTGCAATGCCTTTGTGCAGAGGGATCTGGGGCTATTGATACTTGCAGACACTCTGCTTCCACTGCTACTGGGAAAATGCTGAAGAGATAGTGAGAGTTCAGCTGCTGAGGAGAACCTTCTATCAAAGAGAGAGATCTCAGAGGGGCTTTTCACTGTCAGACATACTGCTGACAACCTATCAGGGCTGGGCCAAAGAATATCCCTTCTTGGGAGATAATGCCACCTGTTGTCCTTATGTTTGGGTACAACATAGTGTGTGACAGACACAGCACCTTCAAAATTAAACATCTGCCTGTGCAGGGGGCTCAGACTTGTGTTCTACCTCTCTAAGTACCAGCAGTGGTAGTTTGATCCTTCTGGAGTGAAACAGCAAAGAATTGAATTATTCTGGTTGTTTGGCAGTGGAGAAGTGGTCCACCTTTGACACAGCTGCACTGACAAGTGTATCCCCAAGAGAAGGATCCAGTGAAAAGGAAAACTGACAGAAACGTGTTCTGTCCCTCCATCACACTGGCACTTGCTCCTAAGGACAGGTTTACCTCCTTCCTGCTGTCACCTTTTCCACTGTACTTCCAAAATCTGTTCTGCAACTATCTTAGTGACACAAATGCTCTGAATACCTGCCTGCCTTGCATTGCTTTCTAGCAGTGTTATTTGGATCAGCATTCAAACCAACAGTATCACAACTGCACCTGAGTTGGAGCATGATGGCAGTGGTTAAGGAAGAAACAAGAGGATGATATCTACTAACTCACCCAGCCAACAGTGCCAAAACACTGACTTTGCTTAATTTTAATTTTTTTTTTTTTTAAAGCTACTCAGTGCTGATTGCTGGAATCTCTCACAGACACAGCCCAGCTTCTCCTGGTTACAGGAAATTCTGCAAACTTCTCAACGTTTGAGCTGGAACTGCTCCGACTGTGCAACAGCTACCAGAGCCGCAAGTGCTCCTCACCTCCATGAGACACACACTCCTACTTTCCTGCTAAATCCACAGAGCCAAAGCCCATTTCCAAAGCAGACTGATAACATGTAAGCAAATATGAGAGGGTTCCCAGCAAGCATTGCTTCCAGATGCAAATTCATTTGAGTGAACACAGAACAACTTCCAAGGATGGGAATTGAAGGTATGGGCAACCCCAGCCAAAATGCAATCTGCTTTCATCAGCAGCATGACTTCCAGCAGAATGGCACACTGCTGGAGCACAGGCTTTCCAGGCCTGAGCTGTACCACTGCTTAGCAGAAGGCTTTTTGCTCTGACCTCTAAAGCCAAGGGAAGACGGAAGCAAAATGTACCAAAGTGCACCATGACTCCTTGTATCACATGTGGTCAACACAAAGGAACATGATAAAAGGAGAGCAGGTGCCTCCCTCGTGCCCAACAGCCTGAAATGGTCTGAAACCATATGCTGATGCCAACAGCTTGAGTAGGATGTCAATCTTGCAAGCAAGCCAGATAATTGTGCCATCTTCTCAAAAAAATCCTTCTCTGCCTTTGATATGTTAATCCTGCATAAGGCAAATTCTCCCATTAGAATACAGTCCATTCTGGTCTCCATGCAATCTGCATTATCCAGTTCAAAGTTAAATTAAAAATCCCAACCTGTGTGAATGTTGCAATCACATTATGAAATCTGTAAATCTATTTTTAATGTCTTAATGCTGCTCGAGTTGAACAAGGCAAATAGACTGCTGCATTGCATTTGCTTTACACTTTTTTTTTTTTAAGATTCTCATGCACTAGTTAAATATTCACTCTGCAGTATTTGCATTTCCAGTACTGCAAGACCCTAAAATAGAAGACAAGTTTTTCTTTCCTTCTTTTGTTTTTAAAATTCCAACTATGGGCAACTTGACTTGGAGATCTCTCCAACTCAAATGTGGAGTAATAAACAGTGGAAGGAGAGCTACTGAAAACATTTCAATGTAATACACCTGCCAGAGAATAGGATTTTAATCTCCCAAATGCAGATATTTACAGCGTTTTTAGGGGGTGACAAGAGCAAATATTTTATTTCAAATTTTAGATACACCCAGTGTTAATTGTAAGTGTACCTGGAACTATGTGAGCACAGCTGAAACAACTCCAGCAGTGGGCCCAACTCAGCTATTCTACATAAATATTTTACAGAACGTTACTTTGGGGAGTAGTTTGCACTTTTTATTCTCATCTGGAATGGAAGCAAGCTCCAAAGCACTGGAATTTTCTGTGGAACAAACCCTGTTTTCTGACCAACTCTATTTGATAAATCAGTGTCAAAACACTCAAAAAAATCCTGCTGTTTTCACTTGAGAGCTACTCTATTAAACGAGAGGCACAGTTTCTTCACTGCCTTCTCTCTCTTAAAAGGTTTTCCCCCTTTTTGCAGTCTATCTATTTATTAGGATGTGTATTTATCCATTCTAATTACCATGCATCCGCTTGTATCAAGTGCTGACAAACTACAGATGTATAAATACACCCGAGAAAGGGAAGGACAATAGAGACACCAGATTTATCCTGCGACCAGGGATTCTTCAGGGCAGACACTACAGCAAACCCCTGCTCTACCCCGACCATACCCAGCAGCTCTTTTGTCGGTGACCGAGGGGAAAGCTTTCCCAACGTTGTTATTATCCAGGGCCGTTTATTAAGCTTGAAAAATTGAGGTGACTTACAGCGCAGGGAGTTTCAGAAACTTTGGGCAGCGGAGATAGCGAAGAAGAGCTTTTAGAAGACAAGCTGAGCTTTGGGTTTGGGACGCTGAGAGAAGTTCGGCTTTGGGAAGCCCTGAGCCAGGGCTGGGCTCTCCCTGCGCAGCTCCTCCCGCAGCTCCCGGTCCCCTCTGGGCTGAGCCGCTGGTGCCACCCGATGGATGATGGGCTCAGGTGCAGCTCGGGGTTTGTCGCTGCGGTATTTTGGGTGCAAAGCCAAAGCTGAGGGGGAAAGAAAAAAAAGAGAATACTTCTTAACGAACAGCAGAAATTTAGTGCCCCAAGGCACTGCGGGTCCAGCCCGGAGCAGACGCGTTTTCCCCCAGAATATTCCTCTGCTCTCTCGCTGCTCTGGATGCTGCTCCCTCCTGTACATCTGGAGGTGCTTGCTCTCAGGGAATTCCGGTGTTAGAGGCGACACTAAAACTTCAGCCATCCAGTCAAATTCCACCTCTGTCCTGCGCTTTTTAAACAAGGGAGTGTGAGGATGGTTGTGGCGCTGCCCTTGCCCCCCGCAGCTGGCGGCAGCCGCTGCAGCCAGTCGGACGGGTGTGTTTGAGAGTGTTTAATGATTCCTTAAAGAGTGGAAACATGCAAACCAAATGAGCTATGAGCAGCTTACATCTCAATGGGGAAGTAAATGGCTACAGCTTAAGAGATCGAACCAGCCCAGCATGCCCGCTGCTGACCACGATTCAAATGCAAGGAGGTTCTGTGTCGCTGAATTAAACAAGAGTCCTTGTTCAAATATTAGGAAAGCCAAGAAAAAACGTCTTTAGAGAAGAAAAATCCTGCTGTGTTGGATCAGCTCCATGGAGTAACTAACCCGGGATTCTGTCCCAGGACTTACCAGAATCAAGTATCTCTGAGAAAGGTGCAAGATACAGACATCTCATCTCTGAGCCATGGCGATGTTAATAGCTAAGGGAAACATTTACAAGAAACATATAAAGACCAGGTAGTCTTAAGGAGACACCACGAAATATTAGAGCTCGACTTCATAAGCCTGGACAGCCAAGGCAGTTTTAATGACTGGGTTTTCATTTTTGTTAGTGCAATTTATTGGTCTCAATCAGATCCCAGCAGGGAAGAGGAGAGCCAGCTTCAAAGGACAGTTATGGACTTACTAAAAACACGTGTAATCACATTAGGAATATCGTGTTGGCACTAGTAACATATAACCCAAAGCCTGCCGGGCAGCTGCTGCTCAGACTGGGGGGTGGGAGCTGGGAGCTGGAACTCTCAGCCCTGGATGTGGAAGGGGAAGGGTTGAGGGGTGAGAAGAGCATCTGCAGGTTCTGCGGTATGGCTCAGCCAGTGCTAATAATAATTTTCATTCATAAGCATAAAAGACTCAAGTGTTCCCACCCCCCCATTGCCATTTAAAAAGTATCTGACCTAATTATTACTATCCCTGTTGTGTAAATTCAGCACTTTGTCGGTCTGAATAAATGTACATTAGCCTTAACATGAGTTAAACAAGTTTAAACAATGAAGGAAGCCTTGTAAAGCTCTCTTGCTTTTTAACTTATTTGACACCACACTAAAGAGCCCATTTAGACTGAAGAGTTCAGCACATTTTGGGACCCATTAAATACCCAGGCTGAGACTAGATATTCTCTTTTTCTTTTTTTAATTTGTCCTACCCGGTTGCTAAAGTCAGCATAATTGAGCAACAAGCTGCTTTGCATTTCTTTAGCTTTGTAGGCAAGTTGAAGGAGGCTGCACCCATCCCGTTCAATGCGGCCCTTCCAATGCTAATACAGCAAAACCCACTTATCACCACGGTGTGGAGACTAAGAGATTCCTCAGAATTACCTTTAATTAAAACAAGAGGAAACTCATGGCATAAAAATGGGACAATCATGACACCTAGGAAAGGTTACACCGTCAAATTGTTTCTATTTGAGGCTAACAACGGAGTCAAGTCAGCGTTTGCCAGCCCATGGGAAATCATTCCTTGTCTTCTGTTTACAAATCACACTGGATCATAAAGCATGGACATCTGTCCTCCAAACAAAATAATTCATCTCAAGTCAACTTCACAGGGTGAGGAAATAACTTACATGAGAGAGAAAGGAGTGAAAGATTGGACAGACACCCAAGATCACAGAAGGAAGAGAGAAGCACCTTCTTACCAATGGAAAGAGATCTAATATTGTGATGTTCTCCACTGTGGATAGGACTCTGCTCTTTAAAAACTGCTACACAAAGAGCAGAAAAATAATCTGTACAGTTACAAGCTAAGAATAAGAGCCTGTCCTGACTAAAACTGCCACCCAATTCAGAAAATGGCCTGAAAGATGGAGAAAGTCCAGGCAGGAGAGGCAGTCTGCCTGGCTGCCAAACAAATGTACAGCAGCCCCAAAGTGCAAACAGGGCTGCAAAACCAGAGCATCCAGCACGGTCTGATTTTTGTAGGCAGCAAAAATGAAAGAGGCAAATGAAGGGAAAAAATAAGTGAAAAAAAGTAGTGGTGTGGTCTGACAGAGAATGCTTCTACAAGGGGAAGACGTTGCGTTTCACCAATTTACACCCTTAACTTCTGTGAAAACCTCTTAGAGGTGTCACAAATATTACCCAAAGGTTGAGTATTGATAGATTTGTTACCAAGGGCTGGTAGGGCAACATTTTTAAAAGTAAAATTTATTTTTATTTTATTCAATGTCGTAGTGAATGAAATTGTTATTTTTGCCCAAAAAAGGCCTGTGGTCAATTTGAGAATTGAATTCTGTCACTGACCTGTAAGGGATATTTCAATCCTCATGAAGTTAAATACTTGACAAAACCACAGCTTTGAAATGGTTAGCAGTACTTCCACAGTAACTGGGCAGTTGGATGGATATTTAGAGTAAAACCCTGGTTTGCAGACAGAATTCCCATCAACTGCAGATGGATTAGGATTCCATCCCTCTTGCTCATTCTGAAGGTTGGTGAAGTTTAAAACACTGAAAAAAACCCCCAACTCAATTATAATATCTAGCTGTCAGGAAGGAATTATATCAGTTCCATCTTACAGAAGGAAATCTGCACTGTCTAGCAGTAATCAGTTCCATATTTTGTGAAGCCTTCCAACAAAACACTTTTTGTCTACGATTTGTATTCATCTTAGGACATACTGATTTTAGACCCTCTGTGGATTGTAATGTATAAACAGCCCTCTTATTTTCAAATGCAACTAAGAAACTATTTGGCAGGGTCACCAGAGTTCTGAAATCAGAGCAAAATATACCAACTGGAACTGGCATCTAGGCTGCAAAGCAAGCAAGAGAGGACACTTGAAGACAATTGTGTTCGTTCAGTTTAGCTACAAATAGGACATTAATAAGAAATATTTAAATCTAATAAGCCTTATGTTTTAAAGGAAATACTAAGATTTTTTTGATTTTTTTTTTTTTTTTGTCAATTTGATAGGCATGTAATGATCTCATGGCATGGAAGTTGGAGACCAAAGCAGAGAGGTTCTGAGATCCAATAAATCTCCCAACCACCTTTGCAAGCCACATTAATTTTCTCACTGTACACCTCTCATGCTTTATTTCCAGTAGAGAGAAGATACTTCCATGATTCCTTCTAAAAAAATTGCCTCAGAAATAAAACTGTGCTTTCAGAATTAACTCTGTTCCTTAAACCTTACTATTGACTAACTACAGATTTTTATCAACAGGATATCACTAAATTCCAGTCATTTTCCTATGTATTCCTCCTCTTCAACTCTGCTTTCCTGATGGCTGTTGGGGGATGCTGCTGCTTTTCCGAAGGATTTTAGCATAATTTTCTCAAAATTTAGGGCTGCTACACCCTTATTTATAGCAGCAACATCATGAACCAATGTTTAATTTCAACTAAGATTCACAGAGATAAAGACCCCTTGAAGACATGCTGGCTTTAGTGGTCTTGTGGGAAAAAAAGTCTGGAGAGACAAGAAGACCTTAAACAGCAACACCCAGCAGAGGGGTGGGCAGCAGAGCTTGGCCACTGCCCACCAGCACAATGAACCCTTGGAAGCTGCTGATGGTACTGGCAATATGGTGAGGTCAGGAATATGTGTAAAGAATGGAAGTACAGGAGGTTAGGGAATAAAGGAAAGAAGTCACCTTTTACTGCAGTATGCAGGAACCAAGAATCTACTCCAAACCCACCTTTGTCAACTCCAGGACGCTGCCGTGCAAGGTTCAAGGCGTGAAAGGTTCAAGGCGTGAAAGGTTCAGTGTCCTCCACGAAGACAAAAAGCCACAGAATCAGCACCTCTGCTCCTCTTCACAGCTCAGAGCATGGCACAGGCCATGCAGGTCTCTTTGTCAGCTGCAGTCTGGCATCCCTTCTGCTCCACAGTGCCTGAGGCTACAGCTGCAGTTATGGATTACCAGGGACAAGGGAAAGAGATACTCCACAGGATATCCCAAGAAACGGTGTGAAATATCACCTCTGGTTTGGACTTGTGTGGAGCTGAGCTGTGGTACTGGACACTGACACCAGGCTGGTCTCTGCTGAGTTGGAACCCTCAGGGTTTTGGATTTAGAGGTACTGGTGTCAAAAGGAGGGAATGCCCAGAAAGTGTGCAGGCAGAAAGGTCGTTCACAGGACCATAAATTGGGATGTGCAGCTTCACAGTTCCTTTTCACCAGTGCACATCTGCACCAGGTTTTACTACCAGCATTTGATTACTGGGTTATGTGAAGGAAGTTGTTGAATTTCAGTCCAGTTCCCAGTGGGCAGGTTCCACATCATAAAAAAATCCTCCTGTTATACAACTGACACTAATTGGATCCCTTTTAAGCTCTTCAGAAGAGATGCCAAGGCTCGAACATCATGGAAACAGAACTAACTGTTCTGTGAACTCCCCAGAACAGAGACACATGGATGCAATGCTCCGGGAGACATATGTGGCATCTCAAAAAATATAGGTTTCAGATTCTAAGACTTCTGCAGTCTTCAACTTTCACCAACATTCAAATTCACCTACATTAAAAGAAAATTAAATTGCCCTCCCCCACAAAAAGCAAACCACAACAAAGCAAACATCCTCCAGCAAACTATTCACTTGAATCTATTAAAACTTGCCAAGTCAACATTCCAGTCTCAACTGCCTGACCAAGACTGCCAACAACAGAAGTGTCAGTTTTTTGCTCCTCTATAACAAAAGTCAATTGTGGCACTGAATTGCATCACATGCCCACAATATATCACATTCCTTCACAGCTGTTTTTTGTAAAGGGAAGGAAAAGACCTCATCAGTCACTGACAACAGTTCTATAAACCATAAACATTTTAAAAACTCCATCTACAAAGTCAGATGGGTAAACTACCAAACAAAATCCTAAACACCGACCTATCAATTCCAGATAATAAACCTAAGTATATATAAAGTATCTTTTATATATATATATATACACACACACATATATGAAGAATTAAGCCAATCATGGTGTAGTCATGAACTTACTTTAATGGATGAGCTGGATCAGATGGAAAAAAAGAAGTAACTCTTACGCTCCAATGAGCAGGAAAGCCTGTTACCAACTCTGCAGGCTGGACTTTGCCTACCATACCATCAGGAAAAGGGAAGCAAAACAGCATATTATGTTTTCTTCTATTCTTTAGTAGAGTAACAGCTGAATAAAAAGCATTAAGTTAATTCTCCTTAGGATTTATGACTGATTTAACTAAAATAAAAATGGAACATAAAACACTAATAGGTGCTAACACTAACATATACTGTTAAAACCGAATTAGGCTGCAAATAAAGGATTACAGTATATCTTTTAGTGCAACAGTTTCATTATCTGTAACTAACAAATAATAAAGGCTAATAATGAAGAAGAAAATAATACAGAACAGAGAGAACAAAGCTGATTACTACACACGCATACAAAATGTGGCTGAGTACTTCCTGGAAACTCAAGTAAACCTCAAACTGTTTGATGTGATGTATATATGCATTCACATCTTTGGAAAACAAAAAATGCTTACCACCATATAAATTCTACAACAAGCCAATTTTTAATTATACCTATCAAAAAAATAATAAAATCCCAGCAGTTTAATTCAACACACTTGAATCATGGAGACCACCTACGCAAACACACACACAGCATTTGAATCTCCAATTAACTATTGCCAATTAAAAATGGAGACCCTTTAGAAAATATATTATGAGGATAATTAATAATTTTCACACACAAAGGTAATAATGTAGCACCATGCAGTGATTTTAAGAGCCTCCTACATTCTGCATTTCTATTCTGGTTAGTTTGTGCCAAGTTCATAAAGGCATATTTTAATTTTAAAAGAGAGGAAGGTATAAAGCTTCTATCCCTCCCTCTGGTCATTTCATGTAGATATTACTGGATTTAAATACTACATCACTGCTATGGAACATTAAAATGATTCCTGTGACTGGGAATAAAGCTAAGAATAAAAGGGGCAGAGGAAAGCCTAAGAAAAGTTGCTCTGTTCAAACACTTGTGTATCTGTTCAATGGAACATGAAGTGTTACAATCACAGGGAAAGAGCAAGTTTTATTCAAATCAATGTCACAGGGATAAAAAGCATAAATATGAAAGCAAAATGGAGCAACACACCACGCTTAGCATCTCTGTTAAAAGCAATTAACAGGCAAATAGAATGACAAATTGTAGAGGTGTACTCAGAACCTTACTGTTTCAACAGAAAAGTAAAGAAACTCCTATTTTTGTTCCAGTTTGTACTGGTCTTGTGACAGAGGAAAGCAAGCTCAGATCTGATGCTTCTGATTTAAAAAAAACCCAAACAAGAGCCTTACTATTACAGGCTCACCTTTATAGATTATGACTTACAAGGGAATATCCTGTTATTAAAAACAGGCTACAACAATATATACAAGAAGAATGATGCACAAAGATTATGCTTTCATATAGTCCATCAAAAGGCAAATTACTTGAAAACTGGACCTTTAAGAAAGATGTATTAGTTCTACTGATATATTCTACCAAGTGCCTAGTTAGCTAGTACAAAATAAAAGCTTTATTACTCTTTTTACTGTCAGAAAGTTCTGAAGAGTTTGATACTCTGTACTAACACATTGAAAACTATAAATACAGTTGCAGCAAAGATCAACAGAAGTGGACAGAAGGCAGATCCTTCAACCCTCACTCCTACTACTGAGGACACTCACTAATGTGGCTAAGAATGATAGCATCCAACTGAGAGAAAAAAAAGAAAAAAAATTGTGCAAATAATCCATCATTTTAGAATGAGGTCTGCTGATAAAACATGGATTCTGGTGATCTATTTCTTATTTAACAGAAGCTGCAAAGAACACAAGTTTATAAACAACTTACAAACTGAGTAATTCCAGATAACATCAGATTACAATACAAGTCCTGTATCAGAGTTGTACAGAAAAAGCCTTAGGGAAGGAAAGAAGTAATGAATGTTACAATCAGGCTCATCATTGTTTCAGAAATAATATGCTGTGTGAGTAACCCAATTGGAACACTCTTCCTTTGAACGTTTTGCTGAGCTGTGTGATGTAAAAATAGATTTGTATGCCTCAGACTTCTCCTCGCTGTCTGCAATGGATCTCTTCACAGTGGTAGAAGAAGCCTTATTGATCTTATTGACTTTTCCTGGTACAGATGAATTTCCATTATCTGCTAGAGAACAAGGAACAGAATGTGTAACAGCTTAACACTGATAATGGTGTTTCAAAAGACCAAAAAAGTATTAAAAAATACTGTATACAGAGATGAAGTATATACATTTTTCAGGGCTATTGTAAATATATCCCATAATTATACTAAGCAACAAGCATCATCTTAACAGCAATCGTGTTCTAGCTTTTGGAACTTACACTCAAAACTCATTTAGAAATCTTGAAGAGAGAGGAATTCCTTCCTATTTGTGTAAATCCCTTGGACTGTAATTCAGTACTGACAACATTCAGTCCCCTAAGTGAAAAATAGCTCTGAACTCCATAGTCTGAAGAAAGAAACACAAAAGTATTCTACCACCCTGAACTATTGTTTGGAAATTTGCTATCAAATGAAAAAAGCTAAACTTGTGACATACTGTCCTCAGGGAATTTATCTCCTCCCTTTATTCTTTGCAAAGTCATTTATAACCAATACCAATTGTCTGCATCATGTTATATTTGGGATAGGAAAGTGCCCAACTCTCTGTTTCTGATACCATCTCTCTCTGTGTATTAGACCTAATGCTACAAAAAACCTCACTCTCTTTCTTAGCAATTATTTAATCTTCTTCAAAGTTGAAGGACAGTATTTTAAAAGCATGTCCCAAGTCTCTTGTGCAAAGAAATGCACACATACAAGTCTGCTGGAACTCTACATACTTAGTTTAACTAAGGCACAATAGGATGTAAATAGCCAGCAGGGAGCCTGTCAGAAAAAGCATTTAATTGATTTCTGCATTTAGTCACAGGAATTACGTGTGCAATCCTAAATCATCATAAACCCTTCTTTTATTTGGGGAATGCTGCTCTTGATGTCACTAACAGTTGCCTGGAAAGAATTACCAAACACTGGATTTCAAAGAATGAACATGTAGAGGGCAAGTCCAGAAACCTTAGGGTGCCATGTTCACAAATTAATTCCTATGCTACTGGCATTCTCCTGTCCATGGATTTCTGCACTGCCCCCATCTCATTCTCTTGCACATCAGTGTAACTGCAGCCAGAAACACAAACCAATGACCTGACATTTCTAAAGACATATTTTTTCCTTTACACTCTTGGAAAAGAAAAATACATCTAACACCGCTGGAATTACTAGCTTTCTAAACATCTAAGAATTATAATAATGAGGAATTAAACTTTTTAAAAGGCAATTCTTATTAAAAACAGACAGTAGGGGGCAGGTAATGCATTTCAGATGGGAATCCTCCCATCTTCTCACATAGCTTGTCTACAGTTCATCACTGAACTATTTGCAAATTCTTCAAACAAATTATATTGATTTTTTTTCTGTGGTGGCAATGTGCATGATTTAATACTTCACCTCAACCCTCAGACTGACTTTATGTGTTATATATTACCTTAAGAGAGGACACCATCCCTTGGATTAAAGGACTGCCAAGTTTACTCACAGCTGCATGACTATTGTAGGTACCTCAGTACATCCTGAAGATATATTCTACCATTCCCAGTGACACCCAGCAAATTTGTAACTAAAATAACAACATCATAGAATTGTTTTGGTTGGAAAAAACTTTTAAGATTATCAAGTCCAACTGTTAGCCTAGCACTCTTAAGTCCACCATGAAGCCATGTCTCTGAGCACCTCTGAAATGTATGGTACAAAATAATGTTTTTCAAAGCAGAATGATCTGTTCACATTGGATCACACACCAACCTGAACTTTTGGTGAAGATAATCTGCCTCTTTTCCCCAGAATTGGTATTGATACAGTCTTTTTCATTCTTAGGCTTTGATGGACCTGGAGAATCTATAAAAGAAGAAAGTGAAATCATGAACCTGCTTCACAGCTCAGAAGGCTTCGTGTGAATTGCAGCTGGGACCTCACCTTCAGTGGGCTCTTGTTGTGGAGCTGATTCCACAGGCTTGGATTTCTTTGATTTCTGAAACAAGATAAGCAGAGATCTGGTAGTGTACTGCAAGGATGTCCAATCCCCAACTTGTATTTGACAGACACACAATTCCATTAGGTACATTTTTATGTCTTACACAGTGAAACCTTTCCTTTCACAATACTGCTCCACAGTTTTTGGTATTATTTCTATATGGAAAAACAATAACTTTGGCAACACTGAAGGTACCTTAAAGGAAATCATGCAGGCCAAAACTAAACTGTCTGGATAAGGTATTTTTTTGTATACTTTGTAGGGGATGTAAGTGTTATCTTCCTTAAGGTAATCTGATACTCTGAACTCATAAGGCAGAACAGTAAATTGCACAACATTCAACAGGACACAGTTAACTGTAATCAGTGAAGAGATTTTTCAAGAAACTTGTGAGAATAACCCTGCATCTCATATTCACTTTATTTTATTTAGTTAATAACAAACCCCTGCCTGGGTAACTTTCAATAACAGGGCCCTTTGTTACAGGATTACTTGGGAAGAAAAAATGCAAATACTTAATCTAAATTTTTTAAAAGCATCTGTGCACCAGATTTTCCAAGTTAATTTATGTTTGTTCACTTAAATAACAGAAAAAAACAAACAACAGCAACAAGAATCCTTTTACTGCCTTTGATTATGTAAATGCCAAGCTGAAAAAGTAAGATGTATTAAAACAGTCATTAGCACTATTATCACAAAAGAGAACTGTGTATACACTTGGGACAGTGTATGTATTTCAAGAAAGCTACAAAAATTTAAAGAAAATAAATATAGTTAAATGCATTATAAAAAATTGAAAGAACCATGCTGTCAAGCATATGATAAATGCTTGAGGAAAAGGAATGTTGTATGGCATGTTGCTGCAAAGCTCAGCCAGAAGATGGTGTGAGAGGGTTACCATTCTAAAAGCAGACATGGCTCTCTGGGTGTCCCCTTCACTATCCAGAAAAAAACCTCTTTTTTTGGAAGGGTGGAAGGGTGCTTCTACCTTCACTATTACAGGTGGATTTACAAAGAAAAGTTAGCACCCAGTATCTGAATTATGAGATGTTTGTAAATACAGGTATGCATCTATATCATGCATTAAGAGTGTACATACTACACATATTTCATCATGGGCACATATGGCATTGCTGAACTGGAATAATTTCTATCCTAATACTAGCTGCATCTTCCTTAGGTTTTATCTCAGGGGTGTAAGGAGGAATTTGTGCTTCCAGCTCCAAATGCATCAGGTCCACTCAGAAGCTCCCCTAGCTGAAAGCAGGAACTGAGGATGAGGTCTGAACAGCAGTGCCAACAGACACCAAACCAGACAATGCCTTCTGAAACTGGGACTCACAGATCTGGGATTAGGCTGAATGGTGACAGTGACAGCAAAACCAGTGCAGTTCCAGCTGGTGCAACAAGGTAAGGCAGGATAGCATAAAAACCCTCAGAATTTGAGGATGAAATGCAAGAGGTCTGCTGAGAGATCTGCAAATACTGTACCTGCCTCGAATGTAAGTCTTGGCTAAACAAATTAAAAATATTTGTATATTCACCTCAAGTACAGAGAGTCTCTTAGACTGAAGCATGATTTCCTTTTGTCTGCCACCATGAGCAGCTGTGCTGACACTCTGAGGCAGAACTGCTCAGCACACTTCAGTACTTCTTTATTGCACAGACACTGGGGACAGCAACAGCTTTCAGACTATTTCAGATTATTCAAACCAAAGCTATAGACTTTCCTAAAGAAAATTGCAAATTTGCAATGCAAATGACCACTACTTTGGGGGCTGCTTACTCATCTACTGCAATCTGCAATATGCTATTTGCATATTATCTTTAAAATTCTTTAAACATTTAATTACAAAGCATTGAAAAAAATTTCTCCCCCCCCACCATCTCAAGAAACACTGTGACATTTAAGACATTGTTCTTAGACCACAAGAACTCTGGTTCTCTGCTCTATACACTAAGTGCTGAGGCTACAGAGGGAGGAACCAGAACAGCAGGATTTTGAGGGGCTATAGCATCCTTTTGTTGTATACTGCTCAGGCCCAGTGACATTGTATTGACAGAGATGAATAAACAGCCTGTGATGAGAAGGAATCATATGCTCACTGGAAGAGCAAACAAGTATTCACTTCAAAACAATCTAGGGAAACATTTGTATGCCATCTAATCCTATGGACAGGCAAAGTCAAGTACATTAATAAGATGCTCAACCTCCATCTTAAGTCCCAGTTGCTGAAAGTGTCAGACAATGATGATTCATGCTCTTGAGATTCAACTAAAGCTGTCTGCACTCTAGCAGTCAACATTAAAGTTTTTACTTGCTTTGTTATCCTCTGGAACAGCAATGTCAGTTCAGAAAAAAAAAGCAATGCTGAAGGAAGTCCCATGTGCAGAAATGTCATCACAGAACAACTGCTACTTAACAGAGCAGTAGTTTATATAGCAGAGTACACAGTAAAAGTTCTTTATTTCCATGGCATTTTACACATTCAGATTTAGAAAAATAAATTATAGAAATTATAGCAAGCATTAGCAGTAATCTCTCAAGATTGCATGAAAGACAGAACATGGTAAAATTTCCAAACAGTGGTCTTAGAGAATCATACTAGGAATTTACATGTTCCAGTATTGCATTGCTGATTGTGGCCAGTAGAGGAAATTTGGAGATCACAAAACTAATAACCTGTATCATCACAATAAACCAGGAACTACCACATGAAATACAGAGACGAATTTGCTCATTGCCAGAATTAACTAATGCAAAGTCTTTGTTTCAAGAAAGCTGGCACATTGCCCATTTTACCTATAGCATTAAATTCTGTGATTTTCAGAGCACTATGTGCTGCCTGGTACTGAAAAGAGAGTTTAATTACATAGAATTTCAATATGCTATTAGCAAAATATGCATGCAGTCTCACTGCTTCTAAAAGTAGCACTGAAGTGCAACACAGCTGAATAAATCCTCCAGTCTGCATGAAGATCAGCACCCAAGAGACTGCATTACAGACAAGAACACTTCCAATTTTGTTTTAAATTATGTATAAAAAAATTACCTTTTCTAATTTACTTTTAAGTCTTCTATCTTCCATTCTTTTCTTCAATACTTCCACATCTTCTTTATTACCATTAAGGATAATGACATCTTCCTCTTGAAAGGGAACACCACACTTCAAGAAAAAAAAAAAAAAAGACAAAACTGGTATTCTTTTCAAGATCTTTCTGCTGTTGATTTTTTTTTAGATTTAATACTGTGTCTAAGCTCTCCAAGTAGATGTCCAACCCTTCCCATTATCCCTGTCTCTTTTCCCATAGTTCTTTCACTTTTATTACAGTCTAATACATCTTTTCACCTAAAATGTAAAAGGGAAAGTTTCAGTCTTCACCACTGAGGAAAATAATACTGACTGAAAGCACCCCTCCTCTCCTCAAAAGGAGAATAAATACTCATCTTACTAGGGAGTTGTGGACTTCTGATATTTGTACTTAAAAGCAGCTTGTGTATTAATCTGCACAGCAAATTATAAAAGAATTTTAGAAATATGAAAATATTTTGTTCTTCTTCAAAGACCTATTCCATATTGTAGGGCTACAGAAATGGCATATTTATTCCCCTGTCAGTCCATTCTGAATAGAACTCTTAACTATTTCTGTTTTTTCTTTAAAGAAATCTCACTGCACATTTTCTGTTCATGAGTTCCTTGGTTTACTGGTATAAAACGTACAGTGACTAGAATCTGGAATCTACTCAATTTTCTGAACCCCACAGCTAAGCCCCAAAACACTTAACGTACTTTCTAATTATTGTTACTTTTTTTAGTTATAAACCCATTTGACTGACACCTTACCATTATGCCATTCTGCTCTCCTGAGGGTCCATTAATTAATTTGTCTCAAACATCACCAATATAGGGGATTTTTGTAAAAATCTGTGTGTGGGTTGTGTGCCAGAACATTGGTAACCACAAAGAAACACTGAGACCTTTACTCTGCTCTGACCCAGCCCCTGGGGAGCAGTTTCTTCCTTGCAAAGCACTGCTTGCTGCAAAAACATCTCCAAAGCACCAGGATGGCAGAAACTTGGTTAGACTGTGCCCAACCACCAGCCTGGCCATGGGGTCTTTACCACCAAGACCCCGCAGTGACAGCACTGGGCACACACAGCACAGGGGGCTGAGCAGTGCAGAACAGTTCCCAGAAATTAAATGACTCTGCAGAAGCTTTCCTGGAAAAGGAGGAGACATGGACTATAAATGATGGACATTCACCACCATACTTGGAAGCTTCCCCACCATGGATCTGGCCAACAGGACACTGTTGGATTGTGGGGGTGATTTGCTATCTATCCCCCTCTTTCTTTCCTACTTTGTTTTCCTACTCTCTCTTCTCCCCCTCTAACCCCCCACTTATTTGTTGGTGGATGAATAAAGTGCCTTTCTGGATGAAAAGTGACATCTGACCTCATCTGTGTCTTAATTTCACCTCAAAGGAGTCTTCAGTTGTACAGGGGACCAAATTGGACCTTAACAGTTCTACAATTTGTAATAAAAGCAACTGCAGCTGATAGGAACAGTACAACAGACAGCACCAGGAATTTTTCTCCCCAACAGCTAGACAGAAAAACCTCTTCTGTTTGTTTGTTTCTAGTTATTATTATTTTATAAATGACTTTGGGGATGAAAAGGGTGTATAAAAGCAGCATCACTCATTAGCCCAGACCTGCCATCTCATTGTACTTCATTTGATTTCTTAAAGGCTACCAAATTTCAAAGAACATTCATAATTTAATCTGGATAATGCACATAATGGGCTTCCTGGAATTCCTTATTTCTTTTCTGTGAAGACACACGTTTCATTGCACACATTTCCAATAATTTGGTGAAGCCAGCACATTGACTATGATGTTTTATTTTTTTAAGATCTCAATTTTCTTTTTTTTTTTTTAATTTTTAAATCTTTTAATTGTTTTTTATTATTTTTTTTTATTTTGTTAAATATAGGAGCTTTCTGTTAGTCTGCAATATTAGTTCATAATCCACCCTCTGCCATTATTTTTCTGATTTCTAAACAAAGGTTTATAAAGGTTACTCATGTATTTGTGGCAGGAATTAAACGCATGAAAGAACGTATGGACAGTACTTGGGACTCCAGTCTGCTCAGCTGGTTGAACATAGTTCAAAAAAATGAATCTACACACAAGTGGTCAGAGAGATTATTAAAGAGAAGCAAGGGTTATAGAGATGCATATTAAATAAGTCAAGGAGAATAGTAAGTCACACACAAGAAATGGGTGAGTAGCCCAAATTTTTCCATTGCTACTCAATGAGCTAGTGTTAGAAATACCAGCTTGGTATGATCTCATACACTTGAGACTGAGAAGTCTGGAAAATCAAGGCCAGCATCCTCCTACAAGCCACTGATTTAACAAGCAATTTATGCAATAAATAATAAAAAAAAAATATTCGGATAAGCATGCAAAAAAAAGTGGAAATTTCCTCCAAGTAAAAGTTTCTTCTAATTTCTGTAAATGTTGCATTTTGGAAAAGAAAGCAAATCCACATTCTCATCTGGAAAAACACACCTGGAACTCAGAGAATTATTAAAAGGGTGTGCAGATACAATCAACAAATCTTCAAAATCTGATGCTTGTAATCTTATTTACCCTATTTATCCCGTGTGTATATACAAGCATGCATAAACACACAGAAAATCAACTTCACAAAAGCTCATCACAAAAAACAACCCAGGGACTTAAAATCATTAGAACAGCAATGGTATTATGAGCTGTAAAAACACAAACTAGCTTTGGCATATATGTAGTCTTACTTAAACTAGTAAAAGAAATAGTTAAATTACATTTTCAAATAATGAAGACACTTTAACTTTCCATTTATAGTAGGACAGCTTCTTATCTTTCTTACAGAATACAGAAGGTTTTGTAGCAATAATGAAATGTTTGTCTAAGATAATTTTCTGAATTCTGAAGTTTAGAGTTTCTTAAGTTTCAGCTACATAAGGCAATAACTGTGCTGAATTCTTGCTGTAAACTACTTTTGAGAGAGTGATATTATTTTTTGTACACCATCTAAGATGTATTTCCATCCCCGACAAGTCTTAATATAGTACAAATAAATAACAGGCAAATATGTTTTCATAGAAATGCTTATATCAACCTTACAGTTCTAATGTCTTATAAGAAACCTGAAACCTCTTTCTCAAATTAAAAATAGTAAGCTAACTCCTGCACTCTTCCTAAATATGACAATTACAGGAAAATGCACAGAGAGGAATATTTTTTAAAAAAATTCTCACCAGATTAATGAATATTTATAGCCATGATTTGACTGTCCCTCTTTAAACAGGGCAGTATTCAGAAAGAGGATTGAGCAGACACCCTGTTAACCAAGGACCAGACCATGGTTCACTCACCAACCACACAAGCTCCTGTATCTCCTGGCTCCTGCAACAGTAAACTAAAACCATGTTTTAAGAGAGATACATTTCTGAGGGTTTATTCATTAGAAGTCCAGCGGTGCTGGGCTTGATGAACTCGATTTCTGAAATTGCCATCCTACTCGGACATAGAACAGGGCAAAGAGGGATAACTTGGGAAGAGAGGGAAGGCTCCTACATCCTGATTCATAAAATGTAACTTTCACTCAGGAGCTGTAGCACCTACTACAAAATTACTGTCCAAGCAGAAGCTTCTATTTTCAGAGCTTCCCTTAAAAGTCAACGATAATTTTGTATCTGCTGTACCTGCAGCCCTGCCTTAATTTACTTTGAGGTTTTCTGTTTATTTCTGACCAACAGGCTATTTTTAGCTGAATATGTCCAAAATACACCAACCTCCTTACTCCTTTCCAGAACCCCAAAGCTTCCCAACTCCAGTAAATTTAAGCTGCCCACGTTTCAATTTTTAAAAATCTCAAGAACCTTTAGAGACGCTGTAACAACATAAACATTCAGCTTCAGAAGGATATATTTCATTTATTATCTTTTAACCTTCCAGCTACTAGAAATGCCCAGGGGTGATTCTCTGCTGTACCTACTTGCTGGAAGCTGGAAAGTTTCAGCAGGCAAACAGTTAAACCCGGCGGGAGGAGGGGGAGGAGGAGGAGGAGGAGGAGAGGGTTGGTTTCCTTTCCAGTTCTCATCATCCAGCATGCTCCGTTAGCAGTGCAGAGGTTAAAGCCTCAGAGGTACAGCAATACTATTTATAATCTCCAGCAATGTACTGACAGATTTGAAAGTCTGATTTCAGCCCTTTAAAGGCCATCTCAAAAAAAAGGGTAGCACTAGAAATGAGAAGAAGCTGACGTTTTCTCTCATTACTGTGAAGCAGAGGACATTTCTGAAGCTAAAGAGCATTACTGCAGAATAAATATGTTAAGCAATGCGGGAAACCAGATGAAGTCTTAAATGAAAACATTCATGTTAATGTTTAACCCCTTTCACTTAGGGGAGCTCTCTGCCCCAGCGACAGAATGAAGAATGCTGTCTGAATTCTGCTGAAGGACAATGGGACTCTCAATTTATTTTTATTATGCTGCCGTCTCCTGGCTAATTTTGTACAAGGTAAGACTGAATAAATTTGATTGTAGGACTTCAGGTTTTTGCTTTCCCTTTATTAGAACACAACATGTTTTAATTTTTGTAAAGCCATAAATATTTTCACTTCTGAAAGATCATTTCACTTTAAAAAATACTCAAGTCTGCATCTAGAATAACGATTTTTGTTTTGGTTTGGTTTTCACTTTGTCATAGATGCAGAATAGAGCAGAGGTCACTACTAGTGTTGTTTGTATCATAAAAAACACATTACTTATGAATACTGTTATGCTTTGTTGCAGGCAGCTTAATTGTTTATAGCCCTATAACTTAATGGTTTAAATAGCTTTCATAGTATTTAACTTGTTATGAGGTCAAATACGCCATGTAAAGAGAAAAACAAACAGGAAAACAGAAAAAAACGAGCAGATATAAACAGGCAAACCTCCATAAAACAGTTCAATATTTATCGGTAAATACAGACAGTACTTTTAAGTAAGAACTGATTTAAAATTTCTAAGGCAGTATTAACTGGGTTTGATGAAAATACATTTTCTTTTACTCGATGCGTCACACAGAACGATGCCACCTAAAATCCTGTGGCAAGAATGAACAGTGAACTGTACAATGATTTGTTACTATGAAATGCACTCCAGTGATGGAGTCTTGATGAACTGAGATGGTATTTCACAGGCTTATTTTCAGGCAAAAACATAATTCCATTTTTCTCTCGAGTTCACCTTTTTAATTGAAATGGAGGAGCTTAGGCTTACCACAACTAATTTCTGCTAAGCAATATTCATAAAAGCTGCCACAAAGGTGCTTGAAAACCCCAACCCCCTAACAGACTGTATTGCCTTTTTTTGTTTTTTCAAGAATGTCAAACACTACTCTGCACATTTAAAAATAAAAGCGGCTTCATCCTTCAGATTTAGAGGAGTTATCTGTAACACTGAATAGGCTGCTTCAGAAAGACATCCTGGTAACAATATATAACAATAATAGTATTCTTGCATAATAAAAGTAAAAGGCAAGACAGACACAGACTGGGTTATGCTGGAACAGTGAATCTTCTCAAGAGTAGGACACCTTGCTCTTCAAGGGTAGAAAGAAATTTGGTAGCATAGTCCTTGACAGCAAACAAGAGGACAGGGGCGAGAGGATTCTCATCAGTGGCAAATTTCAGATGCAATGGAACAGCTGCAATTGTAGCTCTAAATCTGGTAAAGCACTAGCAGAAAGACAATGCTTTTATTCTATAATACAACCTGAGGCTGAATGTCAAATTCTGTTATCATAGGCATAGCTTCACCATTTAATCATTCCCCAGAAACACATTTATGCTGAAGAATGAATTATCTTGTCTTACTTTTATGCTGCCATATAAAATACAGCCTCTAGATTCCACACAGTTCAATAGGAAAAATCCATAGTAAACACTTAGCTTCCAGGGATCTGTCAGGCTGTTGTTATTAGAAGAGTAATAAAAATTTAAGTGTATGTAACAAACAGGCTCTCTAGGGAACTATCCTTTGCAACCTGTCCGCAAAGATGCATCAATGAAAAAAAGAACAACTGATAAGCACACTCATTCTGCACAGATGTTCTACTCTGTACACAGCCCCAAATATTTCTATAATGCCCCGTGTTTTCTGAGCAATCTGTATGTCCAGAATGAACTGTTCCTGTGATATACCATAGAGACTGTATCACACTTATTAATTCTGAGCAACCTCAATGCTCCTCCTGTAATTATTCACTTCAAATAAAACAGTTTTTCCGACTTCAAGTCCACAAAAATCAATGCTTCCCTAACAGACACTCCATCTTCTCCCTAACTTCTGCTCTTGGGGACATAATGGCCCTTATGCAAATCTATTCTCAGCTCTGGAGTCAGCTGGTAGCACAGCCCAGCAGTGGTGTTTCAGTTTTACTGTGAAAATCCTGCCTTTCACCTCTCAGTGCTGTTCTCTTCTCCCGCTTTCCACGCAATATTGAGAAGCTGGCGCAGATTCAATTTGCTGAAGTTTTTTGTTCAAATGGATGACAGGCTCACATCATGCTTGTTTACCCAGTACACGTATCACTCAGGAGTTATGAAGATAAAATTATCTTCTGGGACTCCACTTCCTAATGTTTTTCTTTGGGCTGTGCAACTCACTGCAGAGGGAAGAGCGCTGCTGACAGAACAGAGAAGCAAAATGGATGAACGCTCCACCTAGCACACAACTCCACTTTCTGGAATGCTGAGCAGAACAGAGGCATTCTTCCAGCATGAAATCCAGTGCATACCAGTAAGGACAGTAAGATAAATACATTCTTTCCCAACAGCCTAATGAGACTGTAAAATTGCAACATTACAGAGGATTCATTCTCTTGGACAAATTCGGTATTTTTAATGCTTTTTGAATTTTATGCCTCGTTTCTGCTTGAACTACAATGTTGTCTTTATTTTTGAGCTTCTAAGACAGATAATTACTGTGTTTTCATTAAAAATAAGGATTTTTCACTTTTCTAATGGAAATGCAGAGCTCTCTAACTACAACAGCATTTCTATAAAGAAACTGCCTTTATAAAAATATGCTTGTTCTCTGCTACTACATTGTAACAAATACATTGTGATGGTGACAGCTACAAGGCATGAAAGATTTAGAGGTGAAATATCAACAGTGTTAAAAACAAATTAACTGAAGACAAAAGTAATTCTCTTTGAAATTAACCTTTCTTAACTTAGCTATTAAGCTTAATGGCAGTAGGACCCTTCCCCCAAACCTGGAATTTTCTCTAGGAAGTTCTATGCCAAATGCTTCAAAGACTTTATGGAATTGCTGTAGGTTTCAGGACTGCTACACTCTTATTCTTCTGACATTTCAACAAAGTATACATATGAAAAAAAATTAAACTAAAATCTGCTCTGCCAATAGTCATGTTAAGTTACACAGTTGTCCCCATATACTAATGCTGGCAATATGTGTGCTTATCTCAGGATATGCACACATGCTAAAAATAAGAAGTGAGTGTTGTCCTCATGCTTTATTTTCCAAAGCACTAATACAAAGATGTCAAGAGAGGGGGGAAAAAAAAAAAAAAAAAGAAAAAAAATCAGAGTCAGAAACTTTAGCTGACTTTATAAGGATAAAACCCAGTGCGTGTATTTTGTGGCTTGTTTTTGTTTCTTCCTCTGTTTATTTAATAAATTTTCTGCTGATTAAATTTACTGAATTCTGGTCCTCCAGCAGAACTTAGTTTCCCAAGCTTTAAGGAAATCTCAGTAGCAGCTTTTTTTCAGACCACAGTGCTCATGCATCTTCCCTATTCCAAAGCTAGACCTCGACCAACCTACTGGCAGCACTGGATTCACCCACTGGCACACATTGCCTCAAAGTAGAAGAAACTTTTATCTGCTGGGTTAAGCACACCCTTGCTCAAATAATAATGCAATTTTGGGGTTCTTTGGATAATTTTCTTTGTTCTAGACAGAACATGTTTCATGGCTCTGCAAGTACCATTTCCAGTGGCTGATTACATTGCAGCATGATCACGGGCACACACAGTCCCTCCTGGTAAGTGGTAGGAGTAACCTCAACACTTAGAAATGCTTTACTAACATGTCATTTATTGAAGTCAGAAAGGTTCTCTCCATCTCTTTATCTCACTTCTGCTTTCAGATAGTCTGAAGCTTTATCACACTACAATGAGAAGACAGTATCTGGAAAATAAAAGATGAACCCGCTTGATGCAACAAAATCAGGATTTTTAGTGTGCATTGCTGTCTGCATGTTCATCTACACTTTCATCTACCTAAAAGATACACTTTCTGAAGAGCCAAATGCACAAAAATTTAATGCAAATATAGCAGAGTGTGGGTTTTACCCAGATGAACTTTGTTCAGCTCTTTTTGTGGGGAAAAATGCTGCCTTTAAAATTGGAACCTTCTGTCAGAATATCCACCAACCTAAAACACTCAGCTGCATTCAGACTTCATGCAACTGCTCCATGCTTTTGAAGACTTTGCATTTTATCACAAAACCACTGTCAGATGAAGAAGGAAATTTCTCATTGGCATACATTATCACAATTCACAAGGAGCTGGAAATGTTTGTAAAGCTCCTAAGAGCTATATATATGCCTCAGAATATTTACTGCATACATGTGGATGAAAAGTCACCAAAAGATTATAAGGCTGCTGTACAAAACATTGTCAATTGCTTTGAAAATATTTTCATTTCCTCGAAAAGAGAAAATGTTGTTTATGCAGGATTTTCAAGATTACAAGCTGATATTAATTGCATGAGAGATCTAGTTAATTCCAAAATTCAGTGGAATTACGTTATTAATTTATGTGGTCAAGATTATCCCATTAAAACAAACAGAGACATTATAAGATACATCAAAAGTAAATGGAATGGTAAAAATATGACCCCTGGGATAGTCCAGCCACTTCACATGAAACACAGGACACAGGTTAGTTACAGAGAATATGTACGCTCTGGAGTGTCGTATGTGTATCCAACCAAGAATATGAAAGCTAAACCTCCACATAACTTGACAATATATTTTGGTAGTGCCTATTACATACTCACTAAAGAATTTGTAGAGTTTACATTGACTGATGCACGTGCAAAAGATTTGCTTGAATGGTCAAGAGACACGTACAGCCCGGATGAACACTACTGGGTCACACTGAATCGTTTGACTGGTAAGATGTATGTTATTTCTACTGGGAATAACTCCTGGACCAACAGCATTCTGAGGTGTCCAACACAGAGAGCTAGTGAGCTCCAGTTCAGAGCTTAACACCACCACTTAGTGGAGTTACATTGCATAAATATGGTCATTACTTCAGCCATGATGTAGCTCTTTCAAACAGTCACATCTGGCAAAGCTTATTTTCAGGAAAGCACTACTGATGGTGCAGGGCATGAGCTGCAAGGCTGGGAAAATGTTGATTAAAAAAGTACATTTTTTTGCTACGTAAAAGTTCATGCTCTCAAGGAACACAAAAAGCAATAAAACCAAGAATGTTGTCTGTTTTAACGATGCAGATATCTGTAAATAATACTTAATGTGTCTAGATTTAAAAAGCATTTGGCAGTAAAATTTTCCCCTGCAATAAATAGAAAAAGAAAACTTATCAGAGCTTTATGTTTTTAAAGATGCTCCAGGGGCTACACCCAACGCAGACTGGGAAGGAAACATTAGAGCCATTAAGTGGAAGGATCAAGAAGGAACCATACACAAAGGCTGCAAAGGTAATGTGATGTTTGATCACAAACTCAAACATGACTGGCTGACTAACAGTCACTGCAGACTGTGTATTACACTTTAAAACAGCCAAAAAATGTGCACAGTGGTCACATATACTTTTTCTTGGAAGTATTAAACAAAACAGCAAGCTGTCCTACTAAATTACTCCACTGCATTTAATCTCAGTAGCTTCTGTTCTGTTGCAAAGGTGGTCACAGTATCCATGTAACTTTCTTTTAACCTCCAGCTACAAATGCATTAACTTGACTGATCAGTTTTCAGTGAAGAAAGAGTAGGGGTTTTACTTGACAACAAGTGTGTTTGTCACATACTTTCATTAAATCCAGTTACATCTCTTCAATCTGAACAGTAATAAGAAAGGAGGTTAGTACTGGCCATATGGAAAGAGTACAGAAAAATTTGAAATATGTAAGTGTATAAACTAAGCACAGTGAGGTACTGTATGATTAAGCAGGTACTAAAGAGAAGCAGATCAGAACTTCAGCCTGCCCAGCTAGAAGACAAATATTAAGCTGAGCAACGTGTCAGTGAGCAGCTGGAGGTTATCACATATCCATTTCTGCAAAATACAAAACAAAACCCTCGCCTCTATGTTTAAAATCTAGCATTATCCTCCAGATATATTTCAGTGATGCTCAACATGAAATCAAAAGGTATTTTTGTTCCTAACACTACAGAGCTCAACACTTTTTTTAATCATTCTGTTCAGCTTTCTGCTGCCCTCAGCTACCTTCAATTTGTCTTTGCAGGTCATTACATCAGAGACATTTGTGTTTACGGACTGGGGGATTTGCAGTGGATTATTGAGTCACCTCATTTGTTTGCCAACAAATTTGAGCCTGCAACATATCCACTGGTCATGGATTGCCTAGAGAGACGTTACAGGCTTCAAGTATTGCACCAGGCACAAGTTCCAATCGAAGATCACTGGCGTTTTCAGGAGGAGAACTATTTCAACATGAAGCTGAATGTTTGAGCTTAACAAACATCAAAACAAGTGCTCAGAATATTGGCAGAAACCATTAACATTTTTAGCTGTAGACTTCACTCTGTGCATTGCAGCTTAAGGGGTAAGCACAATACTGTAATAGTGAAATAAACAAGTTTTTATTTATTACAGTAAAGGGCAACATTTGCTAATGGGTTAATCCTCCAAGAAAATGATGTATCTAAATCTATAACTTATTGAAGTCAAGGGGGGAGATCATAACACTTGTAAGTGAATTACTTAACTGGAAATACGTATATATTCCTCATGTTTGCAGCCAAAAAAAAGGACTAACTGGCATGAAAATAATAAAATTGATACAATAACTGAACAAAGACAAAATATGAAGAACACGAGTTAAAGTCACATCTATTGTATTGTCAACTCTGTAACAGATTATTTTGAATAATGAATTCGATGCTTATCTACGAGCTCTGTATTTTCAGCAAGTGACAACCAGTTTCATACACAGTCCATTTCACTTTTTTCCCTCTCCTCTCTCCACTGCCAGACACATCTCTAATTTCATTGTGTAGCATGGCAACATCACTCCTGCACTACTCAGCCTTTGTTCCTAATGAAAAGGCTCCATGTGCCAATAACAGCAGTGGGGTTTACCTTTAAATTGCTTCTTTCTGAGTCTCTGCAGGAGTTCAGGGCAAGGAGACATGAGAAATTTGAGGCCAGGGAACAAAGGAAAAAGGAGGTAAAAATCCATCTTTCAATCTCAGTGTATCTAATGGAGGGAAACAGATTCCCTGAACCTTGCACTAATGGGAAGCAATTGGAGATAATTCCTAGCAGCAACCAAGACAAGCATCTCATTTCCAAAGCCCTCTGCAGAGCAACTGCAGCACTTGCTGTTCTACAGTAAGGAAATGGCTTTCAACACACAATACAGGCAAAACCAGGGAACAGTAATTAAAAAAACCCAACCAAACAAAAAGAAAACTAACAAGGAGCTTTCTAGACAAGAGTTTTCTTTCCTCTTTGAGGGGGAAAATTAATCCTTTTCCTTGTGCCAACTAAAGGCTGAGGGGAATATGAGGAAACAGAGGCTAGAGTTGATGGTCCTGGATTCAACAGCTCTACCATGGGATTAAAACACTACACCCTGTCTCAAAATATCTTTAGGAAAAAAATGAATTGTGAGAATTAATCTCAAACTCTTTGTCCTCCTTTAGAAATATTTTGGCAAGAATGCAGATGAAAGTTTCATTCCAGTAAATCCAATAAACTTCCAATTATTTTGCATGAACTCCAATGGGAACTAATAAAATACATTCTGTTACTTACAAGCTCACTTGCTCAGAAACTACAAATTATAAATAAATATCTAGGAGCAATTTTGATGTAAGCCTCAATATGTGCAAGTTTTTACAAAAAAAGATGACAGATTAAGTGGCGTTTTTTTCCAAAAAAAAAACCAAAACCAAAACCAAAACCAAAACATCAAATGAATCAACAAATGACTCAACAATAGAACATGAAAGTTTCTTATTACGAACTTATTTCCTGGTTCCAGGAACTGTATTGCTTATTTTCCCACATAAGTTTCTTGGAAACATAACTTATTTCAAATGAACTTTAACCTAAAAGAAGACCATCTGGTCCCTATTTATTTACAGAAACTCACAAACTCAACCCAAAGGCCTGTGCTCAGTTTCATTTATAATCCAGGACTCGTGGCTAAATATTGCTGGAGGTGTTTTTTCATGGAGGGAAATCAAGGGGAAAAAAAGTGCCATGCAGTATCTTCACACCAAGCTTGCTGAGAGTCCCTCTGAAAACCATTACTGGAGCTAATGGTTCTCTGGCATATATTAATCATAGGAATATTCATAATTAATTTATCTTGAAACCACAGCCAGTCCCCTGCAGGACACTGGCAGCACTTATCCACTCCTTGTTGTCTTTTAAAACATGAATGGAACGTTCCTTGTTACCCTCATTGCATCTCATCTAGTACCTGCCTTTCACCTTCTGTCACCATCACACAACAATTGTGTCTGACTTCTGAAATGCATTAAAAGGATCAGATCAACAGCAAGGTGGTTTTAACATGGGCTTGTTTTGCAGAAACTGAACCAGTCAAACAGGGGAAAGAAAAGATCCCCTCTTAAAATATAATTTAGACCCATGTCAATCCAAGAAAAGCACTGGAGCAAGATCCTCCTTCCCTGAAGAATTTTGTATTTTAAACAAAGTTCTACACATACAAGACCCTCAGAAAATTCATAAGTAAACTACTCCATTCTCCATCATCAAGAACACTAGTCTACTCATTATTCTGAATGACCATGATCACATTATATTCTTGGAAGATTTTTTTACTTTAACAGTATAAATTTAAGCAACAAAATAGTGAAAGCTGAGTACCTTTAACCATACATAAAAAGCCCTCAGTAAGTTCTGTATGTGCTATTGACTGATGAACAGATCATCACAACGTTTACACCTCAGCAACAAATGCTTAACAACTTTTGGTGTCTGTTGATCCAAGAGCATTTAGTGTCACTGTGTCCTTGCTCAAGGAAACTCTGTGCTAGCACACTGCACATCCATTAACTCTGTATCAGAAAGATGCATGCAGAAATTCTGTTTCAAAAAGCCTGAGGCACACATTAAACATCTCTATCTAAGTTAAACATTTGATTAAGTGTTTCATATGGCACAGACTGCAACAGTTAGGGTACTATTTCAAGTGTGTATTACAGTCTGTTTACTCTGAAAACAATTGCAAAAGAAGTTTTAAAGTGAAACAAGAAATTACATTTTCAATTGTAATTTTTGTCCTTCACTTCCAGAGTAACTACTGAGACTCCCAGAACTTCCACCACAGCTTCAGTAGCCAAAAGCCTGACTCCAAACCACCTCTAGCATACTGTCATACCCATAGTAACTTCTTAGACCAGAAAGTCAAAATAAAAAATTGGAAATGGTGCCTTTAACTCCTCTAAAGAGAATTTAAATAGATACCACACACTGCTAGGTAATTCTTTCATTCCATCATTTCTAAAAGCACCATTTTTGTCCAAGCAGACTTTGAAACAAGGCACCAAAGCAAACCTCTGCTCTGTGCACAGGAAAGCCATTTCCTAATGTTTCATGAAGCACAATGGTTTGGGATGTGCATCATGTCACATGTAAACACGTTCATTATCTAGCTCAGATAATCTAATTTAATGCATATAAGCAGGAAGTTGAGGACTGCAGCTTGGGCTGCTGGATATTTGTATTCTCTGATGAATGTTTTCATTGTTTCATTACAGAACCTGTTTGCCAAAATCCTTTGGGAAATTGTTGCTGTTTACAGTTCAGCAGGCTACCAAGACTGTTCTATAGGCTCAGAAGCAAAATTAATAGACAAGAACAGCACGTTTTGAAGACTTTTCTTGACTTTCACAGCAGTGGGCAAGTGAACCATCACCCAGCTCCCACACTGACACATCTCCAGTTTATATCAGTATTAGAAACCTTATCCCAAAATAAGTGCAAACAGAGGTTCTGACAGGTTAGAAGAGAGACTGAATATGCAGCATAAAAAAGCAAATACAGGATTATTCTTTCTGAGCTGCTCCCATCATGTCACTCTCTGGAGTCCTGTAACAATGCCTGCCCAGGGACCAGCCTGCAGGCACACGCTGGCAGACAGAAGGGGACAAGGCCATGAAAAGAAATGCTACAGCCCACATGAATCCATAGGTTGGATTTCAGTTGAAAAAACATATTATAATTCTTAAAATAGAGCAGTTAGCACCAGAAAAAGGACATGTATGACAATCCAGAACATTCAAACGTTCTGTAGTGCACAATTTTTGTGTTTTGAAAGAGCATGTCATGTATCAGAAGAGGATTCTACTTATTAATAAAATTCATGAAATTCTACTTATTGAGAAATTCTAATCCTAGCATATGTACAACACAAAACACTTCATTTTCTTTCCTTCTTTGTTAGGTCTAGTTCATGTTACTGTGTGCCCCATTACTGCAAACAGACAGATAGTGCTGGGGGAATACTCCTAATTACTGCTTTGGATGTAAACAAACTGTTAGCTACCAGAAAGCATGGCAACCAGTCCTTCATCATCTTATTTAGAAAGGTTCTGGCTCCCTTCTTGATTCTAAATACAGAACAGTATCAGTATATACCCAAAATTTACCTCTTTGATTCCAAACCAGGAAAATAACTAACCAGGACTACAGTAACCAAGGAAACATGGACTACAATGTTCTCCCAGATGGTTACTGCCATTGCCTTCATGCAAAATCCAGTAATGAAAAGATGACAGCCTATATTATACTATATCCACTTCATAATTTCTAGAAGTATCCTTCTGAACACTGTGAAGAGCTCACATATATACAGAAACAGTTGCATGCAAGTATAATAAATACTGATGATTTAAAAAATCCAGAAAACCTGGGGGATTCATTTAGGTTTTATAAAATTATCAGACTGGCCAAACCTGGAAAAAACATCTCATTCCTGCATTTACTAATTAAGTTAAATCCATCTATCAACAAAAATTTCCATGGAAACAAAAAACCTGATTAAAAACCTAGTTTCTGCTAACAGGAAAGCAGAGTCATTAGGACTGTATCAGCATTCTAGCACAAAATCAGCACTGAAAGCTGCAATATGGTGCTAAATTTATTATTCCACAACACCTGCAACAACTTACTGGAAGTTTTTTGTTCACAGGTCTTGCTTAGCACAAATATATTGCATGTTTTATCAAATAACAGGGTGTCTGCTGAAAATTCCTCTGCCTAAACCTGGTAACTATCACCACAAACCTCACTAATAAAAGCAGTGATATAAAAAGAGCATTTGCAACTTCTGTCATTGCCCCTAACTACAAAGAAACCAATATAATGAGATCAAACCAGGTCTGTAAAATGAAATGCAGACAGTATTTTCCACAATAATTCATGTAATTGCTGAAAATTCTATGAAGAGCTGAAAATCACCCCTCCCAAAAAAAGACAACAGCAAGTGTGCTTTAAAAATAGAGATCAAAACACAAAATGTCATCAGTTTAGACACAGTGTGCACTGATAAAATACAAACTACATGATTTCCAGCAAAAACCCAACCCAAGCAAACCAAATACACAAAACCTCAAACTAAAACTAATCATCCTTTTTTAAACCAAAATGAAAACCAAAGATTTGATAAAAAAATATTTCTAAAGCAGCTGCTGTAAAACTAAACTTTCTCTGAGAACAAAAATACTCATTTTTTAAACTGTGTATGTACCTGTATCTATATATTGGTCTGCAGAGGTTGCAACACCACTGCTGCTAAAGCTGAAGAAAAACTCACCTTGTGACAAACTTCTGTTTTGACTTCTCTGAGAGCACGTTCAGAGAACACACAGCCACAGTTTCTCAGGAAGCAAAACCTTCAAAGAAAAGCCATAGAACCATTTTTAAGAAGCCCTGTGTGTAAAAGACACACCTGCAGTGCTGATTTAACACAGAAACAATACTCCAACAGGCAAGCAGGACACAGCTAACTTTCTGTTTACACATCCTTTCAGCTAATCAAGCATCAGTACCTCTAAGTAGTTACTTATCAACTTACACAGTCTAGGACTCAAAAAATATTTGGTACATTAAACCAAAACACTTTTTTTTTTTTTTTTCCATTCTGGGTACAGCTCAGTGTGGGTTTCTGACACTTTCTCAAAGGGATCTGAGCTAAACAGGTGCCCTCAGGATGTTTTTATAGATGGGCTTGTCTGGAATCATCACCACAGTCTATTTTACTACAAAGCTACACTGCTTGAATGGTTCCCCCTCCCACCAAGCTCACTGGTTCCACTCACTCTGACTCCAGCTCTCCAACAAAGCTGCTGTGAGTGGCCCCAGGCAGGGTCTGTCCTCTCACATCCCTCCTGCCCACACAGGAGATTCCTGCCTGACTTTGTGGAGCCACCAATCTCCCAAGGTTTATTCCCCAGACAACTTCTACTC
Organism: Heliangelus exortis; assembly: GCF_036169615.1. NCBI lineage: Eukaryota > Metazoa > Chordata > Aves > Apodiformes > Trochilidae > Heliangelus > Heliangelus exortis. The sequence goes on from NC_092437.1 coordinate 7,005,183, forward strand.
ACTTTTTCTCTCCAAACATGGACCTCTACCCCTTTACTATACAAACAAATTAATTTTGGAAAGGGCTTTTATCTTTCCTCTAGAAGGTGATACAAAAGGACACTTAGCATGAACAACACCCTCCCTTTCTGACCCTTCTGACAGGACAAATCTTCCCCACAAAGGTTTGAGCAAGCACCTGAGTCACAACACCATCAATTCAAACATTTTTTCCTGCTCTACAACCAGTTTAGCACAGTCAGTACTTGCTTAGAAAAACAAAATCCAGAAACTTACTGACCTGTGTCTTCCATTCATTTCCAGCCCCACAACAGGGCATATAAAGCATGCAGACTGGATGTCATCATACTTGTCACCTTTTATGCTCTCTTTATCACCACTCCAAGCTGGGTTATCCGTGAGGTTTAGTTCTGTTACATTCTGCAAAATAAAAATGGGAGCCTTAAGCAGTCTGATGCCCACGATCACATTCCCAAGGAGTTTTTCATGATGCTTTACTATTTTTAAGCCTTTCAGTATGCAGGGAGAACACAAACAAATGGAGGTTCTGCAGCACACTTTAAGATCAGACACAACCTTTTTACCTTAATGCTCTTGATATGGGATGCAGCTTCCATAGGAGTTTTATCAGCTGACTTGTCCAGCAAAAACTCAATGACAGCATCTTTATTGTACAACCTGCAACATACAATTTTTAGCAGTCATAACCTTCTTTTATTTATAAGCCAGTGACTTTTAATGCAGCAGCTTTACAGACACCTCCCTACCTGCCCAGCTCGCAGGCTACAATTGGCCGACGAAGCTTCTCTTGGCTCAGAGCACAGTAGAGCCACCTTGCCACCAACTCAGCATTTTTGTCAACCTTAAGAAAAAAAAACACATATATCGTGATTTTAAAACAGCAACTTAAATATAACACTGGAAGCTTGAACTATCAAAACCCCAAGTACCTTACCACACCAAACCTACTTCCCACATTGAACAAGAGTTCACAAAAAAACTTAAGCAAAACATTTTATGGACAGACTCAAGGCTCTGCCTCTACTGAACACGTACCCGTTCCTCTCCCTGTGAGAAACAAGCAAACCAGCAAGCCTGGGGATGTCAGGCTGTTACCTGAACTCTAAAACATCCTAAAAAGAAAGCCCGGGAGAGTTGCTAATGCAAGCACACGGAATGCAGACACGGCCACGTGGATCCAATGCCACCAATGGTCTCACTATTCACCTCCCAGAGGCGTTTCTGCAGACACCACACTCCCAGGTGAAGGAAGCTTCTAAACCCCTGCATTCCACACACCGGTTTATTGTCCAAAACTCCCCCAGAATACAAAGGGACCCGCACCGCAGCTGCCACCAGCGCCACAGCCCCAGCCACCCCGAGGCGGCACCCTCAGCCCGGCCCAGCGCTGCGCTCCCTCCCCCTGCCAGCCCCAGGCCCCGCCGCAGCCGCTTCCCGGACGGGCAGAGCTGCCCAGGCCTCCTCGGAGCCTCTCCCCTCCCGGGCGGCGGTCTGGGCTGGCACTGCCGGTCCGGCAGCCCCCGGCCGCTCTCCCCACCCCCCTCGCCCCTTCCCCTCCAACCTTCTCGACTTTGCGGGGTCCCTTGACCAGCTCGTGCCGCTTGGGGATGGTGCCACCATCGCACCCCATCTTCCCCCCCTCACCGCTGCGCTTCCGGGTCCGCTCCCCGCACACTTCTTCCGGGAGAGAGAACTACTTCCGACGCGCAGTGATGACATCATCGCTTCTCCATAGCAACCGCCGCGCTGGGGGCGGAGTTATCGGGGAGGGGCGGGGCCAGGCGGGCGAATCCATCGGGCGGGGTCCGGGGGGTGCGGAACGGGAGGAGGCTCCGCAGCGACCCCGCCCGGCAGCTGCCTCTGCCCCGCAGCGCGACCCGCAACCGCGGAGCCCATTTCACCCTTTTTTGTCTAAAAAGGGTGTCCCGTCCCATCCCGTCCCGTCCCCGTCCATCCCCCCCAGGACACCCGCTTCAGGGGGGTTATGCCCGGGGCCGCTGCGGCGGGAGGGCACGGAGGCTCCCGGCGTGGGTTTCACAGCGCACGCACAGCCCCAGCGCGACCGGGGGAATATCGGAATACTGGGATATTTATTGACACGCGTTGACCTGGAAGATGCGGAGCGCCCAGGGAGAACGAAGCGGGAGAAGGTGCGGGGTCCCACGGCCGCACCCCCAGCACCACCGCTCCTCAACCCCGGCACCGCTGGTCCCGTCCCGGCTCAGAGACGCGGGGGTGATGCTGCCGAGAGAGGTCAGGCTTGGAAGTTTCGGTTAAAAAACTTTAAAATAAATTAATTAGGTAAAAACACAAGTCAGGCAAGGCATACAGAGAGGACACCCCGGGGTTACAATGGCCCCAGCGTTGCATTTCTGATCAGATGAAGGGATGAAGCTGAGGAGCTCAGCTCGGGATGTCCATGGCTCCTCTGTGGGTATCCAGCATCACCTTTTGGAGCAAGAGCTGACCAGAGCTTCTGCATCTTTAGTAACTCAAATATATTCTGATTCAGTTGGAGAAATGTCCTGAAAAGTCTCAGGTTGTGACAGAAGGTGACCAAGGAGTGCTCTCCCCAGGTCCATCAGGAGCCATGAACTCCAAGTCAGTTTTTGCCTCTGTGTTCACATACAGGCTGGAAGGTTTCCCACTCCTATCTGTGGTACCTGGCAGATTTTGCCCTGTAATACATTCTATAACATTCACATACTGAAAACAAAAGATTAGCTTTGCAGCTGTTTAAAAAAATAAAATTGTAATGACAAATTTTGAGTGAAGTCCTCAGGAAAGACCTGATGATGGTACAGAACATTGTGCAGCTAAATTTAAAGAGAGACTTTACATACCCAGATAGAAAAAAAAAATATTATCTCTATTATCTGGCCTATGTAGAAATTAAAAAATAAGAAACCAGCCAGATAATAAAATAATTTTGCTCTAATACACACTAAACATTCCTTGTCCAGCTATTAAGGTTACAACATTCCTAGGCAGAATCTGAAAAATGAAGAGGAAAGTACAAATTCAATTTTCAGATCTTCTTCTGCATCAGCTGTTGGATGGATCCTCACCTGCTAAAGCCAGGGAGCTGCCTGGCAGGAGTTTTGAGAGGTGCCTGAGAGTTGGTGTCTCTGAGCTGTGTTTACCCCCTCGGCTCCCACATTCTGCAGGAGAAACAATGATGAAGAATTTGTGTTTTCATTCCATCATTCCTCTAAACTGCTGGGTGTACTTGGACAGCTCCTCAGTTTGATCCTGAAGTTCCCTTAAGGCATCTGGGTTTGGATATTGTATTGCAGCATTTTTGGTGGCAAGTGCCAGATTCTTCAAGAGGCTGCAGAAGCGGCTGCTGCTGTGCAGAACATCATTCCGAGCATCTCTCTCCTGAGTTTCCTGGCAGAGGGAATCCACTAACTTTTGTCCCACCATAATGATCAATTTGCTGTGGGATATGAAGATTTCAGGTGGCTGGTTGCTGCTCAGGCTGCTGGTAAACACACTGATTGCCTTGTGAAGTGCACTGAAACACAGCTTACAGTGTTCTGGCAGAGCAATTTTCTTTGCAGAGTCCTGCTTGCTTGGAATCACAGTCTTTTTTGCAGATGGAAAAACCTGGAAATGGGTTAAAAAAATAAACAGACTCAGTCTGGGGGCACGCTGATTGTTTCTTTATTTGCTCTACTGTATATTCTCCATCATTCTCCATTTTCAGGGAGATTTGGTTAGTTAATAGTTAATAATCACCAAATTGCCCAAGCCCAGGAGTCCTTTACAACATTTCTCTTTCCATAAAGGACTGGACTTCAAAGTGGTACTTTCTACCAGCTGCCTCTTTTCTCTAAACTGAATTCACTGAACATGATTTTAATAATGGATAACACAAAGTCCTGTAGCTAAACATCAGTCATTTCAACACAAAACATTCAGACTTGATCTTTAATGGTGCTGACTTCATGAGGGTTATGACTGATTAAAAATGTACAATAACAAGAGAGTCCTTGTCAGTGCATGACATCTGAAATACTAACTCTGACTGCCTTATCCCAAATGGTACACAAAGGCAAGCAAATAAACAGTATGTCTTTAAACTAGAGTGGTTTGTTCCTCTTGAGGAAAATAAGTGTTTTGCATGGGTTTTCAGCATTAGTTCTAAGAATTAGTTCTGGAAAAATGAACTATGGGAAAATAAGTATCTATATATAGATAGGTGTGTCCAATGCAAATTATTTTGAATTTTAGCAAGCACAGTAATCAGGGACTAGAAGTCTTCATCAGTAATGATTTTCAAAGTCAGAAATACCTTTGGTTTTGAATCTGCACTCTTCTTTGCTACTTCTTTAACTGAACTGATTTTCTGTGCCTGTCACAAATCAAAATAAAAGCAAAGTTGAAATGGCTTACGGAAAATATATTTAAATATAAGTGTGGTTTTCTCTTATTTCAGGGGGAATTTACTCCTTCTTGCCCTGAAGCTTTCATGTTTAGGACAACAATGATACATTTATTAGAAGTAACTATAATTTTTTCCTACCAAAAATTTGAGATTAAAACCACCACCATCAAAATAACATTTTCTAAATTCTAAAGACAAGCCAGAATTTCTTTGGGAAACCAAAAGACTTATATTCTTAGGAGACATTTCAGTAATTCTAAGGAGAATGATTCTAACAAACTACTCTAACAAATCTGATAATTCACAGGGTTTAATTTGTTACTCAAATCTTCTCTGATTAATTTGTTACTCAGATCCGTTACACCTCCAGTTAGAAAGTTAACACTTCTTGTATAATCATGTCAGAGTCAAACAAACAAAAATGTACTGACAAGAAGAGAAGTACTACTCCAAAGAGAGGAAACAGATTGCTAGCCCCCAGCTAAAAGAAGTCTCTCAAATGAATTTGAACTGGCAAGCTATATTTTTTTTTTTTCTCAGTGCTGGCTGCCTGCCTAGGTAAGTTCTCAAATGCCAGTTCTCTTTATTAGTTACAATTACTGATCATCCTACATGTGCCATCTAGCACTCCAACAAAATCTTGAAGTCACATGAAGTTTGGAAACTAAGTAGTGCATACTGAACTCATGATAAAAAAGATAAAATAATGGTAATAGCTTAATATCTGCCAGTGTTCAAGAACACAGGTAGCAAAATGCAGTTATACTCACCTGGAGCTGCACATATTCACAGTCATCAGTGGGATTTTCGTTTGATTTCTCAGAGGAGACCCAAATTTGGTTGAGTTTATCAGGAGTATTTCTTTGAAGTGAATCTGTCTCTATCCTTCTCGGCGCTGTGGTCTGTTTTGCTGTTTTGTATTCTGGGCTGACTTTTGATGGCTTTATTTCTTGTTCCTTCTCATTTTTTCTGAAGAGCAGCTTTCCATTAGCAATGATAATGGACACAAACCTCTTGATATCATCTGGAACCGTGCGGGCTACCATGACAAAGCGGTCGAGATCATCTGGGTTGTTCTGAGGTTTCTTCAGGACCAAAGCCTCTAGTGCCCAGCTGCAGCTGTTCAGAGCTTCTCTTGTTTCTGTCAAGATTTTGAACGAGTTCATAAGAATTTCCAGCTGTTTTTTAATTCTGGTCTGAAGGTTGTTATCAGTCAGGTAAGAAGCATTTACCTTCACAACTTGAGCAAAGGCCAAGAATTCTCCCAGGGACACTTTTATGTGATCGACTGCTCTCCGGATTTCTTCAATGCTTTTCTCAAGGTGCTCCTGTAATCTCCATTTACTGCTCACAAAGATCATTAAACTTGCAACCGAGCTGGATACACTGTGCTGCAGTCTGGTCAGTGTCTCTATTGCTACATCCAGGTCCAATTTAATTTCTTTGGCAGGCTCTTCTGCTGATGACACAGAAGTAGAGTCAGCAGAAGAGTTTGAAGATGCAGAGAGTGTGCTGCCTCTGCTATCCACACTGGAAACAGATAATCTGTCTTGTTCTAGTTTGGCATCTCTCAAAAGTTGTGGAGGAGTGATGTATCCTTGGTCTCCAGAACTTTCACTGGCTTTTTCCATCCCTTTCTTGGACTGCCAGGGGGTGGGCAAACCTTTTGGAATATCATAAACATTCTCTCCAGAGACCTGATTCTCAGCCTTTGATGCCAGGAGGTTTGGGGTTACATCACTGCTACCATTTTCGGGCAAAAGGAGAACGTCCCGTGAGGATGGAACATCATAAAGGTGGATATCTGGGAGTGTTAATTTCCTTTGGGTTGGTGGAATATCATATAATGGTGGATTTACAGCTTTGGGTTCAGTATTTGTTACTAGTGGCTTGTACCTGGCTGGGGGTATATCATACAGTGCTTGGTTCTTCAGGGTATGGCCAGAAGGTTTTTGGTTTAATCCTGTTTTTTCAGGTGATACTGGAACATCATAAATCCAATCTGACTTCCGAGGATTTGGCAAGGTTTTGTAATGGCTCCAGAACTTTTTCTGAGATTCATTTTCTGGAACATCAGTTTCTCTTTTGGGAGGAACATCATATAACTGCAACAGAGCACACGGGATTTAATAAGCAGGGGTTTATGCAAGAAATAAGAACCAAAACTGATTTCTCAAAGTGACTGAGAAATGTAATGTCAATGGAACTACACCACAAAAAAGCTAGCCCAGAAATTCTGTTTTCTAAAATGCAAAAAGCTGCACATGTGAAAATTAAAATATTTTGAACACGGGTGATTAAATAACACAGCAATGTCCCCAGCTAGTGATATCTGTGAGCTCTTCCCTGTCTCCTTTAGGGTAGGAAATTTCATAGCTTTCTGAAAAGCCTACAAACCAAGTAAAATGCCAGTTTAGCAGTAGGTAACACTAAACAGTTTTAAAGAATGGAGGAGGTAAGATTTTATTAGTTTCTGTGTCAGAAAACACTGATTTTCCAGTATTGCTACCCCCATTCATATGCATACCCTGACAAAAAACCCCAAATAAACAAAAAACCCCAAATCATAAACAGACTCAACTGACCACTCTCAGATAATTGCAAGTGTTCAATTTTTCACATGATACAGGTTTGCTAAGACAGATACAGATCTTTCCCAATGCCCTGAAAATACAGCTGTAGTCTATAAGCTGGAAAATGCTAACGCAAGACCACTTCTTGTGTATGAAAATCCAGACTGATATTAACAGGCACTTGGAGATATATTGCACCTGGATGCCTCACAATCACAAAGCACAAGCTTGAGGGAGTGCAAGGAGCTACAGGAGTGTGCAGCAACAAGAAACAACTAAAGGTATCACCATGACATAAAATTTTCAGAAGAATTGGCCAGGTCAGGCTTCCCCATCTGCAGAAAAACGTGCATGAGAAGGGGAGCCCAGACAGGGGTGTTTCAGACCAAAGCCAGAATCTACCAGAATTCCCAAGAACAAAAAATTCTAAGAAAATTTGATTTTGGAAGCAATGATAAACTGTGTCTCTGAGCAGAGATCTGCTCCCAGCTGGTGGGTATGATTGCTGTCAGCCATGAAGATGTCAGGAATGCTTCAGGGAGCACTGGTCCTACTGTCCCTGCTGAACAGGCTCTGTGCAAGGCTGGTTTGTCCAGATGTGGGGCAGCTGTCAGCCTATAGCACTTCTCTACAAATCCAAAAAACCAGGAAGCCTCAGATTTTGTGTGCTGGGATGGTTTGAGATCACACACTTCAGCCCTGGGTATGTGTGCTAAGGAACCTGTCAAAATTCTCTTGGGTCCTAAAATGGTTTAAGAAACCCAAAAGATTTGGCACTCAACTAATAAGAGTATTCATGAAGGCATTTTTTGTTGTTGTTACAAAATTTCAGATCAGCCCTTTCTTCAAGCATGGTATTTGTCAAACAGTGGGGAAGAGATAGGAAGTCTGACCACCCCCAGCTGAAGATGTGATCTCCCCCCATCATCAAGGGAGGTTCAGCATCATACTAAGAAGAGATTATTCTTGTGTCCAAGGATTCTTACATTGCTCCCTGCTGTTTCTTTCTGGGTGACACCTCCTGCCTTTTCTGGGCTGGATGGAATGTTGTAAAGCTGCTTCTGATCCTCCTGGAAACACTCGGTGGATCCGACCAGCACAGAGCCCTTCCGTGCAGTGGGTGGGGTGGCACCACTCTGGTCAAAGAGGAAAAAAAGTTTACTTCAGTCTTTTTTTAGAGCCCCCTGAAGACTTCAGTGGAATCAAAGCTCATACACTGTGTAGCTCCTCACTTGGACAGCGTGGGTCAAACTCAACCCACTGGGAGGGTGGTGGGCACTGGGTGGTGCAAGGCAGCCATCAGCAACACATCTGGCTTTGGGTCTGAGTAGGGATCATCCCACTGAGACCACGTGGATAAAGAGACTAATTTATAAATCAAGTTCACTTGTTTATAAACTTATTAGAGCAGGCTCCATCCTGCACTGCCAGGGAGGCCACAAGGTACATGAGGAGACTCCATGGACATGCTCAAGTCCCACACACACCTTTGGGTGGCAGGTGATGGGCTGGGGCTGGGGTGTCTGCCCCTTCCTGGTGATTCACACAGCCTGCAGTGACACGTAGTGGAAATGTGGTGACATTCACTGTCCCCAAGAACAGTATCAGCAAGATCATGTAACAGGACACTTCAGAGGCAGATGAAACCAACATGCTGCCCTTCCTCTGAGTGCATCGTGGTTACGTGATCTAATCCCTTGCATTTGCTTGCCCAGGAGGCTGGTTATGTGGGTGACATTTATTCCCTTTTCATATATGCACTGGTGACTCTTCTGTAAACACAGAGACCTTCCCAACCAAATGACACAAAGCACATTTCTTGATGGATGAGCCAAGGCAGAAAGCTGAGAGTTCACTTGTGCCCTGGAGCTCAGTAATGGCAAAACTGAAAGTGTTTATTAGAAACATACCAAATTTAAGACAGATTGATCTAAATGTCTACCAAATTAAAAAAAATAACAATTTTAGATTTTGAACTTCCCTAATATACATTGTTTTCTTCCCAGTTTTACAAAAAGCAAGCAAGGAAACACTGGAGTTTACCTTAATAGCTATTTTAAGGTCCCACAGTGTCCCAGCTGCATTGGGAGGGACTGGGGCAGAACTCACCTGTGTGAGGAAGGATTCCAGGTGCTGGGTGGATGGAACATCATACACTTCACTCCTGATATTTGGGACAGAAGCTCGACATGCTCTTGGGAGAGTAAGCAGGTGCTTTTAGGGGAAAACAAAACAAAAAACCACTAAATAATGAGGAAGCTGCAGTGAGCTGTAAGTTCAGGACATCTTTGAAAACTCAGTTGCATCAGAGAAATCACTCTTAAGTGATCAAAAACCTTTCAGCTTTTCACAGTTAGACAAGATAGACTAGAGCTGACCTTACAAGCAGGCATTGTATATTTTCCCCATAATTCTCCTTTGATAGCATTTCTGCTTAATTTCAAATAAGTATTGGCACATGCAAATCAAAGATGATCTGTCTTACTAACCAAGGGATGGAAAAGATTTGAAGAAAATCCAGCTACAGTTATCACTTCAATCTTTAGACTACTCAAAAGCAGAACCACTAAAAAAAGAAAGTGGGGGAATTTCTACTTCTTCAGTCTCACACAAGCATTAGGTCAAGCCATATTTAGCAGGAGTAAGAGCAGCCAAAAGGTACAGGCTGAGATGCATTATTCTGTAGTTATGAACAACTGACTCACTTGGAAGGAGCAAACAATTTTAAAAGCAGCTAGTTAAGCAACTAGTTAGGATGCCAGAATCTCAATGTTAGGAAAGGACTTTTTAAAAATCAACTCTTAAAACACAGAGTTTTGTTCATTCAGCATGGGTTTATCCTGGATAAATAAGTGATATCAAGAAAGCCATCCTTAACCCATGTCTGTTTTCAGCTGGACAGATCTTATTACAGAGCAAAAAGAAATTATGTTGAATATCATATTTTACTGCCTCTTTGAGGAAAAATTATTTCCAAGTACTTTCAGTAGCAGTAAAGCCAGAAGGTGCTCTGTGTGTCAGGCAACAAATAAAGAAGTGACAAGGCTTTTCCATAGGGTGAAAGCACACAGGCTTTGAGGGATTTTGTTTTGGTTTGTTGCTTTAAATCAGCTCCCTCAAAGACTTACAGTGGCTTTACCCACCTGCTCAGCTGACAGCTGAGTATGCCAGGAACTTTGCCAGTTGTCTCACAGGATCTGCACGGGGCAGTGGGGGGCACTGGGGACTGTTCTGCCCTCAGACTGCTCACCCCCTGCATCTGCCTGTGGCTCTGGGCAGTTGCTGTGGCAGCAGCTGTGAAGCTGGACAAGAGGCAGCTCAGGCAATTCTGAACTTCTAATGATAAATAAACAATAAAAGCAGGCTAGGACATTTTCGCATTTTTGCCCTTCCCCTTCCATTTTTTTTCCCCTCCCCCTTTCTCTTGTCTGTTAGAGTAAAAAAGGCTTAGATACATACACTCAGGAAATGACAGACAGACAGGAATAGCCAAAGTCCATGCCCTGCAGCATGTCTGAAGTAGGTGGTGCCACTTTGTGCTAGGATGGTGACAACCCTGAGCAGCAGAAGAGGGAGGCAGCAACACTCTGAGTTTGCTGAGGTACCAGAAACAGCAGATGCCCACAGAACTCTGCATGGACATGTGCTCTACACCATCAGAGAAGGAAGTTCTGTGTCCTGTAGTTTAACTTTGGGGTAGGTTTGTAAACAATTTACAGAATTTTCCAAACAAATGGTATATTCTTTACTTCCCGCCCTATTTTACCGCTGCTTTAAACTGTCAAAAAAAAGTGAAGGAATACAGAATATAGAGACCCTGACTGGTTGCCTAGATGAGCACTTCTCACATAATGCCATGAGCTGTAGTAGAATTGATGGGAGCTTCCTGAACACCATTTATTTGAATGGCTTTGCTGCCAATCTCATTGAAATGCTCAGGCCAATAGCCTTGATTATTTTCCCACTCCTAATGATTACTTTAACAACACTTGTTAACTGTTACAGCTTTTATATTCTTACCTGGTGCGTGGAGCTTTGGGTCCTTTCACTGAGCAGCTGTGCAGCCAAGGCTGGTACTTGGTATATTCCTTGGGCAGGCAGCGTACAGACCCTTGCTGGAGATTTAACCCACCCCTCCATCTTCTCATAGGTAGATGATGACACTGTAGGCTTGGGGATGGAGGGAACCTGGTAGATGTTTTGTTGGCCTGCCGGTGACCCTCCAGAGTCCCCGCGGGTGGAAGGAGGCAGAGGGGCAGCCTGAGAGGTGGTGAGGAGCTGGAGGCGGTTTGCAGGGGCCAGGCCCTGCCTGCCATGCAGGGAACATTTCCACCACCCCTCACTGCCAATGACATTTTGGTCCAGGACTGTCAGGATGTCTCCTTTGCGGAACGCCAGCTCATCCGAGCACTCCGCCTTGTTGTCGTACAGAGCCTTGGCCAAGGTGTTCTGGAGGGAGAAAAAACACACCCAGAATGTAGCTACACCAGCAAAAGTGATGATCAGTTTCCAGCCTGATGTTTACACTCAGTCTCATTTCAATCTTATTCGAGGTCACCTGTTCCATCCTAGAGTGGAAAGCTGGAGCCTGCTGATTCAGAGCACCCCAGGCTCATTACTTCTGTGACACATTAACTCAGGGAAAAATCTGATGATGCACAGAGTGACACCAGACAAACAGCCCAGTCCTCGTGGCAGGTCAGTGCATTCATGAGCTTAGCTTCAGGTGATAACACCCAAAACAGTGTCTGTGTTTCTCTCCATCACACAGACATCACCTGTATCTGAATACTTCTGTCTCCAGTATATATTACAGCACCTTCATAAAGTGCTCTTAATGTTTTTGGAGTTTTTTTTCAGTGTGGAAACCAAGGAAGAAGAGTAAGTGACTTTCCTAAGATCACAGAGAATCTGTGAGCTAGCAAATATTCATATTTCACAGGTTCTTTACCACAGGGCAGCCCTGTCTCAGCTGAAGCCCATAAATTTCTGGCAATCATAAGTCTGTAGATCACCACACTTTATTTTTAGCGTATTTATTTTGGGTATCTGCTTACTCATTACAAGATGACAGCTAAAAGCATGCAAAATAGTAGCAGCAGGTAGCTTCATTCACCTGAGGCATTTGTGCAGAAGGTAGAGCTCTGGACAGAATATTTTTCAGTATAAGATACCATTTGCCTCCAGCTTTAGAACGAGACCAACTGCTTCTCCAGCAGTGGGGCACGAGCTATGCTTCAGCTTTAGTTTCTTATCAGAAAGTGCAAGTAATGTCCACAGAGATAGCACCCAAATAGGAAACGTGATGCCTTGTATTTTTGTCCAAAGCATTTGCTGTAAAACAACAGCTGGCTTGAAGTTGCAGCAGAAGAAAACCAATTTGTCAGCTCAGCTGATGAAAGTAGCTCACAGTTAGAGCTCACAGTTCTTCCTCAGGGTGTCCACGAACAAAAGCCTCTTTATGATATGTGGGCTTGTCCATCAGCAGCTGCCAGGGATGGACAACAGTCCCATTTACCTTATGTCCTAGCCTGGTTAAAACAGTCATCTTGCTTTGAAATTGGGAGTCCACATTCTCTTTAGACAATGCCAAATGCTCTGAACCACCTGTGCTGAAGTCAGACCCCCAGGAATCCCACCCCCAGGTACATCCCAGGGAGGACTTGGACTTCACGGGTTGTTGCCATCGTAAAAAAGAAAAAAAAATAAAAGCAACCAAGCTTTCCCATTATTGAATAACACTTCCAGCTTTGGCTTAACACTTGCCTCCTTGCTGGGTGCTGCACTGAAAGACAAACCCTCTTCTTCAGAGGATGGGCAGGGGATGCTCTCCCTCATTTGCACAGTGGCAATGGAGATGTGAAGAGCCTTATCCGGGCGGATGCAGGGACTGGGTGGCAGAGCCAGGAAGCCTGAACTCAGAATCTGATCCCCTGCCTACTGCCTTACACAACAAGACTGTCCTTCCCAGCTTGCACCAATGCAAATAACAGGAAAAATTAGTTCACAGTGTGGTTTTAAAAAGCATCCAAATGCTGACGTTTCCCCAGCTAATGCTTTCTTGTGGAAACAGCATACTAAACACATTATTGTGCCCATTTCCTTAGTTAATGTATGAAACTATGTAAGCACAATTTCAAATCTCATTTGGTTTAGAATGAATATATTGGTTTTCACTAGGTCAGAATTTGGTGAGTGAAAGTTTCTGCAACCTAAGTTATGTGGAGTAAGGAGATCCTCTTCCCACCAGTGAATAGATATTGGTAGATCTGGTCTGCAAAGTGGTTCAGATTCTGAAAGGTGGTCTTCAATTTGTGGAGCTCAAATTAGTGGGCTGACATCTGTAGGCAACACAAATATCCTGAAAACTTTGAAATAATTTCACCTACAGGCCAAGCAGGGTATTAAAAAAAACACTAGAAAACTTGACCCAGATAGAACAAAAAATCTGTTTATAGATTATATCATATGTGATCTGTAGGGCTGGAGGAAAAAAAAATTAAAACTTTAAATAGAGAAGTGTTAGGGACAGGCCCCAAGCTCCAGACTACTGAACATGAATGAACTGAAAGACTGTCAGAGCTCTGCAGGTCAGTGGAGCTCTCAAACAGCAGAGGCAGAAAAAAAAGAGGAAAAAGAAAGAAAAAGAGCAAAGGTTCTTCCCTCTAAGGCAGTGCTAAATTAAGTGTCAAGTTTCAGGACACATGGCTTGTACAACAGAGCTGGAGAACAATTCCACCCACTCTTAGTTCCAGTCTTGCATCAGTGCACAGCAACATCACTCGAGCAGAAGGTTTATGGCAGTCGAGTGTTTGATCCCCCAGCAGAGGTAGCTCCAGCCTCCCAAGTCTATCTCCAGTTCCTTGGAGTCGGGTTATTTGCAGTACAGGCTCTGGCTCATCTAACGTGGGGTTATTTGTCAGAAATGAGGCACTATCTACACTTTCAGCTGTCTGGGACATATGTAAGGGATCACTGTGGCAGCCTCTCTCTCTCATGTAAGCAGAAGCATCTCTGACCTGCCACCAGCTATAAACAAGGATTGAATTCCCAGGATCGCAGAGACCTTAGGGGGTGCCTGGCTAGGAGGAAGCTGTGCTCTGGGGCCAAAGGGATCTGCATTTTTTCTGTCTTAGCAGAGGAGAGGAAGCTGGCTGTCCAACACTGTCAGCCACAAGATGCCATCCGGGGCCAGCTGTGCAGAGTTTTTATACAATCTCATTAATGTGTCCTTACAATGACCAACGTGTCAAAAACACTAAAGCAACACAGAGGAGAGAAAAGTTTTTTTTCCTTCTTTGACGTTTGTTGCTTCTTCCCTGTCAGCAGTCCTGGAAAAAAAAAGTCTCCCCAGACAAAGAACATCTTAAAAGCCAGTTTATCACCCATGAGAAAACACCTCTGCAGTCAGTGCTGTTACTCTTCTTTCACTGAGCAGATTTGACCAGGATGATGACAAAGCACAGACCTAGAAAACAGAGGTTACATCCTCTGTAACCACTTCCTGAGATGCTGTTCTCCCTCCTCAGAGTCCATGACCTCCTTAGAGCAATGCAAATTACTCACATAGCTTGAGCCAACCACAGGGAATGGATTTAGAGTACAAGACCTCTGGTAACAGTTTCAGTTAACTTGGGTGTGTAAAGAAAGTTCTCTCATAGCTGCACATGTGTCTCCTTTCACAGGATTGTTAAGATAAATCAGACTTTTTACATCTTTATAGCCTGTGGAACCTTATCCAACAATACTTCCATTACAAAACCTAACAGCCCTTGGGAGCCTTCAGCATGAAAGCTGTTAATTCATAGTTATTAATGGAGAGAGGGAAAATTTTAATTTCAGCTCAGGAAAGCTGATAATAGTACAATTCTATCATATGAAATTCTATAACCTTAAGATGGGAGTACTCAGACTGCTATCTGTGTGCTCTGTGATAGATCCAATATCCACTTGTGCTAAGGCAAAAAGTCTCCTAAGACTCCTAAGACTAAAGTCTCCTGATCCCTCTCCTAGTCCAATTCCCATACTCAGTCTATACGGTTATGCAAAAGAAAAAGGCCCACCCTCATAAATGCAAGTATTGCTAGAAAAATGCTTCACAATTATAAAATTATCTTGTCTGCAAGCATGCCAAAATAATTTCTGTACTCTACTCTTCCCACTCAGTTTCTATTTGGAAACTCCAGTTCCTTACTCCTTACATATCATTCCATATGATATGTAGGCATTATTGTACTTCACAGCATTTCAAATAATAATGATGTTGTTTAAAATTTGCTTCTTAAAACTGGATTTAAATAATCTAAGAAAAACAGTTTTAATCATGTGAGTCTTCGTGGATGAAGACAACTATTTCTCAGCTTCATTTGCAGATTAAAAAAAAAAAATCTCCAAGCACTTTTACTGCAGGAGAATGGGATTTAGAATGAGGAGAAGGAAAAGATAGAAGGAAAGGCAGTGGGTTGTGTTTGCTAAACAGTTATGTCCATGCATCAGTGACACCTCTGACATGTTTACAGAACTGTTTCCAGTTAATCTCTTCACCTTCTAATAAAGCTGAAGAAATAAACATTCTCCATCGCCTGCTTAGCTGGGAACACACTTCCCAGAGAATTCCCTTTTAAATGGTAGATCAAGTTGAGTCAGTTTATGCTTTGACCAATTCTGTTAATTGTAAAGAGTTCACATGGTCAACATGCACAGAAGAAAAAAAGAGTTAAACACTCACATCTTTCATCTGTGCGCACGTGCGTTCCTTCTAGCTCTGGGGTTTGCTCATCCCACTTGATGTGCAACGTGGTCTGTGACTTGCAGAAGGTTCTTCTACTGTATTTATTGGTTTTGTGTGCATATTTTGAAAAATACATGTTTTGGTGATATAGAAGTTTCAGATCTTCCTGTACAAGCAATGGATGTCAGGACTTGCTTTTAGTGCCTATTCAAAGGGTTAATTGATTTTTAGAGAGAGGTACCAGGTGTTAATCCATCAGGTTTTGAATTTTGAATTATCAAGCCAGTTTTTGATAAAATAAATAACAACCAGTTTTTCAGCTTCAGGCAGAACCACTTAGAAATTGTGCAGCTTCATTTCCCAGTGCTGCAGGGGTGGGAATTCCAGGCCAGTCCCCTTAATTTTTCCCAAAGATAGTTAACAAAATTCTAGCTGGGTTAAAACCAACAGAAAACCTCTGCTGCTTCCAGGGTGATCAGGATTTCATTCCCATTCATAGCATTTTTGCATATGTGGTTTTATGGCCAAGTTAAAGGAAAAATAAACTGTCACTTCCTGATATTTAAAGACCTGTGTATGTCTGGATGTCTGGGTTTTGGTTGCTCCTACTATCCACTATGCCCATGTGATCCAAATTACTTTTTTTTTTTTTTTTTTTTTGTATTTCTAAAACTTTTAGCACCTTAATTACATTTTACCACAACACTTATTTCTAAGCATGACTTTAAAGATACAGAAAGTTGAGATAAGCAGGAGTTTTCTCCTCCTGCCTTGAAGCAATAGATGCTTCACAGTGATTCTATAGAGCAGGATCCTTGCTCTCCTTCCTCTGCTTGCCCAGGGAATGGGCAAGATACTCCTAGGATGGGTCATCAGAAGAAACTGCAAATTTTTCATACACAGGGACCATGGGATACCCTTCCTTGTGGCATGACAGGATGCCACCCCTGCAGCCATCCCATCTGGCCTGTGGAGAGTCCCTGTCTGTTCCCTGGACATGGCAGCAGTGACAGCCCCCAGGAGACAGAGAGGCTCAGGGTGGGTGAGCTCTGATTCATAATGAATCAGCAGCAACACCACAACTCCCAAAGGCTCTCACTTCCTCCTCTCTCATCACAGTTTTCTGCCCCAAAGTATTAATTCTTTAAGACCACCCTTTTGGGCAAAGCTGAAATGTTAACTTTTCTCTGTGAAAAGAAGGGGATGGGTTTCCCCCTGCTCTGAGCATCACTCCTCCCACAGGGCAGCTGCTGTGGGTTGCCCCTTCCCCATCATTAGCACCGGGCACATGGTGACCACACAGACCCTGCCCTGGGTCTCAGCTGCCAGGGCTCAGCTGTAATGTCAAGCTGAAAGATTAACTTCATTTCACAGCCAAAGAAACCCTGGTTAGCACAAAGCAAGCTAATGCTAAGTGTCTGTGCTGTGCTGGAAGTCTGGGCAAAAACATTAACTATGAAATGGATTTGTTCCATCCACTTATTCCTCCCTCCTCCCAGAAGGGCAGCATTTCCTAAAAATGAACATTGCCACCACTCCTTCCCCCTTCTGAGCCTGAGGTCTCCCTGCACAGAGCACTGCAGGACACAGTCAATTGTTATCCCAGAGTGCACAGACTTTCCCTGGCCCATGCAACACATATTACAACTATTTGACATTTTCTTCATCAAAGGTGACTCAAGTTGTTACGACATTTGCATTACCCATTTTCTAGTAACCACTGTTAAAAAAAATAATCTATTTTGAGATAAGGCATAATGCAAACATTAATCATTTAAGATCATTATTTCCAAGAAAATACAGAAAGCAAGAGCCAGCCACAGTCATTCATAGCAACCTACTTAATAAGGCAAATTATTACTGAATACACACAATACAAACTCTTTCTACTTTTTAACCATACTGCTGGTTTTGATAAAGCAAGTTTTCAGCTCAACTTGTATTTCAAAAATTAAGACCACATCCTCTGTTAGTAACACACAAACAAGATCAACAGCACCCTCTGAAAAGCAATCCTGACAGATGCAGACACTCTACACACTTCCTCTGCAAACTAAATAGGCAAATAAATTAACTGCAGCAGAAATAAAACAATCCAGTACTTACATTGACCTTCATTTTGCTGTCTCCAAGTTCCCTGTTACTCCATCACCTAAAGAGGAGGACACAATCTCCCCCAGCCCTTTCTCTCCAAGTTTGGGTGGGTGGATTAGGCAGGAGGATTCCAGGCTCTGGCTGGACGCCTGAAGAGCAAATGCCCAACCTCCTTCCCCCTCCTGCTGCATTTGCTGGGAGCCCCAGAGGAAAGCAGCAAAGGAGGGGAGCTCATTACGTAGCAAAATTATCTGCAGGGTGCAATTGGGCTGCAGCTGCTGCTGCTAATGAGGGCCTGGTGCAGGACACACAGATGTCCCTCCTGAAGAGACCCCAAGGAAAAGCTTTTTCTGCTTTGCAACTGCATCTAAGCAGGATAACAAGGGGCAGTGGGGATGAACCAGTAAAGGAAGGGTTGGATTTTTAAGCATTTTTGTATATCTTGGAGTATCATTTTTCATTCCTGATTTGATTTTTTTTTTTCTTTATACTTGAAAGGAGTTTGATATTCTTAGAAAAGTTTACAGTCAGGTTTCTAGGTAACTGGACAGATCTCCTTTGTAGTTACAAAAATCCCTGCAAGGTGATCTCACTGTTCAGAGGCAGAAAACCTGAGTACGAAAGCTGAACATTAGCTTCAGATGAAGGAGTTTGTTTCCTTGTTTATTTTTTAAAAAAACCTTTAATATTATTAAATAATACTGTTATTTTTAAATATTCATAGTTGCTATTTGCTCAGCAACAGCTCTGCCCAGGTTATGCCTACACAAACACACTGCTTTCCCAGCTTTGTACTCCTGAAGAGTGGGGTTTGGTTTGCAACCTTACTGGTTTTGTCTCTGTACTTGGTACCTTTTTCTCTGGTCTGCCTTCCTCTTCCATGGTAGCTTCAAGATGAAAATAGACAATCATTCTCCAGCCCACTTGTGTAATTGTGTAACCAGGAAAGTGATGCATCTCAAATAGAAAATGCTTTCTTAACAAAATCTAAACCTCTGGGCTGGGACAAGGAGCAGAGAAGCAGCTAATGGACCAAACGAGAAAGAATTCTGGCATGGAGCAGCTCATTTTAATTCCTTTGACACTGTTTTTTTCCACTATTACAAGCAGCAGTTTTACTTGTTTGAACAGTCCACACAGAGACAACTTACTACCCTGGGATTTTTCAGGTGCTACCAGCGCTTGAAATGATCTAAAAGTAACAAAGCCACAACTTGTGGCCACAAATCTCCTTTCAAATGCAATTAAATGTTCCCTTGAATTCATCCCACATGGAATCACTCCCACACTGGGGCAGGGAAACCCTCTGCAGACCGTGGGTGTCCCAGGGCAGGGTTCCCCCCAGGACATGGGTGTCCCACAGCAGGGGAGGGACAGAGGCACAGGGGAGGGGAAGGAGCAACAGCAGCAGCAGCCAGAGACCTTTTCCCTCAGCCCCAACCTCTTGTGCCACCTTCACCTCCTTGGAGGAACCAGAGTGGACAAGGTGTACCCTGCTCACATATCAGTCAAGTTGAAAGTAGGAAAGGGGGGGAAGGTGTTTATTTAAGTGCTTGCTTAGTTGTTCATTTATTCTTTCTCCATCACTCAAATCTGGGATTAGAAGCTTGTGTTAACTGGCAATAAATGAAGTGAAAATTCCTTAGGCTGAGACTGTTCTGTCCTTTGCTGAACTCCTTCCCTAGGAAAGCGGGGCATCAAGGCACTGCCACCTGACTGCATCCCTGAGAACAGCCCCAAATTTATTGGGTGAAGCCCAGGAAAATGGAGACTTCACCATTCTCTCCAGTATTTCCTCTTGGCTGTAAGGAACCCCTTGCTCAGTATATTAGCTCTGGCAAATCCTATTTGCTCCCAGGAGTTTGTGACAGGGGTGACAGCAGACACCCCAGAGTCACAGGGCTGTGGGTGCAGAGGAGCTTCCAGAAACACATCTCACGTTCCTCACACAGTTGTTTGTGGACAACTGGGCATTGTGGAAGGGGAGAAATACTTCAGATAAACTTAACGTGTTTAAAAAACACTCCTAATTTTCCCTTGGCAACAGCACAATGTTGTCAAACAGTACAAGAAGTATTTCCCAAGCTCAGCTCGCCAGGCTGTGTTTTAAATTGCATCAAGAGCTGCAGCGTTTCCTGTGCAGACTGTGTCACAGATGTAGATGCAACAGGAAAAAAATAACAATTTCTCTGGCTGCACTCATATACTGAATTAATTTTCAGAAATGGTTTTTCTTGTCAAGGTGGAATAGTTGAGGCAGCACTAGTATTTCTGTATTAAGTACAGTATTCCAATATTAAAACAAACAGTACTGCAAGGGTAGTAGGAACCTTATAAACAGCTTGTAAACTAGATAGCAGTAATAAATTTGACATTTTCAGTTGTTACTCTGCTGAATTTGTCTGTTCGTGCTATGACTGTGTCTAAAGATTTCACAGCAGAACAGAACTAATACATTTATTTAGCTACTGGCAATCCATTTAAGAAAACTGAAAATATCATTCCTAGAAATAGAGACTCTTCTTTGTATAGAAATGAATCATGTCCTGCATCAGTTCCTGATGACTTCCGATGAAACTAGTCCTCTTCTATTTGCATGCCTTCTTGGAAGATTATCAATTAAAAAAGGACTTTTTTTCCCCCCACTATATTTTTTATCCAATTTCCAGGAAGCAGTTTATTTACAGTAAACACTGAGATCGTAATCATAAAGAAAAATTCCATTAAGCTGCTTATTAGCCTTGCAGACAGTAGCACAATCAAGACACTGACTTTGAATCAAGACCCTTACAGCTGCAGCTTTATCTATGCACACGAATAAAAAAATTCCAGATGCAATATGAATACACAAATAAATGTAAAACCCCTAATAAACTAATTCCAGTCTTTGAAAGTAACAAATAGTGTTTCAAAATGTCTTCTGTCCTGTGTATAATGTAGGGTAATTGTCTATCATGCAACAGGTCAATTGAATTTTCAGTCTCTGATGATATCACCGTGTCTCAAATGTTAGCAGAGCAGTAAGACAGGTTTAACTTTGAATTTTTCCATTTATTATTTCACCAATGTGTTTATTCACAGGTATTTGCTATTTGAAAATTCTACTTCACTCACAGTCCTCCCCAAGAAGATATTTCTTTCATTTTATAGTTTTGTCACAACCAAAAGAGCCAGGAGACAGTCGGTACATGTGAATATTGTAAAGAGCTCTCTGTCCATGAGAATACTGAGCATTTCCAATAGCACCAAGCATCATCCTGAATTCAAATACCAAACCCTACTCTAGAACCCTTTTGTTTATATGCTGTATTAAAAAAAAAAAAAAAAAGACATACCTTTGCAGCTCTGTCAATTCCTATGTTTTTATCCATTGTTGTCATTCACCTGCAGTGTCACTTTGAGCAACAAGATAATTACAGCATGATGAAAATTTCAGCTTTGCGGTCACTGTGTGTTAAGAACTGCATCTCAAGAGAGCACATCTGATAATTCTACCCCTAGAAGCATTCAGGAATTTGTAAAAAAGATTATGCTGGCAAATAATTTCTGTGGCAACAGGTAAGACTAAAAAGAACAGAGTGCAAAATAGAAGAAAACTTACTAGCATCTAACAGTGAGAAAATACTCTGTCTGCATGTGGAATTTTCCTTGATCTCTGTCACCAGCTTGTCGCAATTAACCACACTCACAAGTCCAACCCTTCTGTTTTGCTACATGTTCCTCTATTTCCTCTTTTAGAAATGTAACAGCTACAAGAATACTACACGCCACATGGGGCTGCACAACACTGGATAGAAATAAGACCACCAAAACCTAACAGTCCAGGATTTTGAAACCGACATTTTTTCATGACTTCCAAAGCGGTCTCAATGTTTAAGGCACCAATACAATTTTTTTTATAAAGGGGCTTTGTTTGTGAGAGATAATATCCTATGTATTACCATTCATACCTGAGGGTGAATGCTCTGCAAGACCCCTCCTGGCTGCACCAAGGCTTACACACACAAGCAAAGGTTTTGGCTTCTGTTCTGCACAGTGAGCAGTTGTGCTGCACCATGGACACAAACTTCCTAACCTGAACTACAATTATCTTAATTACTTCTCTGTTATTCCACTTCAGTGTTCCTTGGGATTCAGTCTCATGAGACAGCTCTGGTGAAAAGAGGTGCCCCTGAGTCCTGACAATTATTAATATTGATCCCAGAGCTGAACCCCCTCTTCAGTAGAAAGTTTGAAATCTGTTTCAGTGGGTGGCAAACATGCTGGGTCTCAGAGATGGCCTTTTAGGAAAGATTTTTCTTGAGCCATGTGCCAGTTGCTAACTGCCAAGGAGTGCTAAAGGCTGAAAGATACAAAACATTAGGACTTGAAGTTACTTTGCTTTCATGCTGGCAATGAGGCTTTTGGCCTCCTGCATTAGCTGGGGCATCACCTTGCTGTTTCCACGACAGCTTCTTGCAAGGAGAGGTCAGAGTAGGTCAGATGCTAAATGGATGCAAAGCCTTTGGAGAGGTGATGAAGAATTTCTTGGAGGTGATAAACTAAGAGGATGATGGTGCTTCCCTGAGCAGAGCAGCTCACTGCAATGTTGTTACCAAGAGATACAGGGCTGCAAAACTATAGAAGGGCAAGTGGCTGCACTGGGATTTTAAGTGATCAAATCAACCTTCTAGGTGTGAATCTTCTCTGTAGCATTCAGATCACTCAGCAGGATCACCTGGATACTTCCAGACTTGCTCAGTACAATGTTTCCCCCCAATCAAAAGCAGATCTAAAGCTGACTACTCGTGTGCACAGCCTTGTTCTTCAAGATGCAGCTATGGCTCCTCCCTGCAGTGCACTCCAAAGGAGTTGCCACTATCAATGTAGGAGGATGGCAAGAGGACTGCTGGGGCTGAGCCAATCCAGCACACAGTCATGACTCCAGTGTCAGGACTTACCTTTTCCCTCCCACTGAGCTCTGCTTCTTCTTGCTTCTCCACCCAAAAAGCCACCAGAACTGCTATCTCATGCCCCCCAGATTTCTAAAATTTTAGAAACTTGAAGGGAGGCAGTGAAGGAGCAAAGAGGATTGCTAAGCCTAGTAAATGTCATGCACAGATTTAAAAGAAAATTAAATCTCATTCTCTACCTCTTTTAAAAAAAACCATCCCACATTCTATACTGTAGTTGTATCTTATTAACACAATATAATTCGTCAAGCTTTAACATGTCCCCAAAGACAAAGTCTTCCAATATTCAATTAATTTCTTCTGTTATACAGAAAGAAAAACTAATACATTTTCCTTCCTTATATATTAAATAACTTTTTGAAGGGTAATCTTTATTTAAATACAGACAAAACCTGTACCCTCATCAGCCCTTGACAAGACACTTCATCAGTGGTAATGGAAAGTTAATCCAGCAGTAAGAACAATCTTACATTAAAAAATCCTCATGAAAGCAAGTGCTGAGCTTTTGACTAAAGAAAGCCTCCCAAATGGGGAGGCCAAGAGCACTGTACAAGGATGTCTGAATGAACACATTTAACCTTTGCACAGGCAACTATCTGTAAAAATAAGCGGGGGATTTTCAGATTTACAGAAGTCTAAGCAAAGAGTTTCTTAGAGAGCTGTGTTTCTGTTGAACAGAATGAAGTCTGGGGAACTTGGATTATTACAGATAACAGGGAGAAGAAACAGCAAATCTGTTTTTGAGTAATTAAAAAAAAAGTAATTCAAGTGATGGGTAGGAGACACAGAATGAAAATTTCTTAATAAAAATGAAACAAAGTGACATTTTGGAGGTACGTACACAAAAAATAATATACACAATTTGTCCTTGAGAGAACACTAAAGGTCTTTATGGCAAAATTATTCTTATTTTCACATGCTACAGAACTGTCACATTTTACAGTTGCCATGTGAATATTCCTTAAAAACACTATGAATTTAATTTAATTTGAGGGTCCCACTTGTTAAGATAAATTCAAAAGCAGACAAGATTTCAAGTCTGAGCTTTAATATCAGAACTAGAACACCAATTCTTGAATTCATTTAAAGAATAAAAAATATTGTTTCAAATTCTTATGGCACAAGACTGGCTCAGAATTGGAAAAAAAAAAAAAAAAAAAAAAAAGCACCAAAACCAACCCTGGTCTAAAAGATACAGAACAGAGCTCTACAAAGAATGATCAGGACTGAAGGCAGATTAAGGCTTCATTAAAATATTTGCCACATTCTGCTGTTACTTGTGTAATCCTTTCTTTAAACAGACTTCAGTGGGATTGCACAGATACAATGCAGAGCAAAACTGGCTCATACTGCCCAGTTTGAGCAAGACACAGTCACATTATCTTTCGCAGGATTTAGAAAGAGAGGAGAACAAGTTTAAGTCCCTCCTGCAAGGAACATTATATCCTCCCCCCCTTGAGTAAAATTAGAGATGACTTACAAAAATTAATGCCACACACACTAATAAAAAAATTAGCGTGGGGCAAAACTCTCAGTATTTTTATATTTTTCTGTCACTTTTGACAGAATTAAAAAACAGACACAGCACGGCTTTCATCTAGGCATCTGTTGGCAGTACAATCAATATAAGATGATATAATGGAGCTGGATAATCACTGCTTTATAAAGCTGTCCTTAGTCTGTTGTTGACCTTCTGTACCAAAACCTAGCCCTGTAGTCATCACTGCAGGTCATGAAGCCAGGGTTGGTAGGAGAATGGACAATGCAACGGACAATGCTGTTGTGGCCAAGAGAAAGGAGATTCCTCCGTTCAGCAGTTCTTGAATCCCAGCAGCACAGACTTATGGTCCTTTCATCTGGAAGCAGCACATAATCTTCTGTGTGGTTGAAGACAGCTTGTGTCCTGTGTACTTGTCGTCCACTCAAACCAGCTCCTAAAGACATGCAAACATTGGATCAGTTTTAGAAAGTTTCTAAAGACCTAAGAATAAACTTCACACAACTATGAATTTCTTCCATCTACAAGGAAGCCTTATTTTCTTAATGGATAGTTAACCACTTCCACATACAACAGGTGATTAAATAATAAACGTTATTTAGTAGTTATATACATGGCAGTACTCCAGCTGCCAGCCAAATCCAACAACTCAGTATGAGTGCAATCACTTAAGAGCACTTTTGCCTTATAATTCTTGTGATTTTTGAC
Source organism: Heliangelus exortis (assembly GCF_036169615.1). Classification (NCBI taxonomy): domain Eukaryota; kingdom Metazoa; phylum Chordata; class Aves; order Apodiformes; family Trochilidae; genus Heliangelus; species Heliangelus exortis. The sequence continues at coordinate 7,030,150 of NC_092437.1, forward strand.
AGCTGTAACTAAAAGGAAATACCACATATAGTAAAATACAAAGGTTCTCATAACCAGTGAGAACCTGGTTCTGTTTGTAAAGTATGTACCATATGGCACATTTTATCACCAACCTTGTCCACACCTTTCTTTCATACCCTTCAAAAAAAATTCATGTTTCATATATAGGCATTTAATTTGCAATCCACACACCCACTTGATATTTTGCTAAAATTAAGGAGGTGCTGCACCCTGCTGGTTGAGAGCAGAATAGAGATAGTGTACAAAAAAAAAAAAGACTCTCTGCATGCCAAAAGCTAATACACACAGATTTTTAACATCCTCCCCTATTTTTATGCTATGATTCCTAATACTTAAGCACATTACTACTTGATCCAAAAGCTTTCCCCCATCACATAGCTCTTAACATATGCAAAGCCTCTATGTCTTTCACCAGTTCTTAAGTCCTGCTGAGATCAAAGTATGATACTATCAGCATGCTCCCAGTCTGACTACCTTGCACACAATTGCACCCTTGAAGAAAAAAAACAAACAAGAAAAGAAACAAACCAGCTGTTGCTGTTTTTCAGAATTAATATGGCTAGACTTACAAGAGTCTAATGGTTAAAATCACTGCCCCAGGGGAGGTTCAGTTTCCCTGTCTGGGTGGATACTCTTGCAGAAGCCAGAAGTGGATTGTTAGTTTTGACCCTCCTGTTTCAATTGTGTCCCTGGTCTAGCAATAAAAAAAAAAAGTCCCAAAATCAAGATGATCATCAGCAAGAAAAGTGGTGATGTTGAAAAGTGATCACTGTTTCCAAAACAGACTGAAGAAAAAACAGAGAACAAAACCCTCTGCACGAATGTTCTAATTGTAAAGCAGTGTTCCTTTTTACTATTCCCTAATTTAGTAATAACTTCCTTCCAAAGCAATAAAGTAATGACATCAGAGAAGTCTGCAAAATCTATTCAGACTGAACACGTTCACACTGACTGACATGCAAGAATCACAGCTTCTCTTCTGGAATTAATCTACATTAAGTGTTTTCAAAAATTTGGGACAATTTATCCTCAAAGCAACACTCTCCCACTGCCTTTAGGGATACTATTCTGACAGTATGACCACCCCTGCTGTGCATTAGTACCTGAAAAAGAGGGTACCTGGAAGGTCACTGCCACATACCTGTATATTTGACCAGTGTTCGACCTGTGGATATCTCCCATAGTTTAGCTACAGAGTCTTTTCCACTTGACAAGATATACTTTGAATTTTTTGAGAAAACAGCAGAACAGACTTCAGCTCCATCATGTGCCTTCTCAAAAGTAGTGATGCAGCGATTTGAAACACCATCCCACAGTTTGATGCATCCATCCTTGCTTCCTGTCACATACATGTTTGCACTTGCGTTGTAATTTACTGAACATATAGCATCAGTGTGCTGGTCTTGAGGATTGCAAGACACAAAACACTGGAAAGTATTGATATCATAGAGTCGTAAGGTAGGGTGCTGGGTGCCAACAAGTATGAAATCTCCAGAAGGGTGAAAAGAAATTGAGCGCAACATCTCTGCTTCCTGTTTAATCAAAAATACATAATTGGTGTAAGAACAAGTGGATCAAGGGTTGGACTTGATGATCTCTGAGGTCCCTTCCAACCCAGCCAATTCTATGATTCTATGAACGAAAAAATATCTGAAATGGGAGTGTCAATTCTGGTGGCATTAAAGTGATAAAAACTTACTTTATCAGTTAACATAACGTGTTCTGGTTTTGCAAAACTGAAAATGCTTCCCATAGGATTAAAAGGACAGGCTGCCTTTAAATGTATCACAGTTTTTGTCCTCCAACAGCTTGCAGTGCCTGCCCATTTTTGGGATATCACACAAAAGTGACAGGAGGCTGTCAGTCTGCCACACACCCCAAAGCCCACCACCACATAATCCCAATCTCTCCTCCAAAACAAAAGGAATATAACTGACTGCAGTTACCCATACTAGATTTGATCTAGATCAAAAAAAAGCAGACAGGCACTAGAGACTATAGGTATCCATTATGCACTAACTCATACCACCTCAGGACCACAATGTCTGCAAATTTTGTAACTGCATGCTCCTACATACCTACCCACAGATAAACTCTGACAATTCAGCTCACTAATACCTCAGGACTGATACATTCAAGCTTTGGTTGCTCTGAACTGGTATTGAATCTAACCTGTATATATTTGAAGGCTCTTTTGGCAGAAGGTTTTGAATAATCAAACAATTTAAGTGTGTAGTCCCTTGAACCAGATGCTAGGATCTGTTCTGTTGGATGAAAAGCTAAACAGGTAACTTCATCCACATGATCATACAGAGTCCGAATAACAGGGTGATTTTCCATGTTCTGCTGTGCTGTCTCATTCATCATGACCTACAAAGAACATCCAACAAGTCAGAGTGTTAGAAAGCAGAACATGCTTTTGACAAGAAAAGTAGGTTTTATGCTTGCCAGAGTGGACAAACAACAGGTACCTTTCTGACACGACTAGGAACGTCATCACTATTGTATGAATTATATGAAGGGCCACTATAAGTGTGAAGAAATTGATCAGATTAAATCCCTGTATCTTTACAGAAGGAAAATGATGTGATCAAGGACAAACCAGTTTCAGTGGCAGAGAACTGGCAAAAGAATCACCTTCTTAATAAGCAGTCTAAATCTGAGTATTGTATTGACATAGGAAATAAGGGAAGCTGTACAAGGTGGGAAAACTGCACCTTTACTCACTGGGATCTGCAGAGAATTTGGTGTGCACTCTGTGCAAAAACCACCACTTTAGATTGTTACCTGATAACTGGAGAATAAACAAAGCAAACAAGTATTGTGTCAAACAGTTTTAAACCACACAGCCACTGGAGGCTGTAGAGGCCAAAAATGTAAGTAGGGTCAGAAATTATCTGTGTTCATATAACATAGCAATTATCAGGAACCATTAGAAGCAGATTCTGGCTCTGTTATCTAGACTGCTACCAGAAGTTACATGGGTATACTTGCCCTATTTCTTCTTCCTTTTCTTCAAAGGTATTTTATGAGCCGCTGTTGGAGTGGGAAATACGGCGAGAGAGATATTTTAGTCCAACCCAGAGCCAGCCACAAGGCACAGACATGGCATGAAACAGACAGCACCTCAAGAATTCACAAAGTGGTTACGAGTCAAGTCATATTTTACCTCAATAGGCATAGCACTTTTGGCCAACATTCTCTCTGTATCAAGAATTTTTATTGAGGCATCAGCAGATCCTGTAGCTATTAACTGTCCATCTCTGCTATATGTAGCTACACGACACGGTCCTTTATGAGATGTGACATAACAAGTCTCATATTCAGAAGCCTCAGGAGACATGGTCTGTACATCTGCATCAAATTCCAAGTCAATTCCTGTGCCTGGAGCTACTGTATCTGACCGTCCAATTGCATACTGAACAGCACTGTCATCGTTCTCCATTCCTGAAAAGAGAGAAGTTGATGCACTTAAAACAGGTTAACCACCTCCTCCTTCTCTGGCTGTGGCCAGACCTACACTACAGACTTCTGTAACAGCCATAAGGTTTTAAGAGAGGCAGCTCTTGTAGAACAAAGCTAAGCTAGCAGAACAGATTTAATTGTACAGCAGCACTCCTCAAGAGGAGTGAAGTGTTTTGGCTACACTAGAAGAGAACACAGCTCTTAAAATTAACTGTGGAAATACCACAAGCAAATATTTTAGGATGGAAAGTAGTGATAAATGCACTGGCAATGTTCTGAAGCCATCAACAGGCCTCTTATCAGCTTTTCACAGAGGGAGAAACAAGCCCCAACACCATTACACGAGATTTAAAGCAGAAAACTGGAAGCATTTACTGATTCTTTTCTTTTCTGTTTTATTGTACTGAAGGAAAAAAACCTACTTCACAAACAACTTCCTGGCATTGCAAATGTAAATTTTTACTCCTCTTCACACCCACATCTCCAGATTTATTTATTTATTTTTATTTCCAGGATGCATCTACAGAACACTGGAAGTGGTAACAGGGCAGACACAGGAATATTTCAGCTTCGTGCCCAACTATGATTGTCAGCTGATCAAATGCAATTGATGAGTTTTTGTTGATTTCATCTACAAATTTTAAGTAAAGCAGGCTTGTTTCAAAGAGATAAAAGGCTACACATATTCATACTCTTGGAACTCAACTAGTTCAGGCAGCAGAACCAGTTTAGTTGCAATACACACAAGACATGATGTTATGGCTAGACCTCTTCTAGTAATTCAGCTTGGTTTAACAGCAGCTGAGACATTTTGACTACCCACTGTGGCACAGATGTATTTTCAGAAAGACAGAGAAAGGAAACAGGTGATAACCTTGCTGAGAACCTAGACTGTGAAGCTTATTTTCTTGAAACTGATAAAGGCAGACCATCAGAGTGCCAATGGAACAGCCTGCTCCCCTTCCAACCCTGCAAGGAAGAATCATATAGAAAATACTCCTAAGTTGGCAGGGAACTGTATGGGTCAGTTTCCAGTAAGGTTTGTGGGCTTGTTCACTGACACATATTTTTATCAGGTTGCCAGTCACCCAGGACCCAGAGCAGGTCACTTTATGTGTTACTGAGCTAGAATGCCCTTCAAAAAAAGCCACAGAAGGAAAGGCTGTGTCTAAATATACAAAGTATTATGGTATTACTAGACATAACCCTTGCATAAAGGATGTCTTTTCAGTAACACTAACCTCTTCATTCACCAGGAATTAAGCTAAAGATTTAGAAAAATTGGACTTTTATGTTAACTTTTTATTTCAGCTTACCTAACTTAATTAGGTGCAGCAGTTGTTCAGATGGTGCACAGACTGACTGTGGTTTTATCTCATTTATCAAGCCGTTGGCAATATTTATGTATCCATCATAAAGCAGCTGACTAATTATCAGTTTATAAAGTTGCTGACGATCTTTCAAACTGACTTTTGTTCTATACATTGTGAGCAAGGAATGCCTTGGAGGGGCCTGAAATAGATAAGAAATAAAAATCACATACAAGTGTTGCGTGAAACAACCACAACCTTTAAATAAAGCTCATCCTGGTGAAATTTTCAGTGCAGACACCAAATACTACCATATTTTAGGTAAGAATGAAAGACAGAATTAAAACAAAAAAAGAAAGAAAGAAAAAAGAAAAACCTGTTGCACTTGTTTGCTGTAGAAATTAAAATCTCACCGATAAATAGAACGTGAACACATTAAGGAGCAACAGAGAGGACAGAAGCAATGCGGCATTAGTTAGCAAAATGATTCTGTCAGGATCTTGCCCTCCCCAGCACGGGCGGACCCGGGCACCGGGGAAGCGATTAAACGGAAAAGGTGCCGGGAAGCGAACCGGCTCTGCCGGACACCCGCACACAGCCCCGACCCGCTCCCTCCCCTCCATCCCCGGAGACCGCATCCTCCCGCCCGGCAGACCCCGCACACCCTCTCCCAACCCCGGGCTGCGAGACCAATCGCCGGGGTTGGGGACCAATAACCGGGCAGGGAGGGGGCGTGGGGGAAAGGCGCTGAATGAGGGCGGGGAGTGCTTAAGCCGGAGCGCGGCGGTCACAGAAAGCGGGCTCCGAACGCTGAGGGTGGTGCGGGGCGGGAACTACGGGAAGGCGAGCTCCGGCCCGGTCTGAGGAGCCGAAAGCGAAGGGCAGCCCGGTGAGGCCCCGGTACCTACCGTCCCTTCCTTCTGCCTCCCTCGCTCTCCCCCTAAAATGGCGACCGGAGCCCTGAGCGCATCGATGGGCGGCGGCGGCAGGGGAGGAGGCGGCGGCGGCGGCCGGGAGCGCAGGATGCTCCTCCGCGAGGGCTGCTGCATCGAGCGCCCGCAGATCGATTGGAGGCGACTCTTGAAGGAGAGAAGCGCAGCGTCACGTGACCCCAGTGACGCCAGGAGGAAGCCCCCGAGCGGCGGCGGGGAGGGGCGGGAAACGGGGGGGGGGGGGGGCCGGGGAGGGGGCGTGTGCCCGGCCGAGAGGAGCCGCGCCCGCGGGGTCCCTTGTCCCCTTTCACCCCTTTGGAGGAGGCCGGGCCTCGGCCCAAGCCTACGGAACCGCGCTGAGGGCGGGATGCGGGAGTTAGGCCCCGCAGCAGCGGGGTCCGGCTGATGGCGGGGGGCGGGACGGGACCGGGGGTGGGGTAGGGCGGGCTGGGTTCTTTTGTGTCCCAGCTGCAAAGCTCCGGAACGCTGCTGATGCTGCTGCTTCCGCCGAGACACCGGGATCCCAAACACGGGGACGTGAGCGGGTTGTGAAATAAGTTGCCGGCCCTGCTGCTGAGCGCTGCAGGCCTCCCCGGCCACTGGGGCTGCACAGTCGCAAGCATCGCACACGGGCGGGCTGCAGGGGCTGTCAGCAGGCCCGGAGCCTGTCCCGAGAGCACACCACCCCCCTCCCCACGGTCCTACTCACGTCTGCCTCAAGAAACGGTAGTCGAAGTGGACGTGGGTCAAGGAGGGGGGATGCCATGCTACCCATGCCCCGCGGTAGCTGACGTCTATCACATGCAGCAGCGACGCGGCGACCTGACATCTTCTTTTTACCTATCCTGTACCACTTGTAAACACCAACACACACAACAGGGTCTCCTTCGCACTTGTTTTCAGCACCGCAGAGACAGTTAAAAGTTGCGTTCAATCACGGTTCTTCAGAGGCCTGAAGTGCTGAACCGAGTTTTGGCTGCCGCTTGTCACTCAGCGGCCAAGGTCCCCCTCACAGGAGCGAGCAGGACCACTCGGGCAGCAGGCAAGTGAGAGAGCACCACAGCCTCACGCTCCTTTTACGCCGCTACTCACAAAACTGCGCTCACGGACCGTCCGCTCAGCGTCTCCTCAAGAACCTCTGCGGTTTTGGAAGCTGCCAGGGGCTGTGGGTCACCGCCGGGGTGACACGAGGGGTTCGCGGGTTGGTGCTGGTACCTGGGGCCACGCTGTGCTGTGCTGAGACGGGAGTCCCCTTCGCACTTGTCCTCAGGAGCTGATGGCACGTGGAGCGCTGCCCTGGGCTGCACGTCCGGGAAGAGTGCGAGGCAGAGGCCTGCTTCACCCCTCCGCCCCTACTCCCGACTCCTCGGGGCTGCGAGCTGCCACCCGGGGGCACCTACCTCGCCGGCTTGGACACAATGGCCCCCGGCCCCACTCACGCTCGGCTCCACGCGAGGTGGCAGCACCGCTTCTCCCTCGGCCCGGAGCGATGGGTGCGTGTGCGGAGAAGGAGAGGGGAGAGGCTGCTGGCCTCGCAGGATGCGGGACTAACCTGACGCCCTTCCCCCCGCTGTCGCCGCCGCTGCCGCCGGCACGCTCCGAGGCCTCGGTGGCTGTGAGCAAGGGATGGTACTTGTAGTAGCGTTGCCACAGGTGGGTGGTCTGGGCGTACGCGATTTGCGTAGCGGAAGACCCGGCCAGGCAGAGACTTTGCGGAGGAAAGTGTGTAAGAGGGGCGCCGAGCCACGCAGTTGGAGTACGGAAGGAGCCAGCGGCGGAGAGACGGTACGTAAAATACGCATGTAGCGCAAACACCGCCCTCGGGGCGGGCGGGTTGGACCTACCCGGGATACGCAGCAGGCTGCCGTTGCGCATGCGCCCCAGAGGCCGGCGGCGAAGAGGCTCGGCCTCGCAACGAGCGCAGCGCGCTGGGAGCCAATGGGCGGGCGGGACGATTGAAATGGAGCCAATCAGCGGGCGCGATGGGCAGGAGAGGAGCCAATGGCGAGCGGCGATGGTTTAAAGGGTATTTAAGGGAGGGCGGTTTGAATTCAAACAGCAGCAGCGGCCGGAGGGAGCGGAGGCCTCGGGTGAGTGGGGGACTGGGATGCGGCATGGGGCCGGGATGGAGGCGGCCAGAGGGGAGTCTGGGGGTGGCCAGGGGGAGTTTGGGGGTCGGTAATTGAAGGGCAGGGGCATAAGGCGGTGTGCTGCGTCGGGACGGCGGGCTGGGCCGTTCCGGGCTGGGCCGTTCTGGGCACTGCTGCGGGGCCTTCCAGCGCTGCAGTTATAGGGCGGGAGGGGAGGTTTTTAAGTACTGCCAAACTTTGTGTTTTCTGTGGAAGTGACCCCTCTGTGCTACCTCTCACCTGTAGGCTAAGCTGTATGTGGGTTGTCTTCTCGGGCGCTATGGACAGGCAGACGAAAGAGAACCATTCCGGGTACCCCAGTCGCGTTACCAAGGTAAAGGGTTTCTGAGGCTGCCGGGTGCGTTTCTGCTGATCACCCAGGTTTCCAGCTGCCTGGGGTAATTAGTAACGGTATTGAGTAGTAAAAAGGGTAAAAAACTGTCTCGAAGCAATGTTTTCCACGTGCAGGAAACAATCGCCAATTTTGTCTCTTGGTATCAGTGCTAATTTATATATATATATATATATATATATATATATATATATATATATATATAAACATAGACGCTCTTGCTGTTTTAGTGTGAAACCAAATATTTCCTTGTTATTTTTAATAATTTTGTAAGCAAGGATGACAATACGGTGTTTTTAGTGAACTCAACCAGAAGAGTGAATGGTATCTAGGTGAAGAAAAAAGTACAAATTGTTGCATAGGTTTAATTAGAGCATCAAAAACGTGAGAAGGCAGTCATTAGCATTTAAACTTAATTGTAGGCAAAGTGTCCTAGAGTAAATAAGAATTTCTTAAATAGAATTCTATATTCTAGAATATAATTCTTAAATAGAATGGCTGTAAAAATTCTAACATGCAATTCTGTGATTAACCTATTATATTTTCTTTTTCAAGACTCATAATCCCATTGGGGATGGCCCCAAACGTGTCCCTGTGTCTCAGTATTCTGCCCAGAGCCGGTTACTGACCAGTGGAGTTCAAGCACAACGTGTTCTGTGTCCTTCAAACTTTCCCCAGCGTGTTCCTGTGCAATCCCAGAAATCTGGACTGTCAAACCAAAAACTCTCTAATAACCAGACAACACAGCAGCCCCGACCAAAACTTCTGGTCCATGCTACTGCTAGGCCTCAAGTTTCAAGTAAGAACAATGAAAAACCTCAACAGGCTCCAGTATCTGGTAATTCTGAAGCTGGTATACATGGTTTTTATACATTTATGACATTTGGGATACTTTTGTGAAGAAGAGTGTAGTGCAGAAGGGGAGAAAGCTTCTTAATATTGTTTTAATTTCAAGAAAGATTTTAAAATTACATTTTGATAACACTGACTGCTATGCTGCTTTGCCTGTAGTAAGCCACAAGTAGGCTTGTTTAAAATGTTACTGAATGTGCTCTGAGAGCTGTTGCAGAAGTCAGATTTCTTGCCCATGTAAATTTTTGTATTGTGTTCATGGGTCTGTTTCATAAACTTAATCAGCTTCCCTATACATAGCAAAAACTTCTGAAGAAGAAAGCACCTCTAAACAGAAAAATGAAGAGACTGGTAAAAAGAAGAACGAAGAGACTACTAAAAAGAAAAATGAAGAGACTAAAAAGTAAGTTTTATGCCTTAATCATTCTATCTAACCAAGTCCTGTTGGATTAGATTTGTTTTTAATTTCTAGGATTTTGTGCTACACTTCAGAAAGCTTTGACCTGATAATTCTTGGGAACAAAGACTTCCTGTAATTTAAAGAGAACCTTTGGCTAAGTGAGTAATAGCTCTTCCCATGAAGCAACATTGATAGCCACTGCTCCAGTCACAAGATGTACACTTAACAAAACCTCTTCCATAGGTGTATGACTGAAATCTAAGGATGAAGTCAGAGCTGCAGTATGGCTACATACATCTTCATCCCTTTCATGTTCTCTTAAAGAGTAAATTGTGTTTCAGACCATTAGGTATCTGTTGAACATTACAGATTATAAACCTAGAGTCAAAGCCTACACAAATATCTGGCTCTTACAACTTTCTCTTTCCTCTTGCAGAAGGCAATGGTCTCTTGATGATTTTGAAGTTGGTCGCCCTCTGGGGAAAGGAAAATTTGGGAATGTGTACCTGGCACGTGAAAAGCAGAGTAAATTTATTCTTGCCCTGAAAGTTCTTTTTAAAACACAGCTTGAGGAAGCTGGTGTAGAACATCAACTACGAAGAGAAGTTGAAATACAGTCTCATCTTAGGTAAAGCTTAGTGAGCAATTATACTCTGTGTTCAAATAAAGTAACCTTGTTTACCATAGCATACCCTGTTGAAGGAAAGCAAAGTTTCTTTTGAAACACCTGAATCCTAACTAGCAATTTCCAGCCTTCTTGCTTTTCTGAATCAATATTTAGCTTTGTCTACCTTCCTATTACAACAAAAAAACCCCCAGTTTTTGCTTGGATTTATGTGGGTAACTATAATTTCTCAAGTGTCTGAGCTTGTTTTGGGTATTTTGCTTCTCAGAAAATAAGCCAAACTCTGAAAAAATTGGTTTTCATGGAAATAGAAGTGCTTAAGCTTAATTCATAGGAACTTACATCTTCAATGGTAACCTGCACTTCCAGCTGCTGTCGAGAAAGCTGCTTGGGAAAATAGGAACTAGCCAAACTCTTGGGAGTAGGGAGTAGTAGGGAGTCTAAGCTGCTGCTTGATAAATACCATCTATCTGCTGTGAAGGTCTCTTAATGGGTATGTTGTGAGCTGAAGGAATGCTTTCAAGCTGTTGAAGTTTGTACACTGGCCTTGAAAGGGGGGTGGTGAAGGAAATTTGAGTTATATGGACAAATACTTTGGTTCAGAAGAGTATTTAAATATTTTTGCAGGCACCCCAACATTCTTAGATTATATGGCTACTTCCATGATGTTACAAGAGTCTACCTTATTCTAGAGTATGCACCTCGTGGAGAAGTCTACAAAGAACTTCAGAAGCTTACCAAGTTTGATGAGCAAAGAACTGCTACTGTAGGTTGTTCTAGCTGCTTACACATTACTTGCTCTTCATAGCTGGAATATCTGCAGCATAAGGCTGATACTTCAGATAAAGTTCTATATTCTGTTGTGTGAAACAGATTCCTTACATGCTAGTTTGCTTGTGTACCTGTAACAAGGAATAAGTTGGAAAGAGATTACTGCACAGCACTTGTGTTCAGCAGTGCTTAACATTTCAAGTGCTTGGTCACTTATGTCAGAGTCTGTTGCCAGACTACAAGAATGTAAGGATCATTGCTGTAACTTAAACTATTAATAATGCCTAGAAAAGGTTATACTGTAGCCAGATAAGCTAGAGTGGCAATGTCTTTATACTTCAAAGATTTGTTCTCTTTCTAAATACAGTACATCACAGAACTGGCAGATGCCCTATCATACTGTCATTCGAAGAGTGTGATTCACAGAGACATCAAGCCAGAAAACTTGCTGCTTGGCTCAAATGGAGAGTTAAAAATTGCTGACTTTGGATGGTCTGTGCATGCTCCATCTTCTAGGTGAGAAAGCAATATATATCTTATACAGTGATACACTTCTGTAGTGAACATGGGAGCTTTCTTGCATATAACTCTTACAGTTGTGGAATGGAGGTAAAGATGAACTTGGTAAAATACTGGGAAAAAAATCCTTTGAGAACTGTGCTACTGTAGCAAAGGTCTCAAAAGTAGTCAGCTGGTACAGTAGAGTGTTGTCTTTTTTTTTTTAAACTTATGTAGTTCAAAGTTTGAAACAGGTGAAGAGTGTTGGTGCACTGTTGTAGGGTTATAGTGGTCTCCAACATGCCAGGCCAGCACTTGTGTTCAAACATCATATGAGCAATATACTTAAGCCATTTCCTCAATTAGTCTGAATTGCACCAGGCAAAGGAAGATTAGATTTGATCTAGCAAGTGGGAGGAAAAAAGGAAGGCTAAGACTGAATGTAGTGACTTATATGCTTTTAAAGCAAAAGTAGAAAACTTGCTGCTGGAACTTCTTTACCAGGTGGTGTTGAGTCTATCCAGGGTAAAATTCACTGAGGTACAGTTTAAAAGCCAGATAAAAGCTAATGCTGGATTTTATAATTGCCATAATCACTAAACATACTTCTCTTTAGGAGAACAACTCTCTGTGGGACACTTGACTACCTGCCTCCTGAAATGATTGAGGGAAGAACACATGATGAAAAGGTGGATATTTGGAGCCTGGGAGTTCTGTGCTATGAATTCCTTGTAGGGAAACCACCTTTTGAAGCAGAAACATACCAGGAAACCTACAGAGCTATTTCCAGGGTAAGTGCCAACACTTATTTGGACTATCTGAACCACACTGCCTTTTACTTCTATTTGAAGCTTAACAAATAGTAATTTTGAAGAAGGGCATGTATTATATCTAGAATTGCAGCAAGGAATAATTAATATCCATAAAACTAGATCCCAAAAACTGTCTTCAGTCATTCAGTATAATGACTATAAGAGAGACCTTAAGATTAAGATACCTTGCCTTATCTTTCTTGTTTTTACCCTGTTTCTGCCTGCATTTAACCTTCCCCCTATTTAATAAAGCAAATAATCTTTGCCATTTCTTTCCTTTTCCAATTTATAAACTGAGTATTCAACATTCAAGGTGTTACTAAAAATACATAAGCTTAACTTTTCCTGTTGCATACCCTAGAAAGGTTCCAGCAAACTAATAGTGTTTTGAACTGCATTAAAATACACAAGCTTCTAAAAGCAGTGAAAACCTTGTTTCTTTGTGATTGATATGACTTAATCACAGCAGGTGTGAGGTGCATATAGCCCAGAAGGCTGACAATTTTCCTTTCTTGATGTATCTTGGAGGGTAGAACCCTTTATCTCCCTAGTCTGGTTATTCCTAAAGACCTGTAGCATCATCTTTAGTGTCTTTCCTATTATTTAGGTGGAATTCAGGTTTCCTCCATTTGTAACAGAAGGTGCAAGGGATTTAATTTCAAAGCTTCTGAAGCATAACCCATTCTATCGACTGCCCCTGAAGGATGTACTACTCCATCCCTGGATTACAGCAAACTCTACAAAGATGCCTGACAGCAGAAAAAGTGATGTTGCTGCCTCATCCAGGACACAGTCTTAGCAGGAGAAACCTCATGTGATCCACAAGAGGAGTCTTGTACTGTGACTACTGTAATAATGCTTACAATAGGAAAAGCAGGTCTTGGAATCCAATGGCAATTGGGAATGCAAATCCTTGTGTTTGCTGTAGTCTTAAACTCTAATTGCAATGTAAAATGATTTGACTTCTAGCTGGAGGTTGTGGAATACTTAATATACTTGAAATCCAGTTACATATGGACCAGGTTTGTTGGTGTAAGTATTAAGCTGTTCAAGGCTCTTTTCATCTGGTCTGCCCTGGTAATGGTTTGTCCCAACAACAACAGGTAGCTGTGGTTCTAGCTTATTGAACAGTGCAATATCCCTGAGATACCTGCCTACCTAACTCCTAAAAACTGGGCTGCTAAGGGTATCGTAACTGTGGTGTAATCTGAAACTGAGTGAGGTGAATGCATTTCTCTAAGTGTCCTAAAAATGATGTGTGCATTATTTGTGTCTCTCTTTTGTCTTAAATGTGAGCACTCAACTTTTAAAATAAAGATTTCTTACGTACTGCTACTAGCATGGTAAGGTTTCTTCTGGCAGTATCACTTCTAATGGCTGCCTCTAACCACTTGTCTTTACCATCAGCACAGAATCACCTTGACTCCCATCTATGATCTTAATAAGTTTACTTCTCACCTCTGTCAAAAAGGAAGGTGTTAAAGTTCTTGCTCTAAGTGCTGGTACCCCAAAGTGTTCACTTACCATTCTATAATCACAAGACAGGATTATAAGGTAAGTACCAAATGTACTGCTACTTACCTTATGGGTTTTCTACAACCACTGAAACTTAGCTTTCTTCCTTTTTTAATGTAGTTATTCAAAGACAGCATGGTCTGAAAGCACTAAGAGAAAGGTCTAGAAAGTGTTGTTTTCAAACAGGGTATGTACAGGAACCAATGTTACCATCTGGTGCTGTAAGGCATTATTCCCTGAAAAGTTCAAGGGTCTGGCCACTTGCCACCAAAACCTACAAACCAACTATTTTCCAGTAAAAAACTTCAAACAAACTAAGAGAAAGCAATTTATTGTATTTTCATTATAAGACTTTAAGGTCATCTCCACTGTTTTACAAAACATTTAAAAATTATCCTTTTACAAGCAAGGATTCTAGAATTCAAAATATAATCTCAAATTAATTTAAAATATACTTAGCAAAACTTCATTTAAACAAACTGCCAGTAGTTTATACACTCATATTTCTCTTAATAGGTAATCTAAATTCTGGTCATAACTTAAATTTAGCTGTTTCTTTACTGCAAGAAAAGCTCTAGTTAGTGCTGGTGACTTAACTTTTAGGTGCATTTGCTTTAAATGATTCCTGCTTTACAGAAAGATTGTTTCTTGTTTTGAGAAAGAAACAAAAGCTTGGATCTCTCTTATGAACTACAGAACATAACATCAGAAATGTCTGTTTAAATGAAGGAAACAAAGATGCCTTTGATTATTCTGGAATTCTTTTGCTGTCCTTGGTAACAGAACATTGCCCTTAGCTGATAAGGGTGTGTTTAAAGATGCATGGAGAACACAGTCACAGGCTTCTGTGAACTGGGGAAAATACAAATGCAAGTAAGACTCACTCTTAAATGTGAGACTCCAGCTGTTCTAGAATGTAGTAGGTCACAGAAAAGTATACAGTAGTGTGGGTTGCATGTTGTCATACTATAGTTACCCTTCAACAATGGTGTAGATAGGTAAAAAAAACAAAACAAAACCCACTATCAAAAACTCAGTATGCTTTAATCCACATAGTTATGTGGTAAGTAGGCCTCCTATCACATAGTTTACCAAGGGTAAAAGCAGAGCTCCTTTGAGGGACAAGCTGGTTTGAGACTTATGCTCTAATAAGAGCTGGCTCAGCAGCAAGCTGAAGCTAGGACTCTAGATATTTGCCAGCTTCAGCAGCCACACTGCAAAGCAGGCAGGGAAAGGAAAAAAAATCAGTTTGGTTTTTTTTTTTTTTTTTTAATTAAGCAGCCAGTCAAAATTAACTTGACAGCCCTTTCCTGTGCATACATGGGTATCAGGAAGTAGCAGAGCATTGGCTCTACATTTGCCAAGCAAACCCAAGGAGCTGAGCATGACATAAGTGATGTGGTTTATAGCTCCCATGGTAGCCACACCACACTGCCAGGCTGATTATCAGTGTGTCCTGCTCCTAAAGCTGGTACTTTGAGCAGTGGTCAGTTATGGAATGCATTTGTACATTTATGTCATATGGCTATGTTTGTATACATCAAGCCTCTACTATGTGTACCTGCTCACTGCTGTAACTTCATCTTAAGACACTAAACCCTCATCTGGGCTTAACAGCACAGCCCCACTGAAACCAAGACCTCATCAAAAGGTTTTTTGTTCTCAGGTGGTCATCTCTTAACAGAGCAAATGAACCACATCCCTTCCAGTTTTCTGTGTTAGAAAAACCACTTCAATTAACCAAGGGGTTAATTACTTGCTCCTCCTTTCCTTAGCCACTTCTCATCCTCATCATGTGATTCCTTCCTCTCAATTCACTAAGCTTCAGGAAAAAAAAAAAGTAAAAATACTCTGATCAGTAGGGTAGTTTCCTGCTATTTTACTTTAATATGATTCCTGTATGAACAGATCAGTGTCAGAGCCACCTTGGGAAAAGTGTAAGCACAAAGACTGTAAAATGAGCAGACCTGGAAGAAGGCAGAGGTCCAAAAGGCTGATGCATCTGGCTTGAACTATCTCACAGAAGCAGAGTTCTTACCCTGAAACCAGGGTTTGCCAGAGAGTTACATTGGCTCTACCTAGTCTGGGGGTTCAGTCTTTAGGTTAACCAAAATGTGGTGTGAATATCTGCATTAGAATTTACATTTTAATAGGAAGTGTCCAATAAGGAAATGAAAAGCACCTCTAGTTGATACATTTGTCTGACAAAACCACAAGAATTGCTCTTGAGAAACTACAAATTTTAATATCTGGACTTGAGGTGCAGATTTTCATCCATGGAATCAGAAAGTTGCTAAGATTATTTTTCAGATTAAAATGTCTCCAGTAGCCAGATCTCAATACATTAAAACCCCACAGATACCTTGCCTCTGACTTGATGATCTCTAGAATATGTTCATATAGGAGGTAATTCTGGTTACACTGATTTCAGTTGACTAAGGATTCCTTCTGAGTCTATAGGCATAAAAATTAAAAAAAAAAAACAAAACAAAAAAACAAAAAAAAAAGTCTTTAGTAAGGCCATTCCTAGCCTATAAATAAAACATTTTCAAACAATAAAATCTCAAAACCTAGAAGCACCACAAAGGAGCTTTAGTTTTAGAACACTGCATGTTCTATTCTGGCTTAAGCTCTAATAAGAGCTTAATTGCTGTGCAATGATTAAGCACACAGGTACTCCTACTTAAGTTAGTATTGCAATTGCAAGACTGGGGTCATAATATATGCCTTTTATAACAAAAGAAACATTCACCTGCCACCTTAGGTTCCAACATATACACTTACCAAAAGAACTATTCACATAGTAGGATATAGTTTATTCCACAGACTTGAGAATCCTATTTTGTTTCCCAACTACACAGCAATAAACTAATGCTGCTCTTCTATTTTGACAAGTAAAAAATTAAGGCTGAAAAAGCTAGATTTAAGACCCAGAACTGTGTCTTCTAAAGAGACTCACTGCTCACTGTCAGACATTTGTACTACGACTTGCTGTGGAAAGCAGATAGCATTTAACAGTTTTTTTTTCTAAAGAAGAGGTGGCAAAAGGGAAGGAAGATAAGGACAGTACTTGTCACAGTGTACCATTTACCTGAAAAAACAAGGAGGGAATGCAAGAGTAGATGAGCATTAACATGAATCCAAATAAGTCTCTTAAAGAAATTTCGCAATCTGAAAAACTACATGGATAAAGGACATTTAAAAAACAGTAAAACCCAGGAAGAAATCATCATGGCTTTGGGGCAGGAGGTTTGAAGAAACCAATCTTCCGGCAGTATTGGACAAGAAATGGCACAGAAATGATTGTGATGCTGATCCTTACTGGAGCAAACAATTTGTGAACAGCATATGCCAGGAGAAATGTGCTTGTGCCAGCTGCCATCTTAGATTGCAAGGATGATTCAGAGAAACCAAGTTTGAAGAGAACTGCAGTCATATCCACACCACTGGGGAAAAAGAAAAGAAGATTTCTTTAAGGTTGTAAGATGAAAAAATATAAAGTGCTATTTTTCCCCAGGAATTTAATGTGACATACTTCCAATTCTAGAATTTGTTTAAATCTAGATGTTAAATACTTCTCTAGCAACAAAATGAAATATTTTCAGATGCACTTCTTTTTCTTCAGTTGACAAGTTCCCTGTGAAGTTCTTAATTACGTTCTTAATTTTACAACTCTATAGCTGCAGCACGTGCATTGAGAATACTCAGTCTCATGCTCAGCCATCAGATATAAAATAACCTATTTCTCTGCTTTTGAGTTTTTAAAAAAAGTTAGACATTTGGGAATTTGTGTCACAAATTAATCTTACCAAAATTTACAGTAAAGCCTATTTTGTGTCTTGATGAAATTTATCACATAAACATAGATCAACTCAAACCACATCAGGTATCCATTGTTATTTCATCAAGGTTCCTATCTTTAGAGTAATTTTCCAAGATAATTTGTTACTGTATTTTTCTTCAACTGCAGAAACTGACTTCAACACCCAGAAAAATAAAATTTATCTCTAAGCTCCAGCACTATTGTATGGCTCTATCTGTACAGACCATAATACTGTTTGAAAACAAAAGATATGTCTGCAGAACTAAAAGAAATTACTCATCTGGCTAATTATTCTGGTTTAATTTCTACTCTTCTGTTCTCACCTGCCCACCATGGACTGTGAACCTGTGCAGAAAGACCATGTACATCTATCTTCTCTCATGCCTGTTGGGAGATGAGTTCCACTAATGGATACATCTTCACAAAATTTCACAAGATTACTGTGTATAGATAAAACAGGCATAAAGTACCTATCTCCTTCCAGAAAAAAAAAAAAAGTACAATAGTAAGAGGTTTTTTTCTTGACTAAATTACTACCAAAGGCTACAGCTCAGTGTACAAACCTCACCTTGACACAGCCAGGTAGAAGATTCCTAGAGATACTAATGAAATTCCAACATGGAATGAAACCCCTACAGCACCATATTCTTTAAAAACTTGTTTCAGCTGCTGGGATTTGTTGAGTTTCTTGTTTTCACCACTGGGATCTGTGGTTGCCTTTTCAGGGGACATACCTGCATCCTAAAATGAGAACAAAAGTATTTATTAGCATTAATCACAATGCCATATTCCAGTCAGCTGAACCAATCCAAAATAACGAAAGGACTGGCTTGCAGACAGTGCTATCAGAATCATAGAATCATAGAATTGGCTGGGTTGGAAGGGACCTCAGAGATCATCAAGTCCAACCCTTGATCCACTAGTGCTGTAGTTACCAGACCATGGCACTGAGTGCCACATCCAGTCTCTTTTTAAATATCTCCAGGGATGGAGAATCCACCCCTTCCCTGGGCAGCCCATTCCAATGCTTGATTACCCTCTCCGTAAAGAAATTCTTTCTAATGCTTTGGGAAAAATAATTAACAGACTTTTGCTCCCTCATATCAGGACAGCAGGTGCCTGTGGCAGAGCCCATGCAAACTCCTTTTACCCAGCTATTCATATCAAAGGGATGCACTGAGCTGGGTGTGAGCTCTTACACAATGCAAGTGTCATCATTAGTTATACAGTCCCAGGCTTCCATTTGCTCCCCTGTGTGCTGAGGCACAACCACACAGCTGCCTGACAGAGGAGACTCAGGTGCCAGAGAAATCTCTGCTCACACCCACCACTCAGCTTTACCCAGGCAATTCTTGTAGCACAGGTTTTTGTTTGAGGGCTAAGGCTGATGGCACTGGAAGCCAACGTGATCCCACGCTGCTGCTGCCTTACTACAACTTACTGACAGAAGTAGTTCAACATTTCAGGTCTTATAAATCATCCTCTGTAGGTCTGTTTAAAGAAAAGGAAGAAGCTGGGAATTGCTACTGTTGACAGAAAATAGCAATACTGTTGCCATGGTGTAGACAACAGCTCTGCAGACACGCCAGTGCTGGTGTGAACAGACTGATTTCACTGAAAATGTTAAATTCATTGCCATCCAGGAAGTGCCTGCTAAACTATACCCAAATGCAGGCAAAGAAGAGCATATACACTGCTGGTACTAAGACAGCTCTTGAATATGATGTAGGGAAAGAAAACGTTTCCACCAAGACCTCAGGATTTTTCCTCTAATTGGTACTACATGGCTGCTACATCACCCTGTTGCAGAACTCCTCATTCTCTTACTCTTCAGTTTTATTATAGAAGGTGGGAGGAAAGAATGCTCTTTTAACTCTGTTCAATGTAAATACCAAATTTAAATATTGAGTGGTTCAGTTGAATAAACTGAACAAAATAGTCTCATAATTCCTTCTGCTAAAGCTGCCCTAACAATTCAATTAATACCACATGCTTAACCAAGAATATCCATTTACTCAACAGTGTGGCTGTTGTAAGGACCAAGCATGGTTTGATTGGTATTTTAAAATCTAACAGCTTAGAGTGAATTTTTTATCCAAACAAAAATTATTATTATCTATTTAAGAAGCCAAATTCGAAGACTTTTTTTTAGATAGCTATGGTGAAAATGGGAACTGACAGTCTACAAAGGTACAGAAGCTTCAGAGGAACTCTTGGTCTTAAAGCTACGCTTGCAAGAAAGATCATAAGGACTGAAAAATAGCTTGTTCTCGTCATTCAACCACACTTACTTGTGGCCTCATGAATTTTCTGAATGGTATGGAAGCAAGATTTTACAAAAGTACCATTGAACAGATATTATTTGGACTATCCAGTACTGTCAAGTCCTGAAAAACATACAATTTAGCAAAGAAAGCTCCTTATTGTGTATATAATTAGGCCACAATATTTCTGCTAAAAGCAAATTTCATTCCCATTGTTTAGGCAAAGAGTCTTGAAAACAAAAGCATGAAAACAAATCTGAAGCATCATGTTATGCATTATGCATTGTAATGAGGCTTCAGAAACTGACCTGGAAATTAAGCTGTAGAAATCAAAATCAAAATGATGTTTTGTGTGGAAAGCTCACATTCACAACCTTCACACAGGCAGGTATAAATATGATTTAATAATCTACTGCAATGTAAATACCAGTTATGTGTAAGGCCTTCATTTGTCTTTTCTCCCCAAGTTAATCCAAATTTTCATCAAAAACAGTGAATGATACAGACATACAAATTTGTCCTTCCCATCTAACCTTGAAAGCACAGTAAGCATATAACTAACCAGGTGCATGTTCTTATTTCATCGCTCAGCTAAAAAAGAAAAAGCACAGAGAAGGCAAAAGACCCCTCTGCCCCCCCGATACCAGGGACAGGGATGAGGACATACGGCACTTTTAGAAAACCCTGGCAGCCACCAGGAACTGCGAGAATGAATGAAACCCCCTTTTTTTCCCCTCCATAACTCACCTGAAGTGCACAAAACCTGTGCACTCCCAAGGGAAAACCCACCCCAGCCTGACCCCCACCACCGAGGCGGTGCAGGACCACTGTACCCCTCGTCTTGAAAACACTCCCCAAAGTTGTTCAAACACTCCCAGGCCAGGACGATTTGTGCTTTAATCTACGCTACCAACCGCTCAAGTTGCGCCGGGGGAGGTTTAGATTGGATATAAAGAACTTTTTCACTGGAAGGGTTATCAACATAGCACAGGCTGCCCGGGGAGGTGGCTGAATCCCCATCCCTGGGGGTGTTTAAAAGCCGCAGATGCGGTGCTCAGGGACTCGGTTTAGCACCGGGCTCGATGGGGTTAACTTTCTGCTTGGACTCGGTCATCTTAACTCTTTCCCAACCGAGACGATTCCATGATCCCAAGACATCTCCCTCCAGAGCCGGGCCCCGAGGCCGCGCTGCCCCTCACATAGCAGAGTTATCCCAAGGGGGCGAATCCCGGACCCCCCCTCCACCTTCCACCTACCTTGGGAGAGGTGCCGGCGGCGGATCGCAGCGTTACCAGAGGCGGCGGCGGACCCAGATCAACCCGGGCGGGTCGGGGACCGCAGCCCAAGCCCGATGGGAGGGTGGCCATGGGGAAGCGGGTCGGGGGGCTGCGCAGGAGCGCAAGTGGCCGCAGCGGGCCCAGGCGCACCAGGCGGTACATAACAACGGCGCAAAAAACAGCGCAGCCCCGGCTCTGCGCGCCGAACGGGACGGGCGGGCCAGACCTGAGCAGCCGAACACCGGCCCGGTTCGGGACGCGGCCCCTTTAAGGAGGAGGGCTCGCGACGCAGGGCGGTTACTTGAGGGCGGGCGGCGAGCGGCAGCGCAGCCCCCTGAGGTGGGAGGGGTGGAGAGGGAAGGGGAAGGGAAGGGGAAGGGAAGGGTACAGTGGAACGGAGCGGGGCAGGGCGGAGCGGGGCGGGGCGGGGCGGAGCGGGGCGGGGCGGGGCGGAGCGGGGCGGAGCGGGGTGGGGCGGGGCGGAGTGGGGTGGGGCGGGGCGGAGTGGGGTGGGGCGGGGCGGAGTGGGGCGGAGCGGAGTGGCGTGGGGCGGGGCGGCGTGGCGTGGGGGGTAAATGGCTGTAGCCGTGTGCTCTGAGGGGAAAACGTCTGCGAGGGTGGTGTGTTGCCCCTTGGGGCGGTGTGAGGCAGCCCCCTCCCCTGTCCTGGCTGGCTAAACCTCCTCCAGAGCTCTCCTGGAGGGAGCTGCACGAGTGTGACCGCAGCAGTTCTGCCGTGCTGCCCCTCAGGGTAGCTCGCTGGCCGTGGGAGAGTTGTAGTGTCACCCCCTGCCATGTCACCCCGGGCCGTGTCTGTCACCCCCTCGGCGGTGATCAGGGCTGTAAGCGTGGAGAGGAGGTGATGCATGGGGCTTTTCGGAGCGCTCCCGTGGTCTGCGTGCACATTAAAGTGCAGAGGTGGTAAAAACGTCCTTGCTGCTGCAGTTGTGGTGCAAGGGGTCAGAGTGCAGGTGGTTTATTTAATTGCTGATCTTGAGGAGCTGTAGTTCATTTGTCAGAACTCGGTGATAGAAGGTGGAGTGCAAATGTAGGGCTTTTCCAGTCCGAAAGGGTTTGTAACATCTCTAGGACCAGGAGCAGCTTTCTGACAAACACCAAGAAGGTCTTCCATGTCTAGCTTGGTTTCTATATTAAAACCACAATAGGAAAAGCAGGAAATAAAAATATCATCGAAGTATAACATTACTGTAGGAGAACTGCAGATGTGAGGATATTGCTGGAAGGTGAATCCCAGCATCCTGAGGAGCTGTTTCCCAAAGCTCTGGGAGGCTTTGCTTGTTGGCAAAGATCTCTCCACTTAGGGTACTTTTCAGGATTGGTACATAACTGCGGGTATTTCCAGACTTTTTGTGGTGTTCACTGTTGATGTTACTAAACAGTTCACTATCTGCAA
This sequence comes from Heliangelus exortis, assembly GCF_036169615.1. NCBI lineage: Eukaryota > Metazoa > Chordata > Aves > Apodiformes > Trochilidae > Heliangelus > Heliangelus exortis. The sequence goes on from NC_092437.1 coordinate 7,052,609, forward strand.
GTTGACTGCTGCCCTGTGCAATACCAGGAACTTCCATAACTGCAGCTTTCTGAAATGCCAGCAGTGACAAGGCTGTCCTCTGGGGCAGGGTAAGTAATGCTCACCATATTCATGTACAGAAACAATGCATCTGAATGCTAAGCTCTGGTTTAACTTCTCTTTTCTTGATAACTAAACCTTTCCTCTTCAGGCACGTTGTTGTTATTACAGTGGTGTAAGCACACAGCGCTGAGTACAACAGAACTGTGTTAGATAAAGAGGAGGTTTTCCCTCTAGAAGAGCTTGTGGTTTAGGAGCACAGGCTGGAACTGGACAGGAAAACGTTGAATGGTACAATGCTGAAACTGTATGGTGGGTGACTCTTGTGAAGTGCAATGCACTGCAGAACAGATGGGTTTCAAGGAGTCTCTTGGTGGAAGACCAGGAGTGAGCTTTGCTTGCATTATAAAGGCTACACGGGTCCTAACAAACAGCACTACCAGTTCTAGGGTTTTGCACTTCCTTTAGGTCTTACTTCATAAATCTCACCTCTGTCTGAATGCTTTGTAGAAAAATAGTTTCCTGGCACAGTTTTACATATTTATTATGTTCCCATACTTACTATGTTTATTACTATACCCAAACAATTTGCTAATGTGTTTTCTGTGACCATTTAAACACCAGCACCACCTGAATAGGCAGGTGATGTTAACACGGCAATGCTCTAATCATAGCACACTACAATTTTATTTATTTATTTTGTTGTTAATTTTATTTTTCTGAATGATCAAAAAGTCCAGGAATTAATTCTGGTCTCACTCCATATAGGAGGTGTCAGTCAAGTTCCACTGGCTGGACCACCATCTGCTTTTGCACATATACCTCAAATGATATATGCTCACTGGAAAACAAGCAAATGCCTGGGCTTAAGATACCTTAATGCATAGTTTACAAATGCAATGAAAAAGACATTAGCTCCATCCTGCTCACTGGAACTAAGACAAAGGGGAGAAGGGATGACTTTCAAAGGCATCTCAAGATATTTACAGTTCTCCCAAGTGCGTTCAACTGTCCTGAAACAAGGCCATGATGTGTTGAGATGTGAACCCCAAATCATGATGGTTTAGGGGGTTATTATTTAAAAATAGACCTGGTTTGATGATTAACTTGACCTGCTGTATTTGTGCTCTGTTTGAACCACTGCTTCATCTCTCATCCTGTTGCTACGTAGATTTACTATGATTTTCCTTTTGTAATTTTCCAACAGCCAGATAATGCTGCTCTGGTTTTGTTATTAATGTTACTTGTTATTATTGTGTTGTTACTGTTTATCGTCAGTAAGAGTAAAGCTGGGAATTAAGATGAGAGATTGCCAAAGAGGCAGTAAGTAAAATATCACCAGAAGATGCACTTAGATTCCTCTGAGGCTAAAATTTTCCATTGTGACCATTTTCTAAATGTAACTAGAGATCTGTGTTGCAGAACTGTTCATTCTAAGGTCTGTCTAGAGCGTGAGCTAAGTACTGCCACTGATGCTTGTGAGACCCCACAATGACCTGTTTCAGAAGTTGAGTTTATTTGTAAGGATAAGTGTGATTAGTGATTCAGCAATAGTTACTTTTAATAATGTCTTAGTCAAAATTCAACAATGTTTTGATGATGAAGAAGTCTTAGAAGTCTAAGTTTTATAAATTGCATGAGAGCAAATTCATTACACGTTTTCCAAATAATTTAATCCCAAAATAATTTTGGGGTCATGAATGTGATAGCTCCAGAATGTAATGCCCTCTGATGGGCAAGGAGGAGATGGTTCCTGTATGAGAGTGGGAGGCAATTGCTTATGCGTGATAGAAGCTCTATAATATAATATTATTACAAATATAGTAATGCCATGTACATAAATATAATGAGAGAAGTTAGGAACTTATCATGAACCTCATTTAGAAAAGAAGCTAAGGCAATTTTTTTTATATTACAGTAAATTAAGGGCATGGCATGTGAACTAGTTTTAAGTGGCCTAGTTCTTTGGTACATTGGTTTTTTCACACCATGTTCCAAGGGTGCTTAGATTATGTAGATGAGGTAATGTGGGTAGTTGATAAGATGAACATCAAGTAAAATGATATCAGAAAACGAATATCAGAAAATTTTGTTCCCTTGAAATTAAAATTTTTATCTGTGCAAAGTATCAAACAGTGCCTGTTAATTATTATTTGAGAACTTGGTGTCTTCTGTTCAGTGGGAGAACCCTGCACTGCTAAGATAGTTAAATCCAAAGGAAGCTAGCCCAGCTATTTTTGTCTATGAGAGGAACTTAGAATGAGAATAAACTCCAAACAAGACAGCAGAGAATGATTTATCTGTTTTAGTTACTGGGGAATCCTTGAGGAGTGGGACTGTGTAACCTTGTTTCATTCCAGTGCCTTGGAGATGTGTGGAGCTCTGGTTGTCCAAGCAAGGGGAACTGTGGCTTCAACCCTTTAAAAGCAAATCTTGCACTTTGTGATAACTGTTGTGGGAGCCTCTGCACAAAGGTGAGTTTCATCTACTAACTAGATCTTGCTCTTTACTCATTGATGGCGTAGTCTTGCTAAGCAAAAAGGGTTGTAAAGTAAAAACAAAAGAGAAGTGAATGCACCCAAATTGCTTGTACTTATGTGACCAGATGATGATTTCATGTGCTCATCCTTGGCACACATGTGGGTGAGCAGGGTGTTGCTGTTGAGCAGGGAAGGTCCCTGCTCTCTTTCTCATGGAAAAAATATTGTTGATACAGCATCTCAGCAGCATTAATGCTACTCTACACAGGAGTCCTCTTCAGTAATCTTCTGAAGAGATGTTTTTTTTCATTTGGATGGTGTGTTGTATAGCCATTTGGATGTGTGAGTGAAAATTCCATCCAATGTCTCCTGCTAGGTGTGGGATTGATAGCCCCAGCAAAGCAAGGTTATTTATTCACAGAAGAGATAAACTACAGGGAACGGCTGTGCTCCCCCTGGCATGCCTTTTCCAGACCCAGTCTCCCTGGAGCTGTAGGCTTTGTGGCTCTCTGAACTGTAACCCTGGCTGTACTGGAATGTTTGGGACTGAGGTCCCCAGGACCATGTGTGGCCCAGATTAGAAAGATGTGGTGGGATAATCTTCCTTAGCACCCTCTAATGTTCCACCTGAACGTGGAAGGTATCTCAGTCTCCTTGTCCAAGCAGCTCTTGGCCTTTTCATCTCTGCATAACAGTGCTGCCACTGAAGACACACACAATCTACTCAGAAGTCACTGTCCTCACCTTTTAGTGATTATCAACATTTGCTGAACTCAGTGCTGGTTCCCTGAGACACGTAACCATGTACCCACTCACACTTCACAAGGCTTCAACCTTTAAGTTGCCTTTTTTTTGGTATCCAGCAAAATTTCCATTCCTCATATCTGTGATGAAGTTACCATCTTCTACTCTTAGGCTGATATTTATTTTGCAGTGTAGTGCAAACAATTAATTCAGGTACCTGGGGTTTGGCATTTGGATAAGATTCCAGCTGGCTAGTTAATTTATCATTCAGTGCAGTCTACTCTGAGGTGTTGGCTTTAGACCCACACCTCTGGAAAAGAGCTGCCAGACTTTTAAAACAGATGAAGTCAGCTAGCCCGATGAAACTTCTGATGAATATAACAGAGAGAGGGATGAAAAACAATGCTGTTTACTGATTATTTTATTTTTTTGTGTGTCCTGCTATTAAAATAGTTAAAGTGGTATTTTGTGAAGTGAAAAAATACGGTACCGAATTTTTAAAGCCAAATATTTAAATTGCTTTGCCTCCTCAAGCTGTTTTACACCTCTTCTGATTGCCATGCACATTCAGATATGTACAGTCTCCTTTAGATTTATTTTTTGATTTGTCTCACTAGTAGTTTAGCTTCATGAGAACAGAGGAAAAATTATGCAAGGGTCGTGTTTTGCGTTCGTTCTTCTAAATGTTCAGCAATTTCAAATTGTTTTCAGAAATAAAAAAGCCAGTTGTCCTCTCCCTCTCCAGGCTTAAAGGCTAAGTAAATAGTTGATAGCATTCTGTTGTAGCAGCCCATGACTCAGATTCTCAAGTGCATATTTCTTGCCCTTTGCTCCTGACCAGCACTGCAATAACGCAAATTGTCAGCCTGTTTAGACAAAACAAGGAACAGTCAAGGCCACGTTCCCGCTTTCCTCCCTCTCACTGCATAATGCCATAATGAGATTCAGGCCAAACAACTCAGGGCAATGCAGTATTCAATCTGCAGTGTACTCAGAAAAGGCTGATGTGAATTACTAAACACAGTCATTAGCCCCTATTTATATGAGGTTACTGGAAATTGTTCCTACATCTTTCAGCTGGCTGTGCTGCTGCACTGGAACACGGCCTTTCAAGGTGGGTGACGCACTCATTCTCTACTCTAATACATGCAAGTGAGTTTACCTTGCAGATTTTAAAAACACACCTTTGGTTTGCCAAAGAGGTTCTGATGTGACTGGCCATCAGGAAAAAAACCCTTCTGTGAACTTCCTTAGAAGCACAGAGGCCAAGGTGGTCTTTAACTCCTGCCTGCTCTGCAGAGCCAGTACTTAGGAGAAGTGTTAACAACAGCTTTTGGCAGGAGGGAGAACTTGCCTTCATTTGGTGCCTTCATCTGCTCCTTTTTTCAGCCATAATTTGAGATACACCCAAAATTAAATGATCAATCCTTAAATAGTAATAACAATACTTGCATTGATACAGGCACTTAAGAGTGTGAGTAGCATAAAATATGAGCCCCTAGCTATGGAGCACTGTAAATTACAAAGCACAGTTCTAAGGAGCCTTTCAGCCTGCTGACCTTTGTAACAATCCCTAAGCATGGGGAATATTATTTTAAAGCATCTAACCTACCACTTATAAAATATTTGATATTTTTAAGCAGAATTTGGTATAGTAGGACCAATATAAATAGTCATTCTGTATAGGGTTGTCAGCTTTGAGATCTTACAAAATAAAGAGCCTTTTTTTGGGCTCTGGCTGTGTGATCACCCTGTTACTAGCTGTATTACTAGTGTCATGTTATTGATCTGATCTTGCATTATGGTGATGTTTGTTAAATGCAAGCACCCATCCATCAGTTAACAACTCTGAATGCAGGTGTTCTGTCTGTAATAGAATGAAGTCTTTTAACAGGTCTGGCAGCTGTTGCTGGTAAGCAGGCATTGTAGGAACTTGTCTGGGACCAGATTTTAATGTACAAAGATTTTGGCAAATAATCTGGAATAGCAAGAAGGCAGAATGGAAGGATGATGCTTGGTTACTGATAGGTATTTATCCCTTGCCAAGCACATGCTTTACAGGGTTTGGTCAATGGATGGCACTGCTGACTTTTTCACAGCTGGTCTCATTTTGGGAGCTGGCTTGTGCAAAGTATTTATGACTCATTGTTCAGGCTAAACCATGTTGGAAAACTTGCTATTGCAAAGTGGTTACTAAAGTAGTAGTTATGCAGACAACTGCCTTGTAACAAAGACAGAGCAGATGTTGTGGGCCAGTGCAGAGATGTAGGAGGGAAATCTAACCAAGTCCTCAGCCAGTCCTCATTCATCATTCCTAAGTTCTCACTGGGAAAAAAGGGTGCTGCACCTTCTCCTGTGTGAGTACAGAAAACAGAGTGGGATTTTTTTTTTTTTAAATTGAGAAGGCCTACTGTACATTTTACTAATGAGAGCTCAACCTGCTTGGGCTCTGAGACAACAGTAAGTCATGGAACTGCTCTGTTCTGAGCTCATGAGCTCTGCTGAGAAAAAGCTGTATTATTTCAGGCCTGAGGCCATGCTAATGTGGTTACCTGGTTTCTAGGAAAACTTGGATCCACTGCCAAGTGTGAGCATATCTGCTGAGAGTAAATTGTTGAATGCTTTTTTACTGCTGCAAAAGGTTCTTTACTTGTTCTTCAGATGTACATCCAGTTGCCTAAGTATTCTTTCAAGAACCACTATATAAAATTTACTACAGTATCAACTCTGGAGGATGGAATTTTCATTAAAGTATCCTCAGCACTGTGGAAAGAGGGAATAAAGCTCTTCCACTGTATTACTTTCCATTATTCATTATTTCTTAATAACAAGACATTCTTAATTATTTGCTATCCTATGGGATAATATGTGAGAATTCACTTATTATTCATGGATTTACCAAGTTTACCTATTTATTGTGTACTGCTTATCACTTGAGCTCACTGAGGCAAATTCCTAATTGCATTGCTGTAAGTCTAATTTGTAAATTAGGAGAGAAGAACAAGAAGATGGAGCAATGTGAATTTAAGTGGAGAATCAGAAAAGAGAGGTGAAAAATTGAAAACAGTAAGGATCTTGTGTAAAGACTATTAAGATTGAAAGAAAAGAAGAAACAGAAAAAAGTGAAAGGGAAAGTCTAGAAGAAAAGCTGTCTATGAACAGCTCCACTTATTCTGGAATACTGGATGTTTAAAAAACAAACCTGATTCCAAAAGCTCCTCAACAAACTCAGCCTGATAACATTCTTTGTTTAGCTGGATGCAGTTAAACGGATAGTGTTGCAATGGTATAAAACTGACATAAATCAAAGATTGATTTGTGCCTTTATTACCAGGCTGCCAGAACAGCAGACTCAGTCCTATGGAAACCCCCAGTGGTTTCCATGGTGCATCATCTCCCACATACTAATAGATCACTTATCTTCTGGAAATACTTCCAAGTTAAGAAAGAAAAATAATAAATTAGTTGCCCATTTTACTTCTAATTGGGGGTCAGAAGTGTTGAGCTTTTGAAAATGTGAAGGTTTTGCTAATAATCAGAAATAATCAGCATCTCATGGCACTATCTGCTTTTTTCTTAGTTGTTTGTGAAGTGTCAGATTTTTAAAGGGTATACCACAGGTAGCCAGGAGCTGTTGATTTTGGGGAAGCTGCTCTGCTGACAAAGTGGAACTGACTTTTGCTGGCCTGAAAATAAGGTATTTCTCATCTTTAGGGCTCTAAAACCTAATTTTCCCTAAGCTTTGAAAAGCCTTTAGCCACAGGACTGCAGGCAAATGGAATTGTACTGGAGAAAATAACTGTCTGCTAAAAACTTCACTAGGTTGAGCAGGGCTGTTTTGTACTGACTGATTCATGAAGCAAATGGACATCAGTGTTTATCAGTTCTTGGTAATGGTCTGTATGAGTTCTGCTTTTTGATGCAGCCTTGGGGGTTTGGCATTTTTCCTGGATAATGCCTGAACACACAAACATTAGGCATGTGGTTGTAATCAGTTTCCATGGAATAGCATTAAAAGCTATTTAAGAAAGAAAGAAAAATGAGCACATCTTTTTTATATATTTTTATGGAAAATAATCAATTCTAAAAGCTTGTGTGAAGCAGCTCACAAACTGATACAGTGCTACACAGAGATTTTTAGTTCTGCTTTTGCTAGGGGTAAAGCATTTATAAGTACTTGTTACAGGCAACCACTGTGCAGACAGAAGTTATATGAACATTTATCACTCTGGTTTATCTTCACTTGATGTGCAGACAAACTGCTTTGATAAACACTGCAGTCTTTTCTAAGCAAATATTTAATATTAGTATCTAATTCTAAATGAACAGAAAGAGATCAGGCTAAATTATGGTGATTTCTTTTTTTTTTTTTTTGTTATCAGGACAAAGCCAGGAATTTAGGTGGACTTTTTTTAAGTTGAGAAAATGGCACAGGTGTAATAAGCTGGGGCATTAAGCATTCACAAACAACCTCAAATAATAAACCAACATGTAAACCAAGAGTGAACAAAGAGGGGAAAAATCAGCAGTAACTCTGCTTGTAGAGTGGGTAACTGCAAGGTGCAGGGAAGGGAAAGAACAGGGTGGGAACAGGGAGCAGGATTGATTCAAGAAATGGAATCTTGTTACAAGCTGCCAGGGAATAGTGTCTGACAGAAAATGTAACTATTATTTCAACAAGATCTGAAAAATGCCTTGTCATTGTCATCTTGAATTGGGTCACTGTTGCTCCACTACCATCATCAGTGCTCAATCTGATGAAACTAATAGAAACCAGGAATGTTAATTAGGAACCAGGTCAGCTGTCTTCCACTATTAGTGACAGTGCCTTCCAGCTGCAATACCTGAATAGACTTTCTCACATCCCGTTGCCAGACACTAATTTTTAAGAGCTCATAGACTCCAGATCAGTAACTTAGCTAATATATTTTCTGAGCACCTCCAGAGATTGGGAAGAAATATTCTTGAGTTTATGGTACTCTGTTCTCTTACAGTTCATTCTCTTGCAATAGGATGTTCTCCTCAGGCATCAGAGGATGCAGGTCCAGGACTGCCTCTTCCAGATGCAGCTTTATCTGTGTCCAGCTTCCATGCACCCAGCCCTGCATGCAGCATCTCCTGCCTGCATGCAAGCTGGAAACTTGGCCAGAGGAAATTCACTCATTTCAGAAAGTTTCCCTTCTATGATGGAAGAGATACAGAAATGTGACCCTTGAGGCACATGGGAACATTTGTCTCAGTACAGGTTGCCAAGCAGGGCAATTAGGGCCTGACCTTGTGGCAAGCTCAGCATGTGCTCCAAGAGACACTTGAAAAACCTTGGGACTTTTCAGATCTTTATTTAGAGGAATGAAGATATAATCAGTGTGCAGTATGTACTTCCATGGACAATACTAATAAAATTGAAATTCTAAGCTGTATATTCATGCTTGGCAATAGATTTTTTTAAAAACTTTGTAAAATGCTAGATAGAAAAATACTTTCCATCTAGGTTAACAATAGGAGCTCTTGCATAAGCCACTGAAGCTTAAAAAAAATGGCTAAAAATAATTTCCTGAAATCTTCTAAATGGAACTGACTGAAGATAAAAACTGGAATAATTTCCTCCTGCAGGTACATTATGTTTAAATTTTTTTTATCAACATCTGAATTGCATTTCAGAAGCATTAACCATATGTGCTCACAAATTATGATCTGTATTGCATGCTTTTATTTTTTGTAGTTAGAAATGCTGCAAAATGCTATTAGGAAAAACATTTAAGGATAATTATCCCCCCCACCACCATGTCCAGCTTGGTATTTCCTGCTTTAGACTCCCAGGTACCAATTTGCTGTTTTCCTTCTGCAGTTGTTTACTACTTGGGTGCAAGAATGCCTAGCACAAAAGATATTAATCTTTCTAAAAATTTGTTGAAAATCATGGAACACTGCCAAATATTTTTCTCTTCCAAGCATATAGCTGTTAATTTTATAAATATTACAGAATTTGTAACATGTCCATCCCTGTTATCTGTCTGAGTATGAAAGGACCTGAAGGTTGTACATTTCCATGCTCAAAGGTTAGGAACCTTGGCAACTACAAGACTGTGTGGGAAAAAGTCTGATTAACAGATTTGTTGTCCTGTGGTTTCAAAAGGACACAGATTGCTTCTTCACTTTCTTTCCTAAAACAGTGTAAAAATACTCTGTGCTGTGCTCAGGCAGATGTTTCATTGTACCTCAAGAATTTGGTGACTTTTTGCACATTTCTTAACTCACATAAGAATTATTTTGCTTAGCAGGTACTTCATAGCAGTATTTGGGGCTCTGAAAAAAAGAAGCAATACTTGTCCACTGCTGCAAAATATTTTGAACCTAGTTGCTTCATCATTTATCTGAAATTTTATTCTTATTTAAAAAACCGAGTTTGATTTAGAATGCTCTCTCCAGGATGTTTATAGTGCTGAGCTGCTTTCAATCTGCTGCTTTAACATGGGGCTGTGGGACAGTTTCTTGCTGGCCAGCTAATTAAATATTCAGATCCTGAGCTTTAATGAAATATTAATGATCTGGTAGTGGCTGAGCCTCAGAAGCCTTGACAAAAGTCAGGCTTTTGACTCAAGCTTCTAGGGAAGGCAACTGCCTCTTTCAGTGCTGTGTTTTATTTTTTGAGGTCTTGGCTTAGTGCATGTACACTCTTTTTACCACCAGACCCAGAAGGTGAATGAGAAAAACACAATTTCCTTTAAAATTTATTTAAGTTCAATGAGGAATTTAGGAGATATGGTTGGTAATGACCTAGAGGTGATTCATCCATTATGAGATAATCTGCCTTTAGCTGGAATTATTCAAATACAGTGAGGTGAAGACAAAAAACAATCTTCCAGAAGAGAGAGAACTTCACATAGAAATAAGCAAAGTATTTTAAATTATTTGAACACTTTCAACCTTTAAAAAAAACCTGGGTTCTTTGGACTGCTTAGTGGAAGCGAATCAGAAGGAAATCTGATTTACCATGCATTGAGATGGGCTTTCCAGTTTCTTTGTTAGCTGAATGCAAAATAACAGGCTGTGGCTGGCATACCTGGCTGTTTGTTTTAACCTAACTTTTCCTCTTTTTTTTTCCTTCAAATATAATAATTATAAAATGAACATTTCTTGGACTTGTTTTAGTGTTTAAAATGAGTAGAGGCTCACCTGACATGGCTTGACATCTGTTGATTATAAATTTTGTTTCTGTTTAATCAGTTGTATCCTGATTAAAACAGCATGGACCGTCTTCTGATGTTTGATATTAGAACTTAGATTTTCTAAAGTCTCTTAGGTTTTCCCATTCAATAAACTAAAAAGCAGTGGGAGCTTGTAGTCTGAGTGCTGTTAGCAAACTCTGTGGACTGGCACAACAGTTTTAATCAGAAATTACTAGACTTTATGTGGTGTTGGACCTTGACATTTATTTTCAAGGATTTCTCACTAATAAGGTCCTTTCATACAGCCACTCATTTATAATGGAACAAGTAAGGGAAAGAATTGGTTTCCATACTGTGCACCTAAAAAACCTTGAGGGGAGAGGGGGAGAAGCTGAATGTCTGATCCTGCAACTCTCTTCACAGCAAAGCTCATACTAAGTCCTAACTTTTCCATGATGAAGTCATAATCTTACAGAGTATTAATAAATAAATCATCTCTTCATCTTACAGAGCTGACAATAATGGATGAGAAGTTTCATCTTTCACTTGAGGTATCTGGATGAGAATGTAGCCTGGAAAGTGCACTTTAAACTCTCCTGCTTCCTAGCCCTACATACTGCTGAAGGTAATTCTTATAATCTTAGTTATTTCTTTATTTATAAAGGAATATATTACTGAAAAACTTTGTAAAATTTTGGAAGAACCAGCGAGTATTTTAATGGAATGCTGTTTTCCAGGAGCTTGGCATCTTTCTTTTGTGTATTCTGGAACATAATCACCCTCAACCTGAAGTTAAATATTTCTGATTAATTCTTGTATCACTTGCAGATAATTTGTTTCTTTCTATTATGTTTGATTTTCATCTTGCATTGATGAAATCTTGCTCCTACTGTCTAAGGGTGGCTACCCTGGTACTTCATACAAATATAGCTGCTAAATGACTCAGTGCTGTAATCAGTATTCACTGGGAACATTTGGCATCCTGTCATTTCAGTCATATAAATAACTTGGCAGTCCTCTAATGATGTGATGTGCTACCATATAATCACACAGCTATCTGGCAGCAAGAATGAATTAATTCCTTAATTTAGAGGTCTGGAGCATACACTGGTCTTTTATGTTGTGTTTCCTTCAGTTAATCTGGAAGATAGAGAAACAGCTTGGGATAATAATGGTGTAATTGTTCTCTCCCGAATCTTGACTGTTAGAAAAAGCTGCAACCAGACGCAGTCGTCACTCTCGTCTGTTCCACCAGGGGGAGAAGCTCAGCAGTGTGGCTGAGAGGAAAGGGAGATAAACGATAATTGAACTGTGCAAAACAAGACTACTCTGGTCAAGAAAACCTTCTTTTTATTATAAGCCCAAACACACCTATTTGTTTTTTTTATATTTTTATCCTTTTATGAAAAGGGAGCTGTTTAACAAAGGTGTTAAATATAACTTGCTGTTTTCTAAGGGATGAAGATGACTTTCACATCCAAACCATCCACCATGTCTCAGCCTTCTCCTGCAGTACCATTGCCTATTAAAACACTTTATAGCCTTTCCCACTTATAGTTCTGAAAGTAATAAAAAAAATTTATAAAATGTATCAAATCTATAAAATGTATAAAAAAAATATATAAAATCTTTAACCCTCTTTTATAGGTGAAGAACCAAAGAAAGGCCAAGCAGCTTTCTCAAGATATGCTGTAGATTCAGAATAAAGACAGCGAATCATCCAGTTTGGAGTTACAAGTAATGAGACTAGAAAGAACAGTACAGTAAAGCTGACAAAATAAATCATAATCCTGCATGGATTTAAGTCAATGAAAACACATCTCATGAGCACTTCTAAGGCTGAGATGCCTGATGTGATCCTCAGGTGACAGTACACTATGTGCTTTTGCCATTTAAATTTTGGGCAAAGATTGTACCCACCGAATGTCCTTCACCTTGTTGTCTAATAACCTAGCTGGGGGCTGGGGAACTTAAGGGACAAAATCTTGGCTTCAGTGTTGAGATTGGTTGTTGAGTAGGGCACCTCTACAGAAGATCTAATCCTAGAGCTATTCTGTATGTCCAAACGTGGGATTTGGGATGCTGTATTGAAAATAAATGACAGTGGCAGGAAGAGGCAGATGAGAAGTGTCTGGTTATGTTAATCCTCCAGCTGCAAGTGCAGGATTATTCCTCATGAATTAAAATGAAGCTACCTGAATGCTGGGTGATCCTAGCCCAGGGTCAGGAGTCACTAGCCAAAACACAGCTTGATGCTCTAGAGAATGCTGTGTCAGCTTTGGACACAGAGCATCTCTTTAAGCTCTCCACTTGCAGTATGGCAGATCCTCAGAGCAGTGCTCTCCACAGAGACCTGATGAATCTAACTTCTCTTCCATGTTTGATTGGCTTGGGAGAAATGCTTGACCTCTGTTATCTCAGTTTACATGGATGTAGGACAGATCTTACTGTAACAACAGCACAGTACAGCTGGATAGTTTAAGGATTAAGTGAAGGATTAAATGATACATGAAGCAACAGACAATCCCTAAAAATTTTCTTTTGAAGTATAATCCTGCCTTTTGATACAGGTTGGCTCAAAATTCTCAAGCCTAGCTCTGGGAAACTGGAAACCCTACTCCCAGAATTTCTGCATGTGTCTTGTTTACTGAAGATCTGAATCCTTTTAGCATCTATCAGCATTCTTGTCTGAGTGTTTCCTCCTGCACAAATCTCAGCACCTGAGAACATGATAGTTAGAGCATGATAGTTTTATGTTGTATCAAGATGAACTCTGTACTTTCAATCCATTATAATGTTTGATCTTTCTGACCTCAAATCAAAACTATTTTCTGAAGCATTACCATGGTGATGCACAGCAGTGGATGGTCATTGCCAGTGCTTTTAGAGCTTTATTGAAATGTTTTTGAGCTGAAGAAAGATATTTATATGAAATACTAGTATGTTATGTTGGAGATTGATTTACAATGAGATGCTATATAAAATACTTAATAGAATCTCTAAAATTATATCAAGATGAGTTATCAGAAGATTAAAAATACCTAAGTATATAGAGCTGCAAACACAGACATTAGTGTGTGATTAGAACCAAGCCTCTCCTTCCAAAGCACCAAGAGAAAAGCTGTTTCCTAGCAAATTGAGTAATAGTTTCTGAAAATTGGCAGCTATCTAGTTTCTGGGTAAGCCTTCAGCATTACCTATTCCTAAGAAACTTCTTTGGATTCACAGAGTGCTTACTATTGTGAAGCTAATAGATATGTTTTTGATGAATACATTTTTCCATTTGAATTGTGAGGGCAGTAACCTTTAGTCATACACAGATAAGATAATTTCAATTCTAGGCTCAGTTCAGCACAATTGCTTGATTCAGAATCCGATATGTGCATGGGCTTAATTATTTTGAGACTTTTTTTCCATTGTGATGATTTTATGTGATGATCAGATTGTGAAGTTTATTTTGTAGGTATGGGAAATTCATCTTAGGTCTGATGAATTTGTCTCCTCTGTTCTCCACACACTCTTTGGACCTATGGAGGATTTCTTTTACTGCTTTTTAGAACACCCTTTTTTAACATTATGCTCTGTAGAAACAATCTCATCTTCCCTGAAAACCAGCAGTGGGCATTTGATGTGAAATTTTGAGCATATTCAGGATTCAGCAGGAATCTTAAGCCATTAGTAGGTAGTTCAGACTTCACTCAGAGTAAATGAGGGCCAAACCCCATTTGTTTTTCCTAGGTTGGGCAAGAGTCCTAAAGCTCTTCTGCCAACACCTGCAACAATTGACTGATCTTGCTTCAATCTGTCTTCAACTTAAGCTGGTAAAAGTGCAGTCAGTGCTGTGTATTTTACCTTGTATAAAATCAGTTTTAACATATTTTGTCATTTCCTTTCACAATTTATTAATGAGAATAGGACCATTAGATTTGCATACATAAATGACTAAAGCAGTTGTGTTAACCAGATTGTTAGAAACATCAGTATTACTTGAAAGTGTGTCTAATTGCACAGTGCTTCACATGCTAGGCTTTATTTCTGTCTGAATTGTAATGTGGCTAAATTATTATTTTGATTAAGCTGATGAGTTCATACTCACTCATCTCAATTTGTCTGCTTCATTCTGATTGATTCTATTCAGAAATCTTTTAAATCTATATAGCTGTCCCCACTCTGAGATGCCTCCCACTAAATTTCAAGCAACCTAGTGCTATTCCTTATGAGGGCAGAGTTACTGAAAACTCTGAGGAGGATGAGAACAAGAGAGAGTATTTTTAGTTATAAGACTGCACTTTCTGAGTCAATCTGGGCACTACTTGAGAAGTTTGTTAGTGCACATCACTGCAAATCAGTTCAACTTTGCATCCAGGAGCCATAGAAGTGGTTTGAACTAGCAGACTTGAATTTGCTTGTGCTGGCACCTTGATTAGCTGTCTTTCCAGCAGTACCTTACTAAGTCTGGAAAAAATACTTTCCTAGTATTTTTATTTTCCATTATGTGTGTCATTTCCTGAGTCTGATATTCTGCTAGTTGGTAATGCTGCATCTTCTGAAGGAGGCACCTGGTGTGTTCGGGAGGCCATTTCCTAAATAATGGGAAAGATTGCACAAGTTCTTTCAGAATTAACAAGAGCTCTCAATGGTGGGCTCTTGCCACAGAAGTGGCTGACAGTGAGGGCACTCCTGCTATTTCTTTTCTTCTCTCCCTCTTATGAATAAGGGTTCCATGTAGTCCACAGGGAACAAAGAATGAAGCTGAGTGTCTGAAGACTACAATCCAACTGACAGGGTATTTTTTTGTTGGAGAGGTGACTCAGCTTTTCATTTCCGATGGATTTATAAAGCTCATTAACACTTTGTTTACTAAGTAAAGATTAAAAAATGGAAGTTCTTCCAGTTAGGCTGTAAACACTGTGAGTGTAATTGTTAGGCTAAAGTTTTGCAGACATGGCTATGGGTAAGGAACAGCTCTTGTACATAACTGCTCTTTGGGACAAACAGATTAAAAGGAGAGTGGCCTTATGGTTTACTGTTGTTGTTCTGGGTTGGTGCTACTCTGTTTTGTACCACCAACAAAGTGCTTCAAACATTGCTGATTTCTTCTGAGCTTTGCCATTTTTCACTCCTTAATGGCTGGGATGTCTGCAGCTCCCACTTCCCACACTCCATGTCTGACTTTGCACGAGCAGTTTGTTTCTGGCTTCTTCCCTGCTTGAATGCAAGCTGTGTGTTACCTCTAGTCCCCCATCCCTTTGTAGTCTGGATACAACACAGAGTAAATTAGGGATGTTCTGTGAGGAAAAGACAAGGCTACAGCAGCCAGGGGACAGCACATAAAAGCAGAGCATTAGTTGCAGCTGAATGGCCAATTCTGTTGTAGAAAGAATAGCAGAAATTGTGACAAGTTGGTAAAAAGGACTTTATACAAACTCACACTGATCCCATATTTTATGAGCAGCGTGAGTGTTGCATCTGTTTATTGCTTCTTTTTCTAACTGGGCCATGAAATTTAATGAACTGTTTTTTCTTCCCTCATTAATAATTCAAAACATTTGAACAGTATCTAGCATTGCTTTGCTGGTAACTTTTGCAGCTTTTAGCAGGACTGTTTAGCTCAGTAAGACAAATAAAGATGGTCTGGTCATTTCTAGGTGAGTTTAGAAATGTAGTGGGTCAGAGGATTAACAAGTCTCTATTTTATTATTTCACTTCTCTCATAAAAATTCCCAATTTTCTGAAACTTTTAAAGGGTGAGAGGGCCTGATAACTTGACCTAGGTTTCAAATAAACAGAAAATCAAAGGTCCACATTCTTCTCCCAACACTTTCTGCAGTATCAGGGCAACTACAATTGCACTCGTGCTAGTAGAAAGAAACCTACTTCAGAGTTTCCCCATTAAAATGGGAATTTTGAGACTACTAAAAGACTTAAATTATTTTAAGTGAACTACTTCATGATGTTTCAGGAGCTGGCTTAAAAAACTGTAAGTCTAAACTCTTTCTAACATTAATTGTATCAGACTGTGTACTGGGCTAATTGCAAAGCTTTTAACTATGTTGGTTGTCCATGCACTCCCCACTGCCCAGGAGTCCCAAATTACATATAATGGAAAAAATTGAAGTATTACATGATTACTGCAAGTGGCTTAGATTACAGTCTGCCATAACATCTATGTCATCTGTACAGGAAACAAAAAGCTTTATTGTTTGGAACGTTTCCATTAATCTAAAAGACATTGGGAAGACCTAGCTCTTGACTTTTACACTAAAAATATCTTTAGATGCTGCAAAACAGAAAAAAAAAAGGTTTTTTTGCTTAGAATGTATTTGTGATTCTGAAAGACATCAGAAAGATGCACTTAAGAATTGTAGAACAGTCAGTAAAATGCATGAGCAAAATAAAGAAAATTACTTAGTTTTGGTGGATAACATTTTAAGTACCATGTCTTGACACAGCAGTGATACACTATGGTGTCATTTTATGGTGAGGGTGCTTGCCATTGGAAAAGAACAGGGACCAGGACTTCTCTGTGTTCCCTCTCCAGGTCCTCAAAAGAGGTGACTCACATAATGACAAGGCCACAAGACTATTTTTCTGTTGAGGCCTCTGCTGATGCAAGAGAAGCTGGAAGGTTTTCAGAGCAATAGCAAACCACTTCTTTGGTAAAGGAATAATGCAGATACTACCTGGATGCAGTCCTCAAAATAGGTCCAGACATATTCCAAAGCTCCACCACCTGACTGTGGCACAATATGAGGCTGCTGAGTACCAACCTGAATTTCTTGTTGTGGAGGTCAATTGTGCTGTGCAGTAGAACTAAATGGCTCCAAATATTTCCACATCTTTAGTTTTTTCGTGATTATTGAGGCAGTGTTTGACTTGAAGGTGCCATGAAGAATCATGTTTTCACCATAATGAAAACCAATCTACATGAATTATTTGTCTTGTTTCTATTTCCTATGCACTGGCAATGAGCTGTGCAATCTGGCACCAGGTGTACACTCCAAACCAACTTTTCCTGCAACTGCAGCAAATTAGTAATGTTCATTAGTGAGTTACATTCAAAGATGATATGAAAGCATCTTCAACACCTGTCAGTGAGCAGAACAGTCCCTGCTGGAGGTCTGTGCTTGACTGACTGTGTCAGCATAACCAGAGTGAATGTATTTATGATGCTCAGCAAGTGGCTGAAAACAAGTTTTCCCTGAAATCACTGTGCTGTATTACATCCTCCAATTATCTTCTGCTGATGAAACTGCTAGGTGAAAGATCCTTGCCACTGATAGTAGAGGTCTTAAAATCAAACGTACACTCCAGGATTTTGCTTCAGTATGTCCCAGAAAAGAAAGCAACCAAGACTTCATGGTTCTTTGAATTTTTAGCCTCTCCTGAGTATTTTACTCTGTCATTATGTCCTTATCCCTGTAGCATAGAAATACCTTCATGATACATGAATTTATCTCCTGAGTGAGAGGGAAACTGTCCTGGCTTAATGCTAGGCTGGCAATTAAATGAATGACAGAAATAAAGCAAGAAGAGAAGGATTAAAAATCTACTAGAGGGGACCATATGTGCTTTTCATGCTTAATCATGATCTGTGTCCTGCAACTGTCCCTATCTGCATTATAACTGGATCCAGTCCTGATATGAAGCTGCTGGTGTTTGACATGGCATGATAGGAGCTTTGCCTTGAGCTGTGTCTTTGACATGAGCTGTACCATCAAGGATAGGCAGGGAACAGTCATGCTTTCCAAATAGGACATAACCCATTGGAACTGTCAGAGAGGAGTTCTTGGTGTCAAAGGCCACCAAAAGCCTTGGGAAGGGCAGGAAAACGGTTAATTCTTCAGTTTCTGGAGGGGCTGGAGGGCTGTTGCTTTGTGCCTCTCCATTTGCTCTAATTAATGCAATGGGAACTCTCCTGCAGCTCCTCTTGAACTGAGCTCAGACCCTTATAGAAAACTGATAATCAAATTGAGCTGACCTTTAACTCATCAGTCTACCAAATAATGTCATTAGGAGTGTTGCAAAATACCCAACCAACCAACCAACCAACCATCCAAAACCAGAAAATCTACAAAGTACTTCCTCCCCCCTCCAAGCCCCCAAATGCATTGTAGTTTTTGCTTTTGTTTTGCAATGGCAGCTGGAACAACATATTGAACCAGACAGGTCTCTGGGAGCAAATTCAGCATGAATTTGTGTATGAAGCCTGCTTTTGTCTACAGAAAGGGCAGTAACTTTTCAGTTTTTCTCTTTTAACTATCTGGGGAAAAAAAAAACCAAAAACCTTTCAAGTGCGTTGTGTCAAAACTAAGTGAGAACACCTCTGAAATGTGTTAGCAGATTGATGCAGCCTGAGTAAATTGTAGTGAGCATGGATCACCTCTGCCTGTTCTGAAACAACAGCACAAGCCTCATTGCATCTGTCTCTTTCCTTTGCAGGAGCACCCCAGGGAAAAGGTGATAATCTATTGTCAAAAAGTAAAGCCTATGCTAACAAGAACAGTAGAATTGGCAGCATGAATCTGGGATTATGGCAGCATGTTATAAACAAGAGCAGCTAGGAGATAACTCATGTACAAATCTTTGCTTTCTGAACAGATGGGAAAAGTAGAATTGATATCAACAAAGAGAGTAAAAGCTTCACAAAAAGAAATCACTGAGTATAAGAAATGTGGATGCCTTGAAAATGTCTTTGCTCCATTCACCATGGACATTTTCTTCAACATAGTTGGCAATCAGCTGCAGGCAGTTTAGTTTTATTCTGAGAAAGTTGTAGATACTTTTATTTTAACAGTCAAATTCTACAGGGAAATGGGACACCTGTACTGCTGTTGTGTCTTCTAGCTCATCCCACTCTTACTGGTCAGTGTTTCTGACAGGGCTCTTTTCCCAGTGAGGCTTCCAGAAGCAGACTGAGACCTCTGGAAAGCATACTGACAGGTTTTGGCAGTGATGATGTTGCCAGTAGTGAACTTTCTGTTTAGTTGCTTAGATCAGAGCTGTTCTTTTTTGAAAAACTTGGCTCAGAAAAGTCTAAATGGAAAGACCCCTGATGCTGTAGTGTCACTGGCTTTGAACCAAGGCAAGCTGGTTTTATGTGCTTCTCTCTAAACTCTTGCTCCTGCCTTTTGCTCTTGTGGAGTTTGACAGTTACAGGTGGTTAAAAGATGTCACCACTGGATCCTAACTTGTTTGTAGGGTTTCTTTTTCTTCATGGAAATTTCTGTGCTGCTCCGTGTGGGCAGATGACTGCCTCACTCTGCAGCAGTGTGGATTGATCCCAAATTCAGGCAAAGGAGCAGCCACTGATTGAGTTTTCAGAAACATCTTGTTGAACAATGGGATGGAGAGGCCCCTGACAGCAAGGTACCAGAGCACTGAGCATGGTAATTTTTCCAGGGAGGATTTTTGATTATTTGGATGTTTGTCTCAATTAATAACTCACCCGTTTGGGTTTAGGAGACATTCTCAAGCATTTTTTTTACTACTGTTGGAGGTTATTTGGATGTTTGAAGGCGTCCAGTGGAATGGACAGGGCTTGAAGCATTTTCTTATATAGAACAGAAAAAGACCATGCCAGGGTCTCACAGCTTCATATGCTTGACAGTAAATGGTAATTTATTTGCATTTATGTCTTGGCTTTGGTTGTTTTATTATTATTATTTATTATTATTATTAATTATTTAATATAAAACTTCTCTAATTGTAGTTTAATGTACACTGTTGTATCCAATAATTGTTCTATTTGAGCACTTCTTCCCATGGTGGAGGAGTCTGTTTAAAGCTGTTTTTGTCAAAACTAGATTCACAATTGGTCCACCACCTTTCTCCCCTGAAAGAAACTAATTATTCAGTCAAAAAATATACACTTTGGTTATTATATCAGCATAACCACTTCCTGCTGGATATTAAACTGTATTATTCCTGGAGTCTGGACTGGTAATATGATTAATAACAGGTTCTGATACAGAAGATAGCAAATGAAGGCAGAGTAATAGTAATTTTTCATTTGAATCACAGACAAATTGGCTACTTTGCAGTACTTGTCTATGGCAATTATATGTTGTTTTGCTTCCTAATGCTTATTTCCTTCCACAGTTTATTAGCATGAATGTCAGGGATACACTAGCATATTGTTTTTGTCTATAAATCCTTCTGGCCAGGTGGAGCTGCCAGCCCTGTCTGAACTGCTGATTAGATCTGTTCAAATTCAGGCACCTCCTGCAAGTGAGTGCTTTTGCTGAGTGCCTCTGCTCCTGCCTCTGATGCTCCCAGCATCAACCTGCTTGTGGTGGCCCCTGTGGACAGGCTGATGTGTGACAATCTGGGGAAAAGATGTGCAAACCTTCTGCAGATGAGTGTGTACTGAAAGGCAGATCATCCTCCTCTGCCTTGCACTTGCCCACTGAGTTTAGCCTGCAGGTTTGTGCTCCTCTGAGGAGCAGTGCCAGGCTGCTCAAAAGGCTTGTCTCTTCTTGGTTATTTCAAAACAAGATGTTGGGCTCTTCAGAAATGTTCACTTGCTGCATTAGATTTGCTACTTTTACTTTACTGTAAGCTACTAATTGTGGCAGATGAAAGTACACATTTTAGCTTAGACACCATGAGGGTCCAGCCAGTGTGGGGCTGATTACATAGGTGCTGTCACAATGGGCAAGGTGCTGTTGGATTTGCAGTGTAAACAAGAAGATTTTGTAAAATGAATTTATTGCAACTTTAATGTGATCATGCTAAGCAATATTTTTGAAAGAAATACATATTTTGTAGAGACAATTTCTCATTAATATATGGCTTATTTATAGACTTTTTCTCTCCTACAGAAATAACTTTTTTCTGTTAATACAACCTCACCCATTCTGCAGCTGGCTTGATGATCTGGTATTAATTGCTATATCAACACGGGACCTGTATTCTTAGTCAATTCCATCTTTTCCTTTATTCAGAAAATCTGGCGTTGGTCAGAGTTCTTTTCTGTGGTGGTTTTGATCATGAAGAGCTTTTTATCATTTACAGAGCTGTCTTAATGTACTTATCTCTTCAGGAAAAGTAATGTTAAAACCTTGTGTTACATGTTCCACCCTTGTCAGCTTCCAATAGAGCAAGAAAGTGGGGAGTACATAAGAGAATTAATTTTCTAAATAGCAATATTTGTGCATATGTCTAGGAAGCTATTTGCCTTTCTTTTCTTTTAGTATTTATACAACAAATTGGGAATAACTGTCACATTAGAAGTAAAGTGTTACTTCAATATATCAGAATAATTTTTAATTAAGGAGAACTACCAAAGGAACAGCATGTGAGAAAACAAAACACTAAACTGTCACATAGCTCCAGCTATCCCAGAAAATTCTGTTCCCTGAGCTACCTCTTGGCTGTTACAATCTGAAAATACTATTCCCTGAAAAAAATATTGTTCCTGTTGGCTTTGCAGTCTTCAGTATTTGATGTTGAGAAATGTCCCTCTGCATCTTTCTCTATCTCTTCCCTGAGCTGCACAGATCCTTCAAAGGTGAAGAATTACAAGCAATGTGTTTTGGTGGCTAAATAAGAAATCCTGTTCATTTAGGTGGGGACAACAGCAGGGAAAGTACACGAAAAATGGTTCTACCTGTGGTACCAATTGAATAGTGTTCTGGTCTGTAAGTCAGACAAACAAAGCCTTGTACTTTATTTTTCCTTAAGCAAAACAAAACAAAGGTATCTAACACAATATTCAGTACATCTTTGCCGGGTTCTTTTCAGATAATAAATGTGTGGGTTTGAGTATTTCTCATGCATTCAGATTGTCATTATTTTCACTACTCTTAGATTCTAATAAGGACATGCACTTAAGTAAAAAAATATGTTTAAAATCCATAATATCTGAGAAATAATTAGCTCCATTTTGGTTACCCTGTCTCATTAACAGAGAGAGCATTGATTTTTGCTGCACTTGTGTTATCATACAGATTTTATATTGTGGATATTTCACTTTGAGTAACATTGTTATTTGGTCCTGGTTGCCATAAATATCTTTACCGTATAGGTTTTAAGTGTAAAAGGATGTTATTGGCTTATTTGTCATTTAACTCTTACAAGTACAATATGTTTTTAGCTAGCACAAATTAAGAATACTTAGAAATAGAAGTGAAAGCTACAGGGCAAAATTCTCATCTGTCCCTTGGGGATTTTCTTTTCCTGTTCCTCTGGGAGTCAGGAGAAGTTAGAACTAATTCCCATCAATCCAGCTGGAAGCTGTTGTTCTATGGTAAAATTACATAAAGTCATATAAATAGGCTCATTTATATGATTGCCTTTGGAAATACATGAGCCTGAAAAGTGCATCTGACATAGTTCTTTGTCAGCCGCCAAAGAAATTATTTTAATCCAAGAGAAAAAAGTCTTTACGACGTGAAATCATAGTAACATGTCAGCTCCTAGTGACACTACACCATAAATACTCAGAGGTGGCAAAAATCTACCTAAACCAGTTTAATGTAGTACTGTATGAGATGAGAGAGTAAATTGAAACTGAGAAAATAATAGTTTTCCACTTGGTGAATTAATTTTTAAAAAGCACATTTAATAACTTATATGTGCACAATCTGATTCCATGTATGCACGATTTCATTTCAATAGATTTTATAAATAATTACTACCTACCTGTGGAAATTCTAAAAAAACCCAACCCCCAAAACAATC
Source organism: Heliangelus exortis (assembly GCF_036169615.1). Taxonomy (NCBI): domain Eukaryota; kingdom Metazoa; phylum Chordata; class Aves; order Apodiformes; family Trochilidae; genus Heliangelus; species Heliangelus exortis. The sequence continues at coordinate 7,075,725 of NC_092437.1, forward strand.
TTTTTTTTTTTTTCTGTTGCTAGAAAGCCAGGGCTCTAGGAGAATTTGATTTTTTTCCAATGTCATTCTAATTTCTTCTTTGATTTAGAATTTAAGCTTTCATGGTTATTAACATTGTAGCAGAAGTTATGACATATCTGGTTTATAATTTAAAATAATTTTAACTAAATAATATATGCAGTTTAGGTAATAATCTTATGATAGAATTATCAAACTGCATGCCAGATCACCCGTAATAAGATTAAATTATATGAATCAGTGGTGGGAACAATGTTTGCATTTTTATTACACCCACAAGTCAACTTGTTATGCTCTTATTGTGCATGTTGGCATGCAGTCTCAGTTTTACCTCAACTTGCTTAGTTTGAAGAAAAAAGCCCACACTTTCTGATCTAAACACTGTTAGCAGAAAAATTGCTCATTAGTAAAAAGCTTTTTACTCTTGAAATATGTAACTATCTGTACACAAACACACACTTGCTTCCAAATGTAACATTTTCGGGGAACTTTTTCTGCTTCATCTCATCTGATTTTAGTCAATGGGAACTTTATGATTTAATAAACAATCCCATATGCTGTTTTATTGACTAATTGCATTTACCTAAGCTGATTTTAAATGTTTGCTTCTGTACACTTCAAAGTACATTATTCTATAGGAAGTTTCTCAGAGTTACTATGGTTGACACACCTGCTTTTTTTGCAAGAATAGTAATGACATCCCAACATATGAACTCCAGCCACATAGTCAGAGGTTTATTTCTAGAAATAGCAGGTTTGTGCCAGTTATATACATATGTATATGTAAATTATTGATTTTTTTTTTGTTTTTTAGACCTCATTCTGCGATATTCCCATTTCCTACACATGTGCTAGAGTTGTGAAAGCTGGTTTCTCAAGTGGGGGATATTAAGATCATTATGATAGCTCTTATGGAATAAATGGTCACAAAAATGTTTTTTTCCAGGTAGATATAAAGCCTCAAAAGGCTTTTTTTCCTCTTTGGAATGATTCTGATGGAGCCTGTTTTCATTCATCAGTGTAAAGTCTGGCTTGAGCTGTGATTCCATTATGTGGCAGCCTAGGTAAGAACACAATGAAATATGCAGCTGTGCTGTTCTCTGTGGAGTGAGCTTCCCCTGGGCAAATGGGCTTCACCTGTAGCTTTAGCCTTAAAAATCTGCTTTATCTTTCTTCCTCAATGCCTCAGTGCCACTTAATGTGCATTATTCATCAAAGCAGGGTTGTATTTTAACCTTTCAAATGTTAACCTTCAAAAATAAGCAGAACAGTACCATATGAATGCTCTTCACAGGTACAGATATGCTTGGGCAAGAGTTTTTATTGGTTTTTGTAGTGTTTTCTGAGAGCTGTTACTTTCTCTCACCTTCCACCTGAAGCCTATGGAATGTGAGCATTTTGTCAGAGTGTGATAAAGAATTACATCCATGCCTGTACCCAGAGCTCTTCTAAAGAGGGAAGCAACAGCCCTGTTGTAACTTGTTAGTAATATTTACAGTGATATCTGGGTCTGACTCACAGATTGCTACAACCTGTAGCTCCCTGAATGCTGTCCAAATTTTTATGCCCTATTCAGAAGGGGTCATCTTGGACCAATTGGTCTGAGTGCACCCTGCCTCTACTCTTGGGCTGTGGAGACAGGGAGGAAGGAGCTGTTCTGGAGCTGTTCCATCTGCTGTACCCATGTTGGGTGTCTCAGTGCCCAGGTTACCTGGTTTCCCTCATGCTGTCTCAGAGGTGTGGAACTAAGACTGGGCTGCCCAGCAAAGGGGTTTCCAGTGTGTGTTGTGAAGCAGGATTGTGAGTTGAGATGGTTTGGTAAAATTACCAAACCAAAGGGCTAGCCCTAGTCTCAAACTGGGCTTCAACAAATAGAAACATCTTATTTCATTGAAGAGGTAATCAAAGTATTTACACTCTACTGATGACCTTGGTTTGTTGCAGAATTTTGTGCTTGGACCTTGTAATTTATCCACTAGGACAAATGCTTTCAATTATATTTAGACACATATTGTTGGGATAATTGCATACATAGTGCTGAATTTTATATGAAAAAGGCAAATCTGGCTCTAATTTTGCAGAATATGCTGTTGACTTAATGGGGTGACCTGGTTTGCTAATTCAAATATTTGTCTGAATATGAGGGTTCTCTAAGAATTCTTTGAGCAAATAGTGATCCTACAGTGCTTGTGAACTGCCTGATTTTCTTGCAGAAAACACAAGTCAATAAATCCATATAAATGGCACCTTCAGATGAAGAGGGTATTACCTCAGCCTGTCATTGGGAGAACTGTGTCTATCTTATTCAGCCCAGCACTTTTACCAGGGAGCAAACATTTCTTATGATTTGTATTGTACATTAGCTTAACAGTAACAACTCTGAAAGCATTCACATGACACTGCAATTATAAACAGGGACAGATTCTCTGCAGCCAGAAATGTTGTTCTGATTACCAGTCTATGTTAAGGGCCATTGCCTTTGCTAGCATGTGTTGCTCTGATGTCTTTGTTCTGCTGAATGTACACATCTAAAGAGAACACTGCTGGGAAATGTTTTGCAGGGTGTCTGCTGATGTGCCAGTCCTTGTATGTCTCTCAGTTGAGTCCTGACTGGAGCCTGAGCTCTGTCCCTGAGGACTGGGAGTGGCTGAACACCAGTCCCTTCTCAGTGGAGCATTAAGATCTGGCACACAGCAGCTGGGTGCAGTAATATTTCCTTAGGGTCCTGTCCTGTTCTTCCCTTCTCTTCCATTTCACACCTGGAGCTGGAGCTATGTATTTATTCACTGCCTCCTATTGTGGGGTTCAGTCCTAAGGAGACTTTCCCTTTCCCATCATGGACAGGCTGGTGGTGGCTGCTGTGCAGGAGACTGCACCATGGATTTCCAAAGTATGAGTTAATGGGGAATCTGAAACTGGGGGCTGGCCAAGCTGTAGATAACTGGTGGGGAGGAGCTGCATCTTCATTGACTCATGCCATGAAGTGTGAGATTTTTGAGGGATTTTATGGATCCTCTTTCCATCATGTTTGCTCGTGGGATGGAGAAGTCTGAAAGTTTTTTTCCTTATTTTTGTGTAGCTCTGTGGACAGCATGAAGAATTAGTTTTTTGCCCAGTGTTAGATTCTATTTCTAGTTTTGTGAATCAGACCACCAGGACTGGGGTTTGATGTGGCTTGGTGCTATGGCAGAAGAAAACAGGATTCTAAGTGATGCCTTCAGTTTTTATTCAAGAGATTTATGTTTTGCTTAAAGACAAAGCACAGTATGAATCAGTCTCATCTAAAATCACTTCTAGAAAAAAGTAGGACATCAGGTACAAGGAAAGCTAAATAAATACACAGTAACCTGAGGCAGAATATCATGGCAAGCCATACTCCAGAGTATAAAGGTACATAACACTGACAACACTTAGAGGTGCTTTACAACAGTAGGCACAGTATTTCCACACCACAAAAGGCCACTTGTGTGGTTTCTTATGCTCATGTGTTTCAGTTCACCTTAATGCACTACATCAGGTGTTGCAGAAGTAAGACAGGCTGAGCTAACAGAACAAATCTTAGTACTGCTGAGCTGTAATTTGTGAGGCACAGAGAAAGCTGAAAGCATACAGGCTTAGTTTACTTGCCAGTTGTTTGGATTTTCTCTGGTCTGTAAAACATGTGATAATTTTTCTGTCCTTGCTCTGCCACATGTTTCACAGTGACTTTATTGATTTTTTTAGGTTTTTTTCCTTTTTTTTTAAAAAAATGTTATGATATTAGTTAAGTGTTGGAATACTGAGAGTGTTGTGAAGATGGAAATCTGGAGGATGGGATTGTAAGAGGAAATGAGAACTTCATTAGGGAATTTGTAGTGTGATCAGAGGGCAAGGAAAATAGGGACCATGAGGTTTGGGCAGATTGTGGCTAGAGCACAGGGAGAGATGGTTCTTGGCCCCATGAAAACTACACACTCCAAACAACTGGGAAGTTATTTCACTCCCAACAGATTCTAGGATGCTGAGAATAAAACACAGTCCAACATGGGACAGTATTTGTGAACTGTGAGACATGTCTTCTCCATGAACAGTCCAGAACAGGGTTCTGGAGTCAGTAGCAGTGTAACACCATCAACCTGGATTGTACCAGGACAAGTGAATACAGAGGCAGAGCAGACTGAGGAGCTCTGGTCTGGATAACTGTTCCTAAACCAACAGAAATAACCACCTATCGACTTAAAGGAGGAAAAAAAAAGTAGTAAGAAAAAGGTCTTTTAGATTTTTGAAAGCTACAGACAACCCCAAGGGTTTTAGATTACTGCCCTTCCTAAAAGTGAGATACTGGAAAGGTGCTAAGTAGACTTTCAAATGGCTTAGAATTTTCTTATTCTGGCACTGTCTGTGATACTGACTGTACATTGTATTATATACAAATGATGTTAACCTTTGCTCAGTTGCAATATGCTATTTGAAGGCCACTTATATGGTTATTCCTATAAAAGCAGAGGCAAAAGCTAAATTATTGTAGCTGAAGTCACAGGCTTTACATGCCACCAACTTGCACACAGAGTTTGAAAATGATTGCAAAAGGCATTTTCCTTTCTTGTTTCCAGTGCAGGAGTGGCCATCCACAGAACTCAGTGTAAATGTCTTTTTACTTACAGACTGACACATGACATGTATTTCTCAATGCCATACAGATCTTATTTTTTCCAGGAATGCAACTTAGCTGAATGGATCTCTTTAACCATTCCGTGCAGCTTTTACACAAAGCATTTGCATTTTAGCTGTTCCTTCTGTTTGGAGTGTAGCCTTCCAAATTTTCTAGGGATGGTTCTCATTGGTGACAATTTATCAAAAGGAGATTGCTGTTACCTTATTAACATGTCAAATTGTAAATTGATCAGTGTATTTCAGATAAAAATAATTAAGAATTTCAGGATATAATACTGCTATATCACAATAAGTGATGTAAATGCCTTATTCATATGAGTCACTTCTATCAGGCTGTTCAAATCAGCAGATCAAATCATTGACACAGGAGCTGTTCCTTTTCCCTTAGCTAATTTCTACTGTGTGAGTATTTCAGTGCAAGAGCAATGTTTACTTTCACCCTTCAAAGATTTTACTCAGTTTATTTTATAGCAAGCAGCAAAACTATCAATCCATTATTTAAATAAAAGGTGGAGGCATAGGAGTATGTGTAGAGCAATGCTGTTACCTGCTGGTGTTTTGATTTGTCTTGCAAGTATCTTTCCAAAGAGGTTAGTAAAGGAATCTTTTAGAAAACACTGATTTGTTTTTAGTGGCTTAATGAGAAAGCAAAAGGTACAAATAAATGGTAGAGAGAATATTATTTCAGTCTCTCTAAGGTGATATTTCTCTTTAGGATTCATTTTTCCAGTAAGTTTCTTAAGCTATTTTGTAAGCTACTCTGGATTTCCTTTTGTCATAACTATATAAGTAATTTTGAATAATTTAGTTGAATCTGGTTTTCATTTTGAAAAGTATGAATCAAGGCATCAAGGTTATTTATTCTTTCCTGTGCCTTTCCTTTGAGCATGGCTTTTAAAGTTGAACCACTATGTATCAAGGTACATATATTTATAGATATATATATTCATAGACCTACTGTGTGTATCCTCTCTATTCTCAACACAAAGCCAGAGGCTTACAGCATGCACTGTCCCACACTCATGCCAGAACAGCAACATACAATTTCTTTGAAAGTCTTTCTCATCTCCAGACTCCGGAAAGCATAAATGAGTGGATCAATGACCGAGTTGCACATTATCAAAACCAGATAGGTATTAAAGTGTGAAGTGTAGCAAACACAGTATGGATTCATTGGGCAAGAGATGATGAGAATGAGGTGAAGGAAGAAAGGTGCCCAGCAAACAATGAAGACCCCTAGTAATATAGTGATGGTGACAGCTCCCTTCATGCAGGTGCGCTGGTAGGGCACCCCGTCCACGGGCAGGGCTGCGATCCGCTTAACGTGCAGGCGTGCAAACAGGAACATGTGGACATAAAGGGAGGCCATAAGAAAGAGCATGGTAAAGAACATAGTGATGAGACAGACAATGACAGTTTTGCTTTCTGAGTAGGCGATAAATATGATGCCACAGATGATACAAGCAATCCAAATGACCACAATCAGGGTTAAAGCTTTCTTCACAGTCATGATGCTGTGGTAACGGAGAGCATAGAAAATAGTTATGTACCTGTCAATGGCTATAACCAAGAGGTTGCAAATTGAGGCTACCAAAGATATACAGATCATTGAGTCAAAAACATTGTCCATATGCTGGATAAAGTGGTCATCAATGATCAAATAGCCGTTGCTCAGGATTGCAATCATTATAGTCTCCAAGGCATTTGACATGCTCACTAACATATCTGCTACAGCCAAGCTACAGAGGAAGAAATACATGGGAGAATGCAGGTTTCCATTCTTCAGCACTGCAAGAATGACCAGGATGTTTTCCAGTAGGCTGATGATCCCTAAAGTCAAGAAGACCTCGGCTTTTATGAAGACCTGCTCACAAAATCCATCGCTGCTTCTGTTGTTCAGAACTGAGTCATTGAAGTCTTCAGTGACATTAAGCAGCACAGGTTGAAATGAAAATGCGAAGTGTGTCGTATTCATTGTCAGAAAAGGAGTTGAGTTAGCAGGTGAGTATGGATCTGAAAGAGCACAGGTTAAAGAAAAACAGAAAGAGGGGAAAAAAGGAAAAGAAGTCCTTCCAAGCTGTTGCTGTGCACATGGGATATAATCAATTAGGACTTTTCTTTAGTCACTTTTACAAATAGAAACAAAAAATCTGCATTAACGTTGAGTTTTGTATCAGTCACAGGCTGCTCTTTTCCTTTATAAGAAAGTGAACTTGAAATCTTGCAGGCTTCAGATAGTGTTCTCTGAAGGAAAAAATCATCTGCAGCACATTGCTGGTTCTAGCTCTCCTGAGGATTAAAAGCAAGGAGTTTTCTCATCTGCTGTCATCAGCTGGGGCCAGTGCAGTTTTGTTGTCAGTATGCTGCAGCTCAGTGAAGTATCTCTTGCTATTTCAGTGGCAAGAAAGGAAAAGAGAACTAAGGGATTTATACATGCATGAAAGAAAAAACAACTCCTACTTAATCTTCGGTGCAGAGCAGTGGCCATTAGAGAGCAAGTACCTTTCTGAGTGACAGCTGCGAGCACCAGGTACAGCATCCCCGCCGCTGGCTCCGGCAGCAGATTTAAATCTGTTTGGCGCCCTCTGCAGACAGTGAATAAGATGGATTTGCCTTAAAATTCCTACGAAAAATGTGATTTTCATTCAGCAAAACTTTATGCCTGCTCTCGGCAGCCAGATCACGCCCGTGGGAATGCATTCGAGACAGTAATTTCGAGACAGAATTACTATCACTGACCTTTTAAGTGTTGTCTTACCCACTGAGTAGGAGCTTGGTTTTGCAAAGCTGGACAGATGGCCAAGGCTCTGTCCTTGGGTACTGTCTTGTGAAGTGGCAGCTGGAGCTTGTATCCTCCTAGGGTGAGGGCAGGATCAAAGGCAGAGCTCCCATTCCTGGAGAAGAGCTCACCCTGGAGAAACATCATCCTGCTGGGCTTGGCTCTGCATTACCTGCCTATGAAGGGGCACTTCTGTTTTTGGCACCTGCATATAAATCATTTCATAGGAGTGCTTTGCCATTTCCATCCTGGTCCTGTCATCCTCAGCAACACAGTGCATTAGTTCTGTAAATATTGACTCCAGGATGCTTCATCCCTTGTTCCCCCAGTTTCAAAAGCATGCTACAAATTTCCTTGCAGTTCAGTTGAATCTGACAATTAGAAGTCATGAGTCATGCTTCATCGTGAGTTCCTGAAGGTATCTGACAACAGGAAACAAGCTACCATTTGCATTGAGGTGCACTTTGAAGTGGAAATTGAATGTTATGTACCAAAGTGGGTTAATGGCACTATTAGCTTTTTCATTATGTGATAAAAATAGTGAGCTAGAGCCTCATGTGTCTGATTGCAAGTTCAAACTGACTCTTTGCAGAATTGGGTAGAAGCTGTGTTTGCACAAAGCTGGAAAGTTAGAAATACAAGATACCTGTGTGTGCTACCCAAACTTTTCCTTTTGCATATCTGTTCCTACCTCTTCTAACCAAGGCCTCAAGGAAAAACTCTGAACTGCTCCCTGGGATGTGTTCAGGCCATTTTCAGAGGATGGAAATCATGTGGGTGGATTGGGACCAGTCTAGGTTTCAAATCTTTGGGTTTTACTGAGTCATGGTGAGCCAGTAAGCTCACAGTAGGTCTGAATGTTTCATTGCATCTCTGTTAATTCATAGAAAGTGTTATCTTCTATTTCAAATCACTGAGTAAAACAGTCTTCTCACCTCTTGTCTTGAGCTCTGGACTCCATGATTAATGTTACTTTTCACAGCCTTTTCTCCAGGTGTTATGAGAGTATGTTTATTTGACACCTAGGGAATGGTGTCATCTTTCTGCTGTGTTCTTGTTTATTCCCTGGACTCAGAACCCAAACTCATTGTTGAAATATTGACATTGTTTTTTTAATCTTTTGGTGTTCTGAATGAGAGAAGTCCTTGGCTTCTGCCCCTGTAGTTGCTATGCAACTGTCACCTCCTCTCTCTGTAGCTCATGATGCTGCGTTTGAGTCAGACAGCAGCTGGGGCCCTAGGTCAAACAATAGGTGCAAAAGGAAGGGAAAGCATCTGTTTCAGCATTAAGGTCAATCTCCTGCTTTCTTAGTTATCACTGACAATTATATAATCTTATTCTCATAGTTTATTCTTTCGACTTCCAGCCCCAGATCTTGGAGCTGTATTTTTCCTCGCAGATGGAGGGGAAACTGTGGCACAAGCTTTATTCAGTTAGACAATGATATCTGTAATAATCAGATAAGCGATAAGAAATCTCTGTGGTTTTGACCCTTTTCTTCCCTAACTAAGCTTTTTAATCTTCAGGGAAGGTTAGAAAGAAAGTATCATCTACTGCTCAGTGGATAATGAAGGTTTTTTGGAGAGACTTGCCTTGTGAGGTTGTTGAGTGAAAAATTTTAACACTTGCCATAAAATAAAAAATGATAATGGCTGATAAATGCATATAATCTTACTTTACTTTCACTCTTTTTCAACAATAGTTTGTTACAGATTAAGTTGGAAATTTTAAAGGAAGATAGAAGATAATAAACAAATGGTTGCACCCATTGCTCCCAAGCAGCAGGTAATTACTACTCTCCTGAAGTTCTGAGTAGACAAAATAGTAAAATACCCTTGGAGACCTCTCCTCAATTCTGATCTTTTTTAGGAAAGGATTTAGCAGATCAAATACTTTATTTTGGCAAAGTAAAGGCAAAGTACATCAATTTTGAATTCTGTGCACATTTTTTGAGTGCCTATTACCTTACAGACTTTGATTTGGAAATATCTGTAAACATGTGCTTGAATTCATCACCTGGCACTTCAAGATGGATACCTGGCTCTTTTCTGACATACAGAATTACTTGAAGAGCAGCTTTAGTGGACTTTTAATTTTTTATAATAGAGTCAAATATTTGCATTCACAAATGTGATAAACTGAACTTCAGATCTTCTTTTCCAGAGGTCTGTTGATCATGAACCTCTTGAGTATTTTCTTAGTTCAAGAAAGAAACTGGTATTTTTATCTGAACTCATGAAGATACCACTAGTCACAATAAATAGTGGGAGTGTGGTTTGGGCTTTTTTTAAGTAGGAGCCTCATAAGAATTTGGCAAACAGAACACACCAAGCCACTGCTTTAAACACTGAGCTGAATAAGTGCTGTCTACTAAAATGCTGTGTATTTTCTTGAATGTCTCAGAGTAACATCTAAGAGCATTTTTAATACTGTCAGAATCAGAGACTGCTGAACTCTTGCAATGTTAGATATCAGATGCAATATTGGAAAGATTTCAACTGTGCTCTTCCAAGAAGCTGTGGTTTATATCCTTCATAGTAATTGCCACAGCTAATAACTTCATTTTATAGTCTGATGCTCACTGTCATTTGAGGCAAGAAAGAATCCAGCATCAGCTGAGGTCAGTAGAAGTTGCACATTTGTACCAGAATTATGGAAGAGATTTTCAGACTGCAAGAGTAGATCCTCACCTGATTCATGAACTGAAATCCTGTTGAAGCAGAGCACTAGCAGTTTGCTTCATTTAGGATGAATTTTTACTGAATTTTCTTTAAACCAGCTGGGGCAAAAAGCACCAGTACTGCAAAGGAAGAGGTGGCCTGCCAACCTTTCTGATTAGTGAGGAAAAGGAATATGTAGCAGTGATTGCAGTGAGGTGGCTTTTAGATGAGTATTTCTGTATTTTCATCCAGTTAACAGGTTAACTTCAACAGATCCAACTTTTGGACATTATACACAATTTTTCTTCCCATACAAGGGTAAAAGGAGACAAAACAAACCTGATTGCAAAACACTTACCAGCACCTGCAGGTGCTTTGTCATATTCAAGGAATTTCAAGTGCTTCACACTAATAATATTCAGTATCAGTTTTGTCCTCTCATTTACAGTGAAAGACAAGCAGACGTGATTGAGCCAGATGGATTTTTCTATTCAGCTTCATCAGTGCCAGGAATCCTTGGAGTATCTTCCTAATCTCCCTGGAAGTCCTTGTCTTCATAAATCTCATTGTCCTGTGGTGCTGGTGCTGAGCAGTGGGTGCATTTGGCCTTTCAAACCTAGTAATACAACCTTGCTGACTTGCATGATTCCTAGCACTAAAGACAGATGTAAGACTTAAGACATTGGTAAGTTTTAGAGGTGATTGTATTGAGCTTGTACTGAATATTGTCATGATGAGGAAAAGTATTGTCATGAAAAGATCACATCTATCTCGTGTTACACAGCTTCTGATGGCAGAAATAATTAAATTTGAGCTGAATTCACCAAGGATACTTTTGCTGACTGCTTAGAAACCTCTCAAAATGTTTTGTAACCTTGTTCTTCTAGGCCAGAGCCTTGGAGGACACAGGTGCCTGAAAAGGGACACAGAACCCTGAGGCAATGAAGCCTGACCTCAGGAGCTTCCTTGTTCATAGTCACCTGAAGGATATTGTCCCAGCATCCAACAGACTCTTGCAGAGGGGCAGAATGAACCTTCAGACCCCTCCTGCTTCCCTTGACTCTACTCACTTCCAAGCTTGATTGTTCCCTTTGTCTTCTGAATGGTTGTTATTAATTGATTTTTATATATAAACATTAAAAACTTGTCTAAACACCATCTATTAACAACATCTGGGTTTAATATTCCTAAGGATTTTCATATAAAGAAAAAGGTGCTGCCTTTTCACCTCCTGGCAATACCAGCTTGGAAGGTTTGTGTGGGCTGTTTGGAGAGACACCATGTGCTAACAGGGTGTCCAGAGATCTGTCACTGCTATAAATACATCCTCCTGCCTAGTGGGTTATTGTTCCTGTGCTGGCTAATTAAATGTCAGAGCAAGAAGTGGAATAAAATACTGCTTTTACCCTTTTGCAGGGGAGATATGAAGTTCAGTGTCAGGGTACCTCATTCCTGCATCTTAATCACAAAATGCTTCTTTTTCCAGATCATAGAATCATAGAATCCTAGGGGTTGGAAGGGACCTCGAAAGATCATCTAGTCCAACCCCCCCTGCCAGAGCAGGGCCCCCTAGAGTACATCCCCTAGGAACGTGTCCAGGTGGGTTTTGAATGTCTCCAGTGAAGGAGACTCCACAACCCCCCTGGGCAGCCTGTTCCAGGGCTCCGTCACCCTTACAGTAAAAAAATTTTTTCTGATATTCAACTTGAACCTCCTATGCTCCAATTTACACCCATTACCCCTTGTCCTATCACTGGTCACCACTGAAATTCTACTTTCCCCCTGACTGAGAAAGGCAGAGAAGTAAGCTCATTCCATCTCTGTGCCTGAGCTTCCTGTTTCTCCTCTGGAACCGAGCAGGTATTTTTCTTGAAATCTCTTCCTTAATTTTCCATCCTCAGTGAGAAGTGAGGACTGAACACCATTAAGATCTGCAGACTTCCACTTGCTCTTTCCAACACCCAGCAAATAGCTTGGTGATGAAAACTCAGTGACACAGAGGCTGGAATTTCAGAAAGCTCTTTTCACTGGCAAGCATTGGTAGTTAAGGTTTCTAAATAACAGCTGTGGCTAAAAATACAGGAGAGTACAGCTGAGTGCTCCCTACATTGTAAAATAGAGGATAATGATGAATACTTCCTGAAGGGAAAATTGACAGGGCAGGGTCTCCATTTAGCCCATTTAAGTTTTCTGCTGCTGCTGCTGCCCAGGACTGTGCCTCCAGGCCTCTTTTCTTGAAGATGCTTTTTCAGAGCCTGTTCCAAAAGAAGCTGCGTAAAGGTGAGTTTTATTTCAATGCAATTCCTCACTCAAGCACCAATTTTGTCAATCATTTTTAAAGCCAGCATCTAGGAATCTAGCATGCATTTACCCAGTTCAGTGATGTGTCATAGCTCCCTCTTCAGAAAAGAAGAGGCACAATTTGTGCTTGCAAATGTGCTTACTAAACTTTCCAACTTGCTTGAGCTTAAATCACACTATTGCCTGTGTAAAGAAGGGTGAGGATTTAAGTGGATGTTTGCTCATTGTGTTTGCAACACTTCTGTCTGAAGACTGCAATGGGGTTTGCTGTGTGTCCAGCACAGATGGACAACAGTGTCACTACATTAGACAAAGCAGTTGGGTGTAGAAGCCTTTTGCTTTCCTTTGCTTTATGCTCTGTCTTTTGCTGACCAAGACTGAAAACAGAGGAGGTGACTGTGTTGCAGCTGTCCTGGCACAGGTTGTAGTGGCCAGAATTTGGGGTGGGGGGAGGTAGAGAGGCAGCTGCCTTCTTTTTTTCGTATTTGCTTCTCCCAGAAACAAACTGTGTGTTTTGATTAATGAAAGGACTGAAGTTTTAAAAGGAGGCTGCAGGAGATGAGGCATCCTTTTGCTCTAGAGCTCTTTCAAGGATGAAAAGGCCATTCTGGAGTATGGAGAACACCAACCCCTAAATGCACTACATTTAGTGATCTGCCTCTTGCCCTTGGAGAGCCAGGACTGCATTAGTTCTCTTTTTCCTTTCATAGCCAATTCCTTGCTGTTTCAAACCTTTCAGCATTTACTGAATGTACTTCAGCCATGAGCTGGTGGGCATCCAGGACACAATTCCAGGAGAGTCCTTCATGTTCTGACTAATCCCATTTAAACTGCTATACATGGCTCTTCAATTTTAAACTGCTTTGATGCTCCACTTTTTCAGTAGTCTGAAACTAAGATAGTGTCTGGTGCCATCTTGTGTCACAGAGGAGTAAATATATAGAGCTGTCACTTATTTTTTAACTTGGAATAATATGGAGTTTTGCTTAACTTCAGAGTGCACCATATCAGTATTAACCAGGCAAGATCCCCAGTGACATTCAGAGGGTGAGCTTTTTGCATGAAATATTTTGTAGGCAGCTGAAAAATGAGCTAAACCATGAATCTGTGCAATGTCACCAACTTCAGAAAGCTTTCTTGACAGTAAAGTGCAGGCTGTGGTGCAAGCCGTTGTGATCAGTGCTTGCTAAAGGCTGTAAAGCTTTAGCTAAACTTGAGAGGAAATTATCATAGTAAGCATTGCTTGGGTTTGTGTTACTTCATCACAATTTTACACTGTTGTCCCTGTCTGGGTTAGATCACTGCTTCCAAGGCAAATTGTTTTGGCTTTGTGCCCTCATGGCTCCTCCAGGCTGTGGGAAGCAGAGGGGACAGTGAATGCTGTGGCCACTGGGGGGATGGGGCAGTTGTGGTCCTCTCTCTCTCCTCAGGGTTTGGCATTGGTGTCATCATCCCCTGTGGCTGAGCAGCCAGCTGGGAGGGCAGGTCCCCTCTTTTCCACACAGCAGAGCCCCCAGAAGGACCTGGGTACCCACAGGGGACTGGCACTGACATTTCCTTCATTAATGTTTTTTGCACACAGTGGGAAGTTCCAAGGAAACTGCTCAAGTAGATGCAGAACCATTATTTTTAGAAACGTGTGGGTTGTTGCTTTTCTTGATGCTGACAATGAGCTACTATCAAAAGCAGGAGACTGCTGGAAACATTTAGTTGCTCAAAATTCAGCAAGTAAGTAGTTTGTGCATTACCAGTTCACCAAGGAACAACTAATAGTTCTCTTGCTGTTTATTGATTAGTTTTATTTATGTAACAAAATGTCACTATGCTTTTCAGAATGTATTTTGTTTGAAAAAGCTTTATAAAAGAATATTTGCTTTTTTAAAAGAAGCCCAAAAGTGACACCTTTGTCAATTACACAACTTGTACCTACTTCATTTAATGAACAGAAGTATCTCTGCCTTCTATTTCCTTGCTTTTTTTCTTCCTTTTTCTTTTCTCGATTCTCCCACTATTCATTCATTAACCCAAATTACCTGAAAAAATTCAAATCCCTCATTTCACAGGAAAAATATTTATTTTCAGGTATTTCAGGTATTTCTGGTGAAACATATGGAAAATGTTTAAATTTGTCACATGTCCAACCTCTGTGGCAGTTCTGGGCTTTCACTGCACAACTCAGGTGTTTCCTTGCAGGCTGAGAGTCCCCCAGGCACCCAAATGTCCTCTGGGGTTGGACATATGGCCATGCCAACAGTCTTGGCTAAGACACATCATCCCTTCCAGCTTTCTCCTCTCTCCCATGGGTTTTATTTCAAAATCAGAGCTGCAAACTACATAATAAAATCAGATGACATTGTTACATTCTGGCATGCTCAGATCTGGAGTGTATTCTCTCTAGACCTGCCAGGAAAGGCTGATTTTGTATGTAAAAGGCTTATTTTGACAGGAATATCTGAACACAAACTGCTTATTTTTCATATTGAAATATATGATTTCTTTTCATGCTTTAATAAGAAACTTGCAGAGACATAAAGGAAGCTAAAATGTTCTTGGGGAAGGATTTATGGATGAGAATATTGCAAAAACTGGCAGAATTTGTGTGAGGATTGTGTACTGAGCATCACTAGATGTCACTCTTGACCTGAATTTTGGTTTCACAGACTCAACCTCTTGTCAGAAATTTTAATTTTAAATTATTCAACTTCTATTTGCCACCCCCTCTTTTTTTTTTTTTTTTTTCCCTTTTTTTTTTTTTTTTTTTTGTTTCCCTCTCTTGCAGTTAATGCACAGGGGATCATGCACAATCTGTTGTGCATGAATATTTTTGTTGCTTAAAACTAGGATCAAAATTAGGTCAAATAGAAATACCCAAGATTTTCAGTGCTATCAGTTTCTGTGCTAGATATTCATGAGGGAAATAGAAAAGGCAAATCCCCTGAGACAGGGTTTCTTTCTAATGTGTTTGGTTGTTTTTTTCCCAGTTTTGTCCCCAACTTGTTGGCACAGTGATGCCATCTATCACATGAAATGAAGAGGGAGGGTGGAGTTCAGCACCCAAGATTTCCTTTGCTTCAAAATACTGGAGTTTTGGTTTCATTAAAAATCAGACTTGATATTTAGGTGATTTAGGTGATTTATTTTAATAATTTTCTCTTTTGTATTGCTAAGGGTCTTTGTTTTGATGCTGCTTCTTTGCTTCACTGAGCCAAGTATCTTCACTGAATTCAAAGACTGTTGAGGGAAATGCCAGTTTCAGCATGGTGTGTTCACCTCTACCCATGGAAGCAGAAAAAAAAATCCCCTCCTGCAGTTTCTCTTGCTTGCAAGTTCTCTTTTGCCTCTTGGTACATACTTTTATTTCCTTGTATCCAGTCCTGCCCTGTGACTGACCACTGTTGCTGTTTGTGTCACTGTTGTGCCTCTGGGGTGCAGAGCTCCTGTGCAGGGTGACACCTGAATCCTGGCAACTTTCCTAGAGACTTTTGCTTTGCTCTTTACAGGGAGTCAACATATGATGACTTGGTTATGGCTCAGTCCGTGCAGTGCAGTCCTACTGCAAACATCCCCAAGGGCAGGAGCACGTGGTTAGCAAACAGGTCCAGACCAACTCTTTTTTAATGTTGGCAGAGACAGTAAAAAGTGACCTTCACCTCCTGGCAGGGAAGCAGCTTCTCTCTGGTACCAGCTGGGTACTGGGATACTTGGCTCATCTCTGCTGGGGATTTCCATGCTGCCTTCCTGGGACTTTGAAAGTAGAGTGGGGAAGAATGAGCCATTCATAAATGCAAGGCACAGGGAGCCCTTCTTTCTTTTTTTGCACTGTAAAGATCTATGTGATACCTGTACTACCTCAGGCCTTGAAATATTCATCAGTGGCCTTCTGCTGCTCTCAGCAGTCATTCCAGGGGAGGGAAAGAAGGGGCTCTACTCATCCTGAAAACTTAAATAATGTCTGCAATATTGCCCCAAATATTCTCTGTCCCTTTAAAAATAAAGGTGCATGTAGGACAACTAATTGCTTCAGGTGTGAGAAGGAACAGGCTAACCACTCCTCCCTCATCCTGGCAGTGATTTGCAGCTCTACTTCTTGGCATCACTGACTTCAAAGGAGGCTCAGAGGGTCTGTCTGAGGGGGTCTCAACCATGGGCTCAGCAGGGCAGTTCACATAGAAAATGGAGGGGATCAGTCTTCCAGGGTTGCCAAACTGGTAGCTTTAAAACAGCAGCTGGTAGAAAATTGTTGGAAGCCCCCAAATCATGACATTTCTGTGGTGGGAGGAGTAAGCATGTAGGAGGAAAAATGGATAGAGGGACAGATGGACGGACAGACAGCCAGGACTGAATGACAGTGCTCATCCAGTTAATTGCTGCAAACCTTTAATGTAAGGTGCAAGCCCAGCATCCTAACAGGTTGGTTATTTTTCTGCTGGTCTCCTATGCCCCTAGGAATCTCTCTCAACCTGCCACCTCTCAGCTTCCTCACTGTGGAGACCCAGGCTGGGCTGAAGGCACTGGCTTTCCCATTCATGTTTGCAGCTCAAGGTACAGTCTCTCGGTTTCAGAGCACTACACGTAAGCCCTTTATTGTGCAACCCTTAATGTCAGGATGTTTTTTATCCAGTATCTCAGTTCATTCCTTGATGTAGCCATTAATCTTGTCTAAGAAATGACACAATTGCTGTGTGCTTCCTTTGGAGCAGATACTCTACCCCTTCTGCTCCTTTCAGCCTTTTCTTCTTTTCTTCCTCTTTCAATTGGAAAAATGAACTGTTCTCTCTTCAGTTACTCATCTTTTTCCTCCAATTCTTTTTTTCTTGGCACATCCCTTTCTGCTAGTACCTTTGGTATTCTTCCTGTTGTAGTAGGTCAAACCCCACATTACAAGTGGTGGAGTCATTATGAGCTCTGACTTCCTCTCTTTTCCAGCACCACTGCACAGAAAACAAGAGAGAGCACATTTATAAAATAGGTTTAGGCAGTAATTTTGAGGTGAAACAAGTTTTCACTGAAAGGTTTTGTTTTTCAGCTTTAAAATATTTTGTGAGAGCGTTCCAGCTCTGCTGAAATGTTTGTGCTTGGAGAGAGGAAAAAATGTTCCTGTGAAGGTAGTGCCTTTATTTATTTATTAAAAATAACGATTTAGTTCAAACATCAAATTTTTATCCTGAAAGGAATTATTTTATGAAGTAATTTCCTTGGGTGTAAAAATGTTTAGGAATATTCTTTAATGAAAGAAAAAAGAGAGATACATTTTTTGACTTTTGCCCATTAAACAAACATTTCAAGTCGATTAGAAACATCCTTGTTATAGGCTTTTTTTTTTTTTTTTTTTAGTTCCCACAAAAAGCACAAAATGATGAGTTCATATAGGGTTATCCACAAAATGCTATTGGAAAACTTCTGGGGATGTAGCATTTTAAAAAGCAGGTAGGGAAATCTCTGATTTCTGGCATGTGAAGTCACTGTGAGGTTTCTGGTGAAGAATAAAAATGAAATAATGCAGATTATGAAACTGAGTTTCACACCTAGATACAGATATCTGTTAGATACAGAAGTGAAGGAAGCTTGGAAAAAGCTGTTCTAAATCTGTTAGTAAATCTTTTTTTGTTCTAAATCTCTGTTAGTAAATCTTTTTTTCTTCTTCTTTTTTCAATTTTTTAAAAATATTTTAAAATTTTTTTACCACTAACAAAGTGGGAAATGTGGTTACAAAGTAATTTTTGACACTGTCTTTTACCCTATTGTCAGAGTTGTTCATGTTATTCTGAAGTGAAATCTACATTGCTGGTTCAACACATTAACCTTGGGCATCAGTCAGAGAACTCACAAAGTGTTCTTTTTCTTCCACATTGGTTCAAAGCCCTTTCCCCCATGCTTCTCATCTTTCCTGAAGAGCAGTTTATTTAAGTAGTGAATTTTCCCATGTGCAGCACATCATTCTGGTGTAGGTTTGAATCGATTAACTGGGATGAAAGAAAGAAAATTACACCTGAGCCTTTATTAAGGGCAGGTGTAATTAACAACTTCAAATTAATTGAAAATGTTTGCTCTAAAAGTAGCAATTGAGCTCCCTTCTGCTTAACTGCTTCCTCACAGACTTTGTCACCTTGCAGAAGGTGCTGTTCAGCATGCAGTGGAGAGGAAAAGATTGTCTCTGCAGAACCTTTATAAAAGAAACCTGTCATTTTCTCATTCAGAAATGTTCTGTGGTGCTGTGATCACATTATAAAAAGAAGTTCCTTGGGATTCTTTACTTTAAGAAGAAAATCAAAGTTCCTGAAGGACTGAGGACTTTAAGGGGTTATAAGCCAATACTAGGAATTTGATTCTAAATGAATCGGTTGCTATTTTATTTTAATCAAGTTACTTAGGTTAGCTGCCAAAGAAGCATGTTTCCCATGATTTCTTCCTGCAATTTAGTGAAAAATTTCCATCACTGGACATAGAGCAGTCAGAACTGAGAGCACTGAAGGAAATAAATATTTCTTTAGAAGATCTGGATTTAACCAGGACCTTTTGCATTCTTGGTCTTTGTTAAGGTAACTTGTTTTTGAAGAACAGGGTTTATTTTTTAATAAGTTCAAATGATTAAATCTGTTTACATTACCATGTAGCTACCTTCCTTTTAATTTGTATTGTCTTAAATAATCACGGGAGATCTCATTCCTAATCCTCCTCCCACACGTGCTGTTAGGATCTTTCTTGGGACCATCTACAGTGTTTAGCAAGTGTGATCTTCAAGGCTCTTGCCCCTGAAGCTGGTGAATCCTGTTTGGCTCTCAGTCCATGCTTCAGATCTCTGCATGTTGAAGATCTGCCTGCAAGGTGAATGTGTTGGTCGAGTGCACCATGTTGTTCTCCACACCTTGTTTCTGGCTTCCAGCCTGAATTTACACTTTCTTTTTACTTTTGCAGTGCTGTCTTTTGGCTGAGCTCTCCCATACAAATTAGCTGAGCTCCTCAGGAAAAGGTCCATATGTCAGATGAAAGAGCAGATGGGATTTGTAGGCATGGGTGAGTGTGGCTGGGGCAGGGAGCCTTGAACTTGTGTCCATTCACACTTCCTCACCCAACTTCTCAACTTCCTCTCCCTGTGTTGCTTATATTAAAAAATTGCTTCAAGTCTAGTGGCGGAAGGAGATCTGTCATGCAAACAAAAAGTTTCAATTCCTGTTGTTTTTGAAAAATTTCATTTGGCAGGAGGTACTTAATGGTTTTTGGTTTTTTTTCTTTTTGCCTCAATTTGGAGAAGAAATTTCAAAATATGAAGAGTCTGCCTTGCAACCATGTCAATTCAGAACTTCAATTTCAATATGTTTTTGTGTCATAATAGAACTCATCGCATCTATATGGGGAAACAGAGGTAAATTTTCACTGTCTCTGCTGTGCAATTTTTTTCAGAGCCAGGGTTAGACATCAAGAATACCTTAGTGTTTATTGCCTTTTCTAATCACTTGATTCTCTCCTCAGATACAGACAATAAAAGCAGAATTTAAAACGCTGTTTATCTTTCCAGGAATCTTGTACAGTAACCTGCAGGTGCCTTTGTGCTTTCATCCAATATGCACATATTCATGTTGGAGTTTGAAGACATAACTTAAAGATTGCTGCTGTGCATAAAAATATTGCTGTTAAAATTGAGCGCTGTATTTGTAATTTCTTAGGCAAACTTTGTTACGTTTGTTACATTGAGTATGAAATTTGTTTTGGTACCTAACATAGGTTCAGATAGATCCAGTGTACAGTAATAAATCATAGTTTCAGCATTCATGGCTCAGTAATTTCAGGACATCACTGGAACATAAATATGAGTTCAGGAAAAGCAAACAACTTCTACTTTATTTTGTCTGCCATAAGCAAGCAAAGTATTATTGTTTCTTTCAGTTCTCAACATAAAAGGAAGTAAAATTTAATAAAAGCCATTGGCTGCAAGAGTTCATAAGGAGAGAGAGAAGCAGAGAGAGCAGGAACTGTGCTGTGGGAAAGCAGGTGTGGTTCATGAATAAACAAGAGTTTGCAACCCTATGGGACACTGATGAAACAAATAGAATTTTCACAGACATGGATAATAGGAGAACACAAGACAATTTGTCACAGGTAAAGTCAGAAATTGTTATAGCTTGTGTGGCAGTGCTGTTTGGTGTCTGTGGAACTGAAGAGATGGAGTATCAGAAACTGAAAATGACTTTGTATTTCATTGGCAAGGAATTTGCAGTAGTTTTTTTAATGTAATTGATTATTATGTGATATGAGCTCAGACCGGTCTAATATATCAGAAAGTGTTTGCAGAAGATGTGCACAAAATAATCTTTTTCACTGCTTTATTCCTAAGAAAGTTGAAATATGTGAAGTTTTTCTGATACAAAGAAAAGGATAAAAAGAGAAAATCCATCTTTCTACTGCTATGTTAGAGAGGATTTATTAATGCTGTATGTTATCTGAGCAAAAAATTTCCATAAGGTAATTGGAATAGAAAAACAAAAGGGGGGGTTATATTTTAGGCAAATACAGGTTTGTTTAGTTTTTGGGGTTTTTTGGTTTTTTTTTTTTTAAATAATCATAACAGATTTTGAAGTAATTGATATACTAGACTTGGACATCTATCAGCTGGCAGCACTACTGCATTTGCCTGAGTGTGCCTGCTGGATGCAGTCATTGTGGCATTCTGCTTGTTTCAATACCTGCACCCTGGGAAGTTTGTTATCTGGAGAATTAAGCAGTGGAAAACTCCCCTCTAAGGGATAGTGCATAGCATGTATTGGCTGAGATTTTCTGGAGTAAAAAGCCATAAGGAGAAAAAATGATCGTGTTATGTGTAGGCTGAGAAGGTGTGGGGGGGAGGTCTGTGTCAGTCCTGGGCAGCAAAATGCTGTGTGCTTGGGGCAGAATGTGAGAACTGGTCAGAATCCAGCCCTGTGTGCATGATTCCCCTGTCTCACAGAGAAGTATGAGACATTCATTGAAAGGATTTTCTATGCAAGGTCCTAGACAAGCCCAACACACAATTTCTTAAACCAGGGTTAAGCCTTCATATCCTTGTGGTTTGTCAAAGAGGAAGAAGGGCAGAGGACAAATTGCTGCCTTTGGTTACCTCCATACAACATCAGCCTCCTTGGCCTTGAAAGATTTTGTGAGAGCAGTGTAACAGGTGATCAAAAGAGAGTCATTTAACTTGACAGATATTAATTACTTCACCTAAAGTAATAGTACCTGAAGTACTGTAAAAATGCAGGTCTCACCTGGCACTATGCATGATAAGGACATGCTGAGGTGTGGGATCTATTTGGAGAAGCTGTTGATAAGGCACAAATCCAGTCTGGAAGTGTTTTCCCTTTCTCTTCTGTCTACAGTCCATGTCTTTATAGCTTGATGCTGACACACAGGTATGAACTGTAGCCTATGAACCATTGCTTTTATTTCTTACTTGAGGTACTGTTGGGGAGGGCAGGGGCAGCACAGATGTGGAGATAACCAAATGGTTCCTACCAGAAAGGGCTCATACATAACATGTATGAGAGTTAGAAAACAGGAAATTGTAATGAGATGGTGCCACATTTCCCTTTCTCTCACTCCCTAAAGCCTGCAATAAAGCATCAGATTGTACGAGCACAAAAATATTTGCAAAGCTGAATTTCACACGAAAAAATGTCTTAAACTTTTTTTTGAACTCCTTTTAAAACTTGTCTAAGGCTTCCTGAGTCTTTTTATCTAAGTCTTCTGAGAGCTTGTAAGATCAGGGTGCAAGGTAGATCAGTTGTCAGCTCTTTTACTTTTCCACCCTCTTTCACTTTAATCAATGACTTTAAAGTACTTTATCCCATGGCTTTCCCATGCAATTTTCAATAGACATCTTGTTAAAGGCCATCTTTCTTAGGTGACTGATATATATATTTTTTCCTTGTGAGTTGTGTTTTTCCAAAGCTTTGATTAGTCTCATTGTCCTGATCTGGACTCCATGACCAGCTCTTTTCTGGAGAAGCAGAGAACTTCACACACTATTCAAGCAGAAGTCTTTATTGGTGCTGAGTACTGAAATGATTACTTGTGTTTTGCAGACTACACTGCTGTCTGTAATCTCCCAGCAGGATATTCACTTTTATTGCAACAGCATGACATTTTCAACTTGTGTCACTTTGTAAGCTGCTATAACTTCTGGGTCTTTTTCTGAAGAAATATGTTCCTCAGCCAGCCCTTGTGAAGCTGGTAATTCCTGCTGAACTTTGTCAAAATACTTTTTTTCCACTTGCTGAATCATATGTTATTGCTTTTCTCATTTGTCAAACTCGTTTTGAATTTGATTCTTCCCCCTTGCAACCTGCTTGCAGTTCTTTCCACCTTTGTGTCAAAGTCTGCAAATTTAATAAACAAGATCTCTAGTCCATCACCAGATCATTAATATAAACACCAAATAGTACAAAGCAAAGTCAGCCTCCTCTGCAGCACCACTCGATTTATTCTTTGAGTTTTCACAGTGAAACTCTGGTAATTACTTTCCAAGTGTTGTTTCTTGACAAGTTTCAAGTGCTGTTAGAGCAGGAAGGTCCTGCTGAGAACATGCTGGCCTGTTAAGTGGTGATCAAGGGAAACTGAAGTATTTGCCTCATGTGAGACCTACAAATTGTCAGGTTTTCAGAGGGGAGTTTAGGAAATGTTTAGGCTTTGAAATTCCTCAATGTGGTAATATTTTCAAAACTGGGAGTAGGTTGACTCGTTCATACTGTGTGCTGTGCTATAGATGTCACTAGGCACCAATCTGGATTTTTAGTTCCTAAATATTTTTGAGACTATGTCTGAGGGTTTTTCTTACTGTACTTAATCACTCTAAGCCTTTTTATCAGCAAGAAAATAAATTATAATAAAATACCTCCAGGCTCCTCCATCTCCTGCTGAAACTGGCAGAATTACCATTGTTTTCAAGGAAATCAAGCTACTGCTTGATGAATACCTTCTTCTTTGAATAAATGTTGGCAGATATTATTCAGCCAGATATAGATCTGAACAAATAATGTGAAACATTATTACAGATGGATAATTTATTTGATAAATAGCATCTCTGTTTGACAAATATTAGTCTACCTCTATGACTGGCTACAAAAGATGGCAATGCCACATAAAATTATTACATCAGTCATATATGTTGATATTTCATATAAATTACCAGGCTTTTCAGATACCCCTATCTTAGAAGACAGCCATTCTCCTGTAAATATATGGGAGCACTCAATACACTTTGGGCCAAGTTCAAGCCTGCTAGAAGTGACTACATGAGGAGATGAGAGTTGATAGCAGCAGACTACAACTTTTAAGACAACCCAGCTTGTGTCCACTATCTTTAAAATCACTTAAACAACATGTTCAGTGTGCTGCAGAGTTCAGCAAAATATTGTAAGGGTTCTGGCTCTGACTTAAAGAGAAAGAAAAACGAAGGTGTTTTCTTTAAAAGCACAGCTTGGAAAAAGAAGTTGCTGCTTGAAATTTTATCACAGGTCCATCTATGCATTATGCTCTGGAACCAATTTTTAAGCTTCTGCACTGTACCTGCTTTGCAGAAAATGTTGTGCACTGTAGCTGAAAGGCACCAAGTCAACAGAAAATCCCCATCAATCTTTATCCTGCTGTTCTGGATATGAAACAAAGTCTTCTGTTATTAAAAAAATGTATTAATAAATTGGACTCCCACATAGAGTCATATTTTCATTCATTTTGGATTAAAAAAATGTGAGGTATGTATGTTAAAACAGTATATGATTTTGTGACTGACATAAATGTCAGTCACATTTATGCCCAGAAATTCATGTGATGTCTGTGAAGGATTATGCAGGCACTACTTTTCCCTCCTGGATTGCTCCCCCTTGTCCCTTGGAGCACTGATCCCAGCAGTACTAAAAGGGAGATGCTGCTGTGTAGAGAGTGAGGAAGAATCCCTCTCCATCCAACCTTCCCTTCTGGGTCCCGTGGCAGCCAGGAGATGCTTTGTCTCTTGCTCCCTGCAGCAAGCAGATGAGAATTTTTAACACTGTTAATGTTTAGTAAGGACAAGTGTAAGGAATGCTTAACAGAGAAAAGCTTGACTAGATATGAATAAAAATTTCTCCTCATTTGTACAGGCAGCAGGATTTCTGCACGACTTGGTTTTCCTGTCAGAGGAAATGATAGAGCTCAGTGCATACGAGCTCTGAACCTCACCTAAGTAAGGCTGAGATGATGTCTCACTGAATCCTGGCATTATTTGTAATTATTGGGATCACCTGCACAGCTGACTGCCAGCCAGATTTCTTGCTGTATGAATGTACATGCACACATTCCAGGTGTCTTCTTGCATTAGATTGCTGTCATATTATTCTGTTTCAGGTAGGATGGTCCAGAGAATAAGAGTAAGCTGAGCAAAAGCCATGAAGCTCAAATTCCTCTGCATGTAATGGAGAGATGGAGTTGTCAGACACATCTTCCAGTGACTCCAGAGGAGTCACAGCAATCCTGTGGTTGATTGGGGAATTTCTCTGGTAGAGAATGAGAGTCAGAAAGAAGAGAGAGAAGAAGAGGTCAGCCTGTCTTATCCTTGACCTGTTCTGCATGCCTTCCACTGCTTTCTTCAATCAACTTTAAATGACTCAGATGACATGGCTTTAACCTCTCATTCTTGGTTGATGCTCAGAAGGTCTGGAGACCTTTCTGGAGTTGGAGTAATATTTGCACAATATGGAGACTACATGTAAAACCTTCCAAAAGTCTTAGGGCCTCCTGTGTGACAGTGCTGGGTAAATGGAGAGAGGCAGAAAGCCCTGGATGGCATCATGTGGAGCACTGTGTTGGCAGCTGCCCAAAAAATAATTAATAAATCTCCTATCTCAGAGATAAACACATTTTATACTATGTCTAGGCCCAAAATATGAAAACCTCACCCTGTAGAGTAATGGCTCTATAGAGAATGCCTGGAGCCCAATGTTCTTCCTTCAATTGTGAACATTTTTTTTTTCTTTCAAATCACTTACATGGCTATAATGAATTTTGTGTGGGTGTTGAAAATTATACCTGTTTTAAGCAATCTTCTTAACCTGGTAGGTAAATGAATTCATTATTGACATAATCTCATGTAGTTCCTTAATATGCTTTATAATACAAGCATTTAATTTTTTTCAAGTTTTGTTATCCAGCCTGGTATAAAAGCATTCTGTTTCATTGCACCAGTCACTTTTTATTAGACAATATAAAATGATCTGACTTACTGGCATTTCATTGGATATCATGGGAAAAATGGTTTCTTTTTAAGAAAAAAATGCAACAAAAAAACCCCACAAGAATGAACATTACAAAGACTGTGATGTGCTGAGAGTAAAGCCCCACAGATACAAAATAAAGGTCAGGACATGTTACTCAAGTCTTGCTTGTAAGTAAAAATATCATGCTAATGTGTGGCTGACAAAAACCTAAGGGAGCCAGACAGACTTCTGACAAATGATTTTGATAGTTCTCATAAGCTGAAAAGTGCCTTTTTTTGCCTCTCTTTTCCTTTGAACTGTTTCCCACCTGCTTATAGATGTGCAGAGAGAAAGGGAGTTAATCGAGACATGAAAACAAGAGGGTACAGTTAAAAATAACCTGTACTAAACACTGCCTTTTGTGTGCTCCCAGGGGAAGGCCTTAACTGTCAAATGTCTAAGTTATTAACTAACCTTACTGAATTTTCAGTATACAGAATGATTTGCATATCTTTTGCAAGCATTTTTCTTCATACATTATTAAGCAGATTAAGAGATGTTCCCTGCTGTTTTCAAGTCTCGGGCAGAATTTCATTCTAGTCTAAAGGAGACTGGAGAAGATAAGCAGAATGAAGAGCTGAATACCACACAAATCTAAGAATTCATTCACATTCACTTCTGTAATTTTTTTTTTTTTTTTTTTTTTTTTTTGTAAAAAGTAAGAAGACCAAACTCTTCTGAAAATTTTCAGCAATGCAAAAAAGGAAAGTGAATTAGAAGGAAGTGTCTTGGTTTTAGTAGAGATAATGTGGCAAGGTTTCTTGAACCTTGGTGGGATATTTGGCCAGAAGGACAGACCTTAAAACACCCACTGCTTGGGTATCTGCAGAGCATGGAGCCTGCTTGCATGAGAACAGGGATGGTGAACCAAATCACCTATATCCTAGAAAAAAAATAATATTCAAAGCCTCATATTTTTCAAGCTGAAACTTGTTTTCTTGGTCAGCCTTAGGAAGCATCCCTGCAGATGTGCACAATATATTGTCTAGCTGGACACCATGAGATTTGAATGAGAACTGAGTTTGTTCATTGAGTTACAAAAAGCAAAGAAAATAAATACTTCCCATGATTATGTTAATCAGACTGTGCCTTTGACATCTTTATCTTGCTATCTTTATTTTAGCATCATCCTGCTGCAAAAGCCATACAAAAGGGCCTAATAGTTGCAAAAATACTATCCAGCTCCCTGTCAAGAACTGCTATCCTATATAAATAAGATCTTGCACTTTAAAGCTGGCAGAGCTTAGCCTTAAGGAAATGATATTGTTCAATTCAAATATATCCATATTCTCGTTTCCTTACACAGAGCCTGTTCAGAGGGGAATTATCTTGTTAAGATCTAATAGTATACAGTGTATGTGTGGTGTAAATATATGGCCATTTAAAATTCAAATATGTGGAGGTCATTGTAGGAACCTTCTGTGCCTCAGCAAGTGTGAATGAATTATCAGACTACTTTCATTCTTCCCTCACTGTTCACATTGTTATTTGCAGCTGGGAGCTATGCAATAAGTTACCTTTATATTAGCATTGAAAATTCCAAGGCTTTAAAATGAAAATATTTCTTCTTCTTTTACTCCCAGTTTTATTTGTGGGCTGTGAAAAACCTACAATGTGCCTGTTGATCAGAAACTGGTTGGGATGTTGGAAATCTGGTGGGCTAAAGTGTGTTTGGTGTAGTGTGGCTTGGAAAAAGAGGAGAAATGTGTGGATTTGCTGGTTCCTGACACCTGTGGTGTGGTTATTTTGATGCTGCTTGTGCCAGGTGACTGTCTGTGGTGCTTTGATGGGTGGAGAGGATTTTGTTCTGCTGCAAAGCTGCACTGGTGGCTTTTTTAGCAGCATTTATCTGTGGAGAGCTGTAGGCACGGGTGAAGCAAAGAGCTGGGCTGGAACAGGAAGGTGCTGGAGTGGCAAAGCATCTGCTGCCTGCTCTGCATTCCTCATGGGGCTGGGAAACAGCTTGGTGGCTGCTGCTTGGGGCAGCAATCATGGGGCTGGGGTGGCAAAACTGGTGGCTCCTTGGGGTCCTGATTTCTATCCACCCTTCCCCTCTTGGGCAGCAGGCCTGGCTCTCTAGGGGTAGCTGACATTAGCTAAACAAGAAGAGCTAAACCCACTCCAGATCTTGGTGCCTCATCCTTGGGGCAGCTGAATTCAGGTTTGCTTGCAATACTGATGGTTTGAACCCCCTTGTTCTGAAGATTTTCATATCCCAGCAGCTCTCCTGCCCTTCCCCTTGCTCCTGCACAACTTGGGCAATGCTCCTGGGGAGGGCTCTTTGCCCAAGTTTGAAAAGGAGGATTTGGAAGAAAACTGTTACTGTAATACCATCTCCTGGTGGTGAGGTCATTCTCTGGGGGGGTAGGATACATTCTGTACTGCAGCAAACTAAGCTACTGGATAACAAAATCACAAGTTCCTGAGCTCTGGTGGTAGAATTTCCTCCCTATTCCCAGTTCTGCTGCTGTTGAGAAATGGATATTGCATAGGGGAACTTTGGTCTGTTTCAAACAAAAGTTGTTTGTTCCTTCTACAAAGTCTGTGTAAGAGATTTACCAACAGTGTGAGTGGCTGTAGTTCTCAGACCCTGGTGACTCCACTTGCATTTTTTCCTTGCATGACTCCTTTTTGGCATTGCAATCCCCACACGATTCACTTAGACGTGACATAAATTTATGTGTAAGCTTATTGACAGTGGAACCTCAGTTTCTGGTAAAAGAAAGGGGAAGTGGAATGCTGGTTTGCTAATCTATTTAGGTAAATTCACACGACAGCTCTACCTGCTGGTACCAACACCATTTTTTCCCCCTTTGCCCTAAAAATTTCAAATGGTCCTGATTCTGCTTTCATGTTGCCTCTGTGCTTTCCTTTAAAGGTAAGACAGAGGAAAGCATGCAAAATTGATGTTTTCACTTGCCAGAGTTTCTAACTAAAAAAGATTTCTTCCTGGCAATTCTATCTCCAGATATTACCACTCCATCTTCTAAAAATTGTAAAAGCCCCTGTATATTTGATATCTTGTGGACTCTCACCAAGTTTCAAAGGAAGATGATATTTGCTGGGCAGGTTGTCGATAGAACATAAAATAAGAATGAAATTGTAATTTTATGGCAGATATCATAGTTGTAACTGTCACAAGCACTCTATATCCTCAATAGTCAGATGAAAAAAGAGTCTCTGAAAATATTTGATTGGTGCTTTTTTTCCAGTTAAGCCAGGAAAAAATCCTCAAAATTATGAACATGGTGAAAAATAAAGAAGTGAGCATTGAAGGAGCTTCGCATTTGGCACAGAAAGAGATGTATGCTGGAAAGGTAAAGTCAGTCCTTTGATGTATTTTGCAAGACTTTCAAATGTATCAGCAGGTTCTGGAAAGCCTGGCTGAGTGTTAGGTGCATGTCTGTGCTTCTTTCAAATATGCAGTCAGAACCTGTGTGAACTTATACACCCCAGTTTGTAACCAAACCTATCAGGTACTGATGGGTAATTCTATGTGTATGTAATGGATACCCCATGTAGATGCTGCAGCTCTGCTGCAGTCATTACCTGGATTAATTAGTTTAAATCTAGATCAGATATCTCCACATGAGTTTCATTATTCTAAGTCTTGTCACAACAAATGTAGGGCAAAATCCTGATTTCGCTGATACCACGAAACATGTGAGGAAAATTATGGATCTAGAGTCTGCTAGTGTTGGGTTGTCCTTGTGGCATGAGTGGTCATCATAAGAGGGTCAGATAATTCAGAGTTATGCAGAGCCACAAGAACAGCTGGCAACAAAGTGCAAAGCTTTGGCCAGTCTGACTTCAGTTCCAACATTGCCTATTGTCAGGCAGAAGTTGAACCAGTGTAAAGGTGGCTTAAGGATCAGATTGAGAAACAAAATTGCATTTTTCTGCTGTTAAAGCCTTCATCTCAAGTGGATCACTAGCATATTTCCATTTTTATGGAAAGCATGGAAGTTCTTTTCCTAAGAAAGTAGAAGTTGATAAAGTCAGTGAAAATAGTTTGAGAATGAGGAGCACATTAACTGTACACATTGGTACAGCAGTCTGGTAGTTCTCTCTCTAATCCCTGCCCAGTATCTCTCCCATTGCAATCTCTGTCCATCACCAGTGCCAGCAGAGAATTCTTTGGAAAAATTTTCACTGTGTATTTGCCTTTCTGCTCTGGAGCTTTGAATCACCCTCCCTATGGAAGCAACTCCAGTGAAATCTTATGATGTGCTAATGACACAACCTGAAATTTTTTTCACCACAGGAGCTGACAGTGATTTTGAGATAAACATGTGCTTGCTGGAATTTTTAAAAATAACTTTCTGAACTGCTTATTAACTTCTTGGCTGGAAAGGAGTAGAAGGAGAAGCAAAAATAAATAATAATGAATAAGCAGTGCAAGTTTTGCAGAGGGGCTGCAGCCCACAAAAAATGTTAAGGCCAGCATTGAAGACTACATAAAATCTCAGAGTAAGAGGTGAAAAGGTTCCCTTTCTACTTCTGCTGCATTTAAGTTTTTGTGGTACCTAATTGTTAGGACTAATTTAAATGTAATATAGCTGGATCACATTATTCCCTTCCCTGCACTTTCCTGAAGGTTATAGAATCAGTCATTTTCCATTCAGAGGGTGTAGCTGCTGTAAGGGACCACATAACAAATTGTGTACCCTCATATAATACCAAGCAACAAAGATCTTCCAGTTTACTGTAATACATACAAGGGTCTGTAAATATTTTTTTGGAAGTCACATATGGTTCCTGTTTGCTACTTAGCTCATTTCATAAAATGCTTTTCCTCATGTATTTTGAAATGTGTTTAGTACAATCCATGGGCTCTGCTCTTTTCCTCCCTGTCTTCCTTCTTTCTGCTCTCCCTTTCACCTCCCATCCCAATCTGTGATCCCTTCATTAGTTCATCAGGACTCGTGGATATTTTGAGCTTGTGAAAATCAGGTCAGAATGATCATAGAATCATAGAATCATAGAATCATAGAATCCTAGGGGTTGGAAGGGACCTGGAAAGATCATCTAGTCCAACCCCCCCTGCCAGAGCAGGGCCACCTAGAGTACATCGCCTAGGAACGTGTCCAGGCGGGTTTTGAATGTCTCCAGTGAAGGAGACTCCACAACCCCCCTGGGCAGCCTGTTCCAGGGCTCTGTCACCCTTACAGTAAAAAAATTCTTTCTGATATTCAACTTGAACCTCCTATGCTCCAACTTACACCCATTACCCCTTGTCCTATCACTGATGCTTCCATGTATAAACATGTGGAGTTCTGCAAAGCCTCCAGTGCCGTTTGAACACTTCTCACTGTGGGAGATTTTACCCGAAAACACAGTGGGATCTGAGTGGACAAAAATTAGCACAGTGCTGGACAAATTGCTGATTTTTGTTCTGTTTTTCAGGATTCACAGGATTTGCTGATCGGCTCATGATTTAACTTCATTATCTACAAATTCAAGCACTATCAGTGGCAGAAAGGAATTTTGCAGGTAGCTTAAAAATTCTCACTTTTGAAGCAATATATAAAAATATATAAAGCAATATATAAAAAGTATATAAATATATAAATATATAAATATATAAATATATATATAAATATAAATATATAAATATATAAAAATAAATATAAATATATAAATATATAAAAAGTATAGGATAGTTGGGTTGCTTGATAAATGTTATGAAATAGCTTAAAACACCTTGTCATTCAGCAACCTATCTGAGAGGTATAAAACACTGAACAAACCTTCTACCTTTTGATGTAAAATTATTCTGGGGGTTATATTTGAAACTCCCTCTACTGAGTCCCTGGGAGATTCTTGATGGTCTAAGAAACATTATCCATCACAAAGCTTGGGAAGAAACGTTCCTGGGAATACTCAGAAGGTTCATTTGGCAGACTGTGTACTTTATTTCTGGTTACTCTGTCCTGCAAATCCTCTTTCAACTTGTAACTTTAAGTCTCTCTTGGCTTGCATGATATTAAAACAAACTTTGGTCAATAAAACCTAATGTTGCTTTTTTGGTTCAGTGACTTCCGTGACAAAGGTTTAATGATGTTTTCAGGAATCTGGATTTCAATGACTTTTTCCTGCAGTTTGGAAAAAAAATTAAAATGAGCAAGTCCAAGTCATACATCCTAGAGGTGTTTTTTGTTTACTACACCTTAGCTTCTGTACTGGGTTGTATAAGGCAAGGAGACTGTAAAAAATATATATTTCCGAGTGATAAATGGATGCATATTCATCAAAAGGAATAGGGAAAGACACAATTAATATCAGTTTGTTTTGTAACTAAAACAAATATAGTACAGTATGTTGATGATGGAATGTAATTTTTTATTCCATTCACTGCATGATAGATACCTGTTCTAATCTGGTCCATTGCCTAAGTGCCCTTGCACAGTGATATTGGGAATTCTGCCTTTCCCTTTCAGCAAAGAGAAATGATGGAGTCAAGTAATGACAAACGTTCTATTCCAGATTGATTTCAACACAAAGACCATTTTTAAAATTGAAAAAGGAATTATTAAGAAACAGTTCCCTTTCTCACAAGTCAAAGCCTGTGAAGATACTGAAAGGAGATGCTTCAGCATTGTGTCTCATGGGTGACAAGATGATGAGCTGGAAGCAGTGTCTCCTGATGATAAAAGGAAGGTAAGGTTTTACAATGGCTGAGGCAGATTGCTATAAATAACAGTTAATGTTATGGTAGTACCCAGCAAGTCTCAGTCATAAATGGGAATTGTTATGCTGTGCATTGGGCAAGAAAGGAGTTGCTATGTCTTTATTTGGTGTGTGTTTATACACAGAACAAAGGGAGTGTGAGTTCAGGATAAAGTTTGGCCTTAGGATTTTGCCACTCTTCACTAGGACTGAAGATGTAAAGCCAGCTCAGGAAATGATATGAAGGGGGATGCATTTCTTCAGCTAAACGTTGACTGCAGCTGGTCTGAGGCTGCATTAAAGCAGCAAACGAAACAAAACTGATGACATGCACAGCTGACTCTTAACTGAAATTATCTAAGCATTTTTTCCCCTTATATGTAAGATGTTTACTAAAATGCATGCTTTCAACAGGAATGAGGCCATCCTGGTGCTCTGAAAAGAAAAAGCCCGAGATCTTTACCATCAAAATGTACTGAAATGCTAAAATTATCAGAGGAAGACAGCCTGGGTACAACTAGATTTTTGTTTGATGAAATGATTTAGTGTTGCAAGATTTTGGATGAGATGTTTCATTTTGAGGTCTCAGCTTCTGAGTAGTAGTTTCAAACAAATATTCCAGGTAGTTATGTAATTAGACTCTACACTGAAACCTGAGAAAATCCAGCCATGATATTAGCACCAGCTTTTCCCCTGAATGCAGATATCATGTGTGTTCAGAGGTGATCAGGCCTCAGAGCTCGTGTTATCACACTCCTGAGGTGCTGAAATCAACTGCACCATTTAGGCTGAGGTACAAAATCTCAAAAAGCACGGGAAGAGTTTGTATCCAAACATCTGCTGGAACCCATTTTAAGGGGCTTTTTGCAGAGGGATACATCCCTTGTGAAATTTAATGGTTCACTTCATATAGAGAAACTTTATTCCAGATGAACCTCATGGCTGAACAGCTTAACTTAAAAAATGGATTACATTCAGCAGAAGACCTCAAGAAGGTAAGGTACATCCATTCTGTAGGAAGGAAACTCATATATGGCCCTGTTTAACAAGTGTTACACTCTAATCCATGCTGGTTTTAACTGTAGGCTAACTTTTCTTTTCCCACTGAGTTCATTTGAGATTTCAAGCTAAATCAGTCAAGTACTACTTGGGCTTGAACTCAGCTAAATAGAATCTCTGTCCTAGTGTGCTTTGTATATAAATTGAAATGGTAAAACTATGTTTTACAGTAACCCCTCCAGTTTAAAATTATATTCTCCTTACACTGACAGGTTTAGAACTGTGGTCATGAAACCAAATTGCAGTTAAGTAGTTTAGCATCATAGAATGAACCAATTGATTTTATACTAATTTATTTTATCTATTTGGTTGCTGCTTATAGTGTTGTCTATAATTTGTATGCTTGAAAAATCCACTGTTAATGTAATATTCCAGAGAATTACCATGAAAAGCATAGTCTTTCTGCCACCACTTATTATATAGATTATATACCTTCTGAGTAGAGTTATACAGAGCAATTCATACAAGAAATAGTCCTGCTCTGAAAGCCCTGCGGACTGTGATGTGATACATGAAGGACACTTGTACATCCACTGATTGGGTGAAGTATGAACTGCATTTCCATAGACCTCTGGGCTATAGATTGTATTTAATATTTCTGATAAATATTTTAAGATTTTAATTTGCTGAAAAGAAGTTAATTATTTTATTGCTTTTTAAAGTTAAAACAAATGCCAAATCTGCATGAGATGAGGTTAACTGCTGGTGCAACAGTGATCCCCAGCAAAACGAAGTTGTGGTATGTGCTAGACACTGCTGTGTGCATTACCAGCACGTATATATAAAGGTGATGGTGCTCAGAGTGATTTTAATGGTGGAACTTATTTATGTTTACCTCTTATCTTTTTACTCCATGCTCAGTCACAGTAAAAAGGAGAAAAAAACTTGGCAAAGCAGATAGGGAGTATAGAAGGCCTGCTAGAAAACAGTGACTCTTACTGGCCAGTTGACTGAACCAAAATTTGTAATTAATTCTCACCGTGGTCTGAAACACCACCCTGTGGGGGTGACCAACCATGGTGGCTTGATGGGGTGGCTTTTAGAGACAGGAATCACTTCAGAGCAGGAGCCATGCAGTAGGAAATGTCTGTCACCACCATTTCATTCAGCCCCTAAAGCATCACAGATAAGCTTGACTTTTGCTTCCACTTATTCTATTACTAAACCAGTGAACCAGCTGCAATGATTTTACATAGTTTGTTCTCCATTCTATGGACAACCCACCTTTCCCCTGAGCCAGCTCCTAAAATACCTGGAAATTGCTTATACTATCAAAGGAGATAAAGAGAATGAAGAAAAAAATCTGCCTAGCAAAACCTAATGAAAAAATTTAACATTGTAATTATCTGCACAGGGCAATTATTTCAAAAGACTTCACAGTTCATAGAAAATTATTTTAATTGTTTTTAAAAGGCTACCCCTGTATGTCTTGTAAACACTATCCTCAAGTGTGTACAGGATTTGTTACCTTGCAACATTTAACAAGTTTGTTAACAAACAAAAATTGATTTTTATTTATCTTGTGAAGCAAAGCCCTTGTTGCTTTCTCTTGATATTAATCCTCTCCCCCTTTTTTTGGCAAAGTAACTAATGGTGGAAACATCTGGAGATCCGATTAAACTCTAAGTCCCTGCTTTAAAGAAAGGAGAGATCAATATAGCTTCCAGCTCCATTAACCAAGTCTTATCACTTTGGCCGTTTATTTGGAAATAGATGCAATTTATATTTTATGTTTAATTCTTCTGGAGCAGCTAAACTTATTTAAATTCCTCATAGAACACCCTAATCAACTAGTCACACCTTGAGGAGAGAGTGGAAGAAAAGAAAGGTCTGATAGAACTGTCAGAATGATAAAGAAATGCAGTAAGCTTCAAGAAAAATGAGAATGCAAATGCTTAAATAGGAATAAAAAACACATACAGTAAAGCCCCACTTGTTGGCAAATGTGGGACCTTTGTTATAAGCATCAGAGCAGAATCCTAGAGGAGAGACTGAAGCAGAAGATTCTGCTGTAATAGGAGCTGTGTGTGATAAGGCAGTTTCTGCCAGGATTAATTTATCACTTAAATAGGCAATAGCCAAAATTTGGCACAGTCATTTCTGATAGAAGGGCTTGAGAACAGAATACATTGACCCTTTCCTGCCAAGTGACTGGTGGGAAAGAGGGGAGACCAGGATCAGCCCTCATGGAGGAAGGGCATGCACAGAGGCATTTCCAAGTGGGAGGGTTATAGGACTATTTGTTGGGCACTACCTTATGGTGTGGTGACTTCTTTAGAGCTTGGGACAGAGAAGCCTGGAGGACAGAAACTGTGAAGCCTTGTCCTGTTATGCACTGCTCAGTCACCCAGTGAAGTCCTTTAAAGGCTCATAGTCCAAGACTCACCACCCCGAAGAAAGGAAAGGAAAATATAGATTGGAAGGGCCAGAGTGTGGTTAATAAATTAACAGGGCTTGGGTGATTTTTAGTCAATAGTCAGCTCTTCTTAATTTTAGCTCTCTCATTAGACATGACAGGCTGGAAGTTCATATTTTATGCTTCAGTTTACTTGCATGTCAGATGAGAATAAGAAGGTCTTATCTCAAAGGTTTTATGCTTTAGTATTGATACTTTTTGACTGTTCCATGGAAGATGCTATAAAAATGTAGAGACTTATTGGCATTAGAAAATGCTCTAACAAAGCCAAGGTTTGCATAAATAAGTAAGTCAATGAAGAATGAACTCTATCTCCATTCCTTCTCCTCCAGGTGCTTGGTACAGCTACGTGAAGGGGAATTGACTTTATATCGCCTTGGTTTGGGAGAAAAGAACAAGAGTGCAGACCCTGTAACAAATGCAATTAATTTGTCTGGTGGTAATGTGAGTGTCAGGAGAATGGATGCAGTACCTTTTCAGTCCAGACCAAAGAACACAATTATTTGTAAGTATAGTTGGTAATTAGCAATTTGTTAAAGCACTGCGAGTGAAATCAAGGGCAAGAGAATCTCAGTGTCCCAGAACAGAACAGAACAGAGAAAAGAGGCCACCAGAATTCTATAGATAAACCCTCCAATTGCTGTGCAGTGACTTGAGGAGTATTTTAAGGAGGAATCAAAAGTACCAGATTGTTTAATTGAGAAGATGCATTGAAATACTGCCCACCAAAACAGTTGTCATGTCAGGAGCCAGTGAAGAGAAATATCATTCAGCTGGATAGGACAGACATGTGAACAGGCTCTGACTACCTTGTGCAACAAGCACAGTGAGATGTAGCACATTGTTCACCTTCCCCCAAGGTGGAGAAGAGAAATTAGGAGGTAACTGCACCACAAAGTCAATATATGGCAAAACTTCAGCTCTCTAACCTTAGACACGTAAGCAATTAACTCTCTCTGAAAAGGTCAGAGTCAGCAGCACTGGGCTCTTTTGACAAGTAAAGCTGCTGAACATCATTCTGCTTAAATAAGAAATATCTGTGGCTGTATTAGTCAGCATGTTATTTACACTTGCTTGCATTTATATGTGTCATTCTTAAATTTCAGGTTTCGAATACCCTTTACTGTCCAAAATAACAGGACAAAGGATGTTGGGAAGCTCCAGAATGAATGGGTGTCTCTCATGGAAAAGTACTGCCCACTGTGCAGGGGTGCCTCACCGCCTCAGGAGGGATCTCAAGGATGCATCTCCTCTGAAGCTGATTATGAGGATTTTACTATACCCATGAATCAACAGAAAGAGAAGGCTCTCCACTTTGGTGTGAGTTGTGCAGCAGTCAGCCTGTACAAGTCTTCAAGCTCCCAGACAAACCCTGCAAAGGCAGACACAGCCTCAGAATCACCATCTCTTTTACTTTCCACAAGTAAGGCAGAGGTACCATGAGCCCCACCCGTGTTTCTACAGCCCTGCAGCCTCTCTCCATCCACAAGGAGAACAAAAGCCTTTCACTGGGATGTTGTTCCTTGTGATAAGGTGAGGATGAAAGTGGATGAAAGAAAAAAATTGTAGCCTGTATTACATGTATAATTATCATAAAAAGTACAGCTGTGCCACAAAACAACCTGTGGATACCCTTCTGTATGTCTGGATGGAACAAAGTGACTGTTCTTTTAGCTTTTTCTTAACCCTGTCAGTCCTATATTTTTAGATTCAAAAATCTGTCTGGGGATCATGTGACCCATGCAGGAAAAAAAATAGAAGTATCCAGACTCTGTGATCAGTTCCAGATCCAGGATGTGGCAGCACTTTCAGGCAATGAACCTTCAGTGATTCAGCACATCATGTTAGATCGAACTAACTTACTTATTTATTTACTAACTTACTGCTTACCTAGAAGCAGTTCAACACATAGTCCTGGTCTTACTAATAAAATGATGTAAAGGTCTTTCAATTACTTTGATAAATAGTGGCAGATATTAAAGGAGCAAGAGGAATCATTCTTCAAAGAGTACTCTGATTGCCATTACAGAAATGTTTAAAAAAAAAAAAGTTCTATAACCTGGCGCTGTTTTAAGAAATGCTGCATGTGTAAAGAATTTGGGGCAGTTAATTTGGAAGTTTTAATGGTTTCATCTTTATGAATATTGATAAGAAAATAATATACTTTGGAGATTGTGTAGTTTTAATTCAGAACTGTAAATGGAGATAACTTGTTGGAATTATTGCACCCACTGACTAACAGTTTAAGGGTTAAAAGGAAGTGAGTGATACGAAAGTGCTCTTGCAGATAAAAAGAATCCTGTAATAGCACTTTTATCTAACAAATTATTGCATTTTCTTTGAGGAAATTTATTTCTTTTGGTTTGCAAATAGCACTATTCTTCCTTTTGATCCTATTCCTCTTGCAACTCTTTTCATGGAGACTCTACATCCTTTTCTTAATCTTATCCATAAAGTCCCATCAGTGAGATTTTTGGCGTATACTTATTGTAATGGACACAGATCAAAAGTTAATTTGATCCTTAGAATTCTGATTAATCTTGCAAGTGCTTTGAGCCACAGTTCTAAAATAACAAATAAAAAGATGAAGCTCCAAAAAACCAGTAGGTTAAAATTTCTTGAGAATTTGAGTGGATTTCTGAACACAAGGGGAAAATGAGTGTTCTGAGAGAAGACCTACACACTAAATTTAAGCCCAAATAAAAACCAAAAAAAGGAAAAAGGGAAGATTCTGCCACGCTGAGCACTAAAGCTAGAAATTATAGCAAAATTAAAAAGGTGGAAAATGTGTCAGAACAAAAATGAGTGGTACATTCTCCATTGGTAAACAGTCTCCTGAGACCCACTAAAAGCTGATTTGAGTCACAGCAAGTTCCTATAAACTGAGTTTTTGCTTTAGCACTAGCAGCTGCTAAGTGTTTTGTTGGTTTTCTGTTTTTTTTTTTTATTTTATTACAATTTGGAAAGTAAATATGAAATATTTTGGTGACTTGCCTTTCCTTGAGGATTTTCGTGCATGTAATCTAAGAATCCTTTTCCTTCAGACATTTTTCTTAAAAGTTTCCATATAAAACCCAGTGAGCTGAAAGAGAAACTGTATATTATACATGAAGAGAGTGGTGGACTTACAGATGAGCAGATTACAGCACTAAGAAGGTAATCTTTGGGGTTCAGTTTTTCATTTATAATAAATCCTATCTTCTGGAGAAGATATAATCTGCAAATAATGTGAAGTTTGGGAAAGATTCTACTGAGGCATTGGCTCTATCTTGACTGTGAATAGAATATACAGGTTGCACACAGGAATCTGTCCTTGCAACTGAGATCAATTTTCCCCATGTTGTGTAGGAAACGGGAGTGCAAGAAATGTCAGGGAATCTGACACGATTTCGTGGACTGGGTAGAAAGTGCAGAGTGATTGGAAGAACAGGTTGTGGCAGTGAGCAGGTGTAACTTGATGAGAAAACTTTTTATCTCTTACTACAGCCTTACCATCTATTGTGAGAACAGAAATGAAAGAAACAAAATGAACCCTGCTCCCTATTTAAAACATGTTTGGAAAAGAGGAAGCCAGAGAAGTCAGTGTTAAAGGAGCTTCATGGGATGATGGGATATTAAAAATATCAGTGTGCTGGGGGAAGTGTTCATGCTGCCCCAGGGCTTTACCAGTTACACCCCACACTGGTGTGCAGCTGATTGTGAGCTGATGGAAGATGCTTAGCCCCTCTGAAGGTAATGAAGCCTTGTTGCCTTTCAAAAGCTGACTTTAAAGGGTTCATTTGAAAAAGATAGATCTTACTGTAGTACTACAGTCTCTAATTGCAGTGGTGGAATTGGTCAGAAGATAATTGCAGTGGAATATCTTGGACATCAAGAGTACTCTCTGTTGTTCAAGCCCTAATGCAGCACTGCAGATTCAGTCCAGGATTTCCACGCTGTTGAAATGAGTGCAAAAGCACTGAGAACACTGATTTATGGCATCTGGGCTCTTTGCCATGAGACAATAATAATAATGATGGCAATGAAGCTTGAAAGATTTTATTTTTTCCTTGATGATTTCCGAGTCTTATTTTCATAGCAATAGCGCTGAGGAAATTTTTCTAGCAATGGAGAGACACTGGATGGAGCTGTGCTTTATGTTATATAGGATTAAGGATTCAGTTCCTGGCATTCTTATTTATTGACAAAATCTAGGAATGCATGCACAAATCTTGTACTGAATGGAAGCTTATTTTTCCCATTCCAACAGCTTTAAAAATGTTGCAGAAATGGATGACATGCATTGCAGAACTGAGGGTTGATTTTCCAAAGCAGTTCAGTGTCTTACAGCTCCCATTCAGACATCTCATCAAAAGAGCAGACACTTATCTGGAAACATTAGCACTCAGACGTTTCTCTTGTACAATGCTCTCCAGTGGAACTGGCGTGATACAAGTAGCAGGACACTTGGCACTTCTGAAGACCTTTCCACTCAATTTAGGTGCCATGGTGGAAAACTTTACTGTTGAAAAGTGCGGCCTCCAATTAATCGAGAACCTGTGGTTATGACAGGAATTTAAACAGGAAAGTCAGAGGCTGGAAAATTCTTTTCTCCAAATTATACCTCTCGTATTGTCTATGCCTGAGCAGGAAGTCTAAATTCTAATATTTTCAAATGAAAAATATTTCAAGCTGAAACCAAGATTACATTTTCAAAACTGTGACCAGGGAGCAAAATGTTCTGCTCATGTATCCAGCCAAGGTCAGTGGGGGTGGTAGAATACACTTAGAAACTTTAGGGCTTATTTTGATACAGAAACCTTTTCATAGTTCTCTGAATGATTCTTTATCCTGATGTCTTAAAATCAATAGCAAAGCATTCTTTGTCACTCTAAACTTAATTTTTAAGAACAGTGGGAGATTTTTCATTGCACAAATTCCATTAGAGTTGCATTCATGTAAGAATATATTTATGGAATGCATTCACATATTCTGGTTCTTCCTTCTCATGGCTTCCATTGTGTAATGCTTTAAGCTTTCAACCATCTAAATAATCTGCTGGTTTCTTTGAGTGTATGTAATGCATTAAAACAATTTGATGAATATCAGTTTTTCTGATTAAGTGAAGGCAGTTGCTGCCAACTTAGAAAAAAAGTTCTCTGAATTTACTTGATAAGTTAAACCATTTAAAATAATAAATAAAGAACAATTCATTTGCCAATAGATAACTGTTATTTTTAAATGACAATTTTTTTTTCATGATGATGGGGATGAATTACGTATTTTGTAATCTGCTTTAATATAAATTTAATAACTTAAACCCTGGCAATTATTCAATTGATGTGTCATAATAATTCATAAACAGTAAAAAACCCAAACTTACTCTTTGTCCTGTATTTAACGTGCAAAAATCTTTGCTTTATTTTTCTCATCTTTGAATAAATTTCCTTATTTCTAATGAAAATGTATATCTATCCCCTTGAGTGTTTAAAAACACTTTCTGCATATTTAGCAGCTTGTTTGCAGAGAAAGAAGATCGTAGACATGAATACTTGTTTAAGATTCTTACCATGCCCTCTCATGTGGTAGCTATAACATCGATTTCATTCTTATTTAAGATACACTATGAATTCCCATGGTGTATCACTCAGACAGGCAGGAAGATCTCCAAAGGAGAGGAACTGTGATGGTGTGAGGTTTTTGTTTTTTTTTTTTTCCAAGTGGAGGCATTTTTAAAGGTGTCAGTTTTCTAAAACTGCAGCTCGGGAGTATTGTGTCAGAATATTTGGTTACTTTGTGCAGTAGGAAGCAAGTTGCAGGGGCTGTGTTCTGTGCTGCCATAGCAAAAAAGGAGGAAGGGACCTCAGATGTGATACAGTGCTTAGAGAGACAGAAATGTTCTTGCCCACTCTTGTTTCATGAGCAATTAAAAAAAAAACTTTAAAAGTAGGAGTCTGTTCTGTGATTCTGTGAGTCTGCTCTGCTTTTGTGCTAGAAATAATTGCTGGGTCAGCACAGCCATAACTGCTCAAAAGTTTGTATGGTTTCCAGGTGCTTTTAAAAAGTTCATCTGATCAATGAAAACAAGGCACGTATACATCAAGCACAGAATTAATGAACCTTTTTGGAAATTATGGTCTTGACTCCTTTGTCACATGGTTTTACAATAGTCCGTGGCATTGTAAATTGTATGTAGGTCTGCAGGTGGACACTACTGGCAGTTATCTTCAAGACTTATATATATATAAGTATTTCCAGATATGCAGAAATATCTGCAGAACATTTTTGCTTTCCACAGCAAAGGTGGGCACAAATGCTTATAAAATTCCTATGGCTAAAGAATAAATATGCTATATGCAGAACACACTAAACAGTAAGAAATTTTGATACAAGGAATGGAGTGTATGATTTATGTTGCAAAAATGTAATTTTCATTTGCTGTTTTACAGATAAATGCTAACACCAAAAGATGCAGAAAGGTACCAGTCATTCAAGGGCTTTCCTTCAGAGCTGCACGTTGTTGATCAGTTCATGTTAAGGTAAGAGGGCACAGCATTAAAACATACCACATATTATATCTAGGACACTGTTTTCTAGATAAAACCACTACCAGAAGCTGTTTGATTTTTTTAAATCTTAGCCACAGTTTATATAAGAGGATTTATTTAATAAGGAGTTGAGAGAGGTGGATAATATAAAGAAAACTGTGTGGATTTCTTTGTGTCTTGAAGTTACATGCCATCCCCTTCCTCTGAAGTAGGAGCTGATTTATTCTGCAGTAGACTTCCAATATCTACAGGCATAAAATTGTATGCATTTAACTATTCTTATTCGCAGGAAATGAGTGTCATTGATTTTAGTTGTGTCTGGCCCTACTAGCAGAAAGAGGTTTCTTGAATTTGCAGATGCAGATTATACAGTCAGGTATTTTTATATTTGCCATCACTTGTCTGCAGGCACAAGGCCTATAAAAAAATTAACAAATAAGCAGAGAAATAAGGAAAACCACAATGCAGCTGAGTTACTCAATAAATGATGAAAGGTTTATGTGTATGTTTTGGTATAAA
The DNA here is from genome assembly GCF_036169615.1 of Heliangelus exortis. NCBI lineage: Eukaryota > Metazoa > Chordata > Aves > Apodiformes > Trochilidae > Heliangelus > Heliangelus exortis. The sequence continues at coordinate 7,118,585 of NC_092437.1, forward strand.
CATGGGTTTTGATTTATTTTCTGTTGTTTTATGCAGATGTGTAAAATCCCTGACTTAGGCCAGAGGTTGGATCTCCTTCTTACCATACGTGAGCTCCCTGTGAACGTGAGAGATTTAGAGCCTGTAAGTAATGCAAGACTCCAGTCCCCTGATTAGATAGCAGAGAGCCCAGTGGCCTCAATACAGATTTCAAAGCTGTGTAGTTGGGGATTTTTTTAATTATTTTTTTCTTTTTTTTCCTTTTCTTACAACAAAACTTCACAGTCCATAACATGAGCAATTCATAGTCTGATAATCCAGGTAGCCTAGTGCATAAAAACCTACTTCATGGCACTGTTTAAAAGTAACAAGCAAAAAGCTTAAAAGAATTAAAAAGAATGACTATAAGTCATGTCTTTGATAGCTAAGGAATTGTAAGTACCATGGAACTGTTAGACACAGGACACCTTTGAAATACAAAGGCACTACCAGCTGGTGCATTTGGGATGCTTTTGGGAATCCAATTAATTTTATTGTTTTGTTAATGATACTATTCCACAGTACTGCTTCAAAATAAAAAAATTAAAAAAAAAAAAAAAAGAAAAAGACATGTGAGAACTATGATATGAATGTCTAAACATGTATATGGATTTCAGAGCATCTTTACTCCACTGAGGTTCCAGAAGCAGCTGTTAGTGGCAGTGGAACAGACTTCTGGAAAGGAGAGAGAGATAAGAGCAGAAAAAGATTTTCAGACTTTTATTTGGGGTTAAACTTTCTTCTTTCTTTGGCCAGTGGAAGACAAAAGTTAGTTTCACCATTAAAAGTCAATTCCTTTTGTGTGGAGGTTCCTGCTCCACAAGCTGAAAGGATCAATCTAAAGTTATAGATACTTAGAACAAGTTTATTTGACCAGCATCTCATTTACATCACAGAATAATGTGATAATGGGGTGCAGAAGGAAGCTGTTCACCATAAGGATTACAGCATTGCACTGAAAAGTTGCAAAACAGATTTCTAGTCCCTCTCTGCCTTTTTCAGGATGACTTAGGGGTGAGTTGGATGCAAACAGTGTTCCAGTCTCATGGACTGGATCTTCTGGTTCCAGGTGGCTGCCTTACCTGCCAGGGTTTGTATAGGCTTTGATTCAAAGCATATACACAATCTACTTCTGTGAAAAAGTTTCAAAGGTTTTTATCTCACTCTGCATGGGAATGAAAACAAAATTTGGAAGTCCTGCAAGTCTGAGTTATCCTTTGTCTGGCTGTGATTAAAACCATAGTAACAGTGAACAAAACTCAGAAAAAAAACAGATGGAAAGCACCGAGGAGAGGCACAGATTTCTGACCCTGCCTGGTATAATGCTTCACCTTTTCTGTTCTCTACTGAAACCAAATATCTGAATACTTGGAAGCTATAATATATACTGTTTGCTTTGAAGGATATTTAATGTTCATTGAAGGGCCAATTAGTTGTCTAAGTATTTTCTTACTTATGCATGCTAACGTGTATTTGCAAACCATTATGCACCTGAAATTCTACGGGACAATCTGAATATTGGCTTTCAGCACCCTCTGGCCCTGTGATGTGCTGTAAATGTTTAACATGGCTTTCAGCTCCTCTGCATGCTTCATCCTTTCCCTGGTTTTGAATTTGTGTGTTAGCAATTGATGAAGAGAGGTGTAGTGCTAAAAAATATACATTTCCTAATTTAAAACGAAACTACCTCTGTGCCTGTAGACCTAGAAGGAAGGTGGCTTTCCCAGGAAAACATAAATTGATGCTGAGTTTGATTACAGGAGATTATTCTTCTGCCTTGTGGGGAAACTGCTAAGAATTTTGATACCAGTTTTCAGCTAGTATAAACAGAAGGGAGGGAGGTGAAGGATGGAAAACCTTATACTGTGCTTTGGGCTATCTGCTTCCCCTGATGCCTGACATTTGGTGCAATCTGGTGCATACAAACAATAAAAATACTTTTTCTTCAGAAGCTCTTTTAAGAGATGAGGTTGGAGTAATTTTGGCAGGGCTGGTTTGGCAGCCAGAAAGGGTGTGACCTCCACTGGGGGCAGGGTAACTGTGCCAACACCAGCTTTATCTTGTTGGATGGCTTTTAGCTGGTCCTTCCTGAAAACCCTTGGCCTTTTTTCCTCAGGGAAGTTGAGTAGGAAGGTATCCACCAGCTAAAGTGTCACTTGTTTCAGGTGGGGACAAAGATTTTGCTTTTGGCAAAGGGAAGGTGTGGGAGCTATTCATTTACTCAGTTTGAATTGAGGGAAGACTTCTGTGTTTCAGTTAATAAACCAGAAAATCCAAGCAAGTAAGCTGCTGCAATCCAGCCAGAAATTTGTTGCTGTCTTGGAGTACATTTTAGCCATTGGGAACCATCCAAATGGAAAGGCTGGAGAAGAGAAGGCTGAAGGATTTCAATTGTCATATTTGACCAAAGTGAGTAAATATTTTTATTGTCATTAAAAAACATTATATTCTAGGGTAAGTTAGCCATTAATTTTAACTCAGTTTTGCCCTGAATGTACAGAAAGGCAATAATTTTTAATGAGCATCTAACATTTCAGCATCTGCTCTTGGTTACACTGGAAACAAAATCCTGTTTAACACTGTGTTCATTAATGTGTGTTATAACAAGATGCATTTCCCCATTTGTAGCAGCAGCACTGGTTTGATGCTGACACCATTGTGTTCCTAATTGGGTAGAACATCAAAATGCTGACTGCCCCAAGACTGAGGTCCTCTGGCTGGAAGAGACATCCAAGCTCAGTCCCCTGGTTAGAGGCAACTTTGGATAAACTGCATTTTGCAGTTTTGTGCAGTGCACTCTTGGATGGAGCCTCTTAATTTCTCTGTGGTCAGAGTATTTCTTCCATGGTAGTTGCAGTTCTATGGCATAATTTTTTACTGTGCCATTTTGCAACAAGTGGTACAATGCTATTTTAAGGCAGAGATTCAAAAGCACAATGTACAGAAATTAATAAATTCTAAGGGAGTCAAATTTACCTGCAATGGTTTCAATCCTCCCATTACTCCTCTGCTGGATGATGGAGCAGGGGACAAAGGAGGCAGTTGTGATCTTTGCTCTTTCCTGACAGAGATCTGCTGTACAGAAACACCATGCAGCTCGTAGTTCTCTAATTGTCTTTTCACTGACCTCGACTTGTGTGACATTAGGCTGAGTTTCCCATTAGTTTTAAGGAAATTGCTTTCACCTCTCCACCAGAATTTGCCATCAGAAAATGCTGCTACTGAGCACAGGTTTTTTTCCCCGTCTCTGCCTAGCAGTGGCAGAGCATCATATTCTTATCCTGGAAAGCAAGAAAAAGATACAAATTTCCTAAGCTGCCTTGTACCTTTAAGAGTATTGTTAGATTATGACTGATCTGTAAATGGGAGGGAAGGATTTTTACTTTGTTTTTATAAAACATCTTTCCCATCTGGACACTTAAATATATGAATGAGTTTTAACTCTAGTGATGACTGAGAGATGCAACTGGCATTCTTTTGTTGTTGTATACATAATGGCCACAATACCACATCTATCATAATAAAAAATGCCTGCAAACTCATTTTCTGCCACAGAGCATATTACCATATTCAATTAGGGAATTTTACTGTCTTTGTGAGCACAGCACACTGCTTTTAAGTGGAAAGGAATAATGAAATAATGACTGTGTTTGGAGGTCCAAAATCAATTAGGATACCTTAAGTTAAAAAGACCTGTTTGAATGGGACATAATAGAACAAGGAAGATCAATGGATATGAAAATGCTAATCTTAACAAAGAATGTGAAATACAGATTTAAAAGAAGTTTAATTTCACTGCATTTTCTATTCTTGTCAAATTTACCTGGGAGCTATCAACATCCTTGCTGGGTTTTTAAAAAAATTTTTTATTTTATTTTATAAAGTGTGATAATTCAATCTGTCAATTATTGCTCTGTTCTATCTGCAGTTACCAGTTGAGGGGTAAGGAGAGCACATTCACCTTGCTCCATGCCCTTGTGGATCTTCTTACATGAGCCTGATCTGGCCAATTTTTTTCAGGAGTTGACAGAATTTGAAGCTGTTCCTGATGGTAAGAGAAGGGAGGGGGAAAAATTATCAACAGATAAAAAAATTAAGTCCTTCAACTTCTGTGGAAACTCCCATGCTCACAATATTACTTATTAGCACAGCTTTTGCTCTCTCTTCCTTTCTAGCTTCCATGAAGGGCCTCAGTGCTGAAGTTGATGGTATGGAAATGTGGTTTCTAAATTGAGAGAAAGATTTTCATACATTGTGCAGTCATTTGGAACAGGTTTTTGTTGCACTTCTCTAGTTGGTAAAGAGAGGTAAAGGTTCAAAACATTGAAGTAAAGTGTTGCTATGGTGATACTTAACCTGCCATGTTGCTGTGAAGAATTTAAAAAAAAAAAGAGATATTAAAGTGTGTCCAGGTGGTTTAGAAATATAAAATATAAAAAATATATAAAAAATATACTGCCCACATTAAATTGAATTTATCATAAACTGCAAATGTTGAACAATCCAGGTATTCCATCAAAATTACAGCTATAGCAGAGTCTCCAGGAGCAGGTGAAAACTTCCAAGTTCAGTACTGAAATTCAGGAACTTCTTTTAGCCAACCTGATCTTCTTTAGAGAGGAGTCCAACACTAGCAGAGCCCACAGAAAGGAACAGAATAAGGCTGTTCAAATGTAGGGTAGACTTTGGGAGACATTTACAACTTACTATTGAACAGTATCATAAGATGACCACTGAATTCAATGGATTTTAGATTGAACCTTTTGATAGCTGGTAGAGAAGGTGTATGAGTGGCTGAAAATTACTTTTATTGTGATGAAATCTGTCTTTTGAAAATGTGGCATGGGTGTTGACTGTAATTACAGACCAATATATCCTACTTCAGCCTTTGATAACATCCCTGAATGACAGGCACTCTCAGCTTTCAATTTGAAAAGCCCTTGCACCTATTCTGCTGGGCTTTGGGAGTCAGCCAGGCAGGTAGCTTGAGGCTACTAAAGTGTCAGTTTTATTCTGTTCCAAGAAATTCCAGTCATTTAGCAGATGTAAGTAACTAAAAATAACACTGTTTACCTTCAGCCACTTCTGTTCTTTGGGGACAATACTGGTAGCTGTTCCAAATCACTAAATATTTTAGACAGTTTTGAACAGTCTTGGATGAAGGGGTACAGTGGATCACTGGCAAGAGAAACTGCTGGAGCCATTGAAGGAGGTGAATCACAGGAACTGGAGGAGAACTCTTCCCTCCATGAATTCCTGATGGCCTCAGCATATTCACATCTTCTGAGTCCCAGTCTCCAGGGCAGAGAGGGAAAGAGATGGACCTAATGCCACTGAACCAACCTTTCTCACCATGTAATTCAGGTCACATCCTGGAGTTTCTCTGCTGCAGGGATGCCAGGAGCACAAAGTGAAGGTGCAGCCTGGACTGAGCACTCCCCTGTGCTTAGTGCCAACTGGGAAGATTTCTTATTGTTACATAGAATAGAATTTTTGTTCTTTTCTCTTTAAAGGAGCACTGAACTTTCTACACAGGTTTGAAGAATGTTACTTCACTGCTAATCCCAATGCTCAAAGCTAGGAAAGGTCAGATTTATGGCTGCTGCATAACCATGCATCGACCTCATTATTCTGCAGTTGCTGTGATCACAACATTTTGTCTGTAAGACCCATGTCTCTTTCAGTTGTTCTATTTGAAAACAGAAAGTTAATATTCCTAGATGAAAGTATTACAGACACATATTCTCCTAATTTGTGTGTGTGTGTGTGTGTGTGTTAAATTAGATATTTGCAGTTGTTTTGGACACAACTGCATGCTAGTGAAATATCTCATTTTCTTTTTTGTTAGTTTTAAAAAAGGAATTGCAAAACATTGTTCAGTGCAGGTGGTTTATTAAGCCCAAGACTATCAAAGCAACACCCCAGGAGTCACAGTTCTGCAAGGAACTAAAGGTAACATTATAAAAACCTTAGTGTGAGCTGGAGGTAAAAAATGAGTAATCTGCCAAACAAATTTAGTTTGTGCTAAATCCTGCCCTTCCAAGGGGATGAGGAGCATTTGTTGGAAAGTGGCCCTGTATTCTGCTCTGATAGCATCTCATACTACAAGGTGCAGCATTCTCAAGGGTATTGCTGCACTAACTGAGCAGAGGGCTACTCCCAGTGCAGGCTTTCCCTGCTCTGTGATCTGATCCCGCTCATCTCTGCTGCCCTGCATAGCTCCATCCTCTGCTGAACTGGGTAGTGTTGATACCTGCTCAGTCCATGTTTCCTTCTCCCTTTGAACACTGTGCTGCTTCAAGCCATATTGTCAAAACTACAGACAGTACAAAGGAACCAGAATTAAGAAATTTTGTTTCAAAAATTCAGTTTCTAAAGCCGTGTGTCTTCCTTCTTAAGAACTTGCAACTGGGAGTGTTGGCTTTATGTGCAGAAAAGGCTACACTGTGCCAAATGGGGGTGGAAATTAGGACCTTAGGATACTTATCTAGTTCTGTCAGTATAAATAGATTTAGATATTGCCATTGGATGATACAGTAAAAAATTCTCTAACGTTGATGTTTCTTTTTTTTTGTCTTTGATGTCTTAATACTTGCAAGGAAATGTGTGCACTTGATGTATGCTTATCTTTTGTGAAATGTGAAATTTTTGTGACATTAAAATTTTGACTTGAATTATCTTGTTTTCACTGCTGTTGAATTCCTGATTTAATATTATGCTTCTATACCAAATTAAGAAGTTTTATTTTATTACAGGATTTAATTCAGGAATATGAAGGGGATCTATCCCAGCTGTCAAAAAGATGTGATGAATTGAAGAAGCTTTACAGCAACATACTGGTATGTATCATATTAAAATGTAATGAAAATAAATATATGTTTCTTAAAAAAATAATAAGAGGAAAGAAGTGCAAGGAGTTCCCATATTTCCACATGCTTTACAGTTATGCTGTCCATAGAAACTGAAAAAAAAGCCACAGTGGTAGAATGTTTTGAATGAAAATTTGGGGACCCATCTGAACAGACATTGAAGATTAGCTAGATGTTTGACCAAGAAAAATGAATTAGTAACCTTTTCCTAAAAGTAATATTTTCAGAATCTGCAAGCATTTCTTCATGTTTCTTGTGGTCTTTCACAAATGGGAAAAATATTTCTGTGTAGGCTAAAAAGCCAAATTTTTATGCTAGCAAGGGAAAAATAACACAATATAGAAAAATAACACAGTCCCAAGCCTATATATATATATAAAAGGACTGAGATAAAGAAAGAAGAATAAAAAAAGGTAGAAAATAGTGTATATGAGAGAATTAACAATAGAGTTACATGAGCAGATATGGTCAAAAATTAATCACGATATTCCAAAAGTGGGGAGACTTTTGCTGTAAAACTGTTGGGGGTTCCTTTCCTCTATTGGAAACTCTCATCTGAGACTCTTATTTGCATCTGAAGAGGATTTCATTTTTTGTGTAGCTGCACATTGCCTCAAGTTTTAACCCAGCTGCTTTTTGTGTGTGTGTGTCCCCCTTCTCCCCTGTTCTCCAAAGTTAGGCATCTGATATATTTCTCTCACTTAGAATGGAAGTTTTTCTTCTGAATAATGTTATACCTAGGCAGATCTTTTTGAATATTTATAAAGCAGCAAAAAATGTACAGCAAATATAAAACAGGATGAGTAATCAAAAGAGCAGGCTATCAACTCAACCAGGCTAGCAGCACTAGGAGGGAATAGCCCAGCTCACCTGGGGGAATATCAGATCTGAAAATGTGTTGCAGGTAGCCATGGAAATCATGTTGCACATCAAACAAAAATCCACAGGCCTACCTTTTTGATTTTATATTCTGCTTATAAAATCAATAGTGACCTTGGCTTGTGACACTTCCATGACATGAACAATAAACGGGGCTAAGTACCCGTGGTATAGCTGTGGGCTATCAACTTCTCACAGATGGTCATCACTCCAGGAAACACCTCTCTCATTACTCTTTAACTGCTGGGGCACCATGGGGGAGTGGTGAGGAGTGCCAAGGATCAAGGGCTTGGTGCACCCAGAGTTGCAATTAGGAACACAGCAGGCAAAACTTCATCAGGTGTCACTGGTTAATGTTAAAGTTTTTGTGACTGGATTGCACCCTGCTCACCATGGAATATAAACCATTTCTCTAATAGATGCATTTTCTGTTATGGATGGGTTCATCCAACAAACTGCAGGGCCAGGGAGCTTCACAATTTAGGGATTTTTCTCCTCTTCAGCTGGAGATCTCTGGTCCAGCCAGAGAGACAGGGTTATACTGAGACCCAGGTTACAGAGGTAATTCAGTGACAGCTCCTTGGGGCCACTTTTGCTTGGAATGTTTTGACTCTCAGCTTGCTGGAGATTTTAGCTGGTTCCAAGTTGTTGTTGTTGTTGTTGTTGTTATTATTATTATTATTATTATTATTATTATTATTATTATTATTTTTTAATTATTATTATTACCATTATTATATTTTACATCATTACTATTATTATTCTTATTACTACTATTAATGTTATTAGTGTTATTATTATTCAAAATATTGAAGGTGTTTCACTTTTCTCTTGCTCTTTTAATTTCATTAAGATCCTGGACATGGTTTAGATTACTTTGATAAGCTAATCTTACATATTCTTCTCTTTCCAATTTACAGGTAAAATTTGGGGAGCCACAGGACCTAGACTCTCAGGAACTATTTGGATGGATCCCTTCATTCATTCATTCATTCATTCATTCATTCATTCATTCATTCATTCATTCACAGTTTAGGAAGGTCTGTGCTGAGTTCATGCCATAAAAACAACACAAATCTTACAAAGAGGTGAGGGAAAGAGAAATGCAGGAAACAATGTTTAAGTGAATTGGTTTGAAAGTTTCTCTACTAATAATGTGTAATTTGTAAGTGTTATTTGACCCTGTAAATTCACAGATCACTTATGATCCCTCATTTTCACTGATCTAGGGGCTTTTGTACCTTGAAGTGCCTGTATATTTTTAAAATAAGACATTTTATAATTTCTCTTTTTAATCTCGTCCTTAAATATCCAGTCTTCTGACTGAATTTTAATTATTACTTTCAACAAATAAGTTTCTGTATGGTGAACTCATTTTTAATTATTTTTGATGTAGTTTTCTAAATAATACTTCACAAGTTTTGTAATGAAATGTGAAACTGTTATCCACTGAGGAGAATACCTAACAAAAATTCTTGCTTGTCTGTCTTCTTTTAAAGCATTGCAGGCTTAGTATGTAATGGAGAAAGTGTATGGGTGAATGGTTTGGTTTTTGTCCCCCCTGAAGTAGTACAATAAAATAGTGCTTTTTATGGCTAATGTTGTGTATTCAGGTAAAATATTATAAAAGTAATCAATATGTGAGTTTTGCATTATCAGTGAGAGAAAAATATCAGAGAAGCAAAGTAAAAACTTATCATGAGGCATCAAAGTAATGGATACTGGAGGTAATTATCTGTGGTTTTCAAGAGAAAATACTTCTGCTGCACTTGTTGGCTTTTACATATTTTTAATTAAAATAATTATCTAGAGCTCAAATTTAGGAGAAGAAAAGGAGGCCTATAAATGCAAAGACAAAATGGATGTTTTTAACACCGAAAGCAGGAAATAGTTTTAAAAGGTCATTGATGAAATTTGGCATTTTCTCTACCAGCTTTGCAAACAGTATTGTTTGACAAAAAGTGTTTTACCTGACTTAGTTTATGTCAGGCAAACTGAGCTCACATCTCACAGTGTGTGAGGTCTCAGTGTTTGGGTTTTGATGGAAATGCTGAATGTTCTCCCTGACTTCTGTGTTAAAAGGAGCTGGGGTGAGCCATCTGAAAGGTTTAGATGCACTTACATCTAAAAACTACATTACCACAAGCCTCTCTCAGCTGGCATATATCAGTTCTCTATATCCAGTGTTGCATTTGCTGTTCTGCATGTGACAGCTGCTGAGCATCTGGGGATTCAGAGAAAGGTCCAGGAAAGAGCCTGGGCTCCCACTGGTGCTGCAATGCCCAGATCCTTCGTTCTGGTCCTGTCAGAGAATAAAGGGCAATCACCAGGAATACAGAGACACTTGGAAATTGGAAAGCAGAGATAAAAGAAGCCCAAGATATTTTTTTTGCTCTCATGGCTTCTGTACTTTGAAGGTCACGGCAGGTTGCTGTTCCTGGGAGTTTACAGCTTCTGATGTGCTGTGGGTGGCAGCACAGCCCTCTGTGGGAAGGCAGAAAAATGTTCCTGCAGCTCATGACTCCTTCACCAAAGGCAAGGGCTCCATTTCACCAAAACCCCAATAAAGCTGCTGAAGGAAGGGGGTGCAGCTGGACCCCTGCCCTCCATGGCTGCTTCTGTTTGGAAGCTGAATCTGAGGGCAGGTGCACAAAACTTCTGTTTCAAATGAGTAAGTCGGGATCATAGCCATGGTCTAGCAACCGCACCGGTGGGTCAAGGGTTGGACTTGATGATCTCTGAGGTCCCTTCCAACCCAGCTAATTTTATGATTCTATGATTCTATGATAAATGCTCTTTTAAAATTAATAGTTCCCACTTCCATTTTGAGAGCTCCAAGCAAGTGGAATACTGCCCTGAAGTATTCAAAACCTTATAATTCTTCTCTTAAAGGAGAGCTCTGGCAAAGAGGATGCTGGGCAGGCAGCATCTCATTCCTGGCCAGTGAGTGGGAACTGCAGGGAAACATCTTTAACAGGAGGCACTGGGGGTTAGGCAGGTGTGCAGGGGAGCAGAGTTAATTGCCCTTCCAGCTTTGTGAAGAGCAAACCTGACACCACCTGTGGATTCCAATGGTCCTCCCTGCTTAATTTCTGTCTGAAAGCCACCCCTCATCTTAGGATGTCTAAAAAGGTCTTTAAGGAAGAGGATAAACAGGCTATGTATTTAGTATGCTTAACACCATCTTCCAGGCACCTGGCTATCACCTATGGAAACTGTCTGGTGTGAGATAGAGGATGCCTGAGCTCCAGCTCTGCATTGCAGCAGCAGTGAGGTGCCCAGAAGGTCCCCCCAGCTTTGTCCCCCCAGTGTTGCTGCCACGTGTCAGCCCCTGCACTAACCAAGGGCATCATTTCAGTTTCTTATCAGTCTTGCCAGGACTGTTCTACCAGTGAAGACCGTGCAGTCGTATTTCTCAGAGCCAAAAGGAATGAAGTAAACCAAAAGAAAACAGCCCCCAAAATGAATACCCTGGATACTTTACAGAAAATTATTTACTGAAGCAAATAAAGGGATTTAATTTTACCAGAACCATACTGGCTGTGTTTGCCTCAAGTCAGCATCAAAGCAGTGACATCCAGGTGACAGTGAAGTCAGTGGCATCTATCTGTACATCAGGAGCTATAGCTAACATCACTCATTTCTGATATAAAGAAGAAAATTATATTCCTTTTTAATTTTTTGCATCTTTATAACACAATGCTCCATACTGTGCATATATGTGCACTTAAACAACACCTGCAGTTTTTGTTGTGTGTTGTTACTGCTCCGAAATCTGAACCATCTTCATTTATATGTGAATCATGTAAAATAATCCTGAATATAAGTACCATTTCCATGGCATCAAGATCCCTGCATCCCTGAACAGCATTCATGATTGTCATGATAAATTTTATAGTTTTCTACTATTACCTTAGTTAAGGAGTTCTGGGAAGTCTCTTTTAACTAAATAGTTTTTCTCTCTTTTTTTTTTCTTTCCATTTTTTCTTCTTTTCCCTCATGACTCACTCTATTTCCTTTTTTTTTTTTTTTTTTTTTTTTTTTCTCTGTTATTATATCTAACAGCTTCTACTTGTTTTATAGCTCAGTTGGCATGGCCTCTTTCAATTAAAAATATATTCTACACAGTAGTCCATATCTGTGTCTTTGTGTAAATATCTTGGAGCATTAATTAAAAAAAAATAATGTCCAAATACCTTCTTGGCAAGAAATTCTGGTCCCTTCAGAGAACATGAAGGTTTCCTATGGAGTGGGAGCTTACTGAGGAGACTTGTTTCAGTTTTCTCAAACAAGCTATTTCCTCAGAGCCAGTTAATTTCAGAGACCTCTTTATTAGTATATAAAAATAAATAGACCTTGTTCCCTACCCAATTCTTTTTCCCCAAGTGTTATTTTGCATAAAATGAGGTTTTCCAAGTCTCTTAGATTCAACTGTATTACTAAGTTTTAGCAGTATGAAGAACAATAGTTGCTATACCTCAACATTTATTTGGAATTATATAGGCAAGCTCTAAGTTTCCATGTGGATAATGTCTGTGGAATCTTTCCTTAGCAGATGACAGTTTTACCTTGCAAACTTGAAGTCAGAAAAGTCAAAGCACCAGCCCTGTGTTTGTGGAAACTTGTACAATTGGGAGCCCTCAGACAAGTAGCAACCTGCAAGAACTGGAGGGGGTTTTACACCTGGGTTATTGGTTTTCCTATAGAAAAAACCCCAAACTAACAAAACTAAGGTTTAGCTTATTATGAAATACAAAAGTTTAATAATGATGTTAACTAAGTATTTCTGATCAGTAAAATTAGTGTCAATATTCAGTTGTGTGAAGCAAGGCTGTGGGTCAAATACTCTACTGATTTTCCTTCTGTGACAGCTCAGCTGTGTAAGAACTGCCTGACCCAGAAGGCAAGAGACTTTGATTCTTTCCTTAAAATGGGTAGCACTGGTAGCATGTGCTGCACTGCTTCAGCAAGATCAGGAAAGATAACTTCTGGCTCTCATATTAAACATTAGTTGTCTCCAGTTGTGTCCAAATGTGACTGAGAGGAGGCCTGCACTCTGGGACTGGAGCTCCTGATAGAAATCCCTGACTTCATCTGCCTGCCCAGTGGGTCTGGATTCAAATCTGCCTCGAGAGATGCTGTGAGAAATGGAGCTCATGTAGGCACAGGTCACTGGATTGACTTCAGCTCCCAAAGGGGCCAGTGTTACATCTGTACCAGCACTCACAAGGGTTTTTCAAGATTTCACAGTAAGAAATACAAATATCTTCCCCCAGAGGCAGAGATTTCCCAGATTTTTCTCAAACCAAAAATGTAAAGAGCTGAGATTATCCAGCACTAGACTCAGTGGAAAAAATTAACTTCCATAAACAGATAATTACATCCTAAGACAGTGTCTGAAGTTTGCTTTCCAGTTTTCCTGGGTGTTTTTTGTATTTGAACTGTCACAAGACCAGGCAACAGGCAGGGTGTGCTTGCTACTTTTTATAAATTAACAGCAAAGTAAACCAAAAAATTATGAAAGTGTTCTATGCGTAACAGCTTTGAAGTCACTTTTCTATGTTTATCTTCCAGTTTGAATTAATGTTTTTCAGATACAAATGCCAGCTGTAGAAGAAGAAAGGTTGTCTTAGACAAAGTGAATAAAAACATGGGGTGTATAAAAGGGAACCTGTTGGGCACTCACTGTACAACAACTAAAGCCTGAAAGTATTCTTAGAAAATACTCACTCCTGTGCTTAAGAAGTTGCTGGTAATAAAGATTCAGAAGAACCAACAAACAAATTTCAAGCTGCTTGCCTTAAAGAAGAATGTATTAAAAAACTCAAACTGAGGGGCTGCTTTGACAAAGTGCTGAGGTGCTCTGACTCAAGCAGGGACTCAAAAAGCTCTTGGTGAGATCCTTCCCTGCGCTGCTCACAAAAGTTTTGTTGTGGATATTCACAGAACCAAGATTGCATCCCCTGATTTGAAAGATGTTTTCTGATTGCCAAAATGCTAAATGCAAATACTCATTTTTTCACTCTAGCTGCTCAGTATCCAAGTAGAATGCACCAATAGATGAACCATCTACTTAATTCCCTGAGTAAGAAAGAAAACGAGAGCCTTTTACTGAAAACTCTCACTCAGACTCATGCAGGTATAAATACTTTGTGCAAGTAAGATTTTATTTAGCCTTAGCTTGAGAATTTCATGTCACAGCTGATGTTATACAGCTGAGAAGCAAACTGCACTTTCTTGGGCATAATTGAAATAATTACAGGATTGCTAAATGTGGTTGAGCCTTGCACTTGCTGCCTGTTTACCTAGGGATGAATTTTGTCTATTGAGAATATTTTAGTCACGGACAATCAGCAGTAATTAAACAACAGAAAACTACTAAGTAGATAAATACTCCTTTAGCTCATTTTACAAAGAAGATATTTAAAACAAAAGGTTTCAGGTTCAGACATAAATCTCTGAATACAATTTTAAAATGCTGCAATGTGTCTTGAAACATAAATAAATGACAGGCTTGCACAAGGATATATATCTGGTGATGTTTGCTATGGTGAGGTTAACATTAATGCTCATTAGCATTGAACTTAAAAAAAAGAATATAATTCCAAAGGTTATTGTCCAGAAAGATCAAGTATTGGTGGATGTATTTATGCAAAAACTCTTCTTGTAGCTCCTAGAAATTTTCCTGAACAAGCTGTAAAGGACTTGGCTGAAATGATGTAATTATAAATAGAAATCTGCTCAACTCAACTTCAAAATAGGAACCTTCTCTCGGCCACCAAATAATCCCCAGATAATATCCCAAGTTGCTGTCAATAATGCTTAAATTAAAGTTTGTTATTTGGAATCCAGTAGTTTAAAACAATCTGATGTCTCGCTTTGTTGTCAGGAATTAAGATGATTAGGAAAATTAAAAACAACTCAAATCCTTTTGTTTATGGATTTACTGAACTGGCCCTGGAAAAGGCAGCCTGGCTGTGCTGACTCTGCTCTCCAAGCCCAGCTCAGGCTGCAGTTGATGGGTTGGTGGGGTGCAGTGGCTGCAAGTATTATTTCTGTGCTTTGCCATCCTCCTTGTATTTCCAGGTTAGAAGGAAGAGGGAGACAAACCTAGATCCATTCTTATGGGTCTCTGTGTGTCAGTTCTATGTATAGTAATATTTAAAAACTTTTAAAATTAATCATATCTAAAGCCACACCTTCACCTTTCTTTGGTATTTGTAGTTAATCATTAGCACGTACTGTTATTAATTAGCCATTAATTTTGATGTATAATAATCCTGATACACAATAATAAAGTGCCTGGCTGATGGGCACTTCTCTGTCCCTTGCAACTGCTCTGATTGCACCAGATCCCTGGGGGTGTGCTGTGCAAAACAGGTGTTTCAGGGACTGAAATTTACAACAGCTGTGATCCATTTCAGCACTTCCCACCTCTTCCCATTGCAGCTGAGCAAGAACAGCCAAGTGTTACTGGGCTGGCCATGGAATATGACTGCTTCAAGAGTGGGGCAGCCAGTTGGAAGGAGGCAACCAAAGTGCCAGTCACTATTTCAAGAAATTTTTGTATACTTTTATATTGAAAATCTGTTGGTTAACACAAACCACGGGTGCAGAGGGCAGAGCTCACAGCTACCTCTCTTTTTGGACAGGGCTGTATAGACTGCATATAGCAGTCTATACAGTCTGAGGAGCTAGAACCTGGAGCTTGGTTTCCATTAATGTGGTGACTACACTTGGAATTTGGAGCCACTTCTGGGTACCAAATGCAGAGAAGTTATGCAAAGCCCGTGTTCAGGTTTGTAAAGCCTTTCTATCAATTTCTCTACCCCTTTCTGTAGCGAGAAGGCTGCTCTAACACACTCCTCAAAGGGTTGGAATACATGCAATAAATAGCTTCTATGTTGAAGCTTTTTTATCTGAATCCTTTGAGACTCAAATAACTGCTTATTAGCATTCATCTTGATGGACTTATCCTGTAGAAAAACTTTGAGCAGCCATACACAAATCTCATTCAATGCTGCCAGTGAAATTTTGTTGCCTGCTGAGTGAGAGTCAATGTTTCAAGCTGAAAATCCTGTATCATGTAGATTGGCATAATGCTGGGAAGCAGAACACTGCATATTAAAATTACTTTTGGAATGAGAGCCTCAGGGAAGGACACCCTTGTCAAGTACTTCGACCTCAGAGTGATCACTGAATTCACTCAGCAATTCAGAAGCACTTACTGTTTGGATATTTGTTTAGTTTTCTTTCTGTTATTGCCTAATATTTATCTTACACCTTTTTGTAATTTAGTTGGAGAGGGGAAAAAACAAAAAAAGGATCTGAGTGGTGGAGTCTGGAAGGCAACTTTGGAGGTTATTTGGCCTAAAGCAGGATGCCCAAAACTGCGTCCAGTGTGGTTTTTAATATCTTTGACTATGGAGAAGATGGAGAATTCAGCATTTGTCAGTAAGTTTAACATATTGGGAAGTTATTTGCTGTGGACCAAAAGAAAGACAGATTTTGAGCTCAGGAGCCTCATTTCCATAAGAGAGCAGGTTAAAAAAAACAACTACAGATTGTCACTTGTGAAAGCCAAGAAAGAGAAATTGATGGGTTTCATTGTCTTGATTTCTTAGCTGTGAAATGTATGTATTGTTTTCTTCCCTACACCTTTTTTTTAAAGCATTTAGTATGACAAAGATAGATATTTATTGTTCTTGACAAGCTTGGACAGAATCAGAGATGTCTGGTTAAAAACTACTCAGTGACAGGTCCAGGAAGTCACTCAAACTTAATGGAAAAATACTTTTAAGTCTTTTAAAAGACTTGATATTTTTCCATCTCAGAGGTGGCTGATGCTCCTCTATAAGGAGTTTTAGATTACAATATAGTTAATTATACAATGCTGGAGTCCTCTGGGATGAATTCGCTTTCCTACCTTAGGGGGGATTTGAAGGAACCCAGCCTGAATAGAAAATGGATACAACAAAAGCTGGGAAGTTAAAAAGCCAAACCTATAATATATATATTAAAAAAAAGTCTTTTCCTTCTGTTCAAGTTTGCACATCTCAATAGATGGCACTAAAAATCCTAATGCAAAGGCATTCCTTGTGGCTTCCTCCCTGAACATCATCACAAGACTCCAGGAAATCCACTCCCTTTAAATATCAAAAAAGCAATATAGTCTGTGGACAGCCCTTTAATTCACTACCTTAGGCACTTCTAAAAATGCAAATTATTCCCTCAGCAAGACTATTTTTAGTTTTTCATTGGCCCTTGCTATGAAAACCACTCAGTGAGAAATTTATCAGGGACAAATTCTCCTGAGGGGAAGTAATCTGGGAACCACAATGGATGTCAAAGGAGGTGCACTAAATTACACCATTTCAGGATCTAATTTTTCTGTGGTTTCCTTGACACCAAATTAGCAAACTATATCCACAAAATGTATTCAGTGGTTTAAAATAAACTGACTACCAGCAGATTCCTGAAGCTTTTGCAAACTTCAGCCTGAGATCACTGTAACCACCTTGCTCAGTGCTTTGGGCTCTGAAACTCGGAGCAAGTAAATAAAAAACCAAAACAAGATTACCAGACCATTGCGTAGATCCTGCTTCAAAAAATTATTTATTTCATAGAATTGCATAAATAAATCAATTGAAAACACAAATTTGTGCATAACCCAGCCAAGGTTAATGCTGAAATTTACTGGCTTGTTGTTGTAAACAATTAACTCCTCCTCTTCCTAGGATCTAGGAAGAAGTGAAAAAAAAAACATAGGGTTGAATTTTGCTCTGAGTTTTACACTGATGCCTATCCAGATTCAGTCTGTTGTACTCAGTGTAACAGTATAACTGTGGACTATTTCCAGACATCCATCAAAGAGTAACTGCAGAAACTTGCTGCTCTAAGGACTCAGAATCTGGCCATGAGAATTTCAGACCCTGATCTGCAGTTTCTGCTTGGGCCTGAAGTGTCCTCAGGTTTACAGTACTGGCCCAAACAGAAGGTTGGATGTGTAAGAAATGCTGAATAAAGACCTCAAATGCCAGTCCTGTCAGCATAGCTGAACAGTTTTACCTTTACAAACATGCAGATATCCTGCTGATTTCATGTTCTTAATCACCTCTAAAAGACCATGCAGAGTTTTAGAGTTCTGTTTTCCAAGATGGCCATGAAAACACAAACTTATTTTAACAGAGTGCCAGGGAAATTGAAGAAGCCCAAGGAACAGAAGTAGATAACTGGTTTTAATTGATTTCTCTTTTCTAATGATGCAGCAAGTTTTAAAAATACTTGAAGATGGAGTGGACAGAAGAGAGATACATTAAAAATAGGTAGACATACAGAAAAACTTGCTTAAAAAGCAAGCAGGGTGCTGAAGATGAAGCACACAGACACACACACACACACATATATATATGAGATCAAAACAAAGCAAGGAAAATCTTGCTTGATTCTGCAGCTGTTTGAAATAACAAATTTTTTGTTAAATTTAGTAATTTTGACCCACATTCAGTACATATATGAATGAGTGATGATTTTTATTATATTCCAATAGGCTTTATTTATATTTTAAACCTAAATCAACAAAGCGAAATTTATTTTATAAAATATTTATGAAATCTTCTTAAGAGCCATTAAGCTCATTAGCCAGGTGATTTAAATTTGAATTCAGCCAACAAACTGTAACTAGCTGAGAGCCACAGGGCCAAGCTGTCTAAAAGACAAGTTAGTCTGTACAGGAGCCAAGAGCCAGATGGAGACAACAGCCAACTCAGGAAATACAATATTTAGCCCGAAAGAATGTCAAAAGACAGTAAAAATCTGACCACAGAGTTCCATAAACAGAGGTTTAAACCAGCATCAGTATTCTGCCTTTGAGTCTCTCTGCCCTCTCTCTCCCCACTGCTCCCACTCCGGGTCACCTCCTGCATCCTCATTAGGAGGAGTTCAGCCAAAAAGCCAAGGAGAGCAAGAGCAGAACCGGGGGGTTAATCCTCAGAGGAGGCTGATGGGTGCTCAGCCAGCTCAGTATAAAACCATGTTACACATTCCACAAACAGAAAGCTCATCTTGACAGAAGGGGGAAATATAATTAGGATACAGAATAAAGAAAAGGAGAGGGAGGAGGGCTCCTGTGACTGAAGGGTTAGGAGACTTCACAGGGCCTCTAGACACAAGCACAAAGCTCAAACACAGGGGAGGAAGTCTGAGGTAGATTATTTCTCCCTTTTGTAAGGCAAATGACTAATTATTTAAAGCAAGATGGTTTTTTCCAGAGAGATTTGAAAGATGCCATGTAATATTGATACAGAAATGGTATTTAATGCAGCTTTACCAGGCAAGAAGTAAAAGAAAATGTAAGCATGTTGTTTCCTTCTTATTCTCCCTCTGGCTCTTCTGTTTTTCAGAAAGATGCCCAGCATGCCTGCCTTGGGGCAGAAAGTTCCCTGTGAAAGGGCAAAACACATCCAACTTGGGAGAGTTTTAGGATTCGGCAGTATGTGTCCAGAAAGGGAAAGAAACTGTAAACTTAATTTAACTGAAGTTCCATTCTTGAGCATTGTTTATATTTGTTTTACTCATTTTTCCTTCAAAGGAAAAGTGTTAGAGGGAGCTGGATCAATACTAAGAAATTCTTTGTCGGATAAAATAAGAATGATCGTTAACCTTCCTGCTTATCAATTAAATCCAAACTTCACTTTTCAACTTGTCTTTCTCACAGCATCCCCAGCAAACTTCCTTCAGGTTGTTTGGCAATTAAAACCCAACCACACAAACAAATCCAACCACAGAAACAAACCCTTTAAGCTCCCTTCTCACCATGGGGATGGGGAAAAGGGAAGAGGCATTTTGTGATATGGGTCAGGTATTTTGAAGGCAGGGGCTCTTCAGCTTCTTGACTTCATCCTGGATTTGAGGCTGGATTCTGGATGTTATTTATGGAGCCCATCTCTCTGGGAGCACGATGTAAGCAAAGTTGATGGCCCTGCCAGCAGCTCTGCTTGGCTCAGTGCATGGGCTCCCCATGGCCAAGCCCTGGCTCTGCCTTCTTCATGCAGCTGGATGCAGGATCAGCCATAGCAGCCCCATTTTCTGCTTGAAAATCCTTGGTCCCCGTTTAAGAACTTGATCCATTGCCTCCAAGACTTTGTTTTAACTGCCACCATTACTAAGAACTGTGATTTGGTGCCATTTCTGCAGTCAAAGACAACTTTATCTCCAGCACCACTGAGTGCAATGTTTTACTTTTGAATATCTGAGAATGCTAACTTTATTGTAGGTTATATTAATTTTATTTCCAGGAAGAATTCAATTTTATTTTCAGTTCAGCTCTTTCCCCTCTAAAATGCACTTTCCTGATGGCCTCTATTCTGCTTTCCTTTTCCCAGAGCAGAGGAAATTTATTAGGATTTCTTCTGTACTGGTAGGACTTGGCTGTTAAATTGCAATTGCTGTGTCAACTTTTGCTCATCCCATTATTCTGCTGCCTTGTCTCCATCCTGTGAATGGCTTATTGCTAAAGAAAAGTTTTAATAGTCTTATTCATCTCTTGAATTCATCTTGTTAAGAAATATCACCTCAAATCTCAAAACCAGCTTCCCTTTGGGGAAAAGAGTGCTTTACTGACAAAGGCTGCCTCCTGACCCAAGCATGGAGGGAAATTTCTGAGCTATCTGCTGATGGTTTCTCCAAGGGAGGGAGCTCTGATATCCTCCAGCATGTAGCAGCTGCTGCATCACCTCTGTCCAGTCCTATTCCATCAGCTCCATAAAAGCTGTTCATTTTTCTGAAGTATAATTGAACTACAAACATGGCAGAGTCAGTAGCACTCTAGAATATGTTTTAGACATGGAGAAGAAAATGTTGGAATGGTTAAAATGCCTTGTCCATACCCTTTTGTAAATAATATACACATAAATTGACATGCCCTAAGTCAAAGGCACCAAGAATAGGAATAGAAGCCCTGGTGTTTGAGGTTTTCCCCTCTCCAACACACAGCTCAAGGGTCAGCCAAATAAAATAGGAGTTTCAGACCTACATGTGTCCAGCATAAGTGCAGGCAAAAGACAGGGGCAGAATCTGCACTCTTCTAATGTGACCTTTATTAGCAGCCTCATTTAATTGGACTTCCTTCAGATTAGGATACCACTGATGTAAAAATGTAATGCCACCTGCTGAAACATTTTTGGAAATAGCTGACATGTCTGGAAATGTAATCAGCACTGCAAGCCAGAGTCCACTTCAGTCTCCTTTTGTAGGTGATGAGAAGTATGATGTTAATCATTAGTGTGTCTGATGTTATCTATGCAGACTGACAGGTAGTTCTAAGAGAATCTGTGTTATATATTCTGATTTTTCCAGAACAGATTGCATGAGGTGAGGAGCACTTAGCTTTTTGCAAACTGTGATTTTAAAAGGTTTATAACTTTATGCGAAATATGTGTGGAAATTTGTTCTTAACTTGCATTTAACTTTTTTACAACTGCACTATGAATGAAGTAGCTGTGTTCACAAATGGCTGTCATTAGTTAGCTGCGTACAAAATTACTATTTTTTTCACACATCTATAGTAATCTGCATGCACAGAAATATCCTCACAATTCTGGGACAGAAGTGCACCAGTGAGAAGTGATGCTCATCTTGACTTTGTCTGCACTTCTGTGCCTGCTCTGTGCAAAACTGATCCTTCGATATTCCAGTGAGGGAAGTGGAAGGGAAAAATGGGGTCACCAGGACAGACTGAGGAGGTGCCTGCACCTGGAGACAGGGAAACATTTAAAAGTCAACATTTAAAAAATCTAATTCAGCTCATACTTTGGCTTGCTGATCACTTGGACTTCTGATGTCACTTTCCTTTTTTTCACTTTATCTGACTTTTGGCTATTTTTCCATTTTTTTCCCTCATTACAGAGACAGTGGATGGCATTGTCCACAACAAATTAAATTAAAACTTGTCTGGAATTCCTGTAAAATTTTTAATCTCTGACAAATGATTGATCTTTCAAAATGGTCAGCACCTTCAAATTTCAATCACAATGTATGTACCTATTATATTTATTGTTATTTGTGCAGTGTTAAAAGGCTACTCAGCAGCATGAGGTAAAACAGAGTTTTTAAGCACAAGATGTTTGAAACAGTGTGGAATTATTTAGACATTTGTATCTATTTACAAAATATTGCAGCGTGAAATCTTTTCCTATTTTCATGCAGTTTTGTTTTGCAAGAGTCCTCCAGGCAGGCATTTGTATGTATTTGCATGAATCTTTTAATCTGCAGATCCAATTTCTACAAAAGGGACAAAGTTGTTCTGCAAGTATTTCCTTTATTTCTTGTTTCCTTGTTCACAGCAGGTGCTACTTCTCAGTTGGACTCTTCTATCCACCTTTACTGGTGCCACTGAATAAGAGGATATTGATGTATTCCTAGAAAACAGTAAAATTTCTTTTTAACTCTTATCTGGCCAATGGGATTCCTTAAAATTTGAATCTGGCTTTTCAAATTTTAGAGAGTACTGCATCTGTTGATAGTTAAGAGGATTTTTAGCTGCTTTTTGGCTTCTTAAGGGCTTTGATGAGTTCTGCAGCCTTAATGCTTCACCTTCAGTTCTCCACATCAACTGAAAAACAGTTCCAACTCACATTTGCCTGGAGAAAGCCCTGGTGTTCAGCAGAGAGTGGGTTTTGGTGCTTTTTTTATTATTTTTTTTTATTGCTCCTTTTAGATTCCCGTTGCTTCTTTAATTTCTTTTGCCTGCTGTTAGCATCCAGATTTATGGCCAGCATTTGTTGGTGTGTGGAGCTGAGGTGCATGAGCTGCCTGTATTCCAAACCTCTTCTCCTGCAGAAGGGGAGGCAGCAGGACACACACTGGCATTCGTGGCTCCTGAACAGGTCAGCACCTTTCCCAGCTGGGTTTGAAAAGCAGAGAAGCTGCCCTGAGATAGACATGGCTCTGCACAAGGTGAATGAAAACTGGTGGCTGATGTTTGACACAGGACATATTGGTTGCAAAGCTTCTAGAAGCACAAATGATTGCTACACTGAAAGGTATCTATGAAAAAATTCTATGCTGTTTATTAAAAACTATTGGTATTTGGTTGTTTTTTTGGATGGAAATCTGTTTAGCCAATTCTGCTTCTGTGAGCACTGGATAATCTCTACAAAACCCCGAACAGGGCTAAGTTTTCACCATGAAACTATTTCAAGTAGATAGGTGCTGCAGGAAAGATCTTCTCTAGAAGCCAGCAGCAGCAAACCAGTCACTTTGTAAATAATCTTGAAATATGTGGGAGTACTCAGCTAAGGTACCTGATCAATCTTCCAATCCTTTCAACAAACATTAAAAAAAAAAAAAGGAAGGTAGTACTAGGCCAAGGTGTCTGTTCACAGCACTACCAGAAGCTGCCATTGGGCAGCACCATGAGGTGGTACCTGGCAACATCAGTCCTCAAAGAGCAGTCAGTGAAGTCCTACCAGGGATCCAGGTGGCTGAGGGGAGGGATGCTTCCTCCTGGCTGGGTAACAGGGAATCAACAGCAGCGTGCACAGGGTCAGGGCTCCTGCCCAAAGGCAAGTTGTGAATACACCCTCAGGGGGGCTGTGCCCTGGGAGACACCTCCAGGTTTAGATGGTGCCTTTCAAGCAGGCTGCAGATCTTTTCTCCCTCTCCTTTTGAAAACAGGGAAGGGTGCAATGTTCTACTGCTTTCCCTTTGCCTTTGTTGCTGCTTAAAAAGTTGCTTGGGAAGACGAGTGTGTGTGTCTGCAGAGAGGACAATTCCAAGAGGAGGGTCTGTAGTAATGAAGCGTTGTGTCTGCCCAGCTAGGTGAGAGCTGGGCAGGGTTGTTATGACATAACTCTTTGGGGGGGGTACTGGGGGGAGGGAGAGAGAGTGAGAGAGAACCGGAGTCTGCAGCACCCTGGCAGTGATATCAGACACAGGATCTAGCAGCCTTGGGTGAGCTACTACCACCTCTCCACCACTCTTGAGTATCCTGGATCTCCAGCTGAAAGGGGAGAGAGAGACAGCAGCAGCAATCATGGCAACGCCAGAGGGGTTTTATTTCCTTATGACCTTTCCTCTCTCTCATCAATAATATTCACCTGAGGACTTTCCCCTCCCGCCCTCCTCACCCAACCCCCTCTTCTTGTCACTCTTTTTTTGATGTGAAGAAAGGGGAGAAAAGGGGACACCGGAAAGTATTTCTTTTGTTCGGCAGCTTTTCGTGGTGTGCTTTAAAGAGCCCGTGAAAGGACCCGGGTAAAGAAAGACTGGGAGGAAAAAAAAAAAAAGAAAAGGCGCAAAGTGGTGGCGGGAGGGAGGAGGAGAAGAAGGAGAGGAAAAAAAAAGAAAAGAGGCAGAGGGAAGAAGCCGGAGGAAAGGAGACTTTCAGCGCGGCGTTGCCGGGAGGTGCGGGTGGGTGTGTGTGTGCGTGTCTGTGTGTGCGGGGAGCGGCTGCCGCTGCTGCCGGCGCTGCCTCCCGCGGGTGCGCGGCGCGGTGGCCGGCGCGGGGCGCGGAGCGGCGGCGCGGGCGGCCGCGGGTGCGGACCATGGGCTGTCGGCTGCTGCCCGCCGTCCTGCTGGCCCTGGCGCTGTGCGGCCCCGCGGCGCGGGCGCAGAACGACACGGAACCCATCGTCCTGGAGGGCAAGTGCCTGGTGGTTTGCGACTCCAACCCGGCCACCGACGCCAAGGGCTCGTCCTCCTCTCCGCTGGGCATCTCCGTGCGGGCGGCCAACTCCAAGGTCGCCTTCTCGGCCGTGAGGAGCACCAACCACGAGCCTTCCGAGATGAGCAACAAGACCCGCATCATCTACTTCGACCAGGTAAGCGGCGGGGCCGGGGGGGGACCCTGCGGGGGTCGGCCGTGTGCCCCGCCGGGACGCGATCAACAGGTGCCACCTGCCCATCCCCGCTTCGCCCCGTTCCTTAATTCCGGCAAAAAGTTAGGGCGCGGGGGGCGGCCGCCTGCGGGAAGCCTCCGCACCCCGAATCTGGGGAAACTGAGGGGCCGGGCAGGTGGGAGCTGGAGGCTCGGGGGGAGCTGGGGACAGCCACCCCCGCCGGGGACATGTCGGGCCGCGCAGCAGTTTCCCACTCGCCCCCCGGGGATGTGCGTAGGGGGAGCGGAGCGCGGCGGGAGCCGCTGCTGTCGGTGTCCCGGGGCCGTGCGCTGCCGCCCCATCCCGCACAGCTCCCTGGGGACCCCGGCCCCGCCATCCCCCGCGGGAGATGGGACTGAGGAAGTGATGCGGGACCCGGCGGAGCTGCGCGGGTCTGGGCAGCGGGGGCGGCTGCGGGGCCGTGCGGGAGACAGCGCTCCCTGAGCGGCCCCGGCAGCTCTGAGGAGGGTTTGGGTGCTCTCGGGTGCAAGCAGCCAAACCAGAATTTATACGGCTTGAGCAGCCTTAGAGAGAGGAAAGGAGAGAGAACGTTAGGGAAAAATCATGCAACTTTTCTGTAACAGTCATAGTGCAGCCTCTCGCATCTCAGTCACTAATATCAGCACATAGATGCCAGCACACATCTCCTATGCCCTCTGGCAAGTCCGAGGTAATTGAGACTGATGTTTTTTTGCTTCCTAGACTGTACCATAATGAACAGTAAATTGTCGTGACAACCGAAGGCAGCGGTGTCATGTAGCATGCTGCCAGCAGTGTCAATTACCCAAACTTCATGGACATTCCTAGTGGCTTTCTAGGGTTGTGTCTGGCATAAAGGAGCCTGAAAATATCAATCATTTTAAAAAAGCATAACTAAGTGGAAAGAAACACTTCATTATTAAAGAAGATGTTTAGCATATGGATGATGCACTCATTTAGTATGTTCCCCTCTCACCTGTCTCTGTTTAATCAAAACCAAATTATTATCAGTGCTCACAAAACCCAACAAAGCAGCAGAGGCTCCCAGCCAGCTTTTGCTCAGCTATGCCTGACATTTCAGCAGCTCTGACTATAAACTGGTGAATGAATTTTATCATTCACCTACACCCTTCCTTTCACAGCTTGAGACTTTCAGGCATATGGTATTGATTTGACCATTGCTTTTTAGCCCAAACCTGTATGCCACTCCCTGAATTAGTGTTTTGATGTCATACTGGGGGAATGATAAAACAAAATGCCTCCTTTTAATCTCCTCTAAACATGTATAGAAGAAAAGTCATGAACATATAAAGAAACAGCAAAATAAGAAAAGATTTCAACCTTAAAGTTGCAATATTAATATAACTAAATATAAATTTTGTAATATTCCAACTTAACTGAGAGAACAATGAATAAAACAGCATAGATGTAGATTAAAATTTTTCCGCAGATGAATGTTTTTTAAACTTAATAGTCTGTATTTTTTGTTTAGCACTGCACACCTGTACTAATCCCCATGCTATATTTTCTGTTTGTAGATCCTAGTAAATGTGGGCAATTTTTTCACGTTGGAGTCTGTCTTTGTAGCACCAAGAAAAGGAATTTACAGTTTCAATTTTCACGTAATTAAAGTCTATCAGAGCCAAACAATTCAGGTATGTTATCAAGTATGATTATAAGCTCTTGTACTAAAATTGTTTATTTCGAAAAGGATTTTGGCTGAATGCTTAAAAACCCTTCAAGGGAAAATAACTTAGTTTAAAGCAACTTGTGGTGTTCAGTTCCTAGCTGTAGAGTGAATATATTTTATCATACAAGAGTGAAACAGAGCTCTAAATTTCATGTAACTGTATAAATACTATTGAAGAGTCGTATTTTGCTACAGGTTAAACTCATTCTTTTGAGCAGAGAACTTCTGGGCACAGATACCTGTTTTGATTATTTTTATAATGTTTTGTGACCTGGCTGGCAGCTCATGATGCCAAGTACCTGCTTATGACACCAGACTGCTGTGGATTGGGGTTAGTTAAGGTGATCTACTTGTTCTATACTACACTGAAGTGTTTTACCTCTAAAGGGATGGCTTCTAGGGAACCTTTATAGCAGTTCAAACCTTTTTCACCATATAATATGTAAAAGATGTGTCATATATTAAAATATATATATATTTTGTGCTTTCTACTGTAGCTGAATAGCAGAGGAACTACCAATTAAATAAAAGCATGTACTAGCTGAGAGGAAAAGCCTCTAAGTTCCTGAACATCTCCTTTCTGAGCCACCAGTAAATTCCTTAAAGTATATTCCTTAATCTTCATGCCAATTTGTGCAATTTTGATGACATACATACTGGCTTCCCTTGTTTCCACCCATGAGAACACCAGATTCATAGAAGTATTTGATGCTGTCGTGCTCCTGAACATGATTTTCAGTGTACAAGGCTGAGATGAAACTGATTTCCACAGGATTGATCAGCTATTTCTTTGTGGCAGCACTGGCTTTTGGTTGCTGGTACAGCTCCTGGGAAAAGTGTAAGTGGTAGAGAAGGCAGAGAGAGTTGGTGCAAGACCTTTACATCCCTGGTGAATTTGTGTTCAGCTTACAACAGGAAATCATGGTTCCATGCAGGTCAGTCACAAAAGTCTTAGAACTAGTATTGACATAATGAAAATCTCTCTAATGAGCTTATAAGATATTTATATGCTTGAACTTTGTTCCTTTCACTCTTTAAAATGCTGAAGGTTAAAATAGCCTAGAATAGCTGTATGTCAGCCAGCTTCATTGAATTTAAAATACATATTGCCAAGAAAGTTGTCAAGGTTTGGATTCTGGAAGTCCAGTGCCTAGACACATGCCAGGTACTCAGGCCTGGGAATCAGGCTCATAACAGGGATTGTTACAACCTGTGGCATGATCTGGAATCTTTTATAAAGAGTTTCTAATAGAGTGATGAATGGGTTTTGTTGGCTCTATTTTGTCGTAGTTAACATGAGAGTATGAGATTGTCTGGTGCAAAGCTGTAATGTGTCTTCTGCTGTGATTAAACACCAGCTGTAAGATGAACTGCAGGAAATGTGACCTAAAGAGATGGCACAGAATGAGAGAGAGAAGCCAAACCCAAGCAAAGAGTAAACTCTTGATGCCCTTTTTTTGCACGTGTGATAACTGAGGGGGGGGACTGAAAGCCATTGCAGTGGAGCAAACCAGCTTGAGTGTCAGCCACATGCAGTCTTAAACACCATTAAATCACCTGAAGGCTTCCTGCAGAAGTGGTATTACTGTGCCCCTGCAACATCTGTTAGTGCCATTAAATATCATTAAACTGAAATTGGTTCCCTGGGGACTTCTGATTAAGTGGATTTCCCAGAAAGACAAATCCCAAATCAGAGGCAGATTCTGCTGCCCTGATTTATGCTGAGCACTAATTTATTCCATGGTGAGTCCTGTTAGAATTAATGGGAGCATATGCAAGGCCAGCATACTTCATATGAATAAGCATTTCATAATTCAGCCCTCTGTGACTGCATTATAGCTACTTAAAAAGAAAAAGTAGAAGAAAGCTAATAGTTTGCCTCTGGGGAAATGAAAAATACCTGGATCTTTCCATTCCCCTGTGTTTATTTACAGAGTGGCTCTGTGGTACTGCTTCCAGAGCAGGGGCTGTGCTGACTTTCAGAAGTGTGTAGAGAAATGGATTCAGTACAAAAATGCAGTGCAGTTGTTCATAAAAGCAAAAGTCTGTTCTAAACTTCACAATGAAGCTGCCACTAATGGCAGGGACGTGTTTTGCTGTCAATGAGGTGTGAACTCCCAGCCTACTGCAGTACCTTTGACACCTCATTAGTTGCCTCTACTGCATCTTTGGGTACCCAAGTTTCTTGGAAATGTCTCTTTTTCCATGCACGTCTGAATAACCATGAGGTAGACAATGTGAAACAAGCTGAGGTAATTGCTCACAGTTCCATATTACCAGAGTTACAACAATTAGTGTGCCCAAGCAGCAAATGAAGGCAGTATCATGTTCAGTACCTTTCCCACTGACAGCCCAGGCCATGCTGTGTCCCAGGGACCTCCCTCAGCTGCAGGTCAAGCCCATGAAACACAACTGTGCTTGCACGCTCCAAATAAATGTAATTATTAGTTTAAATCAAACAAAAAAAAAACCAACAAAAAACCCCAGTGAAGATTGGAATCATAGCAGACCCATTACACCTTAGTTAATATTCAGGGATAGCTCTTGAGGTGTTTCTGTTAATTAGAGCTTTTCAGTGGTTTTTCTCTTGTAGGTTAATTTGATGCTAAATGGAAAGCCTGTCATTTCTGCTTTTGCTGGGGACAAGGACGTCACCCGTGAAGCTGCCACCAATGGAGTCCTGCTCTACCTAGACAAGGAGGATAAGGTTTACCTGAAGCTGGAGAAAGGTAATCTGGTCGGTGGATGGCAGTATTCTACATTTTCTGGCTTTCTGGTTTTTCCCCTGTAAAGTCAATTTTCCTGTGACATTCATCCAGGTGTGGACTCATCTTTGCCTCTTTTACATGAAGATCACTTTATCATCTTGGGATTGATGGTTTTTTATTGGTTTTTCATGTGTGAACATGGATTCTTTTTATGGATTTTGGCCCCATCAGAACTACCCAGAAGCTCACAGAATTTTGTGTTTAAATACAATATATTTGGATTGAGACTAAAGCAGACAATACATGTGCTTAATGTAACAATCTAAAGCTGCCTGCAAGATTTATTCAGATTTCATTTACTGGACTTACTGGATTCATGGGAGAAGTGGATTTTCTTTAATTATGAAAAGACTGGCAACCAGGTCTGTAATTTAGGAGAGTTTGAGTTCAGACTTCAATCAAGAGTTAGTGTGTTGCTGCCAAAGAACTGTATATTAATATATTGGTCATACATGTTTTTGTCATTGGGACTTAACTGACATGATCTAGTTCATTGTCTTGAGAAAGGTAATTATTATTGATAAGTGGTTGACTTTAATTCTCCTCTGCTTGTAATGTGTTGGATGGCTCACCCATAGATTTCTGCTCTGTCACTGGTCACAATCAGGTCTAGCCAAGAGGTTATGGTTGTATTTTAGTTGGCTGTGTAAGGTATTTCTCTTCATGTGCAGTTTTCTAAAAAGAGTTGATCATGACCATTAAGGAAATCCTCTTACCAGGGTTAAAGGTGATCATTCAGGCACAATGTAGCAAAACAGCTCTGCCCTGCAGGAAATCTCACACTTGTTCTTCAGTTTTAATTAACCTGATTGATAATAACTGTTTTCTTAAAAACCTAAGGGATTCCTTCCTTAGACACAACCACTTTATTAGCTGGAGATGATATCCCCTTGTCTGTAATTATGTCTGTTTTTCAAATCTTCTGATGTGTTAAAGGTATCATCTGGTTTTGCCTTAACTCCACAACTGTATATAATTCTAGATCTTATGTTGAACAGATATTAAATCCAAATAGTCAGTACCTAACTTGGTGCAATATCTTTTTGGATTTTTGTACAGGTCATAAGAATTCATAAACTTATTTATTATATCATTGCTACATAATAAAGATTAATATATGTTAGCTGAATTTTTGACCTTTGGATTTTGGAAGTCACTTCATGCTATTTTTTTATTGGATATAATTATTATATGCAAAGTATAAGTTTTTGGGATTCACAGAAACTGTCCTGGGAGGCAGGCAAATTCACAGTTTAGTCTGGCAGAATCCTAGAGGTAATCAGAGTGATCTAGAAATAACCTATGCATTTTATTTTAAAAAATTTAGGCAGAAATCTTGGCTTCACTGAAGTTAGTATTAAGAATCACATTGATTCCAAAGGATTTTGGATGGGACCTGTGCTTTAGGTTTTGCTATCAGCATTAAATTCCAGAGCAATCAAAGTGAATATTAATTAAAAAGTATTTTTACATGAACTTCTAAGAAACTTCTATCCCTCATGCCCAAAATATACACTGAATTCAATGGAATTTTGTGCCTTGCAAGATCTTGAAGGATATAATTCTAAATTAAAAAAATCTGAGAAACATTTTGGATGAAAGAATATCCAGCAATCTGGGAACTTCTCTAAAAGCCAGTTTGGCCTTGGATTTGCTAATTTAGGTAATCTCTTTCCAGTTTCTTCACTTGTTAGCCAAGTGCAGGGTGCCACATTGCTCTAACTGCTGAAAATTGCTATTTCACTGATATAAGTCTAATACATGCCTAGTTGATGTTCCTGATAAAAATGTCAGGGAGTCCATGGCACAGAATTGTCCAAATTCCTTATTTTTTTCTGTACTGAACTTTCACGTTTTTTTGTTGTTTTTTTTTTTTTAATTTTAGGAAGATAGGGGCATATATTTGTACCCCTATTGGATAAGTCAAGTGATGAGGTAAATTGCTAGACACAGAACTGTTTCTGTATACAGAACACTGCAGAAGTTTTCCATTATGACCAATCATTGTACCCCAAAAATGTATGTCTATATATATATGTATACCTAAAAATCCCTGAGATTGCAGCACATAATATGCATGAAAAAGGTTATTTGTCATAAGAGTTTATTTCAGAGAGGAACATCAGTATTTTGTATAAAATTGGTAAAATCTGAAAGCTCACCTTACCCATTGATATATATGTAATGTAAAAGATATATTGTTCCTACACAGACAGAAGAGAAATGGCATTAAAGGTGTCAGTATACTTTTCAGAATGATCAAATGTATCTAATTTCTTTAGTTTATAAACATATGAACTTTAAAAGTTGCCTTTAGCATTCAGTAATAATAATGAATTATGCTAATATCCTGCTGATTTCCCCTTGGCAAAACGTTTCTGATTGTTTCAGAGCCATTAACAGCTATTTAAACCTTAACTAGAGAGTCTAGGAAATTATTCAATTAAGGAGATACATTCGAATGGAAATGTCCTAAATTTTTCTCCTCGGCCTCTGAAATAAGAATTCCTAACTAATTGTTTTGATAGTTAAAGGGAAAAAATGTTCCAGAGTAGTCAAACCTGGAGAGCAGCTTGTGTTCCCTTCACCTAATGCTGAGCAATAACCCCTCTGGCAGTGGGCAGCTCCTAGCTCACATTTACACATTTTGATAATAAAACCCCCATGGATTTTAGACTACAATTTGAGCTACTTTCAGGTTTGAAGCTCATTTTCATTCTGTTGTCCCATGCTTCAGTTATGTCAGTAGGAGTTTCTCCCCCAAGAGGTGTTCCCAGTAGATAAACTGATCAAGGTGGAGCTGGGACTGGAAATCACTGTTTTCCTTTCTCTTTCCTAATTTCTTTTCTCTCTCCCCATATTACTGCTACAGCAGTTTTCTTGTTCAGAAGCAACAGCTCAGGAGACCCTTCAAATTTCAAAGACTAGAAGTCTGATCTATTTTTTTTTTTTTTTTAAAGAACTTCATAGTCCATTGAGCTGCACTGTAAAGGTTAGAGCTGGATTTCTGATCCTGTTTAATTTGATGATGCTGATCTTATTGATTTTGGTGGGGGCAGAATTTCCTGCTCTGTGTGTATCCCTGCTACAGAACATTCTGAAGATCTATACCACAGCCTTCAACATACACCCACTTTGCACTCAACTTTGTGGCTTACAGATGTTGTTTGGGCAAGAAAACTTTCTTGCCATGTGTGGTAAAGATAAAAAAAATGTTACCTTCTGAGAATAACCTGTATATTGTTATTATCAGTGATCATTTCACATGGGAGATCAGTATTTTTACACTTTGACCAACATTTTATTTATATTTATATTTTATTCATATGTTAATATCAAAATAAGGGGAAAGAATGCCCCATATTGTCCTTCTCAGGTGATGTAGGTAGAGTCAGGAATATCCTGGTCTCCTGGATTCATTCTGTGTAGCAAACTGTTCTGTTGACTCCTGTTTACCACAAAGAGTTAGGCTAAGCTAAACCATGGAGCTAA
The DNA here is from genome assembly GCF_036169615.1 of Heliangelus exortis. Classification (NCBI taxonomy): domain Eukaryota; kingdom Metazoa; phylum Chordata; class Aves; order Apodiformes; family Trochilidae; genus Heliangelus; species Heliangelus exortis. Next base: position 7,151,157 of record NC_092437.1, read on the forward strand.
AAGAGCCTGGGTAATGGAAATGGTTTTGGAAAAAGCACTGAAGTAGTTTTGAAAAATTTCACAGCAGTTCTGTCTTAAAAAAAAGAAAAAAAAGAACTAACTTTGAAGCACAGAGAAGGAAAACACAATTATTTCTTTTTTCTAAGCAACATTTTGTATTTGTTTCATGTTATGTCATTTTCAAGTAGCATCCAAGGATTTTCTCAGTGTTAATTAAATTACTTTTGCCAGATCATAGCAGAGTAAATGTCGCAGCCTCAGAATTACTATTGAGAAAATGAAAAAAGGGTTTGGGAAAATACCAGTGCCCAGTGTGCCAGCTCATCTGCTAATGATGCTCAGTCCTGTTCAGTTTGTTGGATTGCTCTTTTTTCTGATATGAGGCCTTTTTCTTTTTTAAAAAAAAAGGATGGTTTTGGAGTGAATGGTGCATTGCTGTATTTCCTGTTCCATATTATTTATATGTCTATTTCCAGAAAGATGAATGCACTGCCACAGGATAGTTTTACACATTCTAAGAAAATCACAATTAGCTATCAACTTTGTCCCTTTTTTTTTTTTTTTTTTTTTGGTCATCCCATGAAGGAACACATCTGCACTACAAATAGTATTTTTACAAGCAGGTTTTAGGATAGAGAAGATAAATGACAGAAGCAGTATGTCATAATCACAAGGAAGCTGAACCATTAACATGAAATATGGGCTGAAGCAGAGAAGCAGATATATGTTCTCTTCTTCTAAGGGCTTCTGAGTTGGCATTGTCTTACCTTAGCATATCTTTACAGTTGCCCTTCAGATTCTAAGAGCTCTTTATGATATTCAAGGTCTTTGTCTTCTATAGACAATGTTAACAAGATGACTCAATGTAAATAAATGAAGATTTCCAGTGACAGAATCTATTGGCTGGCACGTGCCACACCATCATATTTTTTTGTACTATTGTTGTACAGGGAGAAAAGGTTCCTTTGAGAAAACAGATTGTCTTAGACACTCAGCTGAAGTGATTTATCTGTTGCTGGTTAGGATGGGGAAAGATGGGAGGAAAAAAACCCCTTGCCTACCCTAGAGCACTAAGGGGAATGCATACAAAGAATAATGATAAAATCAGTCACTGTTACATAAGTGATGACGAGAATAATGGAAATGTGGCTTGAATAGTCTGTTTAGTGAAAGCTGTGATCTAAGGCATTTGATGGAAGCAATCACTATTTTAATCTTCACAGGCTGGAGGAAGGGAAAAAGCCAGTTGCATCATTTTTAACAGATTTTTTTTTTCTTTTCATTTTCCCTTCTGCCTTGTGGTTCAGCTTAGCTAAAAAAAAAAAAAAATCAAAAATTATCTAAGAAAAGTTAATTTCTTAAGAGGGGGGGGTGGGGATGGGGATGGGGATGTCTTTTCCACCTCTGGTATCTATTGTGAGGGAAAAAACTAGCTCTGCTTATATGGATAATGCTTTACAATGCATGACACTGACCTTCCTGTTAAGGCCACCATATTGTAATCTGATGGCTTTTAGTTCTGCTGAAGGTAAGGATGTTGAAGTGTAGTGCAGAGCTCTGGAGATCAGCAAATAAAAGAGCTTTATCTCCTTACTTACACGTGTGCCTGGATTTGCTCCTACAAAGCAGGTCTGTCATCCCTGAGGCACTTTGGTGCAAAGGGCAAATGTGTGCATGGCACACTCAAAAACCAGCTGAGAGTATGGAGCTTTCTGAATTACTGCTGACCCAAGGAAAAACCTCCACTCTGATCTCATTGTGAGGATGTTTAAATGTCCTGTATGGCCCTAATGCTAAAAGGAGGCAGATCCCCATGGCAAAAGGGTAGAGTGACCAAAGCTCAGTGAAGGGGAGAAGTCCTGCCTGCAGATGGAGGGTCTGAATTGACCCAATTTTGGGAGCCTGTGTAGAAGTCTCAGAGCAGTGTTGTAACAGTCAGGCAAGCTGTTAGCTGTCCTCGAGTTTCTCCTCAAATTAGAAACCAGTGTTTGGGGTTTTATTTTGTCACCTTCTTTGCAAATGAAGGTCTATTTACAGTGAACATATGGGATTCTCAAACAAAGGCAGTCTTTGAAGTTAACACTGTCTGAAAATAAAAGTAAGAAAAAGTTCTAAGTATATAGCAAGGCTAAATTTCACTTAAGTTGAAGGCATGCAATTAAGTAGCAAGGCAAATTAAAATACAGATACATCTGTGCTCTACTACTCAACTAAACATAAAGGAGGAAAATTGATTCTGGCATCTATCCCATATACCTGCAAAACAGCTCAGAAGCTCAGTCCAACAGTCTAAAAAGTCATTATGCTGACTTTCTACTGTGCAGTGTTAGAAACAGCCCCTGGGCAGCCTCACCTGGCAGTGCTGATCCAGCTTCTGCTCGTGAGATTCATTTCCCAGAGAGCAGGGTTAGTGCTGGAGCTGGAGCATCTTCCTGGGATAACATGGCTTGATGCAGCTCCTCCAGAACCTCTCAAGCACCCTGGCAGACCTGGCCAACCTTTGCAACACTTTGACCTACAGCAGGTTGCAAAATTTTGATTGAAACTATTCCCTACCAGGAAACCCCGTTTGAATTCAATTACTATTTGGAGAAAGTAGGCATAACAAAAGAGATGCTTATTTTTGCAAACAAAAGGAGGGAATTGCTTTGGATCAAAAAGCTGTATTTAATTTTAAACTCACTTGTTATTTGAAAGATTAAGTTGGTTCAATTAGAAAAGAAACATTTGAGCTCTTAAAATAAATATTTGAAAATAAAACATTTAGACTGCTTTAAAATAATTCTTGTCACCAGAGCAGGATCAAACACAGCAGATTTACTCTGTTGAGAAAACCCGAGTCATATTAAGCACATCTGGCTGGAAGATTTCAGCAGAGGTTCATATTAGTATTTAAGTTCAGTGAAATCTTCATTAAGACCTTTGACAGTTTAGCATCAGGCTGTAGAAGGGGTCCAGCTTTTTTCCTTTTTTTCACTTTTCTTTCTGTCTGCAATTTGACTCCATCTTGACTCTCAGCTACTGCTTCCTAATTCGATGTTAATGGTCAGACTATTTTATTTATTTTACCTTTTTCATAGATTCAAATTCTGTTCATCAGGGAGCAAAGCTGAGGTAGAGGGACATGGACACGTGTCCCCTCATCCTCCACGCACCAGGCACCACACTCCCTGCATTCTGTTCCTCTCCATAAACTTTTGGCTGAACAGAAACACTAATATTGAAATCAATATCAGTATTGAAATATTGATAAACATGTTGGCTTAGTTCAACAGTTATTAGTACAGCTATAAGCTCAGTTAAACAAACACTACACAATTTGCTCCTGTTGGGCAAGCTTTTAATTTTTTTTTTATTTCTTTAAAGAAGGTAAGACAACCAGAAGCCTGCATGGGCACTGCAGAAAGACAGTAACCACGTGTCTGAGAAAGCATTCAACCCCAGGTTTGGCAGCTGCAAAAGGTCAGGGCAGTTGTAGTCACCAGTGCCCAGGTGGAACTCTGCAGTGCAATGCAGACTGAGAGCAAGGAAGGCAGAGGATAACCTGATGTACATGTCATCTGTGTAAGTACACATCATTTTTCATTTATTTGGAAGAAATAGGCTCTGGTTCATTTCTAGAAACTAAAGCTGTAATCCAAATAATGAAAAGACTTGAAGAATGAATACTTAAACCTCAGAAATATTAAGGCAATCTGTGCTGTATAAGAGAAATCCATTCTGCAGTGGCACCGTGTGTTTTAGTTTCTGCAGACTGTTTCAAACAGCTCCTACCAAAATAATGAAGGCTTCTGGAGAAGATAACTCCAAGACCATGTATCTTGGTTGTCTTGAATTCAATACAGGCTAAGTGAGATAGTCAAGGTTTAGTCTGTTGTAAACAGTGATTCACTGGGCATGATTTAGCTGTCATGTACTCTTTGTACAAGAATTACTTAACTGGATGAGTATGGGAGATACTTTTCTTCAGGTGTCTGAGAGACAGCTGAGAGTATATGACTTTGATTGAATAGCAATGTTAGAAACAGAAAATAGACTGGGTTTTAAAATTTTGACTTGCAGGCTGCAGTTCAAGTCCCCAGTTTATGTTAAGCTGTATTGAATATTATGCACTTACATCTGATGGAAAAGGCTGTGATGTTTTCCTGCTTGTCACTATCAGTCCTGTCTAAGACATAGAGTTGGATTAAATGGGGTTTCCAGTAATGATAAAATGCAAGATAACAATTGTGAGCATTTTTAAACTCTGATGTTTCTCAAAAAATCACTCTGAGATGAGAAATTTTACTGAACCCATAGTCTAAGGGTTTCAAAGATGAAAGATTGCACCAAAATGTACAAATGGAAAAAGAGTAGCAAGTACATTTCATGGAAAAAAAATTATGGCTCACAATATTGTTTTCCATTAGATGCAGGTAAGAAAAGCCCAACCTTGATATGCAGCATGACCTGCAAAACTTATAAAATAACATTTAAAAAGCCTTTTGAATAATACATCTGTCTCCTGAAACACCAAAACACTGCCTAAAGTTAGAGCCACCCAACTCATATATGTCAGAGTCAGGTAAAAGTTTCTGCTTTGCTCTGACTTTGCATTTTCCAGACCTCAAACGTATCCTTCAAGCCAGTAGGTTATTTGGTGGTGGGTAACAAGGGGATAATCTTCAGAGAGGTAATGTCTGTCCAGATCAGGAGAGGATTCACCCCAGAGTGATGTGAAATAAAGTTTCAGCCTTTTTTTGGTGCTCTTGGCTGGAGGTTTGCACTGCAGGCAGGAAAGTTCTCTGCCTGCCCCTGGCAGGGATGGCTGCAGTAGAAACCTCCTCAGCTCCTACATTGCTGGTGACAGTGGGAACATGTTGTTTAAGTAGTAAATAAATCAGTAGCTGCTCAAATGGAGTTGCACACTATAGAGTTGTGCATCTTCAGGGGTGAGCCAGGGATGCCTATAAGCTTAGTCTTTTTTTTGCAGTAAATCTGAGTTTAAGGTGTTCAAAAAGCATTGTTAGATTTTTTTCCTTTCTTCTGGAAAGCTCAGCTAAGGAATTTGGTTTTCATGATGCCCCTTAGGGTCCCCACAAAGTAATAAGTCAGCATCATTTTCTAGCTACAGTTGATAACATTTATTGCTAATTCTTTAAACCCTTCTTTAAAAGAAAACAAGTCTGCAACCTGCATTGCACCCACAGGAATAATCTTTCTTTTCCTCAGTTTGGTAATTCAATTGTGACTTGTAAACTTGTGCAGTTGTAGCAAAAAAAGTATACAGTCAACTCTAATCTATCTGGAGGAAAGTAAAAAGTGCTTACCACTACTGGTGTAGTAAATCCTGGCTGCTTTATTAAATAAATGTAGAATTTCACTCAGAAGCCTTCAGGAAGAAGAGTTTTAGAATAGCTATATAATTTAGCACATTTTGAAGCCGAATAAAGATTGATTCATTTTTGGAGTGAGATTTAAACTGATGGCATATTGAATGCAACTTAAATTAACTTGAAAACTATAGGCATTATTTATGTCTTCTGAATTGTGAAAGGCAAACCAGTCTACTGGAGAAATTCCTGAGTATCATAATCTTTCTGGTACTGGAAAAATACAGAGCTAAAAAAGATCCTATAGCTATTTGTAAGCCAGACCTTGAATAGTCTTTACATTTTTACCCTCCCATTGGCCTGGGCAGGCAGAGAGCTGCAGGGCTGCTGGCTGCCACCTTGCTTTTCACTGCACAGTCCGTGACAAGAAAGTTTCCTTTGGCAAAGCTCTGTGAACCAAACCACTCCAAATTTATGAAAGGCAAACTATTCTAAAAGAAAGAAAGGGTGAAAGCAAAGATTCAGGAAGATATCCAGGAAGCAGAATTTACTATTATTTCTTCCTTTGTATTATTGCAAAAAGATGAAATTTTACTGAAGAGTTTTCCTATTCTTTGAATGAGTCATGGTAATAATGTGACATTTTATACTGCTTTCTTCATCTGTGGAACTTCTCTCATCTCAAAATAATCTAACACTGTAGATCTGTCCTCATCACAGTTGTACAGAAAGAGTAACTGAGTCACAGAGAATTTTCTTGCTTGGTTTGTCCCCAGTCACCCAGGGAATGATTATCAGAAAGGGGCACATAACTCAAGCTCCCAAAATCTGCTCCCCAGCTCTAACCAATTCCTTTGTCTTTAGTAACCACAACTACTTTAAGCAATGGCCTTCACTATGATCTTGCATAGCTTGGTGCAAAGAAGAGAAAGTCCAACTTAAATCGAGAGTTACACAGTCACATAGGTGCAAAACCACAGTTGGGAGCTGAGAAGGGTCACAGCTTGGAAAAAATGGTTGGTTTTTTTTATCCCATAGGGGAATGCCAGAAAACAACCAGAGAAACAGGAGAGCTAAGTCAGTTTTCCAGTCAGGGGTCCAGTCAGTTGGATGTGATTCTGTGTGTGTGAATGTGACCTCCTGCAAATGCACCAGAATGGGCTTTTACTATTTTTTGGTAGATGGAGCATAATCCAGGTGATGAAGCAGAGTGTTGCCATGTACTTACTGGGATTGACTGGACCCTGCAGAAGCAGGAGTCTGCAGTTCAAGCCTTCTTGTACAGGGTAGTTCTGTACTTTATACAGAGACAGACTGGATTTGATACATCTGAGTCATTATATTGGTTTTGGAAATCTAGACTTCTTTTACCAACTCTAAACATCTTACATATTTTTATTTCCTCAAATAACCAAGGTTATTGCCAGTATCGTCATGGAGTGGGTTACAAAATATATTAGCTTTTAATGTATTAAAGATGCTTTCTCAAAATTCATACTGGCACTGGGAATACACAAATTCCCTTTGGCATTCTGTCTGATGTTGTCTGCACAGACTGAGGCGAGTGCTTGGCATTTATCTTTGAAATGGCTGGGAACTAGATTATTTATGTATTTATGCATCATGGTTTCTAGATGCTTATTATTTACTAACAGATAAGGAGTCGCCATTTAGACTTAGAAATGTAAGTCTGGATGACATTGTAATACTGCAGACCATGCCTATACTGTTAAGAATAGATTTGTAAGCAAGATTAATTTATGTGGCAATGAGCTGCCCATGAACATCACCGTGGTTAAAATGTAGTTAATAATAATGGCTTTCATATTGGTCATAGGACTGGATTTAATTCACCTGAAGGATAACTATTTGATGGGGGGAGGTGGGATATCCTTGTTTGTTACAAAAGTATAAACCTAGAATCTAGGACCTGAAATAGAACAGCATTAAGTCATCTTAATTTATGGCCAGACTCTAAATTCAAACCTCTACATCTGTAGGAGTTGTTGTAAACCAATACCTGCCCCTTAAACACTGTGTTCAAAGGCAATTCCAAATGTAGTACACCACAATGTTTATTTTCTCTCTTGGAAATTGAAGAATTTTTTTAATTGGTCACAGAGCAGGTAAGAACCAGACAGCACAGCTTTCTTCCCAGCTACCATTTTACAAAAATATTACAGAATTCAACAGTGCAGTTTAGCAAAGTTTTCCTTAGCTCTGTGCTCATCATGTTGCTTCTGTAGGCTACAGAAATGCTTAAAAGCTGCTTAAATAAATCAATGCAGGGTCAGAGCTCAGTGTGCTTAAACCCTGGTTCTGCTTCAGCCCAAATCAGCTCACAGGGAGGGCATTGGTGGCTACAAAGGCTGCTGGTGTGAGGGGAGGTAAAGGATAGTTCAGAGACAAGGACAGACTCAGATTCACCTTGGTTACTTCATTTACAAGCCTTGGGGACTTTTTGGCTATAAAAGGAGCACAATTGACTGCCAAGTCTGGGACAGGAAATAAAGCAAGCTAAAGAAGTGCATGAATGAGAGGACTCTACAGTTTTTTTTAAAATTTTTGCAATATGGCTTCAAGCATACAAACCCAGGAAAACTTATGCTTTATTGCAGTGGTTGCTCTACTCAACAGATGATCTATGTGTCCAATAGATTTTTAAAATACAATATCTAAGATAGGAAACTCTCTCCAGAGAATGGTATCTTTTGCAGAGTGTTGTCTGAAGAAAGTTCTAAGTTGCAATCTTGACTTTCAGATTTCTGGGGATGGGGGGACTGATTTCAACATGCAGAGTCCTAATTCACCCCAGCACCTTTAGTAAAAGTCACATCCAAACTTGAAATGGCATCACTTCTACAAAAATTGTGGGGAAAAATCATACATATTTCATACTGATACTTCAGCTTGATTCATTATTATTCCAGTTTCTGCATATTTACAACTTTGCAAGGCTCTCAGGGTGGACTGGATGATTTGTCTTGAAATACATGGGATTTGTCAGCAGCTCTGTGTATTTGAGACACTGGTATGGATGCCCCTTTACAGTGCTTTATGCAGCCCATGTTTTTGTTGTGAAGCAGCATGTTAAAGCCTCCTTGTGAATGCTCTGTTTAGGGATAGAAAAACCTCAGATGAATTTCAGAGAAGCGTCTGGGTGGTTTCAGACTTAAGGCACTTTTCTCCTGAGCATTGAACATTTTCACTACGCTCCTAATTTATAGACTTTAAATCTGGCTCAGTCTCTTAGACTGTTTCTTTGGGAAAATAAAAGCCATAAGAAAGCAGCAATGCTACTGGGCATTAGTGGTTTTTGCATCAATCAGTTGTGCAGTGGCCTGGGGCGGGCCCTGGTACCTAGAGCTGCAGGCTGAGCAAGCCTTACTCCAGGGAGCAGCAGCCAGGGGCTGAAAACAAAGAGTCCCTGTAGTCAGCATGGCCAGTAAGGCACAAACATTGTGACCAAATCAGGCATTTGGCTCCTTTCCAGACCAGCAGTGGGCTTGTTCAGGATAAATGTTCAACAGTTTTAAATGCAAGGTGTATTTATAAATACAGAGGCTGAATCCCAAGAGTCAGAGTTGCTGATCTGTGAGCTGGCCCAGCTCTGCTTATTCTGCTTTCCATTTGACATGGCTAAAATCGTCTTACTCACTGTCATCAGACTTTGGCTAAAGCCTTTCATTTCCTGGGTCTGCAATTTCTCAGGAAGACAGTGAGATACTTTCTTTTGAATTTGGATCAGAAACCTACAGAGATACAGCCTCTTCCTAACCTGGACCTATTTTCTTTCTCCAGACCTAGATTTGATGACATTTCAGCACCACAGATAAGATCTTTTCTGAATCAGGTCTGCAGATCCTAAATGATGGAAGTAAAAGTAAGAGGCTTAAAAACAAAGACATGGAGAAGTATCTTCTAATAGGCAATTTCTGTCCAGGGAGACTGGTCCTTGCTTTCATGTCAATGGTAATAACAAAGCTGTTTGCCTCCTTTTTGGATACTTGAAGCATTCATTCTATAGGTACAGCTTAGTTAGAAAAGCTGCACTTCAAGGAACTCAGTTGCTAATTCTTCCTTCTCCAATATGAAGAAAACACAAGAACAAAATTGTCTTGATTGTTAACAATGATTTATTGAGTCACTGATGAGCTCAGCATCCCCTTTGCATCCTGCTGACTGCTTTCATAAAGCTCTACTCACTGCCATGAGCCAAGGATGTTTGAATCTGTTGTGTATGCACAGATAATACAGCCTTAAATAAATAGCAGATCATTGTGAAAATTTTCTGCCTGTTTAGTAAGGCAACCCTCCTCTAGAGCTGCATACTGAAGGAAGAAATAGACATAAAGAGTAGGAGAAGGCAAAGAATGTGCTGGACAGGACAGGAAAGGGGTTACAGAAAATAATTTTCAATAATCCATCTCCAATTGTTTCCTTAATTCCATCACTCACTGCCTTCAATGGCCAAAATAAAATCATAGGTGAGCACAGGGGTACCTGTTTGGGTTCAGTTGACAGAGCCATAACTACTTAGCACATGCCTGACAATAAGTGATTGAGGTTAAGGTAGCTAATAATTAATCTACTTCCGTATGGGAATAGATATTTTCTTATTTGAGAGGGATTTCTATGTGCTATAAGGGCTATGGACAGAGGGAGACCTCATGTCGTAAGAAAAGTTGGATATCTTAGGAAAAATATCCTACTGCTAATGAAAATCATAATGTTGGATCATAACCTGCATGTAGTTTGGATCTAAACAGACACAGTAAAGGTCCGAATAGAAAACTAAAAATAGAAAAAGACCATGTCAGAATGAGCAGCTAAAACCCTTTGTTAAGGTCAAAGTTATAGGCAGCTCGTATAAAATCCTCTGATGAAATTCAGATTACTAGAAATTTTTCAAGTCAGTGTTTGAATGCAGATAGGCCCTGAACTCCTTTGAGAGTCACTTGTTCAGTAAATGCTTAAGTTCTCACCCATCTTTTTCCTGTCCTCACCAGCTCTCCTGCAATTAGCTGCATAAAATCGTTAGGATTCAGCCCTCGATCGAAGCCACAGTCTGTGTTAATTTGGGTAAAAATAAACCAGATCTTAATGTCTTTTATGAAGTAGAGAAGCAGCAGCAACATCTGGCAAAGCAGAGAGTGGTGTGTGTTATGTTGCAGCTTTTTCACATGGTGCTATCTCACCCTTCCATGAGATGCAGAGAGAAGTTTGTTAACATGTAAACTCTCCTGTGAAAACCTGAAAAAGTCTTTTTTTGCAGGGCTGTAAACTGGGCCATAACCAAGTCCATCCCTGTATCTGCACAGTAACCTTTAATTGCTTTATAACTCAGAAACAAATTGTGTTGATTTAACTGGGTTATAAAAGAAGGCTTTGCTATTATTTCTTTGCAAAGTGCAAAACCATGGCTTGCTTTCTGGAGTATGTACTGCCTTTTTTTAATTTTCATATTAACAGCCCTTCTGACAAATGTGACAGAAATGTATTTGTGACGTTATCATCTCATTTCTTATATACCTCAGCCTTGGAATGTGTCATCACTTTTATTCAAGCATTAGCTTTTGTTGAAAGTTTCCCTTATTTTAGTTTTATTGAAAATTTTAAGAATGTAATGAAAGTATAATCCTGATGCTTAATTATGGCATAAGCCTAGTAGAGTTCATGCATAACAAAAATGTCAAGGTCTGTATATTCTGCTAGAACCCCTTCTTTTAAACAATGCAGTTAATTATACTCGAACAGCCTGGAGGTTTATTGCTTCAGATAAAAGTATTCAGAGCACCTTCTCTACTATTATTTCTAGAAGAAAACCAATGTAAAATAAAGATAACTGAAGTCTCTTTGACAGACAGGGTGGGTTTTGTTCTTTTGTTTTGGTTTTATGTTTATTTTTTTAGTGAACTCTGTTGTTTTAATGAAGAACCTCCTCAAACAAATTTATGAGAAACTATTTGCATAGAAAATTTTGGTTTATGTCAGCCTAGGTCATAATTTACTTTATTCTATGCCTTTAAATATACCATTGTACATTTACATTAGTGAGCTGGATGCCAGTTTAATTATCTAATGTCAGCTCCCATAAGACTGATAAAACTATTAAAACATAAGATCAGTGATAGTGTAGAATGATGCTACTAAAATTGAAAAATAGCCCTTTAGTTCTGTCAGCAATACTGGCATTGCTGAATTTCCTTCCAATATAAAAGGTGTTTGGTGTAAATACTACTGAATGGAAGCCCAAGACCATGTTATGAAGACAAACAGAGCTAAGTCTAGGGGCTGTGTCCTAAAGAATTGTACTAAGCTGGCTGTTTTATTGGGGTAAGGATTCTGGCACTAATTTGATTGACTGCTGTATGCATCATCTGGAAGAGGAAGAAAAAAATCCATTAAAATGTAACATTTAAATAAATGCCTCTAGCAAATTGCTTGCCACAGAGAGCTGTTTGCATGAGAAAGAACCAAGGACCTGAGAAGCTTTTCCAAACTAATGGCATGTGTTTTCTTGATAAAATGTGTAATTCTCTGCTCCTCATTGTGCATTTTAGTCATCATGTCTAGCTATAAGAAACTGACACTGATTTTTATCAGTTTGATTTAAAAACAATGTATATTTCCAGCAGCCAGGTTGGTAATAGTTTCTTATGGAGCAGCTTTTATTTTGTTTAATCAATGATATTGATTTCCCTTTAAATATAAAGATTGCACAGTTCAGCACTGAATGCAACAACAGTAGTTTAAGGATAAAGTGACTGCCTGGTTTGTTAAGGTCTCTTCTCAATATATCACCTTTTGTTTAACAATTCTATTTAGAATGAATCTCCATGACTTACTGGCTTTTGATCCTTTATAGAGAAATATTTATTATATGTTAAAACAAAGGTTTTATCAGTTTCCAGACCCCATATATACATTCTGGATTATTTTTTATCATTAACTTTTATTTAAGTTAATACCATGGTATTTAATTTTGTGTGCATCTCAGCAAACCCTAATCTGAGTTGAATTCATCATCATCTTGGACTCTCTGGGTGTGCAAGCACTTCTCAGAGTGATTAGGGGTTATGGAATCTGTCTCATTACTATCTGAATAAGCTATCTGAAAAATCCCAATACATTGGGATGAGGGAGAGTGGCTACTGCAGGGCCAGGCTGGACTGGGGGCCAGGGCACCAGCATCCCCTGGGGAGCAGCTCTGAGCCCTGGGCAGTCAGCCTGGGGATGCTGCTGGGGAAATGGAGGTATGGTCACAGGTGGAACAAGAAATAACACTCCTAAACCAACTATTTTTGGAAAATAAATTCTGGGTTTTTTTTTGTTCCTCTTTTCTTTCTATTAGTCAGAGAATAACTAAAAATTAAGAGCCTATGAACAGTAAAGAACAATTAAGAGCTCCTCCTTGGCTCACCTTTCTAGGTCTTTCCCATAGAAAATGTTAGAGGAAAAAGTCTAAAGCAAGTAAGCTCCAAAAAACTCCAAACCCATCCGCTCATTATCTGTTAAATGTTTTCATTCAAAGTATTAAAAAATATTAATTAGAAGGAATGTATTCTTAGCCAACCCAAATTCCTCATGATTTTTTTTTTTTTTTTTTTTTTTTTGCTTGTCACGAAGTCTTTCTGCAGTAAAAGACAAAAAAAGAGAGAGAAATATCTTTACACTCTTCCTGTTGCACTTGTTACAATGCTCTTTAAAAGAATATTAGAAATGTCAGATAATGGAAGTGGTGAGGGGAATTGCTCCCCAAATAAGTCCCATTTTCCTATGTAAGAAATTGAAAGGGCCCAAGTTTTTAATTCAAATTATTAGACTAGAATCCAGCTGAAAGAAGAATGTCTATTTCATTCTGGATTAAAACTTTTGACAAACCTTTAATGGAAATTTTCTGAATGGATTTTGAACACCAAAAAGAACTGGAGGGAAAAGGCAGCAAATCATTTGACCATCTGCAGCATGAAATGTTGAAGCCTGATCTTTTTATCTATTCTGTAAAGAAAGGCTGATGTCTCCTGAGGAGAGATGTTCTGCAGTTTCTTTCCACTGTTCACTTCTTCTCTGTGATGCTTTAACCTGAGCACAGAAACCTGGAAAGGTGGTGAGACTCATTCTTAAAACATTAATATTTATTAAATGCAATTAGTGTTTTCACATACCATTTGAACCTAACACTTAAGATCCCTAAGCTTGCCACAGTGTGTGAAATTAATTTATTTATAGTATCCAAAAATATCCTAATTTCTTTCTCAGCCATTCTACAGAGGCAGCACCAGAAAAAAAAATTCTAAGAAACAAAAATGCTCCTTCCCAAACCTTTCAAATGATGTTAACTGCACGACAGGGTGGTGACCTAACTGGTGATTCCAAATTCATGCAAAGGGGTAAAATTAATGATTGGAGAGTTAAGAGGAAAACTATAGCCCAACACGGATAAATACACAGGAAAATACACTGCTATATGTCATGCAAAATTTAGACTCCTAATGAAACTTCAAACATAAAAAAACCCTGATTGATCCAAAACATGTCCTGACAGAGTAAGATACTAGCAAATTATCATGGCAACATTAATTACTGAATATTTTTGCTGGAGATAGGACAGGACAGGTACAGAGGCTGGTCCCAAGGTTACCATCCTTTCCCTTGCATCCTTTCTCTCAGTGCCTTCCCTCCTTGGTGTCTTATATAGAGCTGAACTGATTATATTAATCTCCAAATTACTACAAAAAAAGCCATCTGTAAGACATGAAGTGGCAGCAGGAAATGTTAGCTCTCCATACTCCTTCATTTGAGGAGATCTTCAAGAGGCTGACTGTGAGCAAGGGCTGTGCTTTTGGTCCCAGTTACCATGAAATGCACACAGTGATGCCAGCAGACTCAGAGGATGAGTGGCATGTACATATTAGAACAATTAGAACAATTTCTGCCCGTTTTTATGATTTCAGTGAAGCTACACATATCTGTACCACTTGGAGACCTGGGATCATCTGCTGTTGTGGAAGTTCAGAAAAGAGTCCAAGATTCTGCAGCTGAGGGGTTTCTTTTGCTCTAAATTTGTGCTTGTGGCTCCCTGTCTCTTCACTTTGTCCCAAGACCTTCCAAATTGTCTTTCCAGCACCATCAAACCCTATTAGTATTGCCTCTCTAGCTTAACATGTTTGATATCCTATAATGCAATAGAAGTCAGCTGGTCTATATTTGACATCTGAATTGTATTAAGAAAGGAAAATCTTTATAAAATGGATGTGGTGAGACTCCAGCACTCTGGATGATACCCTACTGAAGGTGTCTCATGTGCCACTGAACCCAAGGACAAAGAAAAGACATTATAAATGCCATAAAGAGGTTTGGTTTTTTTCCTTTTTCCATGCTCACAGTGCTGGTATATGAGAAATTCTTATTTACTTTGTTCAGTGCCACAATTAGTGAAAATCAAAGTGTCTGCAACTGCATTTTATACTCTAAATTATTAGGTAATTAACCTTAATGCACCCTGCTCTGAACCTCCAGCTTTCCAACATAGCTGAGAGCATCCTTCAACTACAACAATACATATGACTGCATCCCTGCTTAATTCTAAATTCTAAATAAAATGAGCCTCTAATGCAATGTGAGGGATTTGGATGGTGCTAATGAAGAGTGTGCATGCAGGAGGGAGAGGGAAAAATGATAGAGAAAATGAAACTGTCTTTCATCAGAGCAAAAAGACAAAGATTCATATCACAAGGATAAAAATAAAAAAGCATCCAGCCAAAGGATGCTTCACTTGCACACTGACTGCATTACATTTATTGTCTTCCACAAAGGATTGTGTTTGTTCTCTTTCACAACCGAAAAAGTTTCATGTTTATAAAAACAGGGATTTTAATTGAATAAATCAGATAACCTAAAAATAAAACTGAGATTGTTGGACTCTGTACCAGGACTACCCATTTCTGTTTCCATGGCAGAAGTTGGCCTTAGCAGTGTCAGGGAACATAACACTAAAACTGGTGCTGTATTAAAAAAAAAATTATAAACTACACAACTTTTTTGAAACAGTAATGATAAATAGGAAAAATTACTAAATATATACAAATATACAGGAAAATGGATACCACATTGCTTTCCCTCTCCCCCAATAGCTCTCACGTCACCACCGAGGCTGCAGGGCAGCCCTGGGAAAGTCCAGGCTGGACTCCTGGAGTCGGCAGCAGTTGGGAGCTGGAGGCAGGAACACACAGATAAGGGCTGGCACGGATCAGGAGCACAGGCAGAGGAAGGGATGGAATCCCTTCCAGGATTCCGGGTGAAGGAAGGGGAGCAGGAAAAGCAGGAAGGGCAGGCAGCCAGGAACTGGAAGCATGGCTTGGCCCTTGTGATGCCTCAAATTTATACTGAGTATGACGTGTATGGGATGGAATACTCCGTTTGGTCAATTCTGGCATCTATCTTGTCAGTTCCTCCCCAGAGGAGGGCTGCAGGTGGGACCTCTTTCTTCCTTCTGGAGGGTAAAAGTTTTCACCAGAGCTAAGCAGTGTCCTTGGCTCTGCACACCAGTCTCTAGCAGTAACTATAAACATCGAGTGTTATCAGTCCTAGAAGCAGACACTGTCTGAGAAACTTGCTGTTCATTTCAGCAAGTGCAACTACTTACAAGAGACTTAGCTAAAAGCAAAAGTACAAGACAGAAAATCACCTTTATCCTGGCCCAAACCAGGACAGGTTTACAGCTCTGGAAGGTGCAGTGGCCCTGGTGGAACCAACCAGTTCAGAGCCTGAGCTCTGCCAGGCAGAGCAGGGCTGCAGGGAGGTACCCAACCTGCACAAGACTATGGAGAAATTCCTTGTGCCTTTCCAGACATTCAGCTGAGCTGGGAGAGGCATTTGGCGAGGCTCCCGGACATGTCTCCAGTTGTCTGGGAAGACCCAGGTAACCTGTGACAACAAATGTTTCCAAATCAATTATATTTGCAAGCAAAGAACAGCAGGGAGAAGACTGCTTTACACACAGCATATGCTTTTTGGATTTCTGTCTCTATAAACTGTCATGCAGAGTGATCTAACAGTATTGCAAAGACTAAAAGAAATTGATTTAAAAAAAAAGGACTCTTGGTGCTGTACCAGCTGTGGCTGGAAGGATTGTTCAGGCTAACACTAGAAAATATATTAAATTCAACGTTAGAGTCCACAGAGAAGATGAACCTACAAAAATTCAGTGCTTGATCTATTCCAGTATTTTACTGAGCAGCAGAGTGCTCATATCCTGAAGCACCAGCAAAGTATTTAGAGAGGTTTTCATACAACCAGAGTTCTGCTTTGGCAAGATGTTTAATACTGATGGTACAGTTCTATAGCTGTCTTTAATCCAGCCTAAAGACATGATTGTCCTGGCTCCAGGCTGAGCTGTATCCTTTTACTTCCTAGAACAGAGCTGGAATCATCCCTAAATTTCAATGGGCTAAATCACAGAACAAATATTTATGTTTTGAATAAAAATACTCTATGCTGAATATATTTGCATTTAATAGAAGTCAAATAAACTCTTGAACATGCTAAGCTAGGCTAGATCAACCTCTGTGAATAATATGTAAATCTTTGAAGTGAGCATCCCACTCAGTTTTTATATCTATTTAAACTGATACATTAATTAATACTGTTATTCAGAATCATTTGATGACAAAACTTAAGTATTCTGAAAAAGGCAAAAAACTAAATAAAATGAGATTAAAATGTTCCAGTAGCCTGAACTATTCTCTATTAATAATTTCACTTGAATGCAAAACATTGTACAAATCTATCTTACCAAAGAATTAACAGCTGCTAAATAGACATACACTCCTTTTAGAGCAGGAAAAAATGTGTAGTTGTTATATAGCATCTATATTCTCAAAGACATAGCAACACCCCAAATAAACTTCACTGCCATATTAATAAACACAGAAATATTACTCTAAAAGCATTATAAAATATTCACAGATGACATCTGAACAGGTAAGGTGTAAGTCAGCATGTGCCAATGGGCACCTAATTCCTCATGTAGTTGAGTCACATTTGGAAATGGAATATAAGCAGATATTTCCTCAACTCCTGCATCTTTAGACATTTAGATGTTTTCCACTCCAAAGAGCCCCAAAGAAAATAGCTCTGTCTTGCATAGTTCCCATAGTGATCAGGAATAGCTTTCCCCTGGCTTGACAATATATTGATCCCATTACCTTGCTACCTTGTGAAGCCATGTCAGCTGAGCTCATTTAAATGATGCAGTTCAACCCCTCTGATCTCAGAAAGAAAACAGGACTTGAAGAAATCAGAAGGTTACAAAAGTATCCAAATTAGAGAGAGCAGCTGAGCTATGGATGATTGTCCACTCCTCCAGGCCTTCCTGGATCCACCTTGAACATTGCAAGACAGAGACTTGAATCTGAGTGGCTGAGTAAGGTACCATTATGGGTTTTCTGTTTCAGGAACAGCTCCAGCCATTTTACAGTGATGTGTTACTGATTTGCAAGACAGAATGACATAGCTGATACCACCATTATATTTAAAAGCACAGCTGGAAACTTGCAGGAGATGGGAGGTATGAAATATATAGAATAAAATGCAGCAGTCTTGATATGAACTAATATTGCATATATCACAAGTAGTCACTGGCTCCACATTTAATCATTCAGGAGACTGATTTCTGTGAAGTTAATCTATGCAGTTCATAAAATGCACATGTAATTGCTTTCCTAAACTGATTAAGCAATTCCCATGTCTGTATATCCCAATCAGGTAATTGCAGACCTAAATATCCATTTGCATATTTTCTGCCACCGATTAGAATATACAATTACTGTGCATGGAAACCAGGAACATTATTGTGCATCCTAACAGTCTGACAATCAAACCTCTAGGTCCTTTTCTTATCTAACTTTTCTAATACATTTCATACTGTTATATTTAAAGTGGATGTTGGCCATTCCTCATTCAGAATAATGCAAGTTTTTCACTGTAAACTAAGTTTCTGCAGGGTATTTAGATTAGTATCTCATGTAATTAATAAATCTAAAAGAACACACACTGATTCTGTTACTTCTTGTCTACCATTGATAACACTAAAATACAAATTTTATGACCAAAATTGAATATTAATGTAGGAAATTAATAGAAAAATAATAGAATGCAAATTACCTTGTTTCTCATGCTTTTCATGTCTTTCACCTCCCCTTCCTCTACTGCACTGTTTTATTGGCTTTGTCAGATTCTCTTTTTTTTACTGAATTAATTATTAATTGTATGTTTGCTTTACCACCTACAGCCTCAACAGCACCTTCCCCAAACTGCTTGCAGGGAAAAACCAGAAGGTTTTAGAATGTGATTGGAAGCAGAACCCCTCTTCTCAAGGTTGTACTTCATCCCATGCAAGCATTAAATCTTTATCTCTTTTTGAAACATGAATAACTTCAGCTGTGAGAGTGAGATGAGCCCTGGCCTGGGAACAAGAGGACATTCCTGGGGCTGTGTTTCAGCTCCCCAGGTAGAGGGTGGAACTGAGCTGGGTCAGTGGAAATCCATCCAAAATGAACTGTTGCCCTGCTCCCCTTTGTTTATTACAGCTAAAAACTGACCTCCCTTTTCTTTTAAAGGAAAAACAAACAAGGAAGGAGTTTTATGAGACAATTCATCAGGTGATGAGAGTAAAAAGTAAGAAAGATGTGCAGGTGCTGGTCATTCCCTTCTGAGCCAACACTGGCAACTCCCTTACTAATGCACTGCACCTCTAGGATGCAGGTATTTTTTTCCTTTTCAAAAGCAGTAAGGAAAATGGCTTTTCTATGAAATTATATAGGTACTTCAAGATACAAATGAAAGCATTTTCTGGCCTCTAGAAAAAAATTCAAGTGTGAGATTCTGATCCAAAAGTGTTTTAAAAGTGTTAGTGAGCTTTAGCATCATTCTTTACACACACAGGCAGGAGTCACATTTCCACCCTTTCCATCATCATCCTAACGCACAAAACTCTGAACTAACATTCATGTAAGCTCAGGAATTTTTTAATAAATTTCTAATTTTCACAAGTCAGACTTTATGGATAGAAAAAACCAAAGATGAATAGAAAGAAGCATCATCTTTAAAGGTCTACATCTCTGAGACAGGAAAGGCATAAGCTGCATTAGTGCTAATGGAAGTAGTGTGCATGCATGCTTAGCAGAATAAACACATTAAGTACTGTTAATCATCACTCAAACACAGCAATCTCTTTGAATAAGAATAGTGTTGGCACCTCCCCTGACTACACTTGTTTGGGATGCAAAGCCAGAAATGTCTTTTTATTTTTCACAATTTCTTAAATTATATTTTTATGGATTAAACTCTTAGAAGGTATGAACTGACAAAAGCTGCATTAACCTCTATAGGGCAGTGCCAATTCATTCCTTAAGGCAATCTCTCTACATAAGGGCAAGAATTAAGATTAAATATAGTTAATAAGAGAGTATAACTTTTTTCTAGATTTGTTAAAGATACAGATATTTCCTTGATGTTTTCATGAGGAAGGACTCTTTTGTGGTAGAAGAACTTAGGCATTTTTTCAAAAAAGTTAATTTTATTGTACCATAATCATGTTGAATTAAGACTGCTCAAAAAAAGCTTTTATATCTTTGACATCAATATTAATTGATTCAGACACTGCTAAAAGACAGTAAAAATTTTAGTCTTCTGAAATATTGATTTCATCTGGAAGCATCAATTGGCACCAAAGGAAATATATTCCTGAATAAAACATTCGATTTGGCCTTATCACAGTTTGCCAAGCTGAGAGCAAGCTCCTTCCAGATGAAATATTTTTATATTCTGTGACATGTTATCAACCTCCAGCTCTTTGAATGAGGTTCAAATCAGACCAAGACTTTGTCAAACATGGAGAAATAAATGGAGTTTCAAACTCTGCCTTTCCCGCCCTGGACTTGCCACTGCCAGTGCTGAATGCTGCCACTTCCTCCTGCAAGTCAAATTATTTCATCTCCAGTCTCAGAGGTTGCTTTGAGGTCAACTCATATTTAGAGCTGGGCACCTTATAGGGTTATAATAATCATCTGTGGGTTTTGAGGAAAAAAACTCCAGCCTTAATGAGCTCTTGTGTTTTTTTCACTCAAAAGAAAAGCTTAGGCACAAGATTTTATATGCAGAGATTGTAAATAATTTCTGTGTTCTGATGCCACTGGCAATCCTCACGAGCTCTGCCAGGGCCACTGTTGTCATCCTGTGTCTCCAGGACCAGAAGCTGAACACACCTTTGATCCACTCCCTGCTGGAACATGCTTTACTGCTACTTTGCACTGTGTTATTTGCTTGCCAGAGAGGTTATAACACAACTGGGAGCACCAGATTGACTGTTTTACGAGCAACCAGAATTCAAATGCAGTTCTGTTCTGTCAGGCTACTAAGGAAAGAAAGGGAATTAAATGCCTGCTGGATTGGAGAGCCAGAATTTCTTGTCTTATACAATCCATTTATTTATGTATCATTTTTTAGGGGGTATTTTTAAAGGACAAATATTTTAAAGCCACAGTCAGTATTTTATTGCATTCTCATACCTTGCTTAGAGCCTCAAATCAAATGCTTTACCCTACTACTCTGCAAAATGTATGCAGAACATAGCTATATATCATCTGTAAAAATGTCACCCACTATTAGTTTCTTCTACTAAAATGCCTCTTTATTACGTTCTGTAATTATGAGAAATTTAGGCTGGTACATATATATCCCAAGCTACAGAAATCTGCAGCACCTTATTTTTCCAGTAGACAGTGTGCCTTTCTCCAACCTGTCACTATATATAAGACTAACAGAATATAGAATATAATACAGAATATACAGAAGATAATTTTAATGAGATTCTTCTAATTTTATTACAAATGGCTTAAATGATCACAGCAAATTCCATATAATGAATGGTAGTAACTGCTTTCCTGGTTCAGCTATGAAGCCTCACTGAGACAAAGAATTCCTTGCAGCTCAAGTGTGGTTATGTACAGAGAAGCAGTGAAAATAGTACTTCTATTAGAATTAGTGACAAGCTGACATAAGTCATTGGGACACAGGAGCAAAGATCACTCATATAAGGAAAAGCTTTCTGGACTGAGTCCTAAATCTTCAGGATGAAATTCTGGCCACACAGAAGTCAAGAACCGATCCAAATAATGATTGAAAAATGCTTGATTTTTTTTTCTTGACTTTAATGTTGCCATATTTGCCTGCTGCTGCTTCAGTAGGAACAATGCTCAAAGCTGGTGGTGTTCCAAGAGCCTGGCACACTCATGCAGGTGTTGAGGGATCTCTTGGGATCACCATACAGCTTGCCCTGCAGCACAGGAGGATGAACATTGCCCACATCTCTGGTGGGTGTGACTGCTTCATGAAGAGATAAGGTGGGACAAAGGGACAGGATGAATCTAAAGCTCTAATCTAAGAGCTGTTGAAGCAGGGCACAAGTATCAGCATCTCATCACTATCTCTGTACCTGTGTATTCCCATACTCTCTAGTAAACTCTTCCTGGGTTAGACTCACAGGTACACTGGGATGTTTGATGTCTCAGTTTTGTGCTCCCATTGCCAGCTATCCCAGAGAGAGAAACCCTCAACGAGAGCTCTCACTGGATGGGTGAGAGGTGGGGGTGAGAGGCCAGTGGTGGGTCTGGAAGCACCAGGCACAATCTTTCTCCAGGACAAGAGCCAGAGAGTTGGTGGAGGCAAAGCCCATTAGACCAGCAGACATTTAAATGAAAAAGACACCAGACTGTGGAACCAAACAGAATCACCTGCTTAGCATACAGAATAGAATCTGACTGAAGCTCTGACAATTACTAGATCCTTAATTTACTTAAATAATTACTTGGTGATTAATTAGATTAATTAATTCCATCTGAAATCAAGGTACTATACTCTGGTTTTTTTTCCCTGATATCAAACTGAGCTGTAATAGATTCTTCCACTTTGCATTTCCAATTTAGAGCATCCAATTTAACAGAGAGAAGCAAAAGTTATGTTAAAGCAAATCAGCTCTAGCCCTGATTTCTTCTTCACTTTTCCAGATGCAGCGAAAATATGTTGCTAATCAACAGGAAATGCAATTCTGACTGTGTGAAAACTGCCTTTTGCAACTCCAGGCGATTATAAGAACTCTATTGAAACATTTGCACTTTTGTGGTACTGTTGAAACGCTGATATTTTTCAAATTACACACTAGGTACAAATACTGTATTGAGCAGCCTTTTCCCAGTACCTTGGGATGGACTCTTATACCCTTATCCTTGCTGAATAGGCATCTTCCCCAAAAGCAATGCTATTGACTTTGCAGGTGCTATTTCCAGTGTATGGATTTAAGAAACTCAAAAAATCCTCCTGAATGTTTTTTTTTTCCCCTTTGGTTTCAGCTGGCTATGAGGCAGAACTGAGAAGGGGCCCAGGATCTTAACACCTAGAGCGGTACCTAGAGCTCCCTCAGCTTCTGCCTTTTCTAATTCAGAAAGTATTTCTGTCAGCAAAACCTGATTCTCTTCACTTTTATAAAGTCAATATGAAAGTTTTCATACTGGCCCAGCAATTAAACTTCCTTGGCTGTGGTTCAGTAGGTACCAGAGAGTGGTGCCTGGCTGGTTTCAGTGCTGAGGGTACCAGCACAGGCACCAAGAAGCAGAAGAAAGCCTGGGCTTGCTGTGCTCCAAACACCAGCACTGAAAGAGAGGAACCAAACTTCCTCCTGCTTTGCTCACAAAACAGTCTTGTCAGGTCCAAAATGCTGGGAGCAAAAGCTGCACTGCTCGTCTCCCTGTGAATTAATTTCCCAATTCTAAAGAAGCTCATTTCCAATGTGATTAATTTTAAGAACATGCTCCCATTGCATCCAGCGGGTGCTAAGCACAGACATTCTGCATAAAGATGGACTTTACACCACCACCTAAGAGGTGTGATTCACAGCTTTACTAATTTAGAGATTTCCCAAAGTGTCACTGCCAATCTCTCTCCAATGAACACAGAATTCAGCAATGCTTTGGCACGCAAGGCACAGACACTGCTCAGTGAGCACACAGGAGCTGCTGCTACACTTCCCAACTGGGAATCACATCTGTTAAACTGGATGCTTGATTCATTATACTAACTGGGATGGAAGGGTGTTGATGTTGGAACATGATCGTATTTCTTATAGATGATTAAAAATATGCTTAGGCTGATAATTAGCTAGGAGGAGCAGAAGCAGGGCCAGGAGCTGAAGTCCTGTACACAAAAGTTTATAGGACTGAGTTTATTGGGATATCTCTCACTGAAGACAGGGGGTCTTTGGAGCCTGTCAATGTTTTGTATATAAAAAGACTATTTTTGTTTTACCACTCAACTTCTCTATTCACAGAAAGCTTATACAAACCCTATTGGTTCCTAGTTTAGAATTTCAGAATTGTAATAAAGGTCTGATTTGGCAAAACTATGGCATTTTTACCCAGTATGTAGAGTGGTATTTGATTTTATAATGTCCTTTCAATTAAAAGAATACTTGGCTATAACCCAGAATCTCCTAATGCAATTCGGGACTCCTTAATCCTCCCCAAGTTCTTTTTTTCCGGCTCTTCCAAAAATTGTTTTAGTCTCTTTTCTTATACTTTTCCTTTAATTTTCAGTCTTATTCATTTTTCTTATGATTAAGCTCTGAAAACCCTTTCTTCATATCATATTCAAATTGATAATTAGTTTGAAGATATTCGTCAGCCTACAATAGCTTTTGTTATTGTGCAGTTTTTTTAAAAAAAAAATAAAAATTAAAATTTAAAATATTGCTTCTTCCTCACTCCTGAGGAGCTTGTAATCCAGCTTCCACAGATAACAGGGAACTGGATATGGGTTTTGCTTTCATGTCTTTTGTGCCTTGGACTCCAGAATAAAAAGTTATATAGATTTAAATTTAAATATCTGTTCCAACACTGTCACACTTACAGAAAGCAAGGATAACTCCAAATGAATTCACTTGATCTAAGGTAGTTAATATTAACTGACTTTCTCACTGCTATTTCCAGGGTCAAAAGTGGGAAATCCAAGGAGAACAAGTTTGCCCTCAGTGTTCTAATGTTAGTGTCAGGTTATTTGACCCTCCCTCAGTCTCCAGACAGAGGCTCCCCAGGGCTATGTGGACAGGAGTGGAGCCTCGTCCCGACTGCCAGATTCACTAAGGCACAAGTCTTCTACAGAGTGGCTCAGCTACTTTTTCCTCTGTGTTTGCTACCTTAGCAGAACTTGCCAGAAGACTCTGATTAAGGGAGACAGTAAAGCTGTTGAGGTCAGTGTGAGGATGCCAGCTGAGCACTGATTCAGTAGGGCTGGCTGATGAAGCCCTGGGTAGCATCAATCAATGCCCACCACCTTCTAAATCCCTTTATATGCTGCCATGCACACAGTTCCAATCCGCTCTCTCACAAGTGAAATTCCTGACAGGCACAGGATGAGGATTTGGTATTTTCTTGATAGAAAGTACCAAAACTGAAGCAGATGGTAGAGAAGAGGGAAAGTATCAAGAGAGATTGTTGAGGATTTTATCTTCCAATCTGCCAATAACCGTGGATTGGTGCCCTGGGATGAAGACAATGAATGAAACCAGGGAAGGGAGTCAGCATGTCAGGTGAAGTCAGACCTTTGAAAGCAGAGGGGATAAAAGGAAAAAAAAAATTTTTTTTTCCTCTAACTAACACTTTAGGAACTGACTTTTTACTCTGCTTCATTAAGGAAAGACATAGCAAAAAAAAAAACCAAAAAACAATTTGCAACCAGTTTTCCGCTCAATAAACTTAAAAAACCCCTTCCTAATAGTTATTAATTATGTTAGTTTTACAAATAAATTGTCAAGTGTTGTTTCTCCCTTGTTTCATGCAGCTGAGAATCCAGCTCTGCTCCTGAGGAGATGCTTGACACTACACCCCAGGTGCAATGTGTTCCTGCTCTACCAAGTTGTCCAAGTACTGGTGGACAGAGAAGCTCCCCCCTTGCACTTTGATTTTGTCCCATGGGGAGGAAGAGCAGTGCAAACCTGGGTTCCCACTCCTCCTTGCAGAAGGCCACAAAGCAGTGGAGCCCAGTGGGCTGCAGCTTAGGTACCAACAAGTGGATCTGCTTTTAGGTATTAATGACAGAATCTGATTCATACAAAGCTCAGGGAAAAAAAGAGTCTGTAGATTTCATCCTTCCTGGTGCTGGCACAGAAACTCAGAACCTGCTGTGATCATGTGGTAAGGAAAGTTGTATGAATGTAATTATTGCCTGGCCTCTTGAAAGATCAGGGAGGAAGATGAAGAAATATACTGCAGCTCTGAACATATATTTTAGAAGAGCCAAACAAAATTCTAACTTCAAAGGGTTTGGGACGTGCTTCTAATCTAGAATAGTGGGGTATGGGTTTTTTTCCTTCATAGAAGCAGTTTCTTAAATCCAGCCCGAACTAGAGAAAATAGGCAGATTGCTGAACTTGAGAACTAATGAATTCTGATTCCTATGGATTTGTGTTGCCTGATTAACTAATTCTGCCTGAATTCTACCAAGGTTTCCTATCATCTTCATCTACTGTTTTTTGCATGTAATTACCATCTCCTGAGTTAGCTATATTGATATATATTGATTCCCTGCAGTATTTTTTTCTAGCAGAGACAAACCCCCAGAGCCTGGCGTTGCTATGCTTCCAGTGGAGACCTAAGCAGTCTGGCTTTACCCAGCTTCTCCTAAGCCCCTATCAATAGCAATTTCTGATGCTAAGAACTAAAGCAATTCACTACCTCATCCTTCCCTCCAGTCCCACTGGCCCCGAGCACTGACCAGTCCCCAGGCTCACCGGTTAAGGGCCTTTCTTAGCCTCAGATGCAACTCCTGACAGATGCCTGGTGGGTTTAGAGTTTGAAAGCTGTTTTTTCCCTGGTCACAAATTCCCCCAGGTGGATTTTTGGAGCCTGAGATGCTGCATGCCCCTGGTAAAGCTTTTTCAGCATTTTGAGTCTTTAAGCATTTATTAATGCTGCTGGCTGTCGTAGATACTCTGGTGTCTAATATGCTGCAAACTCCCACTGCAGCTTTTCTCACATGCTTGTTTGCCTGAGAAAACTGAAATCAAACAATGGGGTTTTTTTAGAAGGGAACACAGGAAGACAGATGTTTATGTATAAACCTCCCACCCGCACCCAAAACACGAAGGTTTCCTTAGGGAACCAGGCTAAAACTGAGAGAAAATATCCCTAAGAAAACTCCCAGTGTTTGTATATCTCTACAAGGGACTGTGCTGCCTTGAATACAGAATGGATGTCTGCCTTGAAAGCTAGAGGAATCCTCAGAGATTTAAAGGTATAATATACAGTGAAGGAATTTGTAGTAGTTATCCGGCTCAATACAACATTCAAACATCTTTGGCAGAATGAGCTTTTCTATTTCTGCTATAAAAGCCATTGGAGAGCAGAACAATCCTTTAGCAAATGTCAGCAGCAAAAAAATATATTCCACTTTTTATGAAGCTACCCTGGGCTAATCTGTTTTAGACACTGGTTTCAAATTGTGTAGCCAGAGTCCTTTTTTTATGTTGAGCCTGGGCTGGTTTGACAGCCAGGTGCAGAAATGCCTTTTGCATACTCAGACAGTCTGATTCTCTGCCAGCTCTAAGAGAAGGTCCTGCTGAGACTGTGCTACAGAAAACTGCTTCTGAAGCTGGAGAGCTTCTCTTCCACAGCCCATACAGATGGTTAGGGCTCCTCTACTTGACTTGTCAGCACCAGGTACTGTCAGTTGTGCACTAACCTGGAGTTTGCAAGGGATCAGCAAAGGTTTATTGGCTCATGACTAAGTAGATAAGGAAAATTCTCGACAATATTACCCCACTACCATTATTTTCCCTCTTTTGATGTGTGTGCATTTTTTCAGGGAAAGGAGTTTCTGTGCCAACAGGCTCATTTGGCAGCAGGTGAGAAGCCTCATCTCTACAGTGCTGGCAGCAAATTAGCTGGAGATCACAGCCTCCAGAGAGCCAAGCACTTGGTTCAAAGAGACCCAGACTGCACTCCCTGGGAAGCTGGGGTAGGCAAAAATGGTAAGAGGTCCTTGCTTTTTTATAGTTTAATAATTTAAACTGAAAGGCCTGGATAAAGAAGTTTGTGATCCTTTCTTTTCTAAGGATGATGGAGGGAACTCAGAGACACTCTGCCCTAACTGACCCATTTGCTCTCTATCTAATACCAGGCAGACCATGAGGGACAAGACTTTTGTGCAGTTCTGAAGCTTAACATCTGTGGCTCTTGATCTGCATCAGATACCTTGGCACATTTCTAGAGCTGCCAGTCCAATAACTCTCACTCACTGTGAATATGGTAGACTTTCTAAAAGAAATAACTGCGTGGTTTCACAATTTAATAGATGAAATGGTCCAAATAGTCAATACATAGAATTTGTTTTAAAAAAGTACCACCTCAGAGCAATGGTTTTGGAAATAAATGTAAAAAATCCTTAGCTTCTGTCAGATTAGTTCACACAGTGATACCAGCTCCAGTGCTCCAAAAAAAGGCCAACTGTGACACAATCTGACTAATTATAATTACTTCTGATATTTTGCAAAATCAGACATTATACATCATGTCTAAAAAAAGAAAGACTGTTTGTTGGTTGCAGTATTTCCCATGTGCATATTTGCTACAGACTGAAGAATGGCCCCAGGCACAAAGGAACCAGCCAAGAACAGAAATTCCTAGATGACAGACCTTTTGGAACTCTTGTGCCTCTCAGTCCTGTTCTTGCTTCAAAGTCAGCCACTTTTTCCTTCCTAGAGACTATATAAAGAAATTTGGACTTTATATTACAAGCACTCAACAGTCAGATAATTGAAAGGATTCAAGTCCCATACAAAACCACCCATGATACTGATAGATTTTCAAAGACACTGATTTTAGGCCCTGGATTTCCCAAATCCAAGGGTCAGGTACATTTGTTTAATTTCTCCTGGATAAATCAGAAACAATGCCATTGGGGTCAGTGGTGTAGCAATGGTTTAAATGCAGCCTTAAAGGACTAAGGACTGTGAGGCTGGACGGGGCAAACGCTACACAAATTTGGCACCAACTCTTCCATAAAACACATAATGAGAGTAAAACAATTGAGATTACCTCTTTTCCTTTTCTAAAGCCTTGTCTATCAAACTATGTTGGGAATAGTTAGGCTTAGCAGCAGATGTCCCAGAAGACACCAACAATATATTCTTAAAGGTCTTCTGGAGAACAGTTCAATTTCAGGTAATATATTTTCCACGGATCTGAGGGGGTTAGGGAAAATATTCAGTAAAACTGAAGCTTTAAGATCCTAGTCAGTGTCTTATTCCATGGAAGCTTATGCAGGAGGATGGAATAAAAAGATGAAGGCAGTCAGGAATTTTCAGTGAGAACGGTGGTTAAACATCCAGCATTTTCTCTGAGAAAATATCAATGTTAATAAAAAAAGAGTTCAAATGAGGCATCTGGCATCCAAATCTCTTCCAGGAAAATGGTAACACCAGAAGCCAAAACGTGCATTTTGATTTTTTTTTTTTTTAAATTTATTTTTGCTGGAAAATTTGCGATATTTCAGTTTGTTTGGGAAGAGGTTAATTTTTTTGTTTTGTTTTTGTGGGTGACTGTTTTCAAACCCATATTAAAAATAAGAGAAAAGTTATGTTTTCTAGCCATCAGTACTGTCTGACTTATGTATCTTATTTATTTTTCTGATTCTACATTCTTTCTTTTATTGCCAATATAGACACTTCCATTACTGCTGAATACAAACTAAATGAAATCTGTGGTCCATTGTACATTCCCTTTTCATTGCCTAGGAAACCATGAAAGATTAGCAAGGCAAACTTGTGAAGACACATAATATTCATCATCTGTATGGCTGTATGAAAATGTACCCCAAGTATTAATACTGCTATGACAGTAAGACAGTAGAATTTTATATACAAAGCACAAAGGTGTCAGCAAATCCCTTCTGAAACTGAGAAAGTGAATAGTTCAGGGAACAGGGCCTTGGAACTGGTCTTTATCCCCAGCCTTGTTCCTACTGCGTTAGCTAAGGCAAGAATCTACATCATCCTATAGATCATCTACCAATAGATTCTATGTTTAGCAGAAAAAGTCTCAGGGCTGTTTGCCCCAAGTCCAGGTTGACTCTGATTACAGGTGAATAATCTATAATATCCTTCTGTAATACTGCAGCACACAAACATTTCTTTTTCCTCCTGATTTCCTTAAAACCTCCCTCCCCACCCAGCATCATTTCACACACATTACTCAACCCAACCTCCCAGACTTGCTGAACTCCTTTGGTGTGCAGGGATTGGACTGACCAGGGCTCTGTTTCACAGCAGCATTTCCTCTGCCTCCTCCTTGACCTGCCTACACTGGAACATGCCATGGGAGCTCTTAAAATCTCCAAAGCTGCACTATCTCCTTTTTTAAGTACAGGAACGTGTTACAATTACTGCAGATGCACAAGGCACTGAATTCTGAGCTTTGTATTCACCTCTCAGAGTCCTCTTTTGCAAGCCAAATGTTTGACAGAATTAGAGTTCTGGCATCCTGAAAGGCCATGGTTATCTGTGACTTCCTCAGTGTTTCCCAGCCTGAGGTGTCTGTCTTTGCAGATGACAGCAATAACACAAAGCATTTTTATTCCAGTAACCTGAAGTGCTCTGGATCTCAGACACATTACAGATTTACATTTACACTTTGTTTTTACCCTGGATGAAAAGAACTGCAAACTCATCATTATAAAGAGATATGCAAATCCCTCTTTTGTTTTCAAAGAAACCATTTAATTCTCTGTTTTTCATCCTCAGATTTTTCCCAGAAGTTTCATTAGCTGACACGACAAAATGCCAGCTCATTTCATAGTTAAATATAGGACTATTTTCAAATTATATATCTTTACTTTGGGAGCAACTTCAGAGGGTTATTATTTTATTAATGATATCCAAAAGAAAGAACTTAAGCTCTTTTTTCCTATTTGCAAGGTTGACAGAACATCTACGTTTTCTTTAATAAAATAAGGTTCTTTTGGTTGTTTTCTTTCTTAATTTTCTACAACTGTAGATGCTTAAAGAAAAGATAAGAAAAATTGAAAGAATACCAAAAAGTCCAGCACCTACAGTGACTGAACACTTTGATGATTTTTGTGAAAAGTAGACATGTCTTAAACCTTAAGTTTTGGGCCACTGTCCATTATTGAGGGATGTAGGTAGGTATCTTACTCCATCTCCTCTCAGAGACCCTTGCTACAAGGCCTTGATCTCTTGTTTTAACAATTTCAGATCATCTGGCAGTTCAGCCTTCAACCCAGACAAAGATATACAAAGATATTACTCTTTAGTGCACATTTAAGATAACCTGGTCATCATTGTGGCACTTAGTCTTGTCCATTTGACTCCCTATAGCTTCAAAAATGTCTCCATGCAGTGGAACTGAGAGTTCTTGGGCTTGAAAACAGGTGTTGGCAGCTGCTTTCCCATCAGTGCAGGAGAAAAGTGACCATGCACAGTCTCCCAAGGGAGCTCCCAGTGGCTGCTTTCAAGTAACCTGGTTTTTCCCAGTTGCTTTCTTTCTGTCTTCTCCTTCCAGGGTCATTAAAAAAAAAAAAAAATGACAGCTCTGCTACAGTTTGCTAAGTTTTTGGATCCCCCATTTTTTGAAATGTTTAAGTCATTCATCCTCCCAGCTTTAAATGTTTTTTTTCTGTAGCAGCTCTCACAAATACAAGAGGTGTGGATGCTTGGCCTTCTCCCTGAAGAATCACCTTCCCTCCCTATTTGCAGATTTCTCTGTCCTTTAATGTAAGTTTCTCTCTTTCATGCATGCAGAAAAAGAAGAAATGTAATTACATATATAGCTACTGGTATTTCCATTGAAGTAATGGATTTTTTGCTAATAATAGACAATAAATGAAGAGGGTAACAATGGATCCCATCTGAATTCTCACTTACACTAAATTGATAAAAGCAAATTCCAATTCCTTTGCTATTTTTTATCAGATGCTGTCAGTGTAAGTGACTCATAAGGTGGATAATGGTTTGCCATCCCTGCTGGAAGATTAATGCCTTAGCAAAGTCCACGGATTTATAGAGAACGTATTTGTAATGTCTGAAGCCTGGTTTTATTCTTTATAGGGAACACAGAGAGGTAATTCTGCTAGGCTCATTCACAGTTATAGTATTACACAGAAATGTAATTACTTATTTCAAAAGAGTTAAAAAGGAACATGGCAAGCAAACATGAAGCCCATCTCCTCCCTGTTTTTACTATGAAACTCCTCTTGAGACAGAAAATCTGCAAAATGGTCCCACTACTTGTTTAAACTCTGCTTTAAGACTTAAAATCTCTAATGGGAGTGAGGGTCTCTGTGTGGCACTATTGCCATTCCTTTCAAAAACCAGGGTTTCCAGCCCTGGCTTGCATCCTCTGTGAGTCCACAAAAGCTCCATTAAGTGACTTCTACAAGGAGCAGAGTGCAAACATCATCCTTTCATATTCCTTTTTAAGCTAAGCAGGTTTCTCTAGGGACACACAGGTCAAACAGATACATAGCAAGTATAACAAGTATGAAAAGATGTTGCCTTGGCTCTGAAAAATCACGTCCTGGTTACTGCTTGACTAGTTCACCCAGAAGCAAAAGATGAGAATTTTCTGCACAAAATGAAATACTCCCCTTTTCCCCCTCTCATAACTGTTGAAATAGGAACATTTTTCCAAGTTCAAAGTAAAATTTCTAATCAAAACATGAGAGAGAAGAAACTTATATAAAACATGGAAAATCTGAGGTCATGTCCTATCCTGTCTAGTGATGTCCAAATAAATGTCCTAATTGCACAGCTCTGGGTATCTGGGGCAAATCTCACACATTTTCCTGTACAATATCAAAAGCTTTGAGTTTCATTCTCTAACAGAACAAAAAAGTTTACTTCAGAATTCCCAGTATTTTATGTAACATGTATTCCAATACAAGTGTAATGTCTGAAATCAGGGAGCTTTTATTTATCTTTCTTCAAGGAGGACTTTAAAATAACACTTCACACAACCTCCTCATCTGCAAAGACATATTCACTTATTCTCCTGCACTGATGGGAAAGCAGCTGCCAACATCTGTTTTCAAGACCAAGTAAACTCAGTCCCATGTGGTTTTGCACAGCTGAAAATCATTCTTGCTTCTTCTGTGGTGCATCAGGTTTTGCTTTAGCACCTCCCAGAAGAACACGTTTCAGTCCAATCACATAATCACACACTTACTTGAATTAACACCAGCCCATCTCTGGCCTAGTGGATTTGCACCTGAAGGGCTTTTTTTTTTTTCTTTTTTTCCTACACAGAAACAATGTTTATTTGCAATGCAGTCTCAAAAGCTTTTAATTGTTCTTTTTTTGTTTTTTGTTCTGCCTTTAATCCCAAAGCTGTAGTTCCCATTGTCTTTCCCTCAAGTGCCTTTCATGATGCCCTTAGCTTTGGGCATGTATCACTGTCAAAAAAAGGTATTTTTGTAAAACTGCTTTGTCAGTAAAAAGATGTGCAGCTGTTTTCATAAATATCTGCACTATGTTAGTCCTGACAAGGACTGACAATTTTTCTCCCTGAGACTAGAGCAGGGGATATAGCTATACATGAATTCTGAGGAATATTATTATTCCACAGTTTGATCCAAATTATTTGGTATTCAGCCAAATATCTTTCCAAATTATATCCTTTATTTTTGAGGAAGGGAGCTCTTTCAGGATTGGTATGCATTGAAATTCACAGCTCATCACCTGTAATGTAGTCACAGCATTAATTGATCTTACTCAAGATGATTGCTGGATGTCATGCAGCCCACCCCAGAGCTAAAGTAGACACTAGGATATTCTTTGATATTTTATTTAGGGCAGAAGAATTCACTTCTCACAATACAAGTTTTCATTCTACACAAGCTTCGTAAGCTCTTGTTTGGTGGATATTCAACCATAAAGAAAAGCTTTGATCTCTGTTCTCATGAATGATGGAAGAATTCTCAAGATTTATTGCCTAAAATTTCTACTTTATTAAGCTGTCAAGTTTTTCTTGGTGGCCTACTATAGACTGAAATACTAAATTTGATTTAAAGGTCAGAGGAGTTGTGTGGCACCTACAATCTGCCTTTGAATTGTTTTTGTAACACTAAATAGAGTTTACAAGGAGAGAAAATTGGAACTGGTCAGCATAAGTCACTCCAATCACAGTGTCTTTGAGAAGACAACTCTACTTTTAACTACACTAAAAGATAAAGGAAATGTATACATTAGTGGTTTACTCTGGGATTTATGAAACTTCAAGCAGAGTTCTGGGAATGTAATTGTAAAAGCTAGAGAAAGGAAAAAACATCAGGAAAATGTTTCTGCTTCTGAAGTTAATGCTGCAGCTGCAATTATAAGGAACCTTAATTTGGGCAGACGTTTCAATCTGAATTTACTAGAAGTCTAAATAAACTCTGAACAACAGGCTCTGACCACTCTCCCAACAGACCTTGTTATTATTTCTGCATCTCTACATCTTCTAATTCACAACCCAATAAGGCCCCAGAAGAAATTACTTTCTCTTACAATAATTTTACAACTGCAGCCAAATATATTATCATTTTAATTAAATATATGAAGTATAACAAGGGCCAAGATATAAATTTCTGGAAGACTGAAGTCTAATTTAATTTCCACATTTAATATATAACATTTGTGACATACAAAAAATTGTAATATCCTCATTTGCCTCTTAGTACAGTCCTTTATCATGTACATTTCATTAGTCACATAGATAAAAGAAAACAATTACAAACTAACTGGTTAAGTCTCTCTGAGACATTGCACAGTAACAAAATTTGGTACTATACTAAGTGGAAATTTCTGTCTCAGAAAAAAGGGAGTTAGGCAATTTCTTTCTGCCTTATTAAAGGAAATTGAAGTTCACTCATAATCACCATCTTATTCTCTACAGGTGTCAGACTGGTTTCTGATTTTCTTGCTTGGAAATTTAGAAAAGAGTAGCCCTTCCCTTAGGAATGCTGGAGAAGAACTAAACCTTCAAGAAATCATTTGGTGACATTGCTCCTCTCTGTACGAAGAACTTAACCCCAGACAAGGCTGAAACAAATTAAAATACTGACATTCAGCTGAGGAAGTAACTGGGAAGTAAACTTGTCCCAAACTGGTTAATTCCACCTCCTGACAGAAAGGCAGCAAAGCAGCCTGGGCTGACTGCCTGGGAGTGCCCTGGTTGGATTCAGAATAGTTGAAGGGCAGCTTAAACAGAAATACACTGAGGCTGTCCTCTGGTTTTTGACCTGACAGTTGCCATTTGAACTGTGTACATAACACCTCATTTTAGAAAGCTCATCCATAGCCTCTCCTCAGCTGTGACCCACAGCTTTCAATAGAAATGCTCATTTTTCTGTCTCGTTTTTTGGCCTTTCCTCTTATACTAAGGGTCACTGTGAATTAAGAAAAAAACCAAAACCAAACAGTTTTAAGGGAGGAAGTGATCGTGGCTTCCAAGCTACAGCTTTTGACTTTTTCTTTGAGGCTTCACATAAAACCCTTACAGTGAAAGCAAACCTGAGCCTTTGATCCCAAAATGATCTCAGTATAGTTCTAGTTCAAGTCTGTACAAGAAATCCAACATTTCAGAGATAAAGTCAGATAAAATTTATGAATTCCTTAAACCAAATAGATTTTGCATATTTTTCCTTATTTTTTGAAGGTTCTTTATAGACTGTCTGGCAGGTAAAGACAGACTTTAAAATATAGAGTTCAAAAACATTGGGTTGAACAGTTTGGTCTGGAAATACTTTTTGCATTGACTCGTTTCTAGTTTTGTCCAAGGTCCTGACCATGGCTCAGGACATGGGTGAGAGACTGCACAGGGATGCACTGCAAATGCAAAATACATGTGCCTGAGATGTGGTGCAGTTTTTCTGCAGGCACTGCAGGTAAAAAAGGTCACCCCACTCAGTCTGTGTCATGAAAGTCTCTCTTCTACACACTTTGTGCCAAAGCCAGGAGGCCTTTCTGTTGGGTTGAAACCTCTCTGTTTCACCCCTATTTATAAATATGGCCTGCACAAGCATTTCACATCTGTATTATTATTTTTTAAGTTTTTTTTTAAGTACTTACTAAGTTTTAAACTTATTATCAGTGGAAATGAACCACTCATGAATGGAAGTGAGCTCAAAGGAGAAAAAAAAAATAAAAAGTTCAAATTAAGTGTTGGAAAACTTGTACATGACTTGAACTTGAGATATATTGAACTTCAAACAGTAAGGTTTAAAGATGTCTGACAAGTATTGCAAGTTGCATAGAAAGACAAAAAAAAAAATCCTTTTTGTTGATCACTTGATCAGTCCGGACTCTCCTCTGAAGCACCAAATTCTTTATACAAATGTATGGAGGGTCTACAATCAATTAAAAGATACTGAGTGCACTCAATTTCTAGTGATCACAGTTCTGCAGCTTTGTAGAATATAAATGATGAATTATCTGATTCAGCATCTCTAAACAAAAGAAGAGCCTAGATGGAAAATATTTATAAGGACCCATTTAGTAAGACAGCACAGAAAAGATGGCATGGCTTTATTCCTACAAGTATTTCAGCTGTAATCATAGAAGCATATCCATGGATTTACAAACTCTCATTATTTTGATTTATTGCTGCATTTCTGCCTACAAAAAAAACCCCCAAAATGTGTTAAATTTGGCCTGAGATGAAATACTGAGTTTCCAGTACTAAAATGTTTCAATTATTCATTCTGAAAGATCAGGAAACTAGCAAGGAGATAAACACTGTTGTTCATATACTGACAAAGTGTGCCAACTTTTGGAAACATGTTATTCTCTTTCAGAATAATCTAATTAATATTAGCACGTGTGTCAACTCATTAACACATCCTTCTGCACAGCTATCAGGCTCTGAGTTAAATTTCACTTCCAGTCAATTAAATGTATAGGCACTTTTCCCCACACTCAAGTAGTGTTTTTTTAAAAAAAGAAAAAAAACAATAAAAAACCAAGCAAACAAACAAAAGATATAGTGATAATCACCCAGTAACTAACTGACAACTTCAGCTATCTCTGTGATTAATCTGTTTGGACAGACAGGAAAACATGCAGGGTGCAGATTACAACACAGAGCTGATGAACAGCATTTTTACTGCACACAAGTTAGTTCCCAGAAACTGGAGAGCCAGTAATAGATTTGGATTTATCAAAACAACAACAAAATGGGTACAGACTTCCTGAATGCAATTATTTAAGGCAAGAAGCACAGATTGAAGACTTGATCCTGTTCTTAAAGAGAAGGAAAATCCCAGACCTGTGACTGACAATTTCAAACATTCCAGGAGCACACTTCAAAACCATCTCCATGAGGAATAATTCAATAACTGTGATTAAACATAGGTTCTTTTCTAGTTTCTAGAGTAACTTTTAGTCTGTGTGGGTTTTGAGGTGTGAGAAGAGTCCTTTCATTTGGGCAGAGCCACAAATATTTCAGCAGCTTGAGCTGGTCACTACTGAACTAGGGAAAAAGAAGCACTACCTAGATAAGCATTATTATCCCAGAGGACAATGTTTTCAAGACTTGAAAACTGATATTCTCACAGCACAAAGGTATAAAATGAGATTGTGAGGTAGCTGCAGTTAATGATTAGTAAGCAAACTTTTATGATCAGCAATCCAAACTTGTTAAAAAAACATTTACTTATCTCTATTTATTTATTATTGATTATCATTAATTGTAAAGACTCTGACCACTGCAATATCTGACTGATTATTTTCCATTTTTCATGAAAGTCATTATCTTATTCATCCATATATTGCAAACACCTTCAGGTATCATAACTCAACTGCCACACAGATTATCTCATTATACAGCATTCACCTATAAAGAAAAATACCTTAGACATATAAATGGTACCAAATAAAGCAATGATTCACCATTCGATAGGAACTTTATTTATAATTTGCAGACATGGAACTTAAAATGCAGACTCAGAGAATTGGAAATTCAGAGGCAAAGCCACTTGCAAACAGCACCTGCAATCCAATGTAGCAATGCTTTATCTGCCACCCATGTTTTGGAATGTGTAGCAGTCAGGCTGTGATTTTCCTTGGATCCCAAGTACTGAGGCTCCTGTAAATCAAGAGTATGCACTGAACTTTTGGTTGGATTTATATGGTCTTTAAGGTCCCTTCATTCAACCAATAGAGCTCATGCCCTGTACTCTCACTAGTTTGTTGCAGCTAAAATGTCTGTTATATATAATACTGGGTGCTTTTACTTGCAGTCTAATAATAAGAACTGACTTATATGAAGCTCAGCCAGAATAACAACTGTAAACCAGCAAGATCCCTATCAAACTACTGAAGCAATGAAATGATATATATCAGAATCCCAGATGACCTCCACAAATCCATGTTCACCAACAGTGGTATTTGTTAACAACAAAATTAACTTTTATTACTTTCTTTCTGTGACTGTATTTGCCAACAATCATTTTTGAAGCTCCTCAGATCAACCAGAACAGATAAATTAGATTAAATTAAGTTTACTGGCCAAGATGTGAAGACACAAACAGAACTCTGAGGCTTATATTAAGCCGTGATTTGAAGAATTTCATATAAGACACTGTACACTGGAGGGTAATAGAGAAAAAGAAAAGGAAAAAGGATGTTATCCCCAGTGCTATCTCTGATGCTTACAGAACAGCCTCTGGATATTGCATACGTAAAGGGTTACCTCCCAGTCTGACAGATACTGTTCTGTGTAGAGAAAACATAAGCCCAAGTAAAATCTGGTCTTGAACTGAAAGGGTGGCAATAGGATTGTGCTCCAAGAAAATACTATGCACTGTTTTCTAAAATAGAGACACAGGTGGGGCTCTGAGGTGACAAAAATACCTGAAAGGAGTCTGCAGTAAAGCAGGGCTTGGTCTCTTCTCCCTAGTAACACGTGATAGGATGAGAGGGAAAGGCCTCAAGATGTGCCAAGGTGATTTAGATTGGGTACTAAAAGAAACTTCTTCACTGAAAGGGTTATCAACACAGGCACAGACTGCCAAGGGAGGTGGCTGAATCCCCATCCCTGGAGGTGTTTAAAAGAGGAGTAGATGTGGAGTTCAGGGACATGGTTTATCATAGGACTTGGTGGGGGTTAGTTTAGTTGTTGGACTTGATGATCTTAAAGGTCTTTTCCAACTAGAATGATTCTGTGCTTCTGTAGAGACAGAAGCAGGAATAGCAACCTTTTGGCTCAGATGAGCATAGAAGTGCCTCAGATTCACCAAAGCATTTACCATTTCAGTCAGGAGGGCAAATAAGAGTAAAGAAGTGATCAGAATACTGGAAAGGCAGCCTCAGTCTTTTGTTAATTATGGATCAAATTTCTGTAAACCACTTTTTTGTGCCAAAGTCATGCGAGTGGCAATAGTTACAAATAATATTTTTGGAAGCTTTAATTGTACTGGGCACTGATAGTTGCCTCCCCAGCAACAGACATGAGCCCTGGGAGTCCCTGGGATGCTGTCATGGCAGTGGCATTGCACACCTCAACCTTCTTGGGCAAGTGAAACTCCAAGTGTATTCTGGGTCCTGCAGAGGTTACTGTGGGAAGAAGTCTCCTGAATTTTACTGAATGAAGCTGGTTTACTTGTTCTCTGCCTTTCACATTGGTGCCTCTGTCTGTGCCAAGGAAACAGACTTTAATACAGTACCAGTGAACACTAACCTTGGCTCTCACTGTGAAAAATTTGCCAGGTAAGATATAACAGCAATATATGATTCATTTTTATCCCATCAAGATTGTCTATAGGAAGCGGGTAATACACTTTTTAACGTACTGACTCTATTCTGGAGGTTTCCTTGACATGTTTGTGCTGTTTATGAGGAGGTGAGGTTACAATCCTTGACAGAAATGTAAATTACTTTGATATTTGGCTCAAATTTATGTGAGAAACTAGATCTGAGGATTTATGAAGGACACTTGTGACAGGTCTGCTCTGCAGAAACCAAAGTGGGAAAAATCGATAAACAGAAATAAAATAAATAATAAAATTTTTTAAACTATCTCAAGACTCCTCTGTTACATCTCTAAGCAATGCACTGGTACCTTCCAGTGCATTAAGCAAATGATCTGGAATAAGACAAGAGACCAATTTAAAGTGCAAAAATAAGCAGAGAGAGAAAATTAATCTTGCTCCTACTTGACTTCCAATTTTGCAGCTGTTCCAGTATTTTGTAAATTTCCAAATGTTTGTCTAGTGGAAATAACTATGAAATATCCTCAGCTAAGTGTCATCCCTATGGCAAAGATCAACACGAGGCCTTATCCTGCTCCCTCTCTGAAGATGTAAATGCTGCACAGGGTCTTGTTTTGGTCCAATGGAGGGGAAAATCACTACAGTCTGACCTGGAGATACGTTTGCCATCTTAGCTGAGAATACAAGAGTGCAAATCTTCTTACAGAGGCTTATTCCTGAAACATAGCTTCTCAATGTGCAAAGGCAAATTATCATTGAGTCCTTAATTTTACTGATGGGTGATTTTTGGCATGCAGCACATGACCTCTGAGAGGAGGAGGTTATTTTTCAAGAGTAACTGACCAAATGTCGTATGTTTTTTTGAGAATCTCAATGTATAATTAAGTGAAATAAATAAAATCTTGCCCTTTGCAGCAAATCTGAAAGGCAGAACTGGGAGAAACCTTGCTTTGTTTATATCAGAAACC
Organism: Heliangelus exortis; assembly: GCF_036169615.1. NCBI lineage: Eukaryota > Metazoa > Chordata > Aves > Apodiformes > Trochilidae > Heliangelus > Heliangelus exortis. The sequence continues at coordinate 7,191,247 of NC_092437.1, forward strand.
ATTGTCTGAAATTACTGATGCTTGTAAGTATTTTTACTGTACCAGAGCAGGATGCTCACAGACCTGGGTTAAGATCCTCAGTGGATTTTCCCAGAGCCCATGGGCCTGTTACTTCTAAAGTTTACACTTCAGAGTAATTCCTTATTCTAACTCCAAAACTTAATTATTTGGGAAACAGTTCTCATATGCCTCTCTAGTCCTCCCAAATCAGTTGGAAGCTGAAGCATTTATACTTCAGTAAAATGCTATAACCTGCTCATTCCAGAGGGATTTTATTCAAATAAATTTACTCAAAAGAGTCCATTTAAGAAGTCAACTGTGTTTCCACTGAATATGATTTTGTGAGCTTACTGTGCTGTATGGCTTTGTATTAGATTAATATTCATGACCTCCCTGTCTCAACTGGAAAAAAACCCACTCTAGCTCCAGATTCAAAATTTACAGTGTTGACATTGCTGTGTTCCCAGATGTTGCTCAGTACTGTCCTGGCTGTGGCAGAGCACCAGGATGTGTGGTGTAGGTGAGGATGCTCAATTTTAGCTCTGAATTGAGCATGACACAGAGAGCTGCAGTCCTTGTCCTGGCTCCCTGCAACAGAGTTTTAGTCAGCTTTGTATTTATTTCATTGTTAAATCTGTGGTAATGTCAGACTCAGAGGTCTTCTCAAATGTGAAACATTAGAGCCAGACAATAGTTGTTTGGAAGAGAGAAATTTGTGCTCTATGCTGAGACTGCAAAGCAGCAGCTGCACTTTTAATTAAAACTTATGTCCCATATATCTTTGTGTGTTTGAGTGTTTCTTTGTTTTTAATGAAATTTTTAGATAAAGGGAGCTTTTTTAATTATACTTCTGCCTCCTGGTACACTCCTTCCTTATTCATTTTTGCTATCATGACTTTTTTCAATTTACGTTAACAGATCAGGCTGTATCAGAGCTTCTGAGCATATTAAAGGTGACGGCAGCTCTGTTCCTTGATCTATTCAGTAATGGTCTCTTCAGTCACCCTTTTTATCCCTCTTCCTTCCCACCATACACACTTTAATTAGTTTGACACATATGGATCTTAAGCACATTTGACAAAGAGTAATGAATGAAGTCTCAACACTCATCAAGCAAATGCCTCAACATTTGCATAAGTTAACATTACTATCATTTTGTGGATCTGCAGGTTAAAAACTGGGATTTTTTACTTTTTTGATTGAATTTGACTGCAACCATGATTCTCAAAGGGCTACTGTTCCAATGGATTTCCTCACATAGACCAGTCTGAATTTTGGCAGTGCTGAACTTACACTTAAGTTCAGCAGAAGTGGGGGAAGATTTGGCTGCCAGGAATGAAAACCTTAGATCCTCGGGAATGTGGAAGGAAAAAGAGAGTTAAAACTGTAATGGGATCTGGAAATAAAGAGGGAAGCCAAAAGCTCTAAAACAAAGAGGACAGGAGTGTTTAATTTAACTAGAAGTTACAAAACTAAGAAGCAAATCACCCAGGAATTGAAGATGTCATTAAACACCATACATGCATCATAGCCTGGGTCTTCAGATACAGGGTTTTGTGTTCATGATCTGGGTGACACATGGAGGAATCCCTTGCTATGAGCTTGACAGCACAACAAGTAGTGATCAGCATTTGCCTGCTTGACAGTTAATGAATTGATACTGGAAAATAACTGAAATATACCAAATATAACAAGTAACTGAAATATACCAAAAATAACAAATAACTGAAATATACCAAAATGCTGGCAGTTAATTTCCTCGACACTGCCTTGCTTGCTTGCTTCTTGTTGCTTATACGGAAGTCATCAGGATAAGACACAGGACAATTTTTCTTTCATATGTAAAAAGCAGAATAATTTTAGTGCTGGCCCTTGAGAAGCAGGAAAATATTGTTTAACTTTGGTTCCAAGGAACTGGGAAGGAAAAAAGGATAATTTGGATGAAGGTTTACTTTCAAGCTCCTAGTCCTGCTACAAAATTTTGCCTTCTGAGCTCCTTTTCTGTAGAGACTCTCTGCTATAGTTTTAATCTTCATGCAAAGTAATTGCTGAGCATAAACTCTGTTTACATCAATCATTCTAGAAATGTAAACAACACAGAAGCAATGGAATTATGAATGAAGAGTTGATTAAGAAACGACAGCAAAGATTTGTGCTCATGAAGGGATGAATAGTGCTTGTCTGGAAATGTGCCAGGCAACTTGAAATTAATTTTGCCAGCAGTGAGCAGGATACCTGCTGTCTTGCAGAAGGGGCATTTTCCAGCCAGGCTGGTGTGCATCTACAGGCTTTCTGCACCAAGATATTTGTAACCTTTTATGACTATGGGATGGAATAATAAAAGCACAGAAGACCTAACATCCCTGTCAGCATTTGATGTTAAATTTAGATGCTTTGACTGGAGATGGGTGTTTCCAGTCTTTAGACCCCTGGCTTTCACCAAAACTGCTGCTACCTGCCTGCTGATGGGCATGCCCAGGGATATCTCTCTGTAGGATTGGTAAAACATCACCTCAACTCACAAACTATTTGGAGATTATTGACCCAGCTGAAAAAATAAGAGGACATCCCAGATCAATCTAACATAAGAATTCTTTTCCTCTGGCTCTGAAGTGAACTCCAACAGTATACTACTAGTTAATGGGAAAGCCCCTTTGACTCAGTTTCATGGTGCAAGGTGTTCACTACCCACCTGGAGCTGGGACACACGCCTGGGGACCAGGGAGGCTCTGTACCTGGTGTAAATGCCCATGTGGTATCACAGAAAGTCAGATTCTAGAGCAAAAATGAGTTCTACAGGATGCTACAGCACATGATACTCAATTGAGAAAGGGGAAATGTGGGTCCCAGATCCTGCTTCATAAAATGACAGGCAGGAGCAAGAAGCCACTTTTCTTCCCAGTGAGGATATTTGCATAGAAAAGCAGTTTCTGTGGTGCAGCCATCAGTTCTCCTTTATAGAGATGGATTAACTGAAATGGATAAACTAAGACAATGTCATAGACAGCCTGAGACACTGTCAAATGTATTGGTTTTTTTAAATCATACAGCAAGTGACAGAGCTGAAAAGCATGGCCTTGGTGTAATGACACTTTAGTCTCTTATTCTGATCACAAGCCTATCTAGCAGTCTGCTTAAATAAAACCAAGTAACCCCAGATCAAATTTCTAGAAAAACCAAATCACTATGTATCCACAGGGTCAATGGAACAATTCCCTTATGCTCCTTAAACTCTACAAAATGCACATTTTTATCTACTGTCTGAAATATTTAACTATTCCCCAATGATGACTAAATCAATCCCCAGCCAAACTATTGAATTCAGGAATAACCAGCATCTCACACACTCTGCAACTGTATGAGAAGAATTTCAAAATAATGAGCAAGTTTGAATTAGTCCAATGTTTCCCTCCAGTATAGACAGATTACATCAACACAGTACAAAGAAAGTTTGAAGGTTGGATTATTAAAAATCAGAGTTTTTGTTGGTTATATGATTATGAGAATGAAGAAAAAAGCAGAAGGTGAGAGTGTGAAGGTAAAGTAATAAAAGGAAACCAAATAACTCCTTTAATTAAAAGGCTGATTAAACTTGGAAGACTTGTTATACTTCACAATTTTCATTAGCAAACATTTCTATTTAGGGGATTTCCACTTTTTTATTAGAAGCTCTTCCAGAAACAGTGTGGAATTTACAGTGTGCAGTTTATGGGTCCAGGCCTGCTTCTTTTGAAACCCACAGGAATCTTTGCATTGATTAAAAAAGGCAATCATTGCACAAGCAAAAAACCTTTTTTTGAGGAATTCTCATTTCACTCCGTGGCATTATTCAGATGTAAATAATCACAGGATCTACAGGATTATAAACCAGCTTCCCTGTTATTTGTCTACACAATTGCAAGCACTGGACACAGTCACCTTACTGAGATGTCCCTCAGGGACAGCTCATATATGGTATCTACTGGCTTATCAGAAAAGTATTAGGAATTATTAAAGTTGCATTTAGTTGGTGCCAAATAATTAAAGAGAACATAATGAAGTGCTAAATATATCAAAAAAATTAAGCTTTGGTCTTTTAATATAGAACTTGTGTGTGTGTGAGAGAAAGAGTCAATACCATTTACTCTTTTATGCTTCTATCATTTAATTTTCAGTCACCCATCCATTAAAATAGGTTAATTTCAAAATTCATTGTGTAGCTGAAAATTAGAGAAATTAAGTATTTTTTAAAATCAGTAGTTTCAACATGTGCTGAAACTGCTCCAGAACATCAGAGACTTGGTTCAACTAGCTTTAGTCAAGTCAAACTGTTAACTCATGCTTAAAGCTGTGTGTGAACAATCACCCACACACCCATACAAAATAATGGCTGGGTAAAAAAAATGAACGTTTCCTCAGAGGCATAAAAAAATTTGAGATATTAAGGTCCAAATTACTGAGTGGATTTTCCTCCAAATTCACAGTCAGTAAATTTTGCAGAAAATCTGCATAACATTGAAACTATTTATCTTACAGAGATTTCTGGCAGATACAGCCACACAAATTCTCTCTTGGCACTCACAGTTCAAAATGGAGCAAGAGAAAAAGGGGTCCATGGGATCGTCTGCTTCCAAATTTATGCCTGACCTTTGCTGGGCAGAAACTGGAAATTCAAAATGTTTAACGTGTTCTCTGCCCCAAACAGTTGAGCAGCCTCTACCTGTTCCTAATTCAATACCTAACAGGTATAACTTACTCCTCCCAGTCAAACACCACTACTTAAAGCATGTGAGCCAGACAGCATTCAAGTGAATATGTGGCTAAGTGCAGCCACAGAGAAATTTCAATCACACCAGCACTGCACTGATTCAAAGAGGATTAATCCTGCTCAAGATCCTGGTTCCAACATTTGGGAGTAAAGTGACTATCATTCATCACTTGTTAAACTAAATGTGTGTAAAGATTCCTCAGTAAGTAAAAATTCACAACTTATCTATTCATAAATGCACATATAACAGAAGATATATATTTTAAAAGTGTTATAAACCAAACCATTTTATTGATAAAAACACTTAAGACTCTCTCTGCTTCTCTTGGGAGTTTTAAACTCAAATGACTAATAAAATATGAAAGCTTTCATTGACTTATTGTTAATAGGAAATAAATAAATTTAGGGGAGAAAATGGACTTTGAGACATTACTGTCACTGAGGGACCAACAGTGTCTTCAGCTTCCATAGATCTGTACAGAAATCTGTTAAAAATCTATTTTGTTTAGACATAGCCATAGACATCCCCATACATTCATGGGGAATTTATCTAAACCAAAATTTTCATTGCCTTGCTATCCTGTATAGTTTACAGGAAAAATTTCATCATCAATATTTAGCTAAAAAGTTCATCCTGGAATGAAGCAAAAAGGATGCCTATACAAAGACTGAATAGGTGTAGAAAAACCCCAAAATAAATCCAGCAATACACTCAGGATGATTGGTTTAGAGATTTGGTGCAGTATTTTATGATTTCTGCAATGCTGGTTTCTTTCAGAATTTCCAGAAAGGAACCTACCAGTGCCCTAGGTATGTAAGTCCTCTACCTGCATAATGACCAAAACACTCCACTAATTCCCTGAAAACGTGCTCTGCTGCACTATGCCATGTGCTGGACTATTTAATTTGTGTTACTTGCAGGCATGACCTGTATATAGGAAAAAAACAAGCAAGCTGATAACCTCACAACAGGAGACATTAACTTGGGAGCTGGAAATGAAAAATCTCCCAGATGCCTCCAGAAATCGGTATTTCTTTATACAATGCCATTGATGAAGATCTCTTTTGCTTTTTTGTTGGGTTTTTTATGCTTCCTAAAAAGCTGCACTGCCAGATGCTGGAGCTGGGGCTCTACAAGATCTGCCTTTGCTTATTGAAATGTTAATAAAGAAGAAACCAGAACAGTTTGAACTGCTTTATTTGTTAAGAGTATTTCTGGCAGTGCATTTGCCTTGATGACAAAAATCCAATACACTACCATGGAGTCTTGTTTTCCTTCTTCTGTTGTTTTCTTTATTGCTGGAGCATTTAAAAATATTTTAATCACAGATTCTCAATTTAGGGCTTGAAGTAAATATTATGCTCTACATTGCTAGTAAAATAAAGCTTCTAGTGCAGAACATACTGGCAGCAGAGTGTGACTCATATTTCACAAGTGTTATGAAGTCTTACTTAACAGAAAATCATGGTTTCACAGCCTGAAGCTTGTTATTTAAAATCAACAATTTTTGGTAAATCAAGCTCAGCAGTACATAATAATAAAAGTTTCCTTCCAGTAATTCCCTACAGTCACTGTGTTCTTAAAGTGCTGAATAACCACATGCTATTGAAATGCCACCCAGCTTTGCCAAACAGGAGGAAAATGCCTCAAAAAGCACTCCCTCTTTCTAGTTTCACAGCCTTTAAATACAAAATATCATAGAGATTTATGAGTGAAAAAACAAACAAACAAAAAAAGCCCACTCTAACACATTATTGCAACTGAAGCCTTGTTTAAAAAAAATGTGGTATTTGCCTTAGATTGTAATTCATTCTAAGCAGATTTCACAGCTCTTTCATGCAGATTCACTGCTGCATGTTTATTCACAACCCATTTAAACAACAACACCGTCGTTCTCCTTGTCTAGACACTTAGAATGCTATTCAGCTCATTTTATTTCAGGCCTTGAAAAAACTAAAGCCATCCATGGGGAAAGGTGGGGAGCTTGGCTCCCTCCAGAACTGACAAACACAAACCTCCCAGTAGAAATTCCCCAGCCTCTGAGCAGGCCTTAAATCTGTGGATTGCCTCTGCCTTGAGAAGAAACCTACACGATGAGCTGAGCTCCAGAGCTGCCCACACGGGGAGCCTGAATCCTCTCATTCATACGCTGCCTGGTATCCTTGCTCCTGGCACATTTGTACCTTCCTTCCCGTGGTCACCTGAAGGGACTTTGCTTATCAGAGTTGTCATATGTCACTTACAGAAAAAACAGAAATTTACTTCATTAAATGATCAAGAAGAACTATAGAGAAAGATTTCCAGTTTCCAGAATCCCTTGCATTGGTAAGCTGCAGCAAAGAACTTAATGTAAAATCCCTGGATAGAAATGCAGACCTGTCTGCAGCACACTTACAGGGCTGGGGTACTTGGTGACCTTGGATGAGGTGCCTGGGTACCAGTTCATATATATATATATATTGTGGAAAAATAAACTAAACTGCTCTTTTGAAAAATGCAGTGTGGCTCAGAGTCTAATCTTGCTTGTTTAACAGTGAAAAACATTTTACACCTCATAAGCCTCTCTTTTTTTTTTTTTTTTTTTTTTTTTTTTTTTCCCCTTACATGAACTTAGTTCAATCGGAAACTTCTCACTGTGCTGCTGAAATAAAATGACTTAATGTGTACCTTTAAACCAGGCCATTAATCTTCCATCATTCACCTCCTGTACTATTCCTCAGCTTACAGTTAATGGAATATTTAACTGCCTTAAGAGGAACAATAAATTGAAGCCAATGCTTCCCTTCAAGTTTTTATCCATCATTTCACTCAAATAAAAGAAAAAATGTTGACTGGGAACCGTTGTGATATATATTTCTGAGTATACAGTGAAATTCCATTTCAAAATGTGCTAGTCAAAAAAAAAAGATGGTTTCCATATCCCTCGGCTTCCAACACTGTGTGGAGTATAGTACCCAGAAGGGCATTTCTGTGATTATCCCAGGATACCACAGGGCTTTTACTGCTATTTGCAAGGTTCTAAAAACAAAAGCTTTTCTCTTCTGGTTCTGAATGGTTCTGATATTGTTTAAAGAAAGCATATCTTTGATGACAGGTCTCAGAAAAGTTAAAATCCAGAATTCCCGTTCCACTACTGACACCTAAATTTCTTTCTTCAGAGCAAATCTGGATAACAGCAAACCCTTCCTGACTAAAATCTCAGCCTAATTTTTGAAGGCTGCAGCATAAATCTAAAGATAACAACAAGATAACAACAATATCCCACAGAAATTTCAGATTTATGCTACTGCTTCCATTTCAACTGTCCTCTCACAGGGAAGTCCTTGAGTTTGCAGCAGGGACAAAGGATGTGAAGCCCTCTGCCCCACCAAAACAGGCACATAAATTGCACCAACAAGGTAATTCTTGGTGGAGATTTAGGCTGAGATCACTATGCCAAGAAGCTGATTTGTCTCCGTAACTGGTTGCATACAATGATTGTGTCACACTGGAACTGCCCTGAAGATCCACCCAGGCTGCAGTACTCCTGACACTAACTACAGAGCCAAACCCAACAGCAGTGTTTCCACCCCAATACGTGTCAAAATCAAACCAAGAAAATCCCAACAAATTCTTTCAAAATGCTTATGTAAATACATGAGCAGCTTTGAGGCCAGTTTTTCAGCGTGCTGGCTAAACGGCTGCCTGGCTGTGAGCTTCTGGGGATACTGCAAAGACAGTGTAGACTGACTATTTATTTAGTTATTTATTTTAAGGAAGCATACCTGCAGATGTTAACAAGAATCTGTTACTGTACGTATGACATTCATCTGTGCCTACCAGGAAGATGGCAACAAAGCTATAACAGGACCAAAGGACTTGTTTACAACATTGAAAACTGTTACGAAGAAATGCAAGTGAAATGTAAGTGAAAAATGCTTTCTTTACTGCCTGAGAAACTCTTTTGTTTGGCCATGTAAGAGTGCTGGGTGTTGCAAGGTCTAGGTTGAGGGTGACATGCCCTGTCTTTTCACCCCTTCTTGGCAGCTTCAGCAGCCTGTTGATAGACTCACAGGTGCCTCCCCTATCCTCTCAAATTCTCTTGCTACTATTTTTTAGTTTATCTAGTGCTGTATGAGAGATTCATGAATGGTTAAAGGCACTGGCTCAAACTTTTCTGTAGCAGACAAACCTTTCTTGGGGCACAGTGCTTCGAAGTCAAGCAGTTTTTCTTGCCAAGGTGCACGAACAGTGCTCTGATCTTGCTGCCTTTAGACTTGGCTGGCCTTGTTCTGTGCTTCTGCTCCAGACTCAGCTCACCACCTCCTCCTCTGGCTGCTCGAGAGTGAGCTGAGCATGCCCTTGGAAGCTCACCTTTTACTGGTCACCCAATCCTGCTCATGCGCAGCTGGGGTCAGCCCTAATTGGGCACAGGTGGGCTTAGCACAAGCTCAGGCCTCCCACCTCGTAATCAGCCACACCTGACTGCCTCATTTCGCTACACTTTTCCTTAGACACCACCATGTTTAAGGAGGAACCACTTATGACCACGTCCACCTCTCTCTTTCAAAGACACATTCTTCACAGCCTTCCAAACTGTAAGCCTCACAATGAAAGACCAGGCTTAAGATGTTCATATGGATGCCCTTTTAAAAGTAGAAGTATTTTAGTAAACAAATTGTAAGATTTTTTTTTTTCTTCTGACTTTGGACAAAGATTTCATAGAGAAAAACTGAAAACCCTAACAGCTCTGAGCAGTTCAGTTTTACATTGCATGCAGTCACCTGGATTGAGTCACCCATTGGAGTCTCACAGATTTCACAGCAACTACAGGAGCAAGTGACCCTCTGTCTGTTAAGCCAGATCTTTCAAATTGGAGTAAACCAACCTGGTAGATGGTAGGCTGTTGCCTGGGACCCTTGATTTGTCCTGAAACATTGAAACGTGCACTTGATCCAAAGGGAAATCTGAGCAGTGACACTGCACTGCTGCCATGGTGCTGAGGACCAGAACTTACTCTCCAGTGCCAGACCAGTATCACTATCTCCTGCTGGTCTGGCATCCTGGGCATCTCCCCATGGCTCACAGGGCCAAGAGAACTTGCCGCTGCTGTCTGCAGGTTTTTTACGGGGGAACATAAAATGTGACAGTTGCTTTAGGAGACAAAGTAGTGTACACCCTACTGACCAGTCAGAGATCATGCCCAGTCAGTTTATAACTGACTTCAGAGGGCAGATACTCAGGCTGAGCCCTCCCTGCAGCTGTCTGCCTGTTTGCCTCTGAGATTTTTGCTGCTTTCCCTAATTATGAGCAGATAGCAGCTTCCTGCTATGTATGTTTTGACCTTGCCCAGATGGCCTTCACTAGTTTCAAATCTGTCCTCATTTCTCCGACAAATACAATTTCTGGTGGCACGTAAGTGCCAAGAAGTAGGATCAAATTGATAGGTACATATGGCACAGCGTGGCTCCCGGATCTCAGAAGGACAGACTTCCTACAGAGAGACAGGGCAGTTGCTCTGTTATGCAGGCGTCACATATAAATCACAATTACTGCTATTTAGCCTCTAAGGAGGGAATCTGGCAAAGTTCGGAGTGGGCCCAATGCCTCTGAACCAGATGGCCTGTGAAGAAGTTGTCCAGGAAACCACATATTTGTATCAAGTATGTTTGAGAGGATAAATACAAGCCAGAAACCTCAAGAGCCTCTCCATCCTTTGTTCACTGTTCCATCCCATGGGATAGCTCTCCTTTCCATCCTACTCAAAAACAAATTAACTTTCAGAATTACATTAACATCAACTGGATGTAAACTGCAGGTTTTCTGTGGGCTTCAAGCAACAGAAAGCAACATTACTAGTGGAGGTTTTTTTGTTTGCTTGGGGATTTTTGGATTTTTTTTTTTGTTTTTGTTTTTTTTTTGTTTTTTTTTTTGTTTTATTTTGTTTTGTTCTGTTTTTGGTTGCTTGGTTGGGTTTTTTTGTGTGAAATAGAAACCTCCAGATTTCTGCCCATGACTTACTGAAAAACCACAAATGGTAATGCAAAAAGCAGCACAACCTCAGTTTGTGCTCGGGACTGGGTTACTTGGTGCTGAAGTGGCATTAGCTCCTGCTCCCAGCAAGACTGGTGCCTGGAGAACACCCCGGGCATTCACAGCCACCATCCTGTAGTTAGAGCCTGCCAGCTGCTATGCCAGACTCTGCAGTCAGCCCTTGTTGTCAGCAATTTGTACTGACAAATGTAAAGATCACAAAAAACCTCATCGCTTCTGTTGGCCACCCTTGTAATCACAGATGTCCAGGAGGGGATGAAGCAGGGTAGGAGGCCATGAGGATTCAGAAAAAAGGTCAAGACAGATCACCAGAAATGCTTTCCTCTGTCTCTAGCTTCTGTACAAAAAAACACTTCATCTTTTAACACTAAACACTTTGCTATCAGGGGGTCTCTTCAAGGACCTAGGGAAAGCAGCCCAACCCTAACTTGATATTAAAACTGAAGTGAAAGTTTTTCTGCACGATATAAAATTATTTAATGTCTAGATCACAGTAAAGACTTTGCAGGTTGCAAAAGTTCACCGGGCATCACGCAGTAGCAAGGTTGCTTTAACATGGTTTATAATAATCCTTGAAAATTGCTGATTCTACCTGAACTGGTATTTCCTCAACTGTTCTTCAAAATTTTTTTTAAAAAAGGAAAACCAAGGCATAATAAAGACTTGGATGCCTTTTACAGCATTGCAGGGATCTGAATAAAAATATTCTCCCTTTCACCAGCTGTTAGAAGTAGTCTGGACCGGAAGTTTATCTAATGTCCTCCTCTTTTCCCTCTAGATTTTGAACACTGTGTTACAGTATCAGTTGGCAATGAAAATCCACGTACCATAGTGGATTCTGGATATTTCTTATTCTAAGGATAGTAATGACAAATTTCTTCAAAAGGTCAAATATTTTGTGTTAGTTCAGCTCACTGGAGATTGCCTAGTTAATAGAAACCTTATCCAGCTTTTGCATGATACACACTACCTTGGACAATTTTACTTTTCTCTTGCCCCTGTGACATTTAGAGAACAGGGATTTGCCTTTCCTCCAGAGTTTAATGAGATAGAGAATGGTAGCAGTCGAAGATGGTATGTGACACAGGATGGATAAGCAATGAAAATATCAATAGCAGCTCAATGTACAGAGCAGTGAGGGGTCAAATGGGCTAATACACATTGCCATCAAGTATCAGCACTTCCAGCATGTACATGGTACTTTTCAGAATCAGAAGGCACTGAGCCTCATGTCTGCATTGCTATTTTGAGCCCCAAAAGCAATCACACAAGCCCTGACAGCATTTTGGTAGGTATGGCCTGTTGTGATGAGTTGTAATCAGCTTTTACTTCACGAATAAAAAGAGTTCTAAAGTCAACGATAACAGAAAAACATTTTTTCCTGCTGCTTTCTTGCCTTTTGTACTCCTAAAGCAGCTTTTTATTGCAGACCAGAGAGACCCCAGCTACAGTACACTTCCATCATGACAGAGCTAGGAAAGAGCAACTCCTTTCAGCCAAGTGCTACTCCTCCTGGAGATCACTGACACTTAACTCTGCCATACCCTGTTTGGTGGATAAATAACCACTACACCACTACTTGTTGCTCAGGAAAAAATGGTGTATAGGTTTTACATGCCAACCTGCTGACTGCAATTGCTTATTACAGCAATTTGGGGATCATGGAGGTAATAGGTCTGTTAGACACATCATGATGCAGATACATTTTGTATTTTGGAAATTCCAACTACATCTTTTCTGCACCTGGTGGGGAACAACCACACATTGAATTTGAGACCAAATATACGATTTCTATCTGTCAAACCAAACCAGAATGCTTGTCTGTAGTTTTGAACCCACTGCTCTGTGGGTGAACCCACTGTTCCTTAATTTTAAAACACAACATTAGGCAGTTCTACACAAGTACCAATGCTCAACAGGTGCCTGGACTCTGACCTAAGATACACTACCAATGATATTCCTTATAAACCAGCAAAGCTCTTATATCCATCAAGATTAATGTGGTTTTCCTTGGGCCATATGCTGTTCTAGCAGCAGACAGCTGTGATGGCACAGCACCAGCTTAGGAAATGGCTTAACTTTTAAAGATAAAAGTAGTCTCACTGAAACCAGGGAAACCTAAGCATGCACTAAAATAAAGGATGTCCTTAGGTGGTTTGCTCAGTTAGGGTTATAGCTGTGGAAGATGGATGAGTTCAGGCTTCAGTAGATTCCAGTGTAGCTGTGCAAGAGATCCAGCCCAGAGATGTGGAACTGAAGTGACAAAAGAAGGGGTTCTCAAGGCTGTGCCTTCATTCTGGAGGCAGGGTACAGTGTGAACAGGGTGCAACACTAGAGGTTAACTTGAAAACTGACTGACTAATGTCAGAGGCACGACTCAGTTTAGGTCCCAGACTGTCCCCCTGTAGACACCATTGGATGGAACAGAAGCTCCCTGGTACCCAACTGCTGCAGGATTTATGCACTGCTGGAAATGCATTTATCCTGTCTGCTGGTGTCAGATTAACAGGCACTTTCAAAGCAAACTAGCAGAGTGGTTTCTGGGCAAAAGAGCCTTCTGGAGAGCAGAGAGTGAGACAAGGATCCTGCTCTTACACCAACCAACCATTTTTTTGAGGCCCCTGTTACTTCCCCAGTGCTGCAATGGCTTTACCCCAGCCAGAGACAAGGGAGAGGTGGTGGACTCGGCCGGGGAAACAGTCACTCCTGGTAATTGTGCTCCATTACAACCACTTCATCACAACATCCCTGCCACTTGAAGAGCTGCAATTTGATCAGTTCCTGCACTGATATTAAGACCTAATAGTCCCAAGATACAAACCATGTCTGAGAACAAAGAAGGGAAAAGTCCAAAGGCTTTCACTTTAAGGGTTATAATAGTTTTATTTTTCCTGCACAAATTATAGAGCAATTTCCCTGTCTCAGGTTTGTATCGTGTATAGAAAATTCAGTTTCAAGTGGTTTGGTTTAGATTTCCAAGTAGCTGTTAAAATAGAGCCCAAAAATAATGGAACATTGCTGTCATCTGAGGGCTCTTTAGTGTTCTTCATAAAAGGACCTCAGTTCAAAAGGAATGAGTACCTACAACCTAAAATATCTTGGCACATTTGACAACCTCATTGAAAGCCTCAGCAGAGGCCTGTTCTCAATTTTACAGGTGACAACTGAGGCAGAAAATGTAGAGTTGGGAGGACGCTTTTTTCACTGATGTTCACAACTTTGTTTGAAGAAGTCTTGCCCAACAGTTTTGTCCATACCCCATAGTGACACAGTATTTGGGCATATGCTAAATGTTAGCAGTGTGAGTTATCCTGATTAATTCTTATCTGCCATAAAAATCTTTGAAAATTTGGGGCCTGGATTTGCGCAATGTGGCACGTGAGAGAAAGAAAAAGGATGAGAATTTCTTTTTATTTCTGTTTCAGTGGCATTATTAAAGTGCTCATTAGCACACATTTGTCTGTTTTGTCATCTGTTCTGAGGTAAACAAAATGACAATTTGCATCTCTCATGAAAAAGGTAAATAAAGCATCACTCTCTAGGTTTTTCATAGAAAAATCTAGAACATTGCTGATACTGGCTGATACTGTTGCCCCTCTTTGGTTGTTTTATGCAAGGTTTCAGCCACACGTCAGAAATGCTGTGTGGGGCATGAGGAATTAATCAAGAGCAAGCTGCTGGAGACCACAACGCACATAGTATTTAAATGGTTCCAGAGTCTCACAGCATAAATGCCTCATTAAAAAGACTGTATACTGAATCTTTTTTATGAATCACTTCCCCAGCTATTTGTCTTCCCCTCAGTGTTTCGGTTTGTGATCTCCTTCCAAAAAGCTTGAATTCTCTAGGTGGGAAGCCACAAAATCAAATTTCCAAGTTAATACCTGATTCTCATCTTCGTGTATATTTTATTTTATCACTTTCATTTTTAGCTGCAGTGTAATTTTTTCCCCTCTCCCTTGAGAAATTTTGCTTTGAAACAACGCTGAAACTTCACAGTTTTTATTCCCTCTCCCCGACTGTCCTAATCCTCATAATGTATAATTTTGAATTCTTTGTGCTTATTGAACTGCTTCTCTTTTCATCTTTGAACCACCTTGCTGGCTGAGAAATGTACTGCAATACTGATATTCAATAACAGTAGGAAAGGTAGTAAAATGGTTATCACATGAAAACTTGCCAAAACAAATCTCTGTATAGTTAACAAACAGCAATTTCTTTTGTGGTGGAACACACTGGTATGCAAGGAAAGCTGAACAGAACAAGCACAAGGAGAATGTTTCCAGTTCTAAGACAACTACAGAGCCAACACTAAAACATTTAAAACCCATTTTTAAAAGAACAAGAATTTTGCTATGCATCCTGTGTGGCTAACTGCTAGGGCTGCTTCAATTCGGTGGTGCTGAAGCCACAACACAGATAAGCAGTGACTGTGCCACTGCCTGCAGGGTGAGCTGCACCCCAGATGCTCAGGTACCTCTGTCCCTGCTCACAGCTCCCACCTTGCTAGTGGGGTGAATATTCCCCCAAAACAGGGACTTCAGAAACTGCATGGCACATAAACCCCATACTTTTAATGTTTGAGGAATAACCACTTTGAGCCTACCATAAGAGTACCACGCACTGACTGCAGCTCTGGAACTACAAATCCATGTGTTTTGGTGGGGTTTTTTGTGGTGGTTTTTTTTTTTTTTTTTTTTTGGTTTGGTTTTTTTGGCAGGGGGTTTGGTTGGTTGGTTGCTTGGTTTTTTTTTGGGGGGGGTAGAGGTTGGTGGTTGTTGTCATCACCCTCCCCTTACAAGGAAGGAACTACTGTTATACATACCTACATACATATGTTACACATAACATACTGCTAGCTGTACCCCTGACTTTTGTCTGAACCCTACATACAGACTACTCCCAAAAAGAAAATCAAGGGGTAAATTACAACCTTCTACTTCTGACATAGATAAATATGATCATGTGAAATTATACCCTCATTTATGGAAAATGCCTTTCAGTCTTAAAAGAGGTATGTGTGTTCAATGGACCTCTTTCTAGGTTAGGTATTATTTGAATTGTCACCTCTGTGATTTACAGTATGCACCTTCATAATTTTTCCAGCTAAATCTCTTAGAGGTATCTCCAGAGAGAACTGAATTTGCATGCAAAGACAACTCAGAGAAAAACTGCTGTTAACAAACCACCCAAAATCCCGGATCTTAGTGAGTTTTTCTTTCCTTTGCTGCACTGATCATTTTGTTAATTCCAAACCTCTTTACCTCCAGCCCCCACTTCCCACTTAACTTTCTAAAGGAATGATGCCAATAACAGAGTTTCTTACAACTTATTTCTTTTTTGCTAAACTGAGAGAAGGGAAAGATTCCAAAACCTGTCTAGCAAAGACAATTTACTTGCCTTCTCCATTAACCCCCAGGAATAAAGTTAAGGAATGTGTAATAGAGGGATGTGGGAAACAAAATCAGAGTATGTAGAAAGCTTAGAATTTTTTTGTTAGATTTTAAGGGAAAACCTTCCTTGAGGTTCAAAAGAACCATGACCACCATCACAGAACCTCAGGATGACTTTACATCTGGTCAAGACACTGTGCAGATATTAGTGGGAAACACAGAATAATACCAAGTTACATAGGGAGAAATTCATATTGCTTGGATTAGGCATCTTTCAATTTCCTGAACAGCACAGTCAATAATTTAAGGAATGGAGATGATTACACAATGTTTTTATTAGACAAAGCTGGCAGTAGTGAGCTGTAAATGTAAGAGTTAAGTTTTAGGTAGCAGCTGCCAAAACATTTTAAGGTAGGACCATCCCTTCCCCTGTCCTGTGCCCGGACCCAGTGACTCTGGGTCCTCCAGACTCCCAAATCTGCCACCTTCCACTGAGGCCAAGCTCCCACAACTCACAGCCTTGCTGTGCTATAAGCAGCAGACTCCAAATTGAATGGAAAAAACCCCAAACTGACAGAGAAATCAGAATATCTTTGGCATTCCTAAGAGTCCATAAAGCCAGACCCTGTGGTCTCATTTCTTCAGGTGTGGTGGGTTTTGTTCCCCCCTCACCTCCCCTTTATATAGGAACTCAGATCCTGAAGATGGCTATAATGAGAGGTTCTGAGTTAATTCTTGAATTTATTGAGTCCACTCATTTAATTCAAGTTTATTTAATAATGGATGGACACTTCAAGTTACTTAAGAGGAGTACACCATTCACTAAGTACTCATGGGAGTACCCAAGTACCTAAGAACTGATTTGCTCTCATATTTCTCTGACATTTCCTCATGGCAAGGGTTTTTTGTATGGTGCAATGGTTTCTTAGATGGATGAATCCTGACTGCTGATATTTGCAAGTCATATTAACAGCATTGTGTAACAATCAAAAATGTGTTCACATTCTTCCTTTCCTAATCAATAGCTAAAGCAATTGGCAGTAAAAGTCAAATAAGAAATTATGAGAGCATAAAAGACAGAATTGCCCCAGAATGCCACTCTGAAGAGTCTATAAAAGACTGATTTCATTACAAGTTATTTCCCTAGGTTTGGGCTTTTCTCAATTGCCAATGATTGATGTGGCAAATTTTATTTTCACATTTAACAGATTTTAATCTGCAAAACATTTCTGCATCAAAATGAATCTGGAGATGCTTCTTATAAGGTTTACCTCTCAGTAAACTTGTGTAGGCTTTTCCCAAGCTAGCAATGAGCCTGTCATTTCAAGTTTAGCAGCAGATTCTCTGTAACAGTTAGAAAAGCTGTACCCTTGTGACAGTTTTACAGTGCAGTAATTTTGCTCTGTCCGTAACCTTGAAAAAGCTGCAATCCAGGTTACTTCTGTCACATTGGAATGCACACATTTTCTTTCCTATATTAAGTCAAAAAAGCTACAAGTGAAAATCATTAAACACAAAGTTAAGGTCTGGGGACCCAGGGCAACACCTGGAGTAAGTCAATAGAGCTCATCTGTCATACACAGCTCTACGTTGTTTCTCATCTGCCAAAGCTGTCACCCTCAGTAGGTACAGATCTACAACAGGGTGTAATTATCGAGGCAACCTGTACATTCACTACAGTATCACTTTGAAAAACCCCAAAACACCACCCAACCCCCATTTTCAACTCCTGACAGAAGATTTTGACTGCGCTGAAACCTTTCCACGTTGAAAGCAAAACTAATGGTAAGGCACGTTTGGAAAAACTCCAATTTATATCCCACCCTGGCATCTAAACCCTTGAAAATACAGGCAAGTGTCCATGTTTCAAGCAGCAGCTGTTTTTACTCTACTAGATAGCTGAGAAACTAACTTGTGTATGTCGTTGCAAAATGGTATTTTGAAACCCCTAATTTCTAAGCAATTTGACCTATCCTTAGCAACCCATACACTATGTAGAATACTGCCCATATTCAACTTTGAAAGCTGTACTGGTCATCTCCTGAAGATAAAGTAAAAAAATTGTCTTCATAAAGTTGGAAACATAACTAAATGGGGGTGGGAAATGGTGTTTTAAATCAGACATCATAGTTTTTATGGTTAATGCAAGTTTTTAAACTTGATTTAGGTAATGCATGTCTGCACTACTGCAGCAGGCATTGCTCTAAGATAGAAAGGGCATTGAGTGAGGGCTTGTAGATTTAAGTAGGAACAATTAAAATGTATTTGACGTTTGAAAACCTGTACACTTGTTCTCTGTACTCAATGCTAAAATCTGCCAAGCAGAGACTATTGAACCTGTCAATGTGCTCATGCAATGATTCTAGACAGGAACATTGTGACTTTGTTTTGAAAATACACAGGAAATGCTCATTCTGGTAACTCAATTTTAAGATCAATATTGTTCAATTATTTAGTGCTTTATCCTTACAGACAGCAGTGCTATGTGTAATGGAGGAGGGGAGCTCTAGGTGTGTTTATCAGATATGGCACCTTGCATGATAAACTGGAGTTCACACTTGTTAAGCACCTTTGAACACATTTCAAAGAGCTCAGCCTGACAGACCAGAGTCATCTGAGGAAGTTGTGTTTGCCTTTGACTGGTTGCCCAAGTAACTCCCAGCCATTCCCACCAGACATCAGTGAGATGTCTGCACCGGGTGGAGCAGGGGAATTTCAATCTCATCATGACTGGATGGCAGTGTGGGGCACTATTACCTCAGGCATGGAGCAATTCCTGGGATACTGGTTGCAACAGCTCATTGTTAGCATGACCTTAGCTGAGCAAACGTGCTGGGGAGCCAGACAGAAAACTGGGACAAGTGACCAGAAGATAGATGATCCATGAACAGTTGGATTCAGAGAACAGGTTTTGTAGTCTTTTTCTGGGAAGCAGACCCCTCTCCTTTCCACCAAGACAGAGGCTGTAATGGAAAAGGTCTCTGTAAGATGCTTTTCACTGACATTTTATGTCCCAGAGTTTTTCTGTGGGACACCATTATCACTTGTCACTAAATGTTTAAGAACATTATACAAGAAAATATACACTGCTGTTACAACTTAATACAGCAGCTACCACCAGTATTTCACAGGCAGACTTGGCACAAACTACAGCTCCAGGATTGACTTTTTTTTTTTTGGCTTGCTGGTCATCATTAATTAATTGGAACTCATAACTTGGAACTGAGGCTTGTTTAAGGACACCCAGAAGCCAGTGGCAGTAGTCATTTCATGGTTTTACACCTCCTCTTCCCCAGCTCTCATATATTCAAAGGAGTATAGCATCATAGGAAATGTGAGGTGAGCTTTTTACTACTGCTTGGAGTAAGATGATTTCCAATGCATTAACTCCATCTTTTATTTGGAGTAGCACAGATCACTTTGAAAGTAGAAAGTTTCTGTTCAGTGCTGTGAAAGTAGCACTTAATTTTAAAAGAATATATTGCTTTCACCACTAAAAAGACAGGAATGAGTCTGCAGAAAGAGCCCCTAGAAACGAATCTGTTGTACTGTTAATTTAAGACAGGGAATGAACAGCATTATATTATCTGCAATACCATCATGCATCTGCCCTGTTTGCCTGTTCAGCACCAGACTCCTCATGCAGAGAAAGTCCACAGAGGATCAGAGTTCAGTTATCTCCTTCAGCACTGCTCAATTCTCCTTTCCAGCAGCTCCATCGTTTCTCTGCCCCACCGGGCACCCAGCACCTCAGGCCCAGGCAGGTCCTTCAGCCAACCCCCGCTGAACGATAGCACAGCCAAGCTCTTGCTTCCATCAAAACTTGTTTTACCCTGCACCCTCTGCACATCGGGCTCGTTTTATGCACTAACCCCCAATACGAGCTCAGGGGACACGCACAAAACTCAAACCCCGCAGGAAACAGCCCGAGGTTTGAGGCGAGGCTGAGCTCCCTCAGACGCAACACAGACACCGTGCCCCTCCCTCCCCTCAGCGAGTTCCCGCCGGCCTTCGAGCGCGCGCTCCCACCCCTCATTCTGATTGGCCCGGGCGGGCGGGACGGCGCTGAGAGAGAGCGGGTACGTGACCAGCCCGCACGCAGGTGATGGCTGCCGGCTCACAAGATGGCGTCACGGCTGCTGGGTCGCCCTGCCTGATACCGAGGCTCTGGCAGCGGTGACGCTGCCTCGCACCGAAAATCCCTTCCACATAAGTTAATGCCACGTGTGCTTTGATCAGTCTGAAAAACTCCTCTAAAAAAGGAGCCAGGGCTTCACCCTCTCCGAGCAATGCTGCTACCATCCAATCTCCTTTTCCTCCAACATTTGTTTGCACAATATGGGATTCCCTCACAACCCCCAAGATTAGAGGAAATAGATTTTTAATACAAGTCTACAATGAAGTCCTTGCAGTATGTCCTATAGGCTATCAGACTGTCCATTATTTGGGAATTAATTCTGTTGTAAAACTGTCGTTAACTGAAAGCGCCTTAAAGATTACTGCCATTTCTCCATTGATTTTATGGATGACAGAATTCTTGAAATGTTGTGGCTAAGGTCTGAAACGGACTTTTCTTCTCCTTTGGATAGCAGCAGCTGCAAATTGTAGAATCCATGTCTGCATGGTGAATAAACATGATTGTGTTGAACAGTAAATTGCAGTTGGGGATCAATACTTTTTATCCAAGAGTTTATGAAGAATATTTTCATCTTTGAAATGTTGTAATATGGCTTCATTCCTGCCCTGTTCTCAGATTTACTGCTGTGTGCTGGAAGTTCGTTGCATGCAACCGTCCTGATGGATTTGCTAAAGAAAATTATCAGGAAATTCTTTTCTGTGTTACTGTTGTACTGAATTGCTCTCAGTGAAATCCCAGGGCCAAAAACTGAGTAAATTTATAGATATCAGTAATCTCTGTCTAGAGACTACCAGTCTCTTTCCTATTAAGCCACAATACCCACAAAATTAATTGATCAGTCGAGAAGGGGAAAAAAATAATAATAAAAAAATCAGTCTTGTAGTTCACTCAGTCTAACTTTTATGATAAGTACTTCACACAGACTTGAAATAGAAGGAAATTATTTTCTAGTTAAAATATCCCCATGACAATGCATTATTCTGTCAGCTATTATATGGATATCAGTAACTTTTCTTTAAAGAACAACACATTGACAGTACAGTGCAAGTTGGTGTTACAGGATAAATGTAGGTTTTACAGAGTTATGGAATAAAATTGCACAAAAAAGTGCTTTATCATATCTGTTACTAGCAAAACCAACCGTATTTTATATTTTTATGTTTTCTGAATATTGTTTCAAATTAAATGGTAACACAGAAATACTGCATAGCTGAGCAGTAAGAGAGAGGTAGAGACAAAAACTATGTCAGGAGAGACGGTGTAGTCATTAAACCCTGTCCCATTGAAATAATCATTAGTTACACAGTTTGTTTCAGTAAAACCCAGAATGTCAGTGCTAATCCTAAATGTGATCCAAAAAAAAAAAAAAACCCAACACATTCCTACCATTTTCATTTGAGCTGAATCACTTGGCTTTCTACAGGGAAAGTAATCCAATTCTGACAGAGCCAAAAAAAAACTAAGAAAAGATTTTGACAAATAATGATAGTAAGTTGGGAAGGAGATGATGAATGCAGTGCTTTGTGTCTAATTGTCTCTATGCCTAGAGTACAAATTTTTTTTTTTTAGGAATAAAATGCTGCACTTGCTGCCAAGTATACAATCTGCAGAGCATCCCCCAGAATGTTAAAATAACTTCCATTTTAAGTTATCCAAACCTTCTGAAATACCTGTCAGGCTAAATGAATTATTAGCCCTAAGACAAGAAAGTTCTTTGCTTTTATTACTCAATAGAACTATTTCATCTTGTTTAAAGTTATGTTTGTATTATGTGGCTACAAAGATACCAACTTTATTCTTATTTCTGTTATATTGAATTATTCATTTAAAATCTAAATGCTTTCTTTTGGTTATTGTATTTTTCATTACAGAATTTTCACTGAAAACTATTGTTTTGAGTTCAAAGAGCTTAGGTGAAACAAGTGCAAGATTAAATATTAGTTCTGCTTCTTTTGTAATTGTAAGGTTTATATTTGCAATGCTAGCATGCTAATGGAGTTGGCTGCTTCTTGTCACAGCAGTTTCTGCTTCAGGTCAGTAATTAATTATTATAACTTTATTGACTTGCAGGAGAAAGCATGACTCAAAATCGCTAGGGCACGGCTAATGCAGTGGCTGGTGATTGAAGGATTGCTCAGGAATTTGATTATTTGAAATCACTACCCAAGAACTAACACACTACAGCATATGCAGTTTAAAGGAGTCAAAGAGCCAGACTCTGGAAAGGAATTCAATGCCTGTTTCTGAGGAGATGCAGGACCTGACACCCAAGAGTAGCCTAAACCTAAGCAAAGCTGCCAGATTTCTCACACAGACAGGGCAAGAAAAGTGATTCCAAAAGGCACTTCAGAACCCTCTCTTGGGGAACTGAGATCTGTCTACAGCTGGTATATAGGAAACATTAAACTAAACCCAGGTCTCTAAATAGATTAATTAGCTGGATAGATTAATTTCCCAAGTCTGTCTAGAGGTAAAAGTCAAAGATACAGCAGTGGGTTTCGATTAAATCTGTCCTAGAAAAAAAATTCCTTTCTCAACCAAATCCTGCAGTGGGCAGGTGTTTTGCTCATTTATGCTATTTGAATGGTATCAACATGCATTTTAATACCTTTTGTCACTGGGTATGTTGAGTATGACTCTTACATGTATACCTGGTTCTGACTTTCCGTGCAAACAAGAGCTGTTTAGAAGTTGTTGTGCACATTAAAAACATACTCGAGCAGCATGGAGTACTCTGCTTTCTGGACAGCTCTTTCTTCACTGTCTTAGTGACACTGCCTTGGCGATTTGTTTCTTCCTTTCTTTTTTAATTTCTTTTTTTTTGGGTGGGGGATTTGTGGTTTTTTTTTTGTTTCGTTTTGTTTTGGCTTGGAAGCCTTTCAAACAATACAATTATCAATAATTCACTAAAGAATATCTAACGTCTTAAAACTTTTATAGCACTTCAGGGTTGCAAGCTGGAAGTTTTTACAGCCTCTGAGGCTGCAACAATTCAGATAATTCATTACAGCAAAATACACTCTTAAATTGAGACTGGTTTTGAAAACAAGCCTATTTTTTCTGCAATGATAGTTGCAAAAAAGCTGGAGGTTTCAAGTCAAATGGACTCTTTCACCTATGAAATAAGAAATGTCTGTATTAAATCATTTTCTAGGCAAAGATAGCAATGGAGGACGGGTTCCCACTGCCTTCTTTCAACAAAGTGACCTAGCCAAGGATTCATTTTTTATCAGTTCTGAAGTGGCTGGAAAGGCTCCGGTTACTGCAGAGCAGCTGCAGCTTGTTCTGGGGTGACCCTTGCTATTCCTTGAGTAAAGGATTCAGCAGTGAAAGAGGTGGATTTCTTCCCTCAAATCTTTACTTTAGGGTAGGCGAGATGCACTCATGGCCTGGAATACCAAAAGCAGAGTTTAATCACAAAAAAAGCTAAAGAAATATAAATAGAAATGAAAAATAACCCTGGACATAATGCTGTTTGTTGCTCTCTCTTATCTTATGCAATATCAGGAAGTGTGTGATTGCATTTCTGTCCTCAACCCGAGCTGCTTCTGGTAAGCAAAGGCAGCCAGAGAAAGGCACTCAGGATACCAGTTAGTTTGGGAAGGGGCAGAACACCGAGGAGATGTCAAGGCAAATTGATAGCATTTTATCATTTTACTGTATAATATAAAGTTTTGCTTGACTATAAAGCCAGCCCAGAAAAATATGGCAGTTTTACACAGGGTGTTCTCTGGACTTTTGTTGGTGGTTGCTTCCTTGTTGATTGGTAATCCCTTAAGATTTGTTCTTATCAGGAGAAATTCATACCCCCTGTATGAAGCTTCCAGGTTCTGTCTACTTCCCAAACATTTAGGAGATAGTACCTGGCAAGGACTGCTAAAGATTTGTCAGGTGAAGGTACCACCATAAGCAGGTGAATAAGACCACACCCACTTTGTCATTAAGTTGAAGGCTGGATCTGTTTAACATTTACAAATGGGAAGATGGAGGAACAGCTGGGAGCTGTCAGCCTTGGATCTAAGAAAATACTTTTGTTGCAGTAAAGATTTCCCTGACTCTCACAGCACCTCTGCACTTTCCATTTTACCTCTCCCTTGTTGATGTCCATGTTCTTTTATCTTTTGCTTCAAAACTGAAACTGGTATCTATTATTTATGTGATGAAGAGTCAATCTTTGCTATCCAGAAAATAAATTTTGTCTTCTCTTTTACAATAAACCCAACATGCACAAATTGCTTTTGGCAAAATCACATTATCACAATCTCACTGTGTTACTTTGCTGAGTGTCTCTGCATTACAGGAGATCCACTGCCATTAGGAGAAAGCAAAAAACAAAACAGTCATTTAGTTCCAAGTAGGAGATGAAAAGACTTTATGTTGCTCTTACAGACTTAATTCTACTTCCCCGGGAACCCTTCCTTTCACTTCTTCTGAAGATAGATTGGGCTTTCTTTTTTTGTACTGACTTCTCAACAATCAGAAGTCTAAATAACAGAACTGTTAAGTAGCACAAGATGAACGAAATAATTTAGTTAGTGAAGGGCTTCCTAAGCAGAGCTTTTTCTGTCTGAAGATTAAGGGCTGTCAGTGAGCTTCAAAATGTGTGACTTTTGAAGCTCTCCCTTGCCAGGAATACATCTGGCTCATCTAACTGACTGTAAATGTTGAGCTTTAATTGCTTGCTGGAAAGTCTATATGACAAATCCACAACCCAAATTCCTTATTTAAAGAACTTCCTGAATATCTTCATTGAGGTGAAAAAAAAATAAATTTACTTGATCTCATGGCTTTACTTTTTTACATGCTGCATCAAAAGAATGACAGTAAATAGTCTTTGTTGTCTTCTATTCTTCCCTAGTATTCTGTACATAAGCTCTTATAAATATTAGATCCATGGCATAATTTTAAACACTCATGTATTGTCAAGAAAATTTTGGTCATTGTTACAAACCTATTTGGTACCAGTCACAGAAGAGGGAGAAGTTGTTGAAATATTAAACTGCTTTATACTAAGTATTAACATAAAACTAATACCCATCTGGGTAGGAAGTTAAAAACATTTTCTAATGCACTTAGAAATGGAATACTTGTGTCTGGGAGTCTGGAAGAATCTCCATTGCACAACTCCAAAGGAATAGATCCTGAACAGAGATCAAAGTGCCCAAATTCAAGACAGGGGAATAAAAGGTTTTTCAGACAACTATGGGCCTGTAAGTACAGTTTCAGCTGTAGACAAAGTTTTAGAACAAAATTTGAAGGAGTCAGTGGAAGGGAAATATCCCAGGACTGACCTTTTTTAATATTGGCAACTAACAACATTGTCAAATGCATGAGGGGTGCTGATGAGATGAGACAAAGTCAGGAGGCAGTGCCCATGGCAAAACCCAAATCACACACAGAAACATGCATGACCTGCAGGATGATGTGATGCTAAAAAGGCAAGTTCAGGCACTCAGGGGCAAAACACTGTTCTGCTGCGTGGTTGCACCCTGTCAGCTGAAGTCACAAAAAGAAAAACCTGCAGGAGACTGTGACTTTGCCATTCAATTCTTGGGTTGTTAGTTGAAACCAGAGAAATGTCTATGTGCTGTATTTCCAGTGACTGTACTGTCTCCTCCCCCTATGAGGACAGGATGGCAGCACAGGGGTTGCCTTTCCATGACTACTCAGTTTTTATTAAGGCAACTGCCTGTTGCTTCTCTGAGCAGAAAGTAGTTTTAGGTAAAAACTTGGTCCATTCCTTGAGGGCTGTTCTGCAGCCATATCATCTTCCATCTTGTAACTCTGTCTTCAAATACACATTTTAGTACGTAAAAAGTTACAGAATTGCTTGAATTTGCCCTCGACCAGATATCTTCAGAGATTTAATTCATGCATTTTAGCACAAGATGGATTACAGCAATATGCTTGTGGCTGATCTCTCAGAGGTAGTTCTTGGGAAACTATGAGCTGTCAAACACTTGACACATATAAAGTATAAAGAGCCCAATTTTGTCAGTTTTATGCTGGTTGCTTGTTAAAGCA
The DNA here is from genome assembly GCF_036169615.1 of Heliangelus exortis. NCBI lineage: Eukaryota > Metazoa > Chordata > Aves > Apodiformes > Trochilidae > Heliangelus > Heliangelus exortis. The sequence goes on from NC_092437.1 coordinate 7,217,583, forward strand.
TGTAGGAAGTACAGAATCATCCCAGAACAACCACTGTCACAAAATCTAGACCTGTGAGAAGGCACAAGGGTCAACTAGGTCATAATGCCCTTTGCTACCTATCTTCCCTTTTACAGCTCTGTCCTGCAAGTAACTACGCAGATTATGAGGAAATCTTGTTCCTACCTGCATCACTGGCAAGATCTGGTCAAAGGCAATTTATCATTTTGAGACACTGAATTTGATTCTCAGTTGTACACTAGTAATACAAAATACATGAAAGTGCAGGAAAATTATTGCCTTTCCTATGAGTTCTCTCATTACAACTCACAACCATTACATTTTCAGTGCATTTCCCACCAGCTTTTTCTTAAACAGGCTTTCTGTCTGACAATGCTAGCCCTTAAGTGACTTCTCTAATAAAAACTATTTATGGAGAATTTACAAGCTGGAGAACTTTGTATTTGCCAAATTAGTTGTTTCCCAGCCTTGGGAAGGAAGGAGTAAAACCATGCTGCTGTATAATGCTGTAAATTAAATTACATATTTCATGCTAATCTCAATGTAGATTAAAAAAAAGAAAAAAAAGAAAAAAAAAAAAAGATTGGTGGAGTATGTATGAAGTTTTCCAAATAATTGCTTGATGCTAATACGAACAAGGACAGTTTACATTTCTCTCTTGCTTTCTCCCTCTTTTGTATGCTTGTGTGTGAATTTCAAGGACTTTTCAGAAAGAATTTCCAGGTTTTGGTCATCTTTAATTTGCTGGTATTCAAAAACACAAGGAGAAAGAAAAGAGAGAGAAAAAAAAGGTATGTTTAAGCTTCAAAAGCTCAGCACAAAAAGATGAATGCCCAATTTAGATCCAGATGCAATACCGTTTGATGTCAGATAAAAGGCTGGGTTTTCATTTACTTTGTTAGTCATAAATACAATGAAGAGAGGAGAATACATTTTTAAATTATTTCATTTCATCACAAGTATGATTTCAATGATGCAGATCATAAAAATTCATTCACTGAGGTGAATTAAAACCCTTTTGCTTGCATACTCCAATAAAATCGGCAGAGCAGATTGTTTTATTGAGTTCTCTTCTGCCACTTACTCATCCCCTCTTGAAGGCAGTGCTCTGTGTTTGTGTCAGATACTGATCTCCAAGTGCAGTTCAAAGTATCAAGGGCAACTGGAAAAGGAACTGCTAAATAAAATGTAGCAGTAATAAACATAAATGAATACTTGTCCATAATCACAGATGAACATGAACAGTGAGATGAGAGTTATGAGGGTGGTGAATCACAGGAGCAGGTTGCCCAGAGAAGCTGTAGATGCTCTATCCCTGTGAACCTTCAAGGTGAAATTGATTTGGCTCTGAACATCTGATCCAGTTGAAGATGTCCCTGCTCCTTTTAGGGAGGTTGGACTACATGACCTTTAAAGATCCCTTCTGACCCAAGCTAGTCTATGATTCTATGGATGCTGATCCACGTGCCTATTACCCTTGTGCCAGATGCTGCTATGAGGAATGTGGAGTCAGTATGGTTCCTGCAAGTCTATCAACAGATAGTGGAATTTCTAGAACATAGGGAATCCTGTCCTCAAATGCTTGCAAGAAGCCACAATTCCCCAGCTGCAAGGAATGATTCTGAAAAATGATGCTAACTTCAACAAAGAGGTCAAAGAGGACAGGCTGTTAACTTGAAAAATACAGTAAACTAAATGAATTAGTCAAATGCAGCTCAGGTATTGCAGTCTCTGCAGATCTTTGTCCTTTCTCCATGCTCTGAACATCACATGGATGCAGCTGGCAGTGGGGAATGCAGCCCTGAGGCAGATCTGGACTGCTCTGCCTCAAATCTTTTGTGAAATGTCTCCTCCAGTTCTAGGAGTTCACTCTCCAAAGCAGCTTTTTTTTTCTCAATGGATACACAGAAACAGCCTTATATGAATTCACTCTTCCTGCTCAAGCCCTCTGCAACTGCAGGGGAAGTCTTCCTCAATGAGGTAGCCTTGTCAAGAAGTCCTGTGTTATCTGGGCTACACATTCCCTTCTGTTTCTCCTCATGGTGCAGAAACACCATTTGAAGCAACATAAAAACACTGCCCGTGTCCTCACTGGATGAGGCACCCTCTTTACTAGAGATGGTCATTTCCATCTGAAACTTAGACTGCTTTCTCAGCTCAACCACTTATTTTTGCAGATGCTCTGGCTCACAAAGCATCACTGGAAGAATTTGGAGTTTAATGGGAGTCCAAACTCCCACTGCTTGAATCATCTCCAGTTCTGGGGTTTTTTTGCCTCCAACTACTGGGCAATAGTAGAAGTTCACCTGCTAGTACAGCAAAAGAGATTTTGAGATCATTCCTCCCTCATCATCAGTGCAAGGGGGCTAAGGCCTCCTTTCTCACTGCAGCTCTGGTCCACAGGGCTTATAGGTAGCAAAGGGAAGGCAACAGCAAAGGATCGTTGAAAGATCAATGTGTGGAGATACAACTCCAAGAAATCAACCTGCAAAAAGCCTGAGGGAGTCTGCTTAGTTTGCTGTATGTTCATTTTCTGATATTCATATAGAGAATAGCCAAAAAGTATGTATAGAAATAAGATCCCCATGGAAAGGCTGATTAATATTCTATTTATATCTAAAGAAAGGTGTAGAACAGTGAACAGCAGGATTTTGAATGAGAGAAAACAACAGTTTTTACTCCTGTAACTTTCTCTCACTATAGCCATACGACATTCCTCATGTTAACACTGAGTTTAATCCTACTAAATCTTACATGAGTAAGAATTTAATTTGATTACTGTGTAATCAAATTAGAGTTCTGATGAGAGAGATCTGAGAGCCACCAAAAGCAAGTGCTGGCAAACTGAGGAGCTCCTGTCAATGTTTTCTTTTTTCACTTCTGTGGCTTCTCTCTCCAAGGAGCAAAGAATAAGAACATCTTATTAGCAACCTCTGCATTTACTTTAGAAACTGGAATGACCTGAGGACCAAGATGCTCTTCAGAATGCTCTCAGGGTCATTAAAACCCTGCTGCAGTCAGTAACTCCTGGGGCTGTGCCTTACCCTGTGCCTCAGGGTTCAGAATTTGCCTGTCCATGTGGCATTACAGCACCTCTGCCATAGCAGCATGCAAGTCCTATTGCCATGCTTTACTTCAGAAGCACTGAGCTTAAAAGTCTTTGTGAACAAAGTATGTTCTCCAAAGGCACCATCCTTACCCTGCCCTTGGGCTGTGGTGCCCAGGTATGGCCCCAGCCCATCGTCCACCTGCCACCTCTGCAGGGTGAGCTGCTCGTGTTCCCCTGGGTGATGGTGCTGCCATGAGGTGAACTTCAATTTCCTTCATTCTAAAATGAAGTTCTAAGTTTCATTCAACTACAGCAGGTTTTTTGCCTTCTTGATCTGTGAGGGATGTCCAAACTCAGAATGCATTACACAAATGTCACCTCCATCCCCCAGACCTTAGTGGTTTTATTTAAATCCCAGATTGGATCAGTACACATGGGGTTTCTCTCACTAACGTACAAAACAGAAGATTTGCAAAATCAGTATGAAAACAATTCCTGAACCTACTTGGTTTTTTTATTTATCTGGGATGGACCTGAGCATGAAAGAAAGGCTTCCCAGGGCCTGCAGAGCTGTCTTTTGGTGGATTTTCAGGGGCAGTGCTCTAGAAGACATGCTGGCACAACAGAACCTCACAGAGCAACAGCAGCTCAGCACTGTGGCTTTTGCCCTGCAGAGGCAGCAGGGATGATGTGTTTCAAGGATCAATCACTATGGGCTGGTGCTCTTCTATAAAGCAGATTATCACTGTGTTGCCAAAGAAGAAATGCAACTGAATTTTTTTTTTTTTTCTTTTCTTTTCAAAGCACAGATCCAGACACACTGTGTAGGGGTTTTGTTCCAGTGTGTTGCACTGGAGTACAAAGTCACAGCACTCTCATGCAAAGTCAGGATGATGCATTAGGGGTTGTTTTAAGAGGTTGATTTGGCTCTCTGAATACTGGGTTCGTGTTGCTGCTGCAGAACAAGCTTGACTAATACTGAAGAGACATGTCCTGAAATTATCACTGTGAAAATACAAATAGGAAGATGTGTGCACTGTTCTCAGAAGACTCAAAAGAATGCACATTTTGAACACCTAATTTAGCAGAAAGTATTACAAATAAGAGAGGCAGGAAAAATAAATGAAATGTAGCATTCTGCTGCTAGAGTATCAAATGAAACCTGCCAGGGATGTATGTGCAGAAGGACCAGGCAATGACAACTGGGGAAAGAAAGCAATTGGAAGGGGACATGATTAAAACAGAAGGGAAAAAAAAAAACCCAAAAAACAAAAAAACCCAAGCAAACCCAGAAGCTCTAAACACTTGCTGATAATCAACAAAAGTGAACCAGGACCTGCATCTTGAAACTCTGCCAAGGTGTTGGAGGCTGCACCATAAGAACAGTAGAGTTGAACTGTGCCTTTCCAGAATGGGGCAGAGTTTTGATGGGGATAAATTGTCCCCTGGAGATGCCTCTTCTTCTATACTGCCATTGAATGGGCTGCTTCCATCAGGACAAAGTTTATACCTGTAGGACCTCAGGTGATTGCCTGAAGCTTTGTGGGAAGAAGAGCATCAGCCCTGAGCAGAGGTGCCACAGATTCAGGAGCTGTGCTTGGGGGAGCTCTGTCACAGAGGGCTCATTGTTGACAGCAGCGAAGTGTTCACTGACTGGAGGTACACAAACTGGGACCTATATTGTAATCAATTTCCAGGCAAACTGAAGTGGATGCATAATATCTGCATAACAGCCTCCAAAGGGTAAAGTACATTAAAAAAAAGCATCCAAGGTGCAGTCAGTCTGGATCTTTTGTTAATATTTAGTTCTTTCATCACCCTCCCTCCCAATTATTTACAAACACACTTGGTGGGTTTTCTAATTAACTTGTTCATTAAAAATTATTTTCTAGGTGGTTAATACAAACACAGTTCAGCCTCTGAGTTTGCTGTGCCTGTTGGTGCTTTAGGCACTCATTAGTTGCTGGGTGAGATGTGCAACCTGGATCCCACAGCATCCTTGCTGCTCTGTAATGAGCCATCTCCCAGGCTCCCCAGCAGCTCCCGGGGTAGACAGCAGCCCTCACCAGGGGAATACTTCCCAAGAAATCTGCTTCTGGTTCTGCAATATCCTCAGTAGGAATAAGATGCTTGTATAAATATTTACAGGAAACAAGAGGGACAACAACTCATGAATACAAAGTGAATTCTCTGCTTTCATCAAGTAGTATTCACATTTTCTTTCAGTCTTTCCCGGAGAGATTACTTTAATGAAGAAAATGCTTTTCCAGTTGTTATTACAAGAGATACTACAAAGACTAATAAGAAAATTATCAGGAGATTACAAGAAGAAAAGTAAATAACTGCTAAGTTGCCTTCATAGTTGCTTGTTCTGTTTCCACTTGTTAATAATAATAATAGCAATAATAATAATAATAATAATTAAAAAAAGCCCAAACCAGCGGTGATGGAAATAGCCTCTGTGAACATTTAGAAGATCCCTAACAAGCCCAAGATTGTCCTGTCAAGTGGATTTTTTCTTTTGGTTTTCCCAGATAATTTGAAGCTTTGATCAAGACAATAGACTCATCATCATTTCCCTTGTCCTAAATCAGATGCATGAAGAAATTCCTGGATACTCACTTGTTGTATTAAACATTCTTTTTGTTTGTTTTGTTTTAAAGACATGGTCCAAGTTTGATGCTTGGGCAATGGCTGCTTGGCTGGGGCTGCTCCAGCACTCAAGCACTGAGCTCTTTAGCTGCCATTTGGCAGCAGAAACACATTCTTGCATCTACAAAATGGCTCTGTTCCATACGCTTGCAGCCATTTATGACTTCAGAAGCCAGCACAAAAATCCAGAAGGCAAACAGGGTGACTGAAAAATATGGTCTTTAATAGTCTTTATTCTTTTCTCAGCAAGCTTCGCTTTATGTTTGCTATTACGTATTCATTGGGAAGGACCAAAAACTATTATTTTCCCTATAGTAGGAATACCAGGGAAGCATTTCTCCAGCTCCTTTATAGGCTTAAAGCCCCATTTGGGCTGCCTGCTGGTTTTGCAGTGCAGCCAGGGACAGGCTGCACCTTCCCTGCCAGCTGCCACTGCACCCCTGGACCCTTCCATGGCAGGGGCTGCCTGACCAGGACACACCAGAGCCCTTGAGTCCCACCCTCAGCAAGAGGCACCAGCTTGCCTGCTCCAGAGAAAATTCCTTGGAGTTTTTACGTGCTGACTGTGCAGGTTCAGCGAGTCAAAGTTTGAGTTTATTTTTGAAATCCACTCCCCCCACCCCTCGTGTCAATTTTTAGTCACAAGTTCAGCGAAGTGAACCACAAAAAGCTAAACAAACCGAGCTGAGCCACAAACCAAGATGTGCCTTAGGCAGGCAACACGTTTCTTTTTTAACTTCCATCTGTCAAGTGCTGGCTTCTGAGGTATGTGACAAAAAAGCACCTTTGCTTACAAGCAGCTTTGTGCTGCTGCTGGTGGCAGCTGCTGGTGGCCTTGCTGAGGAGGGGGACAGGCAGGATGCATGGGCTGGGGGGCTTGGATCTCATCCTCAGGCCTTTTGATTCTGCTGGCTGATTTGGAAATGACATGGGAAGGGAAAAAATATGTCAAACTTTAGGTAATGTATCTGGAAAGCTGACTTGGATGGGGGTATTAATTTCCTCTTTAAATGAAACTAGCAAGGGGCTGGGCCAGAATACTTGAGTTGAAATTTAAGCTTTAGGCAGGAGAAAAAGGAAGATTCTCCAATGTGCAGTGTGAAACATCCAATACAGACATTAAAACATTACAAGTATGAAGACATGCCTAATGTAAGAATGAGGACATTTGTGGCACTATTATTATCTAGGGAGTTGTAGCTTCAGTTAGAAAAAAGAGAATAGAAACGTTCTTCCTTGAAGACTTTACAACTAAGAGCAGTTTTTTTAGCAATAGGAACATCAATGCAGATCTCCATTTGCTTATGGCAAACCTAGATGCAGTTAAAAAAAATCCTGACTGGCAATTTAAAAAATATTGAAAGCATTTCACTGGCAGTGTGAGAAAATGCCATTTGGAGTTTTACAGAGTCATGTTGGGCTCATTTTTAAATTATTTTTCTTTATTTTGCATCTGGGGAAGCTGAAAGCCTCGGACAGCAACAAAGGACCCTTTAAGGGCTTGGTTGGAGCTGAGGTCCAGTTGATAAATTCTCTGAAAAAATTCTCGAGATTATAATTAAGTTAATAATTCCATCTGAATTTCACCAGCAAAAGCAAATTTTCTCTATGTACATGTGAATGGTGAAAGGACTTCTGGTGATTCTGGGGTATATGTCCTCAGGATTACCATTTACAAGACAATTTTGGTCTGTGACCAGCCCTGATCCAGAGGATGAAGTCTGTAGGCAGTGCTCAGCACATCATGGGGTTAGTGCTTGGAGACAGAAACAGTAGCAAAGGAAATGTCCTAAGTGCAGCTGATTGTGACACAGCATTTGTGCCCAATTTTTGTTTAATTTGGGCTCCTTAATTTCTCAAGTATTAAAAAGAAACTTCAGTGCAAATGAGATTCTGCTTTCTGGTGCAGAACACCACTGTTAACAAAGCCACCTGCTAGGGTTACTTATTTGGTGACTGATGAACAGACCCCTCAGGAAGACAGTAGGATTACACAGCATTCACCCCCTTCTCAACAAAATAAAGAGTTTGGGTACAGGGAGTTTATTATGAACATTTGCATCTAGAATTGAACACCTGTAACATACCTGGTCTACCATGACCTTTCCTACCTTGTGCTTTTTATCTGGATCTTTTAAACTTAGCTACCTGTTTTAAAGGGTTGTATTTTATAAATGTCTGGTGTGGGCACAAGAGCTGGAAAGCCAGTCCCTCAGTTGCACATTCAGTTAGTGCATAGTTAAAAAAAACAAACAAACAAACAAAAAAAAAAAACCAGATGGAAAAAAGAAAATACTTTCAACACATGCATAAAGATGATAACCCATCAACAGCTCTTAACTACAGTGGTCTGGATTCTAACTCTCAAAGGTTCTGAAACAGATCTAAGAGCTGGCAAGAATACCAGGGAAGGACCACTCTATATGGATGCCCTTTCTTATGCCCTTTCCATAGCATGTTCCAGAAGGAGCTGGAACAAGATGGAAGTTACTCAGAATTTACAATTTATATTCTTCTCTCTTTTCTATAGATCAAAAAAGTCCCAAACAGATTTCTTTAATAACAATTCCAATTTAAAAATACATGATTCTGCAGAGCTGAATGTTATGTTGAAAAAATAAAAACCAAAATAAAATGTTCAGGGTAAGTCTTAATTTGTGGTTCAAATTACAGAAGTCAACTCTCCTCAGATATAGATTCGATGCAAGTATTTCAGGCAAAGTACTTATTAATGAAACATCTTTGAATGCTTCTCTCAAGCAACGTGTATCATGATTTGAGGAAGAGGTGAAGACTTAACAGAAGGGTAAATAGGAGGATCTCTGACTCTCTGAGCCTTACTCCTCGAGCAAAATTTAATTTTGACTTTTCATGTTCAAGATGTACTGCAGATTTTCCAGCAAAGATACCAAAAATTTTGACCTCTGTGACAGTTTAATTTTCTGAATTCAGGTACCCTTCCTCTTATTTTAGCTTCAACAAGCACATTCTGAAAAACAGTATTTTTACATCTGTTCTTTTAGTTATGGGTTGAAGCTGAGATGCCTGCCACAGCACTGCTGATTATTTCCAGCATCCCTGGTAGGACTCATAATACTACAGTGGCAGCAGAGAGCCAAAGTACCAGAAAAGATATAAACACACCTAGGAGCTGGAAAATGAGCACAATTTCTAAAACCTGCACAGGTCAGTGACAATACCCATGCAATACTAAATGCTGGAAAATACCCAGAAGTTTATTGGGGAATTAGTTCTCTTGGCTTCCTCATTTCCTAATGTGTCATCACTTTTTTTTCACCCTGGCCTCTAACAGTCATTCAGTGACCAGGCAAAACCAGGGAATACTTGCCACAAGATCTCAGCTGAGAGTAGCACTACCAAGAGTTGTTTTTTTACTGTTTTCAACATAACTGGTTTTTATACAATTATTAAAACCCTTTCCCTGTGTGGCATTGAGGTTGATTTTGTTGCTTGGATATGGAAAAAAAATTGTTCAGAGCAACATCAGCTCTGCTGGTTGTGCTGAAATATTAAAAAGTATGTATTATTTATATGGAGAATGATACACACAGAGATGAGTTCTTCAGAACATTACATATATAAATTACATACAACACTTGATTCAAGAAGTATAATTTGTTAGAAAACATCCACCTGAACTTTTTTCTTTTTAAAATCAATTGTAGCCAATGCTTAGAAGAACAATATTGGAATTTTAGCTCAACACTTTGAAAATAGGGGAAAAAAAAAAAAAGATTCCCATAAACTATAAACATTGTGTCCCTCTCACTATAATAAAACCAATTACATTTCTTGAAGATACACCTTGAACAAAAGGAAACACCAGGACTTTATTTTAAAAATTATCTGATGAATGTTTTTTGCTAAGATACTATTTCAATACTTGAGTTCTGAGCATACTCTGTACTCCGCAGGACAGCTGCAGAGTAAAATAGCACCACAGTAAAGTCCCAACTCTTAATGGCTCTTCATGAAGCTTCTATTTAATTATGTTTTAGTAGACCAAGAACTTCTTCAGCAGCAAAAGTACTTAATATAAAAAAAAAAATTAAAGCCACAAAAGCTTTCCTAACAGCATGGTTTGTTCTGCCTAGAATGGTCTCTTTTGTGCTGCTTTCTTTGTTCAGGTTTTCTGCCGAGACTTCTTTGACATCTGGATCAAAGCTCCAGTTTAATTCTCTTTTGCACTGGGCAGTATAACTTACCACATATAAACTTGCAGCAGGGGAATAAATATCCCCTCAACTTAAGTGCTCATTTATTGTTCTCGATATGTCATAGCTGATTAAAACAGAGAGCTTCCCTCCCAGGCTGAAATTAGCTTTTCATTTGAAGTGACTAGCATAGCATTCAGGTCTGAAAAATAACAGCCCATTTGTTTCAGTATTTACCACATCTATTCAGAAGGGACTTACATTATGGCCAATTAGCAGTTAATTGTGATCCATAATTCAAACATTTGTCTGCTCTTCAGAAATGCAGAAATCAGACTGCACACACCCCTGGCCATGGGGCTTGCTGGGAGATGAGTCAAGGACTCAGAATACTGCTGCAACCCTCAAAACTTGGCATATGGTAATCTTGGGAAGAGAGGCAAAGGAAGACACCATATAGTTTGTATTCTTAGAACAGTCTCCCAAATGCAAGAAAATATGATAACAGGAGACTGAAGTAGACCCAAGCTGTTTTTCCCATGCTGTCTTACTCATCTCCCAGCTTCTGTTCCTGCTCTCTCTCCCCTATCTGTCCCTGTTTATTATTTTCAGAGTTGGTTTATATTTAAAAAAGGACTTGAGGAAATGTGCCCTCATTCCCAGACTCTCAACAATTTCAGCAAGGACTGCTGCTAATCTACATTGCAATTAGTGCTCAAATATTGTTGAGGTTATTTTAATAAAGGCACATTGCAAACAACTTGTGGCACAGAGCCTTGAAGTAATGTACGCACTTTAAAGAAAAAAAAAAAATCAAAAAATCAAAAAATCAACATCATCTGCCAAAGTAGCCAGTGAGAGATCATAATTTTAATTACAGATTTTAAGAGGCAACACTAAGCAGCTGAATTTGTCACAAAGCTTTGTGCCTAAAGGAGGGGATTATTCCAAGTTGATGATTTTACCCTTAACCGGTGATTTATTGACATGTACTGAGACAACTACCAAATTACAGCTCTGGAAGCATTTGTGTGAAATAACCAACCAGAGAGGCTTTTTTAATCTGTGGCATCTCATCTTTTTTATTAACACTGCACCTGTGATGCCTGTGAAATCACAGTGTTGCTTGTTTGTAATACAGTATTTTTAAGTGCATCTAATCTGTAGGATCTGAAAATGTTTTGCAATAGATTAGTATTTTAGTGGGCTTTCCTGTCCTCCCCTCCACCTCTTGGTGGTAAATTGCTGGATGGATGATATCTGAAAGGAGGAATTTAAAAGAAAGATTTTTTTTTTTCTTTAAGGAAAAGTTTTCTAACATCAGGTCTTTGTAAAGCAGGTGTTGGTGACTTGAGTGTTAAATGGCATCAACATAAGTTATGGATTTTCTTTTAAATTTTATTTTACACAATACAATGTTGTTTCATTTCCTATACCATAATCTTTTTTTTTTTAATTTTACTACACAAAGGAATCTGAAGCATAACAGCTGAAGTAGTTCCTCTCTGGGGATTTATCAGACGTATTAGACCAACACAAAAGTAAAAAAGGGCCACTGGCTTCTGAAAGGGCTTTAGGAGGGAATCTGCAATGCAGAATAAAAAAACCTGATGAGCTGCCTGGGGTGTGGGATGGGATAGGACACATCTGGAGTCTCTGGACTAAAAGGAGTAGAGCTTGGCAGATGGATAGAGAGCAGCACAGAAAGAGCCCAAGCCTGGAGACATTTAACAGAGGAGAATGCTCTGCTGAAGGTCACAGGGTTACAAGGAGACACGAGTGACTTTTAAAGAGCTTTGGAGGGTTAACTCTGTGCCCTTCCAAATAGTTGCCTCAGCAGGGGGCCAGGTGGATGTGTCCAGGTGTGTGCTGGGCCCACAACCACCTCCTCCTGCTCAAGGAGACAACCTGGCACTGCCAGCCCCTCTCATGAGTTTTTAAGTCTTACACAGGAGGAAGTGAGACTTGTCCAGTTTGTACTCAAAGATTCATTCTCTGCTATAACTGTGTGCAAAATCTCTAGAAAAGAAACCAACCAGCAATACCCACCACACCAAACACAAAAGACAAATCAACCACCTTTCATTGCCACTCCACTTTTTGTTGAACGGCTCAAATGTAATTTCATTTGAGAATGATTTGTGGGAAATCCATTAGAAGCAGCAGCCATGGAGCCAATGCCAAACACCCAGCAAACAGCCTGCCTGTCTCCTAGGGGGGAATATAGAATAAGAGTTGTGCTTCCTGCTGCTTTCACCTCAAACATTTTATTGCCTCTAAGGTTAGCTATTAGTTAAAATGGGTTAAACTCCTACATTTTATAACAGAATAAAATGCAACTGATGAAAGATAATGAATTTCTTTCTCTGTGAAACAGAATAGCATGTTGCTCCAGAGTGTCACATACCAAGTGTCAAAACACATTTGCTCTGAGTAGGATCATCTGCCCTCTTGGCTTTCATTTCCTGCAGTTTATTTCAGAGGGGGAGGGTGGGGGATTTACACACAATTAATTCCTTGTAATGCATAAACCCACATTTCAGCACTCTTCCAACAGGGTACACATTCCTGTTATCCTGAAACATTTGTACTTTGCAAAACTCTCCTCCTGTCCTACTCAGTAGAGACAGCTCTTGAGCTCTGCACTACTCGTGCCCACGCTACAGGAAAAAATACCAGCAGCTCTCATCACCTTCCTCTACAAAATCAGATTTTCTTTCAATGGAAATCACTCAGGCATTACCCATTCAGGTAGGGAGGTGAGAGTGAATCACAGAGTGCAGTCCAATAATCCTGAGGAAAAAGCCACCAGGCAGCTTGGTAGATTTAAGACAAATGGGAAATTCCCCAGCAAAAAATCCAAGAATAATAGAGCAGTGCCCTTCAGGCCTATACCAGAGCCAGCAAGAGAATAAATCTTATTTCCTGCAATACACTGAAATTTTCTTTCTTTCTCAAAACTCAAAATCCCACTGAATGTCTCTTGTGAGCAAGAGAGAGAAGCCACCTACCGGAAAGCAGAGATCCTGATGTACTCGGGGTGCTCCTGGGTCAGAGATGGGGGCTCTGCAGCTCTGCCCCTTGGGCAGCCCCAAGGCTCCAGCCAGGAGCAACTGTGGGACAGAAGAGAGCAATCCACTCCTCTCCAATTGCTGAGAAAAGGTGTGGTCAACACAGCAACGTTTCTTCAACTAAAAGTGATGCTTAAATTGATATATATTCTTATTTTTTTGTTTGTTAAAGTTGTTCTTCCTGGAATAGAGGCACAAGCATGGCCCATGTGCCTTGCAGGGGGTTGGTTTTACACAGGTGTAGGTTTAAAGCTTTTCACTGAAATTCCCCAAGTGACTGAGCATGAGAAGGGGTTTCTCCCAGGTGGTTTCACTGATGTCTGAGAAGGTGCTTATTGATCCTTCAGCAGGAATCTAATGAGCTGAGCCCTGGGCTGGGCACTGAAGGGTCTCTTCCCTAAGTAGAGCTGCCAATGAATGTGATCACATTGAGTCCATATTTCCCTCTGCAAAAATATTTTATGAAAAGGTTTCCAAACAATGTCTGTTTAAAAGGGCATTAATCTTAAGCAGTCTCCACAGAGAGACTTATATTTAAAGAGAACAAAATTCCACTCCCCTCACCCAACCATTTTATTTTACTTTATTTCTTTAGAGTTTATTTAGTGCATATTAGCAGGACAGGAGAGAGAAAATTCTCAGTCATCTTTCTGCTGGCAGCTCTATGGAGCTCTGACCCTAAAATGTTTAACAACTGAGGGGGAAATCAATAAATCTGAAAAAACCAAAAACAAACAAACAAAATTAAACAAGCAGCAATACCACCAGAAATTCTGTAAAACAAATCCATTCCCCTGAGATCCTGTGTTCAATGCCTCAAGATGTGCAGAGCACAAAAAGAGGGGAATTGACAAGCAAGAGGCAATAAAGCACTCCAAGGAGATGCCATACTTTCTTGGATTGATACCAGGTGCTTTAATTGAGTTGACTTCAGGATGCATAAAGGATGAAAGATTTTGGAATTTCACTACTCAGTGTAAGACATCATCTTCCAAAATGAAAACTGACCCACATGGGGATACGTAAAGAAACTCCTGAAGAAACAAAAGGTTAATAAAGCAAGATAAGCACTACCACAAGATACAATTCTCGTATTCTTAACTCTGATAATTGCAGAATTGGAACATATAAAACCCCTTGCCACTGGGAGTCCATTTTCTCTAATTCTCTTTATTTTTCTTATTTTTTTCTGTGGTTTCCTTTTCAGTTTTATCAAATTAGGAGGGAAAAGAGGACAATGAAACTGCTGCTAAATGGCCAAATGCTTGATTTAATGCCATTTCCTTTGCAGAAGTAATCTCTTCTGCCTATGCATGGAAATAATTTAATTTAACAACATAATAAACATTTAGAAAAGCATTAATATTTGATTACTAAGTGGTGTTATTATACCGGTGCCACTTCTGTTTAAAAATACTGGCTCTAAAACAAAATATGGATTAAACATCCAGATGATAAAGTGTAAGCACTAAGTTGAAATACCCTAGAATGGCTTGCAGAGAGAAATGTCTTATTGGCCCTCAAATTAGTCCATATCCTGGATTTTAACAGCTCACAAAGCAAGCTTTAAAATTGATCAGAGGGCTGCCTGTTAGTTCACTGTTGGAATGTAAGGAGGAATAAGTAGGATGTGAAGAAACAAAACAAAATGGCAAAAAAACCACAAAGTGGAACAGCTCCGGAAAGAAAGAGTTTTCTGAGACAGTCAACTGCCTGATCTCCAGGCTTTTTTTTTTTTTTTTTTTTAATTCTAATTTTTGTTTTTGCTATACAAAACATGCAGAGTAGGGAACTGGATGCAGGACCCTGTATTTTAACCAGTGGATAACACGCTTTTCTGGATTAGGGCTCAATCTCTTATTTTGTGAAGAAACATCAACAATTTAGGTACCTTTTTCTGTTCATTTCCTTTAGAAAAAAAAATTGTCAGGAAGAAGTGAATAGAATTAGGAAGAACACATGCTGACCAATGTCAGCACTGCAATAGCTGGGGAGCTGCTCAGTTAAACTCCTGCTCCAGAGCCATCAGCTGTGGGACACAGCGTGGGGTTTCTGTCACTCTCAGACCTGTGTGCTCACTTTGCAGCTCTTCTGTGCCTCTTGCTTCTTTACTGAAGTGGTAATTTACTATTTTTTTACCCGATTCAGAGTGATCCAATGAAATCCAGGGGCAGAAGGAAGGAGAGGAGCTGACATTTGGGATTACAAAGAGATAATACGACTTTTTATTTTTGTTTGTAATAGGCCTTTAACTGTCTCATACTGCTCCCTGCTCATTAAGGAACATCAGGAAAATTTCCAGTTGAGTCAATGACATTACACCTGAGGAAAATAAATGTTATAGGCAAAGTAAGAATTAAACATAAGTGGGTGCCAGCAGTGGTAGTGTGAGAGAATTAATACCACTTCTGTGGGTCCTGGCTAAGGGTTATATCCCTGCAACAATTATGTTTCCAGTTTTTCAGTTTTTTCCTTTTCCTCCTGAACTTGGTTTTGGTAACCCAGTCATTCATCCCAGCTATGAAATTGCATCTGTTTAGAGTCATCAGAGACTGAATACAACAACAACTTTTCCTACTAAAGAGATTGAACATCTATTTAGTTCCACACCTGTTGTCAAAATAACAGGTACCAGAAAACAGAAAATGGCAGGTATACCTTGCCTCACTGATGTCGTGGCAAATCTCAGTCTTTCCACTGCTCTTTTGCATCAAGGAAGTCTTTGCCTCAAACCTATTCCCTTGTTGAATATAGATTTTTTAATTTTCTTTAAAGAAAAAAATGTTTCTATGCAGCTCCTACCTAAAGAATGCCAGGAAAAAAAACCCAAACCCACAACAAAATCCTGACTCTTCTCTGGGGATCCATCAAGGTTAATTACCTCCCCAGTCTGGGTTCAGCTGGGGATCCTTCCAACACAGGCAGACACATTTTCCTGCAGAAAACAAACGTTTCTGTTTCTGCTGGCTCCAGTCCTGATGCTCTGCAGGTTCAGGTGTGAGGTGAGGGAAGCTGCAGGGAAGGGATGCTCTGTCTTGCTAAAGCAGCAGATTGCTGCTCTGCTGCCCCAGGCATCATCCCTTGGGCAGCCCCACCAAATGCAGGCAGGTGAGTGCTGGTGTGTCAGTGAGGGTGGGACAAGCAGACTTAAAAAAAAGTGTCTTAGTTACTAAAGTTCTATCAGTGGTGTATCTGAGGTCACAGGTATTTATTTTCTCTCATTCTGTCATTCTCTCTTTCCTTTCTCCCTTAGCTCTGGACACATTTGCAAATAGACAACCTAGGAAAAAAATATTTTCAGTAGCTTTACTGTGGAGCACTTGGCATTCTTTGTTCCTTTCTTTTTAAGGCTAATGTACCTTTTTATAATAGAGGAGGTCTTATGAGTCTCCTGAAATGATGAAGTCAGATCATTTACATGTGGGAATTGCCAGCTGGGGAGAAGACATCCGCTTGTGTTCAAGGAAAGTTTTGCATGATGTTAAAACAAACCATCTGCTTTTTCTGTTTTGTTCTTGTTTAAGAACATCTTGTGTTTGCAGATCACAATGTAACGCGTGGTAATAACCTACAGGACTTTGTGAAGCCTGGATCTTGTTTTCCTGCGTGCATAAAACCCCATCAAGGATTGTGAAGAAGTCATTTACTTCTGATTACCGTCTTTTTGCACTTGGTTATGTTTTCACAACGGCTGTAACACTGCAGTAAAATCCAACTGATGGGTATAAAATGTAATGTAAGGCATGGATTGGAATGTGTACTGTACTCTCAAGTAGAGCTGAGCTTTTCTTTCCTCAGTGCATGTACAGCCAGCTTCTGATTATGAGAGACAAACAAATTATTCATCTGTTCATAGACCAGACTAAGGTTTCGATAGCGATGGGAACTTCAGTTGCAATAGTGATAAAAATACCCCTATCAGCCACAGAACTGCTTCAGGGAATTCCCTCCAGTCCTTTCTAAAGACCATTTCATTAGCTGTCTCTTTTAGTGAGTGATTTTCTTTGCACCCTGGCAGTAACTTGAGGTGAGGTAGCTATGATATTGCATGAGTGATGGCAGGTCCCTGCAGGGGCACTTTACCCTCCCCTTCACACCTGCTGGCCCATTCATTTTTGTGCTCATCTGCTCTGCTGCATTTCTTTTCCAAGCAAGGGCAGTTAAAGGATCATAAACAAAATGCCAGATTTCCAGGCAGATTTTAAGTTGCTTAGCTGCAAAAATTCACTTTTGTTTCATGTTTCAGGGGAGCTTTGGTGCCCAGTCTTACCTTTTCTTAAGCCCTTTCATGATTCCTTAAGCCAATGAAGGATGCAAAGTGCAGAGCACGGGACAGGAGTTCTGTGTCCTATGTATCCAAGAGTTTCAACAGGGTACCCTGCAGTAATATAGAAATGGCTGATTTAAGGGTCATGTCTTTGTCTCCCTGTGTAACCTGGATTTGAGCCTACCTCTTACGTGTCACACCTATGTAACTTTTTAGACTTTTTATTCCTTGTGATTGTCTGCCACAAAACTGGCAGAATAAAATAGTAACAGAAGGTAGTGAACTCAAACAATGGATTTTTCCTCTGGATTGTAGGTCTGGCTGAATCTCTTGTTGAAATAATGCACTTTAGCAAGCCTTAGAAAAGGCAGGAAATTATTGAGGGTATTTTCTCTCCCTGTGCTGTTCCTTGTCTCTCTCCTGTATCCCCTAGAACATCTGATGATTTGGTCTGGCACATGAATGATCCCATATGCACTATTATGATATTGGGCATCTGCTACCCATCAAGATGTCAGCTTAATTTGAAAAGAAAGCATCAATAAACACATGCATAAGCACCAGGCAGAATGCTTTGTGACCTTTGGATATTTACTTTAAGAAATTAAATGCACATTGGATAAAATTAGACTTATGATAAGTGTGAAAAGACATGGTGTGAGTTTTTTCCCTTAAGTGGAATTGGGAATTCAGGAACTTTTTTTTTTTTTAATTATTATTTTGCCTCAAAAGGGGAAGTGACCTTCTACTTACATCAAGAATGACAACAGGTTCTCAGTTTCATGTTTACTCCACATTTCTTTGGTCTAAGGGACAAAATCCAAAAGGTCAAGTAGGTCTAATCTGCCATCTGTTAGATTTCTAATAGATCTGAATGTAGTGAATTGTGGATAAAGAGAATTGTGTTCACTTCCACCTCCTCTCTCTGGTTTCCTCCACTTCTCTAGAAACCAGATTTCCCCAGGTTCACTCCAGTGAGAGAGAAAAGCAGCGATGGGCCATAAATTGTGAATAAATCCTCATGAAAGAAAAGTATCACAAAAAATATAATTTTAGGTAGGTGGGAGAAACCATAGGAAAACTCAGTGTGGGACAGGACAGTGTGGAAGGCTCTGGTTTGGCAATATTAGCAATGCTGAGGGGTGTCCTAAGTTAAATCTGGATATGCATGGTGATTTAGATAATTATTTTGACAGGAAAAATTGTGGCTAGAAATTGCATTGGTATTTAGAGTCATCAGCAGCTGTCATGCGTAATAAGAGGAGGCCAGGATATTTTACAGTGGCTTTTGATTGCTGTTGAAGAGATGATAATAGGAAATCAGACTGGGCAAACACTGGTGCCATTTGAGCTGACAGAGAAAAACAGGAGATGTAGGAGTTTTTAATCTAAATGTGCTCAGTCTGAGAAGGGGAGGAGCAGGTTAGTGTAATCAAGTTTGAACAAGAATCTCAGGAATGTAAGTGCAGTACAGGATTAACCACTTTAAACCAAAAGTGTGAAATCAGCCTGGAATCTGTAGCCCAACCTGGAGGAACATGAGGGAAGAGTTCCAACCTAAAGGGTTGAAATGAACCTATAGTAAGTAGACAGCTGCTTGAAAGTCAAGCTGAGTTAGGCTTTGCCAAAGGATTTATATGTTTTTAACACTATATATAAAAAGAGAACAAGAGCAAAAGTGGCCTGCTGTGCAGTGAGAATAGGGTCAAGTGCAAAGATAATCTAGGCATTACCCCCAAAATAGTGCTGACTGAGCTTTCAGCACAGGGACAACAGCTGGGTGGATGATGGGGATGGATGTACTGCAATCCATCACCACAGCCCAGGTGGCAGCAAAACCCAGAGCATTTCATGCACTTCAGCTGGGAAAACCCATTAATCTCCATCCCAGATACCTGAAAGGAGCAATAAAGGAAGCAGAAAGTCTAGGAGCAAGCAGTGATGAAATCTCCTCTGGACAGGCCCAGATGTCTGTGCTGGAAAGGTGGATAAGGTGGATCCATATGTGAGCAGATGCAGAACTGGGTGTGACAGTGGTCACAGGGATGGAAAGCATCTGGGGAGATGATGCCAAAAGAGCTCAGTGTGTTCAGCCAAGCAACACGAAGGCAGAGAGGCTCTAAAAGTGTTTTCTTTAAGAAGAGAAGTGCTATTGAGCTGAAGGAAAATGGGACCACATAAACAAAACCAACTGTATAGACACTGGTTGGGCATATGCCCAACGTGCATACAGATTGGGTTTGGGCAGTTGGGATGGTGCTATCTGGAGAGTGATCTCTGCTTGAACACTGGAAACATGACAAGTACAAAGGCAGACAAAATTCCACAAGCTTTATAGTTAAACCTCTGAGGTTTATGAGTGCATTTCTGTAATAGCAAAGGCTTAAATTAGGTGATTTAGGAAATCCTTAATCCCTGTGCTGTGAATACCTCACAAGTGAAGAAATCACTAAGGAGTGCCAATGAAATGTAAGCACAATCTCAGCTGCTTTCTGCAGACCCACATAAAACTCTTGGACAGGGAAATACGGGTGTAAAAGATTGCTTAACACTCCCCTGGCAATAGCTTGTAAGAACAACCCTTCACAAATCAGCACTTTGTAGTGTAAAATTAACGATACAAATGAGAAGTTTCTCAGTGGGAATTAGAACATCTTAATCATCTTCTCATTGAAAAATGTGACAGATTGCCTTAAAACAACCTTGTATCTCCAAACTCTGACGGGAAAGCACTTTCTGTCATAAGATTTTATGCTGGTTTATGCTACACTTGTAATGTACAACTGATTGCACCTATGAGAGTAAGGCATGCCTCAGGCTGGAATATGTAGGGACAGATTGTTTTCCAGCTTTTCTGTCCAGAGAGACTTCAGAAATTGGACACTGGCTATCAGATTGGCCAATTCCTGGAGTCAGCATGGCAGGTGGAGAAGCAGTTTACATTCAGAACAGCATCTCTAGGCCACCTTGTTATTATGCAAACAGAGTCCTACCAGCCTGCCTATGAAGTGGACAGCCCTGCATGGAGGTAACTGACCCTCCTTTTCCACAGCTATGTGAATATTTCAGTGGTGGTATCTCCTTCCTCAAATTTATGAGAAAGACAGCAAATACATAAAAGTCATGAATTTGTCAAGGCTTTTCATCAGTAGAAGAAAATTACCTTTTCTGGCATTCCTTAACATGCATTTAAAACCAAACTACTTATTGGTATAAAAAAGCTAATGAGAAAAACAAACAAACAAACAAAAAAACCAAAAAACCTTGCTTAGAATCTGGGTTAGCTTTTTTTTATAGATGCTTCTGTTAATATCCCACCATTACACAAACATTTTAAGAAGTTTGCAAGTATCAAATCCATGCTAGCAAATCTGAGCAGATCAACCAACAGCATAAAAGTGTTCACAAGCAGGTAACTACCCAGAGAAGCCCAAGGCACCTGATGCTTTACAACTTGGAAACCCCTGGAGTCGTTTGAGGTGCCTCCCCATCCAGCTATGAAAAGCTCTCAGTTAAAGAAACTTTTCTTTAAAAAGCTCAGGTTTTATGGATCAGATGTAAGCTAATTTCACAGGGCTATGAAGACCCTGAAGGTTTTGTCACAATAAATAACATATTCTCTGGGCAGCTAACATCCAGCCTCCCATTCCTCTGAGTAGCAGTGACAATTCTGACCTCCCTGTAGTCACTTTCTTCATGAATCTTGGAGTGGTTCATTCTCATTGAGTTTGAGAGATCTGCTAATTCCTTTCCAATATATTATGATACACTGGAAATAACATGAATTAATTTCACTTGGTGACCTTTTAGAGCTGTCAGACTGCAGTAATTTCAGCTTTTTTGATTGTCTCTGGACCCACTGAAAAGCAGGATAAAAGGAAGCTTAGCGTGGCTGACACTTTGCATTGTATCATGGATACATGGGCCTGAGTTACCAGATAAACTCCAGTGCAAAAGAAAAAAAGAACAATCTACAGTAAAATGACATCTTTTGATTTTGAGATGCCTCTTAGGCCCTTCTAAAGTGAACAGTCATACTTCTGAAATGCAAGCCTCATAAAAGTCAGAAAAACTCTTCAAAATGAACTTATAAGAAAACAGGAGAAACTTTTCAGAAACTTTAGGCATACAGTAACATGTAGCAGTTGAGTTACGATTCAGTGCCCCATTTTCACCTTTAATTCCCACTGTGCATGTTCAACACAACTAACTGTATTTGAGAGTAAGTCCTACAGTTTGTTTATACTCATTTGTGCTCAGCTTCTCTGCTGTCATGGTTACTTTGCAATAGTCTGTCCTTGCAGTTGATATCTCAAAATGCTGGGTACATAAATATTTTAAAATCAGTAAAGATATTCAGCCTTGTCTTCTCTTTCATATAGTCTCTACTTGACTACCTGCAAATTAGCTCTTCAAGTGACCCGAGCTGCTCTCACCCTTCCCTGATTCATGCAGAGACGTTGAGCATAAACCATCTTGGTGCAGATGTACAGCTACTTCCTTTATTTAAGTGCCTGTTCACAAGAAATTTTGGCTAATGTTATTCGTAAAGCTGAGATTCTACTATAAGCTGGAACTTTGAAAGTCAGAGCCTTATTTATTAAATTATTTGTTGGAAAAGGCACTGTAGTGACAAGTGTCAGCTGATCCATTACTATCTCTGGTTCCGCTTGACTGTCCTGGTCCTCAGAAGTTGTTACAAAAAAAATTTGTTCCCACTTCATGTTCATGAGCTGGTGGAATATTTCTCCTTTGACTTCATTATATTACTCAGTTATTTAGTCTGAAAACCTGTTCACACACACAGGCACAGGCAGGCAAAGATGACCCTAAGGCATAGCTGAGCCAGATATGATATTTCCCTTAACAATCACAATATGAGAGAAAAATGAAACAAAACAAAACAAAAAAACAAACAAACACAATGTCCACTCCCAGCCGCCATATTAAAAATTACATTTTTCTGCAACAAGAAAGAATTTTTAGATTATCTGTTTCCTTTCTTTTACATCAACTAATAGCAAAGGGAAAGAGTTAAAATGAGCCATCCTCTTATAGTTGGGAAAAAAAAAAAAAAAAAAAAAAGAAAATCCAAATTTTGCAATGTGTTGTTTGGCAATGAGTCTCTCAGCAACGTGTTTCAATCACACTATTAAAGTTCTGCCAGCACATTCAAGCTGAGTTATGAGTGCAATTGTTTGCAACCAAAATTAATTCCACTCAGAAAACTGCAAGCACACAGTTTGCTCTTGCTACCAACTGGAGAGCAGATTCATAATACTTATAACTAAAGCCTATGAAAGTACCTCTATATCCCTTTTTTCATGCACTGTGGTGTTCCCATTCTCAGCACAGATTCCCTTATCTTGACATCTGGGGGAAAACATGCCAAGGACCTGCACGTAATACAGGGCTGCCAGACTGCCTGGGACTACCCAAACTTGTAACCATCCAAACCATTTTTATGGCTTCCATAAGAATACCCAGAGCAGTAATAAAGGTCTGATTCACAAGCCAATCCAAAGCTAAATGACACCAGTCTTAAAAACAGACACCCCGATCAAACTAACAGTGATGTTGCTTTAAAACAATAAATATTCATTTTGGCACTATTTAACAGTTTCAGAATGCTCTGCCATGTCTGGCTGTCACCTCAGAAAATCTTGAAAGGAAACACTAGCACAAAACAAACTGGTATTTTCAGCTGATTTTGCAACTTCAGATCAGTTTTCTCTGGGTATGTTGTGGTTCTGTCTTCCCATAGCAGTGACAGACGGTGCCTTACACTTTTTAACTGAATTTAATCTTTTACTTACCTACAGAAATAGAGAATTTTTAAGTGTATCATCATACAAAACAAAGAGAAAATGGCTTAAGGGGAAAGATTCAACAAAAGAATCTAAAGGGCTTTTTCTTTTTTCCTTGTGTATGACATGAGAAAAGCTGCAGCTTGTTATTCCCTTCTTGCAGAATTTTCTGTTTCATCCTGTGCTGACAAAGGAACTCACCATGTAGAATTTTCAGGAGCAGCAAGGTGAGATTTGTCAAATATTAGCTTCCCTGGGTTACAGGTTGCTTACTTGCAACCTCACTATTACCACACTTAATGAGATTATTTATAATCAAGAAGAGTCCATCGGGCAAATACTGTAACACATTTAAAAATGTCCTTGCCTCTGTGCCTTCCTTTTTACAGACAGCAGTCCTGATTAGCATTAAATCCCCAGGAGCAGCCCCTGCCCTGGTGTGACTGGGGGGTGCCCGGGCTGCACAGCCACCCAGCCCCATGACAAAGCTGCCATGCACAAGGGCACAGGTGAAGGGAGTGAGGCTGCTTAGCTCTGTACCTTCCCAGGAGGAGGCAGCAATTGGCACTTCAGGTTGCCCAGAGTGTCCTTGCACACTGGGTTGAGGGGAGCAGGGTGTGCAGAACCATGGGTTGGTGGTCTCAGCATTAGCACAACCCCTTCCAGACCCCTGGAAGTGCTGTCCTGTGTTGTGGGTCCCATTTTTACTTTGGAAATGTACACCTGCATTGTTTCATCCTTACAACTGTTCTTCAAGTTTCCATCCTTTTACAGACTTTCAATTTTACTCAGAGCGTTTAGGCAGATTAACACGGTACAAAGGACCTGAGAGCTACTCAAAAAAATTACTGTCTGTAACTCATTTTACACAATCAGCAGAACAAAATGAATAGGTCAGCCTTTCTGAAAATAAATATACTCAGACCCCAGAAACAATCAAAACCCAGCAAGAATCCCTGCTGACAGGAAATCAGTATTATGAGCTATACCACTAACTAATTTTCTTGTCAGTGGTGTTAGAAGAAAGGTTTGGAGAGATGCTCTCACAAAATCACCCAGAAATGATGGGCTAGAGACTCCTGACCACTATACAGCTCACTATAGTGTCATAAACGTTCTTATATTGGGGTGAAATGCTCTCCAGTCCCAAAAGATACAGACACAAAAATAAACTGCACTTGCTCTTACTGTGTAGAAGTTAAAAGTAAATGAAGGATTGTCTTTCATTACACCTGAGTGGAAAGAGTATTTTTGTTATGTTGTTCTGTACTGGGTCACTCTGTTAAGTGCTCATCTTTCAGTAGAGTGAGCTGTAAATTGTACAGAGAACTGACTAAAACATGTACAAAAAAAAATCTCACCACTGAAAACCACCTATTCTTGGACCTATAAAACAATAAAATACCTTTTGGAATGACATGAAATAGTTTTGCAGACAGATTTCTAACAAAAAGTCAGAAACCTAAGAGCATGCTACTTGGTTTCTGACTTATATCTGTGCTTTGAATCTATTAGGCTGGAACTTGTTTTCATTGGGGACCAACAAGCTCACTTGTTCCACAGCTGAGCCACTTGCATGGGTGGTGTCTGATCAGGATGTGGAGACATTAATTCTTGTCAGAAGTTTGTTGTGATGGGGGAATCCAGAACCACTCTTCCCATCTGGTAATTTCTTCCACCTCTGAAAAAGAGTTCGTGCCAAAGCTGCTTGCGAAGAGCAAACAGTATTTTCCTCCTAAGGTCGTGTTCTGTTCTGCTCTCTTTGGTCTGTTACCTTCTCTTTCACTTTGGCAATTCCCTTTTTCAGTTTTAAAAGCCTCCTTTCATGTGGGAAGATATCAGCAAAGATTCATAATCCTCTGTCAGCTGAAGAGAATGGTTGGTGCACTGCACTTTCTGAAAAGCCTCAACAAAACTGTTGCTGCTGCTTTGCTACTACAGATGTTCTTGACCCAGACAGTTTGGTCCTTCATACATAGGTGCTTTATTTTCCTTCAACTTTTTCATATAAAATAAAGGCATTGGAACTGCATTGATTTAAGGGCATTTCAGATAGCACTCCCATCAGGTCAGAATACAGAAAATGTATTGCAGTTGGAGTACGTTCATTCGCCTACACTAAATGAATTTCAAAATAAAGTGTAAATGAATTCTACATTTCTATTTTATCTCCTATGCACAAGATTAACCTCATAGAACCCATTTTTTATGATTGCTGTCATGCACAAGAGGCACCAGAGGTGCAGTACTTCAGTTTGGGAGAGAGAAATCATCCAAGAGGGGTGGCAACAACTAGAATAAATTCCTTACAAGTTTCTAGTGAGGAGTCAAGGCAGACAGACACAAAAATACCTCTGGAAGACCCTTGAATAAAATTGCTGACAAGAGTTGACAGGTTTTAGAGGTTAAATGAACTTTTGTTGTAAGAAGCAATATCTCACTCCCCTGAAAAACAGTATAATTTTTTAATGATTTTTCTGGCAAGATTCCCGCATCATATTCAATATTAGTAGACTGGGAAAGAAGTTGCAGTGGGAAAAAAATGGAGACAACGAATCTTCCTCCTTTCAGTAAGTGTAATGCCAAAAGGTATGTGGCAGATCAGAGCTGCAAAATGCTGGAGTTCAAACCCAACAATACAGCAGTAATAGAAACTGGAAGTGTCTGTTCAGTTGAAAGATGCTGTAGAATACTGACCAGGGAAGAGATTTATAAGTGATTACTGAAAAAATCCCTAAAGCTGTCTGCTCATCGTAGAGGCTCAGTGGAGGAGAGCAAACAAGATTCTCAGATAAAGTGAACTGCTTGAAGAATATAAACGAGAGGAGGCAGCCCTGCTGCACTCTGAACTGAGCAGCCCTCCCTCCAAAAGCTGCATCCAGCAATGATCAAATGGTCACCACGCTTTCAGGAGTGCATGAGAACAAGGAATGGATAATGCAGCCTGATAAAGGGCCTGAAGAAGCTAAGCCAGGAAAAGTAATGTGGAAAAATATGCCCCCTCCTACTTGAGAAGAAGTCAAGATGAGAGCAGTGAGAGCAGATGAAATGATAAAGACAAAGGGAAGGGAGACAATGGTGCAAAGTCTTGTTAAACCCTGGTAGCTTGGGCTGATCAATCTACCCAGAGATTCACTGCCACACTGACTGCTGCAGCAAAAGGAGGCAGGGAAGGGTCATTGTTGGCTACAAGCTCAAATCCAGCAATAGAAACAGCAGATTGCTTGGTTTCTGCTCCTCTTACATGAGAATCTGGGCTCCTTGTGATTGCCCCTTTCCTTGCCTGTAAATCATACGTGATTCTCAAAGTAACCAAAAGATTTCAAAAGTTTTTCTTAAGGACTAAGACAGTACAACTTGAAAGAAAAATATTATATTTAATTTATACATTGATAAAAGTGATGCTTAAAAAGTCCCCACTAGGTAGCACAATATAGAGTGAAACTGGTTTGAGAGGGGAGTCAACTCCCACTTCAGCTGATCATCATTTATAAATGTGAAGGAATGCAGTCATAAATAAGCCAGGGCCAGACTAGACTTACCTTGTGTTACATTTTTTATGATAAGATTTACATTAGTCTTAACTTGTGGTTGGGGCTCTTGAGCCCTCAGGCTGTTTCCTCAACTCAGTATGGACGTGGCATTGTTATTCACTTCTGGTATAACCTAATGAAGGAGCTGCAAGCATATTCAGAAGCCAAATGAATGCCAGTACCCAGTGTCTGTTCATGCTAGCAGAGGCAGACCTAGGGGTTGGCTCTCCAGGGCCTAAAGGCAGAAGTGTTTAAATCAGTATGACAAGCATGGCTGAGCCTAGAAATGAATAATCAGGAATGACCTTAACCTCCACATCTTGCTTATGACCTCATTATAATTCTTAGTCTTGAAAAATGCAGAAAGAGCACAAAGTGATTTTTTTCTTTTTGCTCTGGTTGTTTGCAAAAGGCCTGATGTATTTTTCTCTCTTTCTCTGTCCATATGCATCTCCTATTTACCCTCCATGTGTACCTGCCTGTGAACACTGTCACTGAAAGCTGTCTGGCCCTTCCCAGCAGGATGCACAGATGGCTTAACCAGCCAGCAATGGGCTCTTGATGTAGCTTTTTGGGGGTTGAGGGAATACTAATACACATTGGCCACCTGCATGTGTTCCAGTGAGCTACATCCCAAGAGACGTGTCTTGCAGCTGTAATATCCTTTGACTTCCCCAGGAACTGCAGGAGCTCAGTGGCGTGTTTCTCAGTCCTTCACCCCCATGGGAGAAGCAGCAGCACATTGAAATGCCTGAAATTCTCTTGAAGGTATCCAGAGAAACCAACAAAATGTTGGTGAAAACTACTCCTACAAAACATTCCTCCTTTATCAGGATAAATTATGATTACTGTAATTTAAGACTATTATTTTAGACTATTATTATTTTTGGTGAATTTTCCCACTGAATATACAGCATTAATTATCTGCATTGTTACAAGTGGATGTAACTGCTATGCACGGAACATGTTATCCTGAAACTAATTGCTTCCTCTGCCTGTAATTATTATCAGTGTTAAGGCAAACCCATGGATCTAGACTCAAAATAAGACCATATAGAGCAGATAATTTCTAATGAGAAAGAGTCAATGACATAAGGACTTCAGGTCAACCCTGAAGACCTTGCTTCCAAGGCAGAATTACACTCGATACAGCTTTGTACTGAACAGCCTGATATTGAATGGCTTTACTGGCACATTGCAAAAAGCAATGTCCCAGCCTCCACAACAATATCACATTTGTGGGTGCTATACAGTGTTGCATGCAATTAATAAAAATACATTTTTAATGCAAGTAATAGTTACAGGCCAGTTTCTGTTCTTTATCACTTGTGACTGCCAGGGTGGACTAAATTGTTCCAAGAGGCACAGATTTAGTGCAACTATTCTCATACTTCTGGCTCCTTTCTGTGAAGGAAGGAAAGTTGCCAAATTGGGGAGCTTGGTCCTTGTGTGCTTTCAGCTGAGCCATGAAGAGACACAACAAAAAAACCAAAAAAACCATCACCTCGCAGAAGACTTGAAATTTTTCCTTCAATACTTGGAGAACACCACTGAGATGTTGTTTTGGGTATAAGATACGAATGTATGTTCCTAGTAGGTGAATCACAAATTCCTACATCTCCTCTACTTCAATCCCATTTATTCAAGAAATGGTCTTATATTTTCATACCATCACTTGCAGTTGTATAAACCCAAGCCAATTTTATCTGCTGCTATGTGTCTGAAAGGAATTGGGCACGTGAAATACATTGTCACCTAGGCATTGCAGATGTACCAGCTCAAGCTGGAGAATAAATCAGAAAGGGCTTCTTCCTATAGAGAGTCTTGATTTCAGATTTATTACACTGCTTCTTAGAGTTTAGGTCAGCACATTATGCCAATTGATTTCAGGGAAAGCAGAAATAGTCCCTTGTTATTCAGAAAGTAGATTTTCATGTTGGGTGAAAAGGAGATCCTTGTACTGAAGGCGAATGTAATAAAAACTAATTGGTACAACTAAATTAAAAAAAAACAAAAACAGATATGAAAAAGTCTGATACTGCTGAATCCTCTAACACCTGTCAAAAAAAAAAAAAAAAAAAAGACTTTCCCAGCTGAAGAACTGAGCCAGGTATTGCAATTGAGTCAAACTCCTCTAATTAAACAGACCAAACCAGTAAACACTTTAGAGAGAGCATAATATAAATTAAGACTGCCTTAGAAGACCATCAAGTTAGATTTTTTTCCATGATTGCCTAGCAAACAAAAGGCTAAACTCACTGTCACTTTTGAAATGTCAACATCCTCTTATTTCAGATGATTCATGCCAAGAAAAGGCCACCTTCAGAAACTTCTGGAGAAAACTGATCTTGCTGTACCCAGAACTGATGATAATCTCCAAACTATCTGTTGCTTTGAATTCTCTGTAGAGATTTCAAACATCTTTGTTTAAGCATTTCCTCTCTCCAGAATGCACCTCAGAGATTGGTACAGTGTTTTCTCATCTGTTCTATGCTTGTTTTACAGTAGCAGAATTCCTTTTCAGATTGTTTCTAAATACACCAACTCAATGCCAAACATTCTCTATTCTAATGACCATCAGCAACATTTTATACTTACTCAATCAGTTCAAATCTCACAAAGAGCCTCTAATTAGAAGGTGGAAGAGGGAAGAAGAGTATTGTAAAAGTCTTTGCTAACACTCTAAAGTTATTATAAAACAAAGAAACAAAAAATGCTCTTGTAGAATTTCTTTGTATGGTAATTGGTATTTTAAAATTCTTAATACACAGATATTGAACAGAACCACTACAGACTTGTTCTTAACCATAGAGTAAGAATGAATGTTGGCTGCCAGACTTTCTATGGCATCTTGTAGATTTTAATAGCACTTTCAGTTTCTTAGGTTCTTTAGGAATTAGCCAATTATTGTAACCCTGGAACTGTTAGTACAGATTTAGCTATAGCAATATTGCTTATGTTGAGTGACATGTTTGAAAGTAATTGTTTCCCAGTAATCTATGCTAGGTCACTGCAAACTCTTAATGGCACCCTAAAGGAATATTTACTGGTAATGATACTTCCCTCTTTCATCTACAGATTTATGACAGTAACAATCAAAACATGAAGGCTTTTACTTTAAGCAACATCCTTGATTTTCCATGATTTCACAGTTTGTCTAAAATATGTGCTGTATAAATTGGTTGGGGAAGAAATAGGGCTGGGTTGAGACATATAAAAATAATAGCAAAATAACGGGGGTTTTTTTTGAGGCAGATTAAAGAAATAAACAACAGCTGAGCTCATGCATGCCAACATGTCTGCATAATATATGTTTGAACATACAAAATGCCATTAAAAGTCAGAATAAAATTTTACCCTCAGTAATCAGCAAGGAGACAGAAGATTTGAGGTAAAAGTCCAGACACATTGTGTGAGATCTGATGTTCAGCACAAAACAAAGGACACTGGCACGTTATTTCCAAAGCAAATGAAGAGGCAAAGTAACAGAGTAGAAAAGAAAATGTTTAGGTTTGGTAGCTCTGGAGTTGCAGCAAGCTGTGACTGAATGGTTTTCATAGAGGTGTTTAGAAACAGAGGGTGGGCAGAAGCTGCAAGTGTGTGAGACAACTTTTGAGAGCGTGTGTGAACAAAAATAAAACCTCAAGGGCTCACTAAATGAGGGGTAAAGGGAGGTTCTACAAGAAAAGACACTGAGGGAAGGTACTGCTGAGGTGTGAGCTCTGGCAGTGCTGCACAGAGCAGGGTAAAAAAATTACACCAGGTCCAGGTTTGTGTCTAAGCTACTAGGGCTGATTTAAACCCCAAATGTCTTTGAGCATATTCTAGCATATTCATGATGGAAAACTGATACAAAATTATAACAGCATCTCCTACTCTGCTGGCTGGTATAGCTGATGACTGAGCCAGAACTGAAGACTACAGGTAGAATCGAGGCTTGGGGGTTACTGTTCAATTTATTATTGCTTCTGCTTTAAACTGGCTGAAATAAAGAGGGAATGCCTTTTAAAAAAAAATTAAAAAATCAGAGACTACAGAAATACTGAGACACAGTTCTACAGTCAGAGTGACACCGTGCCTATATGTCAAACACATCTGTATAATAAGTTCAAGAGTGGCAATAACTCCTAAAATCCCATCCAAGTCTGCTTTTTGCAAAGCTGCAGCCCACTTCCTTTGCCTGCTCACACTCTGTCTGGATTCCTATATCAGCAACATCACACATTCCCTTCACACAGCTAAACAAACTCAGCAGGAAGTCCAGAGCAAGGGGATTGTAGGATTGCACCCTAAATCCCCACCATGGAGCTACACCATCTGCATTTCAGAGAGAAATTAGTGTTCTAAACTGGCCTGGAATAAATTACCCAGACCAGGGTCACCTTAGCTGAAGTGAACACTGAAATGTGAAATCTTCTTTCAAAAATACTGGACAGAGAGTGAGCAGTGAAGGGTAAAGTAGTATATTTTGGAGTGCCTCATGAGAAAAATACATCTAATGTGGGTATCAGTTCAGCCATAGAGAATAATTTAATCATACTTGTAAATGATGTTGTAACAAAAGGTCACCAGATCTGTGAGACCCTCAGCTTCTTAGGTAAAATTAGATCTGCTTTACCAATGTTAAAAAAAAAAAATGATATGCATAAAGAGTTAGTCCATTTAAAAAAAAAAAAAAAATCTTTGGAAGAACTTGGAAACATCCCTGCCAGGAATAGGGATAAGAATTATTGATCCCAACTTAGTTTCATACAAGAGACTAGATTTCAGACTTCAGCCAAGCCATTTCATACTTCTACAGCAATATAAAACCACTTCAGAATCACCTTAGAGGTTTGGGTTTTTTTCCAGGTTGTGTTGGCCATTTCCACTATGATTCATAGAAGCTACATCAAGGGTATGGATATGATGAGGCACCACTGAATACTTCAAGTTCTGGTGACAAAAATTCTCTCTGGGGCTATTACAAGTATGGTCTGAAGTAGCCTTAAATGGTATTTTTACCTGCACCAAGTATATATTTACCCCATCAGCAGCTCTCAAACAATCCTATGGTAAAGAACCCCAAGGCTAGGATGACTGCACTCCCACTCTGTCATTACCCTTTGAGCTGTGTTTGTGTTGAGTACTACTGTAGCTGAGTGGAAATTTTGCTTATTCACACTTGATGTAGTTGTTTTCAAATAAAGGAACATCCCCAAAATTTAACTTACCAGAGATAATTCTTAATAAAGTCTTTGTCATCACTTACAGATTGTTGTTTACCCATGGGATAAATTAGAGAACCCTATGATAAATGAACACATTGATTTATCAAGTACCTTTGATAGCTTCATCTGTACTCTGGCTGGGAATCCATCATCATAAGACTCACACTCACAGTCCAAGTGCCTTAGCATCCAAACTGCAACAAAGAAACAATCTGACAGGAGCAGAAATGCCTTGTCCTGACACTTAAGGATTTATCCTACATACACCTACAATTTGCCAGTGCAGCCATCCCAGTTCTTTCTGTTATATTTTGGAGAATCAGCCATCAGGTGCCTCAGCATCTCTCTCTCTGCCTCACAAGCTCAGATGCCCCAAACCTTGTTATCTCTGAGTTTATCTTTAAGCCCCTCAGTCACAGCTGGGTAGGAGGCACCATATGTTCTGGGTGAACTTAAGGTGCACACAGTGGTTTTCTGTAATTAAAACTATTGCAAGTTTGTACCCACTAAAGAAGGATAACACAAGATCCAGTAAAACCCATCATCTTTGTGTGCATCCTCAGCAGGAGGATTTGAACAGCTTCACATTTTTCACTGTAAATTATTCATGTTCTGTTGTTTTTTGTTTTTTTTTTTTCTTTATATAACTTACAGAGTTAGAAACACTAACAAAGGTGTTAGGTTTTACAGGAAAGATTACAATGATTATTAATAACGTCTTTACAAAGTGTTTAATTACAATTAACTTCTAAGCCACATTTCAGATATTTAAAATGCCTGGTATTTGAGATGATGGGACAATGGAATGGTCAAAATACATTTGTACTGATTTGTATCACTTTTGGGTAAAAGGGTCATGATAAACCCTTGCTGTCTGTGTGCATACACAGAGGCACAGACCAGTAATAATTATCATCAAGAAGCTGCCTAATCAACTCTAAGTGTTTTACCTGAACATACAAAACTTAATCTAAGAGTTGCAAAAATTTCCAGTGCTGAAGCCACAGAGCTTTACCACCTTTCCTCTTGGTCTACTCCCTCAAAAACTTTTCTTACCCTCACGGAATACAAATCAAGAGATGGAGAAGTGTCTCTTTTTGCTTTCAACTCCTTGAATTATTCACAAGAAAAGTTCATGCACGAATGTATTTGGATTCCTCATCTGACACAATCTTCATAATTTTAGCACCCCTTGGAACTGCAGTCTACATATAATTTGGCATGTTAATCTATCATAATGAGCTGAGCTGTCTGCCGTTGGACAGAAATTTTCAGGAAACCACCAAAAATACCTAGTGAATAAAATCATATAGATATGCACATATCTCATATCTGTATATGCATATATATTTGATTTCAGATAACGGTCGTAACATCTATAAAATATGTTGTGTTTTGTTTTTAAACCCCACTATCTGATCATGTAAAGATTCACGATTCCCATCTTCCAGTTCTCCATCTCCATTCAGTTGTATTTTCTAGCAGAAGACAATTTTTGGTGCTGTTAACACACTTCATTGATGGCTTCCCTTGAACTCAGATACCAGAACACTGGCAGCTGTCTGGTGCAGGTGACTTCAATACTGAATGTTGTTTTTCAGACATGAGTTATAACACATTTTCAAAGCAAAATCCTCAAATCAAATAACTGGCACAAGGGCTGAATTGTAAAACGATGCAGTACTGGTGTGCAAAGAGTTATGAAAAATTACAGCTTCATTAAACACCCAGCTAAAAGTTAAGTAGCATTTAAGTTAAACCATCATCCTGTTTTGTGGCCTGAGGTGGAAATAAAACTTATGTCAATTTTACATTATTCAGTTATTTATTTGTGGTTTTTTCATAACAAAGAAGGTCATTTCCCCGAAGGTGCAGATATGCCTGATAGGAGTTTCAAGAATGAAACTGAAATTAAGTTCAGTTACCTCTGTTGCAGTCAGCCAAAAAAACCTTACTCCCTTCACAGGTACAGGTGCTTAAACACTGTGTACCCTCAAAACTTTCAGTATGAAGTTGGAATAGAAAGAATGTGACACAACTGTTCCTTTCATTTGTTAGTGGGTTTGCAATTATTCCTGGGTCTCAGAGGACCAGTCTGACAGAAGATGTTTCAGGGAAACAAAATACAAGTTTTGTTATTCTCAGCACCTTTTTTGCATAATAATTAAGCTGGGCAGAGGGAAGGTTATGCTCAAATATAAGCACACAAGGTTTGCCTCTAGGCTGCTCTGCAGGAGACCTAAGCCCGTAGCAATTACAGTGTTTGTTACTGGAAAAATGAGTGAGAGTAATTAGAACAGTGCTCTCAGACTCACCAGCTCTATGTAATATATGCTTTGCAATTTAGTTTGGCAAAAGTAGCTTGAAACAGTGTGAGTACAATATTAAAGAAGAAGCAATTAGGTGACTAAACAACCATGATGACAGCCTTTTAGTAAATGGTTTAGCTTTTAATTTTGAAATGGCAAGTCCCACTGAGAACAATATTCTAGAACTGTTATTTTGTAGAATGTGATGATGTGTTGCTGGCAATTGATTCACAGTTTCTCTCCTTTTTTTTTGTTTTTTTCCTGAGGAGCCATAGGGTAGTGGTCACCTGTTTGCAGAGTTCTCTCTGTGGTTAACACCACTGTCTGTAAAACAGTTTGCAACAAATGGAAAGTTCAGTTTGGTTTTTGTCCCCAGCCAGTTTGCTAATCAGAAGCTTCAGGTATCCTCCAGGGAAGAGCCCCTGAGCTGGGCTGAACTGCTCTGCAGGAGGCCCTGAGAAGCTCCCTCTAACTGTGCCACTTTGTGCTTATCAAACTGGGATGCTTCTCTATCAGTCCCCCGTGGTAACTCAAACACCCCAGAAAAAATACAAACCAAACCAAGCAAAAAACCGAACAGCCAAAAAACCACAACAATTTTTTTGTTTTTTTGGCTAAGTCCTTAAGCAAAGGTGGGTCTGGTGATCCTGGTAAGGAATGGTGGGATCTGCTCTTGGCTCCATCTCACTCCTGGTTTGTGTCCTTGGGCACCTCCCTGCATATCTCTCCCCTTCTGTTTATCCTGCTAATTTCTTTCCCCACAAAGTGCAAAATGCATTATTATAGTAGTTGGGTGTGCAAGTGCACTACAGAATCTTTGGTGGTGGGAGAATTTTAAGCTCACTTTGGGTTTATATCAGGGGTCTAAAGGGAAAATGTGAATTTTAATTTTACATTTAACTTCGAAAATCAATAAGCAGTTGGATTAAAAGGCTTCAACTCTTTCCCCCCCTTTTTCCAAACTATCAGTAAGCATTTTAACCCTCTGTTTAACAGAAATCCATTAACACAATTTCATCATATCAAAAGAGAAATGCCAGAGGCATGGATATGCAGCAGGGCGTGCTGGATAAACATTCCTGTCCTTGCACTCAGGTTCTTGCAGCACAGGAGAGGCCCAGTCAGTACTGCTCCTTGGCACCAGTGAGATCCAAATGCAGCTTGCTGACCTAGAGCAATAGCACAGGACTTGAGATGACCCTGCTACAACCAGGCAGCCTCCACTGCACAAAGCCACAGGATTTCCCCTGTGTTTGCTGGGACATAAATGGCTTTCCCTGGCCCAGAGCCAGCACAGCACTGATGGCAATAAATTAAAGCATTCCTGGGGGTCGGTTCAGCTCAGGGAGGATGCTCAGGGCTCAGGCTTCACAAGTAGGTAGAGTCCTTAGTGGGTCAGGCCCACAGAAAGGAGGAGTGGGGCACCATGCTGGTTTGTTAGACATGTTTAATAAGTAACTGGAGTGTGGGAAGAAACAAATTAATATTTAGAAATTCCTCCAAAAGAGATCATTAAGCTAAAGAGAAAATATGAGGGGGAAACTCAGCTGGTTGCAGGGATAAATCCCAGCATTTTCAGCCTTGCTATTTGCAACATGGACCAGGATGAAATGACCAGCAGAAAAATCCACCTCAGGAACTACCAGGAAGCTGTTTCCTAAAAATACATACCAGGCAAACATGGCTGTTACTGCTCATCTCTATCATTATGGGCAGCTGAGGGTAAATATATTTACCTCTAATGTTTTTCACCACCTAACTCAGCTAAAGTGCTAAGGCTGCTCTCAGTTGGCTTCCTCAGTAAATGTAATGGAGCAAATCTCATAATTGCTTCCTGATCTAACATGCTTAGAGATTATTTCCTATTCTGCTTTTGAAGTTCAGATGTTCAGATGATGTGAATTGCTGCAAATTATCAAAGATTTAATTTCTCCACCATCATTTTTAACAACTGCCTCTGATCCAAATGAATAAACTGTGTAGTATTGGAAAAATGAGATTAAGACCGAGAGGAGAGGTTTATCTAAGTTCACTGTTTACTACACATATCATGATGCTTGGAAATAAAGTTCAGCTTTAAATGTAAAAATAAACCAGTGCTGGATTTTTCAGCAACACAGTAGATTTCTGTGATAATGAAGAATGCCAGCTCATGCTGTAGAATTTTTCTTTTCCTTTCCCATCTTACTACATTAGGCTGATATAAACTCATATGGCAAACCACCTAGAATTGCTGACATGAACTATTTCACCACCAGTACAAATTATTCAAAATAATTATAAAATAGTATGTTGGAACACATACTACACATATTGTAACAGAAGGAGAAATGAAAACTTCAAAATATGATAAAATGAAACCTGGTAAAATGAATAATAATAATACAATCTGAATATTAAATGAGTAACAGTAAAAGAACCAATTAGTATGCATTTGGTGATTCTACTGTTACAGATTGAAGTAGTAGCTTGGAAAAATGGTATTTACATTGATGTAAAATTAAGCAAATTTTTCTATGTATACAAAAAATTATGCAATGTATAAAATAAAAAAAAATAAAACCAATAAATATAACTATAAAAACAATAAAACAATAAATGTAACTGAGTCCTAGGAATCTCTCCACCATATTACAACAAAACTCATGTGTGTGAAAACTTCATCTGCTTTAGAAGTAAAGTGGTATTGAGTCTGACTTCTTGTTTTTAATATCTCCTCTAGGCAATGCTGAAGAAGTGTTCTGATAATGTACAACAAAACTTGCTTAAATTTTCCCAACTTGATACACAATTA
This sequence comes from Heliangelus exortis, assembly GCF_036169615.1. Taxonomy (NCBI): domain Eukaryota; kingdom Metazoa; phylum Chordata; class Aves; order Apodiformes; family Trochilidae; genus Heliangelus; species Heliangelus exortis. The sequence continues at coordinate 7,254,450 of NC_092437.1, forward strand.
AACACACAATTCAGAAGTAGCACTTAAATATGGAAAAGTTAGCTAGCACTGCTTATAGCCAAGAAAAGAAAATAGAAGAAGGAGATAGAGTGTTGTAGAAACTTTCTTTCCTATACCTCAATCTGCAAGCTGCATCATGTAAAAATAAATGCATTCCACTACACAATTTTCAGAGCAAGGACTATCTTGCAGCTGCTGTATTCATTTTTCTTGAAATAACTGGGAATCAGTCTAGCCCCCTAGCTAAATTCCAATATTTGATTTACTCTTTATTTAGATAGCATATACTCATACAAATATCATCTCTTGCTCAGCATATGCATAGGTATCTGCACTTATTTAAATGTTTTGCATTTTTTATTGTGTGTCCCATTTTCTTACACCACATAAGTAGTGAGGAATGCATGACTGTAACTAGATCAGTTCAGGAAGGCTGAAAACTGTGTTACATGGATTTTATTGCTAACAGGAAAGGAACAAGAAACACACTGAATACTTAGGTGTGATCTCTTTATAACAAATTGTTCTTACAGTCTTTGTTCTCCATTTCTGCTGAATAGGTTTATGATCAGAGTTTTATCTCACTGGTAGAATCATTTATTCTAAAGCCTCTCCTCTTCAGAGGAAAACAAATCAAGTAGAAATCAGAACATTCTGAGAGATCAGAATTTGATGTTTTCTATGATAAAACAACTGTTGTTCACTGTGGCAATGCATTCCCAAAAGCAATTTACAGAAACTGGCTGTCTTTTCATTAACTGCAGAGGATTATGTTGGCAGTGCAAGAGGTCCAGGTTCAGAAAGTAGCTGAATAGGAAAAATTCACATGCAATTTGTGGACCTGAAATTGCATGTGAAAGTTTGGAATTAAAGAACAGATTCTTCTTTCAGGATAGATTGAAGTAAAATCTCCTGTTGGTCCTTGATTTGTCCTATATAGAAATTTATGGACATCAAGAACCACTCCCACCTTGGGGAACAGCTGCTTGGCATTGCCTGCTCTCAGCTACAGCTTAAGCAGCATGTGTTACCCATCCCCAGAGCCTGGCTTTGGATCAGCTAGGGTGGCAAAGCTTATATGGGAAAACAGAATTTTCCCATCATCAATGTTTACTTTTTTAATTTTTTTTTTTAAGAAAAAACCAAACCAAAACACCAACTAAAATAAAAAAAAAAAACAAAACCCAAAAAAACCAAACTTTTTTTTTCTCTCTGAGCAAATGTTGAAAAGAATAATAAAAATAGTTTTCATACTAGTGTACCAGTTTTCAGAGTGTGGAATGGTCCTACACCCCCTGCTGGCAGAACAGCATCCGTATAGCAGAACCCAGTGGGGTAAAATTAAAATTAGGCTGTTTGTATAAGTAACCTTGCCTGTGCCCACAGGGCATGGTATTGTCCTTACTTCAGTGATCACTTTGATTTCCATAACAGGAGTGAAATAGCAGAATTTCTGTGAGTTAAGGTCCAGCAAATCAGGGCAGGGCTGGAGAACCTGAAGAGCACAATGAGCAGCTCCAGGCAGGGGGGGCACAGCCAGACACCAGTGCAGCTCAACTGAGAAAACCTGCAGCTTTGCTTTTTCCTTCCATCTGCCTCTTTTTACTTCCTGTTACACTTGAGAACTTCAGTGCAAGTGCAACAAGAGTTCCACTGAAAAACAGCTTCCTTTGCTTCAGAACCTGTATACTAAACAAGCTTGAACATGGTGTTTCAATCCAGATATTGAAAGAAGCAAACACCCTCTGACAGGAGCAATACACACTCCTGTACTGCAGCATTTTTCTGAAGAGGGAGAAAGACCAGAGTGAGAGTCTCCTGGCATTTTTATGCTGGCATTTCCCAAGTTTAGTAAATTATTTTTAGCACTCTTCATAATGTGATTTTAACCTAAGATACCATTCTGTAATAATGACATAGGTTTGAAAGAGAACTAATCTAGGGGGAAATAAAACTCTTAGCACATAGGAATGGCACCCATATTATCCATAATTACCTTTGTATCTGTTTAAAAAACCTCAGAAACTGTATTTTTGCTGTCTTTTATTGCAACTTAATATCATTATCTCAACAGAAAGCTCTCCATGGGCTGACAGGTTTGTCAGACTTTCCTGAAGTGCTGAAAGGTTCATGTGACCTCTGATTAACCTGGTTTTGTCCCTCTCTGCCTCCTCCCAGAAGTGTCATGGGACAAAGCAGTTGCAAGAAATATTCAAAACAAGACAGGCAACAAAAAGTTACTGCTCACAATAATTAATACAAAAACTGGAACAGGTCTCTGAATTGAAAATCATCCAATTAATAAAATCTATTTGGGAAAATTTTACCAAGGTTGAAGTTCACACTTGAATTGACAAACATTTTAACTCAATGTGATTTTTTGAGTCTTTCAAAAACTCAATATGAAAAAAAAGTCAGGGCAATGATCCTCTGGCCATTGATGCCTTGTCAAAGCGTTGATTCATTTACTGCTGAAATCACTGGAGGTTTTCACAACTATTTCTGTGTTCAAAGCTCCAATATTAATTTCTGTCTGCTTACTTTTACATTTTATTTCCCCCATTATGCTGTTATGTTTTAGTCACAATCTGCCAAAGCTATACTTTGTAACTCTAATGAAACTGCATACCTTGGACATTCTTAAATGGATAAGATTTGGCTTTGTACAAGAAGATGTCTGTAAGGAAGTTTGTTCTTCTGAAGTATTTCACAGGCCTCCAAAGTCACACCTCTGAAATCTGTTAACACTGTGTACAACAGAATCCTTAAATGGTGGGTTTGGCATGGCCAATGGCAGAGATCTGTGAGACCCAAACTGTAATTCAGAATATTTGAAAGGAATATATTTAGTAACTGGTTGCCAGGGGAAAGGAAAATACTCTCCAAAGGAACAGGTAATTTTCTTTAGTAGAGCTGTTGAATCTCTCTGTGAAATATTTTCATTGGCCTCTACTGAATAGAAAATGAGTGCCTAGCAGGATGCAGGATTTCTCATCTTCATACCTGCCCATGTATTGGACTAAGAGATACTAGAAGCTAAAAATTAACCACTTAAGAGGGAGCCCTTGCTGTGTGCATTCTGAATGCAGCTTAATTAATACCATCCATTCATTCTAAGATTTCCCTAGTTTCACTCTAAGCATCTCTATTGACTAAACCCCAACTATCTGATGGAAAAGCTAATGCAAGGATGGATGTGTGCTTGTAAATAAATCTAGATACTAACCTTCTTAATACTGCCCCAACTCAGTGAAGATGCAGCTTGTTGCAATATGTTATTTAAGAGACTACTAGGACTAAAAAAAGTATTGTAACTTTTGTTGTGTTTGATGTAAAAAAAATCAAAACCAAGTCCTGCTGAGCCTGTTTTGCAAACATTCTGAATCTGTGAAAGGCAAGTCAGAAAAAGGTCATGCCTAATAATTTCAATCCTTGTGCAGGAAGCAGCATATTCTATACATGCCTAGCAATATATTTGTGTAAATACATTTGTATTCCTTTAATGCTATTAATAATATCTATGCTCTGCACTGCTAGAGTGTATTTCAAGTTTTATCTTTTGCAATTCTGATCTACTTCAGTTAAATGCAAGCATGATACTACAGGCCTATAATTTACTGTTTCTGTCACATTAGCAGCTTCTCATTTGGTGAAGGTCGTTGTACTTAGAAAGCTTGGTTAATAGAATTGGGCAGTTTTGTACTTTCTACTATGAATTTTTGCCTTGACATTGTAATAGTCTGGCAATGTCTTGAGATGTTTGGCAGTGCACAATTAGAACAGACTGGGCAGGATTTGGGAAGAGGGGGACTTCCCCATCCCATTAGCACTGCTCATTGTGGCTCATATGCTCAGCCACGTGATGGAAAGATGCTCTCATCCCACTGACATTGCTTTTCACATCATACCTATATTGAGTCCTGCAATGAAAAAAAATTCCTTTTTGTACAGGAAGAAAAAAGTCTTCTTTCATCTTAGAATAACACCAAGTCCCTTCTAAGCTCCTCTGTGAATGCAAAAAGAAGAGAAAGCCCAGCACAGGACAGTCTACTATCAGCATGCTCTTTTAAAGGGCATGGAAACCAGGGTCCAACTTTTATGTCAGCACAAGAAGAGGAGAGTGTCTGGCCATCAAATTCAGAATATATTTCCTCTGCGTTTGCTCCCTGGATTTGGCAAGAAATCAATCCTTGATCCAAGGTAATTTTGTTACACAGATAAAGGAAGCTTCGTGCTTGTAACAGTGGGAAAGCTGTGGAAGAAGGAAACAAGGGGAGAGGCATGTGGGGCAAGCATGGGGACTTCTGAATGTACCAGAGTTTGGCAGATATCTTCAGGGCTTATATCCACCCTGTGATTAGTGAAGGCACAACAAGGTACTGCTGGAAATGCAATAAACAACGTGGGGATGTGAGAAGCATTAATAGTTAATAAGGGTTGTGTAGCAGCTCTGAGCTAAGAGAAGCTCTTTGACTTCTGTTGTGTATAGCAGGGCACAGATTTGTCATCTCACTGTGACTGACAAGTTCATTGCTGATGAGGTGTCTCATTTTCAGCAGAAAAGCAAGAGTTTGTATTACAGGATGGGAGACATTAGATACAGTCATGTTGGGAAGGAATTCAAAGAAGATTAAAAGGTAATTAAGAATGGTTGTACAACACTAATCCTTTAAGTGGGTATGGATGAGTCAGTTTTCATCAGTTTTGTTTATACTGCGTATGAAATGTTGATGAGGACTGTTTTTCTACTTTGCCTGCATCAGTATTCAACAGTGAAGACTATATGAGTAAATGAAGGTGAAATAGAAGCTTATACAGTAGCTGATGGGGCTGTTTGTCAATGCTGCAGACAGCATCCACGTAATGTAATGGATGTTTTGTGGCTGGGAAACTTAATTGTTAGCATGGGAAGGAGGAGCTGAATGAAGTACTAAAATGAAAATTTGAACACTAATTGCAAAACTCCCTGACATAATAGTAGCAACAGCAATCTTCTGTTTTATCTTAATTTACTAAACACCAAGACCCCATTTGTTAATTAGGAATCTGATCCTACTAGCAGTACAATAAGCAATTTTATTTGTGTGAGTACATCCACTGATTTCAAAGTCATATGACATATGTTTGCAGAACTGGATACTAAATGCAGTACATCAGTCAGGGTAAAATCCCTAGTCCTGTAAAAACCAAATTCCCTGCCAGACCTGAAACAGCCTCTCAAGATCCAAACCAGCTTAGTTCTGCTGAAGATATGTCTATACAAATCTGGTCCAGAACTATGTTACTGTGTCATTTCAGACTGATTTTTTCAGAATGAGCTCAGACTACAAGTTTTAACCTCAATTTGCAGGTGGGGATTGCCAAGATTTTGATTGGTTTGGGTCTACATTATAAACCCAAAATGATTATGAATGAATAATTAGCATGGGGCTTATAGCTTTACTGACTGATGCAGGTGGAAGTCTCTGTCCAATGAGTAAATCTGCATGCAAATCAATCCATTTTCACAGACCTGACTTTTCCTTCACAGTTTCACAGCCATGTATGATTCCTCCCCTAAGAGCTCAAGCAAGTTAATTTATGCTGCACAGAACTACTCAATAGTGCACAAATTTACACATCCTTTTAAGTTCCTTTTTAAGGAAATGCCTATACAGACAAGAAAGTATAATCTAATAGCTCATTTGCAAGTGAATAAATCTGTTGCCGGTGCCTCATCAAGTAAAGCAGGCATGTGCCCTAGGCACAGTTGTTGAGATTGATGCTGATTAGGAACTACAGTTGGGGTCAGATTTCCAAGAGGAAAAGTTCTCTCATTGAAGCTGCTACACAGGTCGCTGCTAGTACAGGTGCTTTGATTGTGCCATTTTCCAGGGACACATTTTGTGACTGCAAGTTGTTCTCCTCCGAGAAAATTTCGGCAATACACGGAATTGCAAATGTGTCCCCAGCTCCTCTGTCGTGCCCTCTGTGATAGGTACATTTCTTGACACTGTTGTGAATACACACAGTCTAGAGCCAAGGCTGTGAAGAATATCAGCTGTGAAATGCAGGTACTCTTCCCAACCCCAGCCTTTGCACACAGCTTCACTCACAAAGTGCATCTCCAGCCTCACTTCTGCTGGACCAGCTCCAGGTGCAGAGGAGAGGGACAGCACAGCACATCCATTACTGTGGATATAGATCTTGGCTGTGGCAGGGAGGTCCAATGCAGAACATTTGGGTCATGGTGCCTGCCAGCTTGAGTGTTTAACTCGAGGCCTCTGTGCCTTGCTTTACCCAAATGAAGAATTAGCATTTTTATTACAATGGTCTTTTTGATTAAATCAATGAACCTGTAAGACAGGATTTATCATGAAGACTCTTCTATAATAGAACTGTTTCAATGGGTTGTGCTTCACTGAAAAATAATTTTTCAAGGGGAAAAGGTCATTTTAATGACATTCCTTTCAAGATTTCTCCAGGGTATTTTATAACTCTTGATCTTAATATTATGCTGGGGGGGTTTTCCCCAATTTTTTGTTGCTCTTGTCATTTTCTATAGTTGCTAATATCACTTTGCCTTCAACAATGAAGAACAAGGAAGAGCAGACCAGATCATCAGACCTAGGGCAGAGATCTGTATGAGGATGACTGACAAGTTTTCAGGTCAGCTACAAATCACCAAATTAACAGTTATCCACTCAGCACCTGTAATTTGCTATTTCATTACAACTGATGGTAATTTGATACACAATAGTCCTGAGAATTTCTTGCTCAAAATCCCCCGAGAAAACCTGGGAGAGATGGTTCTGTCAGGTAAATTAAATACCAGGAAGTAAAGGGGATGTTATTTTACCTACTGCAAATCAATCACAGGTGCTGTTTAAAAGGCCATTTGTATGTAAGTTGAGATTTTTTAATGTAGCTGTTTAAAGGCACTAACTGTTATATGCAGAGGCATAAATCCACAGAACTCCTGAATACTAGAAAAAATGCTCAGAGGCCCATCTGTAAGAACCAATTACCTGCCAGTTCATGAAATTTCATGAATTATTAAAGAAAATCAAAGATTGATGTCATCTACTTTTACCCATTCCAATTGGCAATAAAAGTATACAGCTTCCCTTCATAGAATTATTTCAGAATTTGAATTTTCAATGTGATTTTGCTCTGAAATGAGGCATGTCTAGAAGGGCATGGCTTACGATTCACTTTGGTGTGGTTTGGTTGTAACAACACAGTGCTAATCTAATTTTCATGAATAAAAAGCATGTTTTTTCATGAAGAACAATGTTTATGTTATCAGTGATGCACATGTTTAATGAAAAGCAGTAGAGATGGCTGCCTCACTGTTTTTCATTTTAATTGGGCAGTGAAAGATTAATTAGTATGAAGCACAAACTTTGACCACAACAGTGATGTCAGGAGGCCACAAGCAAATGTATAACCTGGATACTCAATATGCACCAGAAAAATTTCTCCAAACATATTCTTGACTTCCTCATATCCTGGGATATGTTGATTTACCAGCCATTGCCTGAGAAAATGCACTCAGCAGCATATGCTTCCAGGATACCTGCAGTTCCACCAACCCTTTTCTATTGTTAATCCTACTTTCAGTTGACTTCATTTAGGCCCTCAAAAACCTTAAATTATCAGGGGAAGGGATAACTCTGTTGAAAATTGCAAATATTAGAGGACAAAAAGCTAAGATAGTAGGAGGCTAGGCATGGGACAAAAATAAGCTGGAAAAACTAAAAGTCAGTAAGAAAAAAACCCACCTCGCTGGTATCTCTGCAAAGTTTGTGAAGAGTTAAGAAAGCTTTGACATCAATGAGGAAACAGCTGCACTTGAAAATAGAGATCTCTTGCATCCTTGCAATGTTCTTAATGGTGTGGCATTTCACACTGCTGTTATCTATTGTCATATGAAGTTAGGTTAAGAAGATAGAGAAAGCCATGAAGCTGTAAGGTAGCAAATCTGATAAATATTTAATTAAAAACAGAGGCTTTTAAAGCATAAAAGTTTCATACAGGTTTGCACAGAGTCCTCTGTGCAAATCTGAAACCAATGACTAAGATTTGTCATTTGGCCATTCTAGTTAATGACTAGAATCAAAGATCCAAAGATGCTGAGTTATCCCTGGGAGGGGCTTTGAGCATGGGACTTGCTGGAGATGGCACAGACAGCAAGATGTGGCTGTGTTAGATGGGTGAACCACACCTCAGAAGGCAAGAATCTGAGAGGGTCAGAAGAAAATGACATGAATGCACCTATTTCTTTAGTTCCTTGTATTATAAACTGTAGCATTAAATAATTTTCTGTCTAAGAGTATGGAAGGTGTAGCAGATTGGCTCTCTAGCAGCAAGAATTGTCTTAGATGGTCTGAGAGACAAAGCTGATTAATTCAGTCAGTGCTTACAACTGAAAAATGGTTCCTTTCCACCCCTCCTGAAGGTTCTCTCTCAGCTCTGCACCATTGATTCACAGTCTACAAGTGAGGATGCCACAAAACAACATTCCTGATAGAAAAAGAATCCTTATGAATTACTGCAGCATAAATTAATTATAATAATCAGATTCTGCAATTTCCCAAGATTTCTTAGGTCTGCCTGTGTTACTCAGATTCAGTGTTTTAGCAGAATCTTGAAAGAAAATATGCAAGTACATGCTAGACAATTAAATGAAGTATGAAAAACAGTAATTCAAGATGCCTATAGGAAAGATCTTACCATTTCACACAGAGTAACCAGCTAGCTAATCTGTCTGCCTTTTTCCTTGAAGATAAAACACTGAGTACATTCATCTCTCTGTTAAACCCATTACTAAAACTTGAAACCATTACTAAAACTTCTGGTAACTTACATAAAAGAAGATGGCTCAGAGTCTTTGCAATAACTGTCATTACTCATTAATGTCTACACGCTACTCCAAGGGCTTTGATACTTCTCTTTCTATTGAACTCATTTAAAAACCTTAAATAGTTTCCTGAGATCAGCTAAATGTCCTTTCTATAGCAACTGCTTTTCTTTATTAAAATTCACTCCCATCTTGTCTCAACTTGTGTCTGAATTAGATCCCACCTTTTTTTTATGCAGCACTGTGATCTACATTTTCTATTCCATGGTTTTGCTTTTATTCTTTATAAAAAACCTTCCTCTGGCAGCATCCTAGTTTTCCTTTTGATTCATTTCTTTGCTCTTTCCTGCAGATAAGTTATCTTTTTTTTTTCTTTTTCTTCTTTCTTCCCCACCCCCCTCTCTTATCAACTAAGTCTCTTTCTGAAGGGTCAGACACACTGCCTTGTTGTGTGCATAATTCCAGCTGACATTAATGGGAATCCCATGTGCAAATCTCAGTCAGAGAATCAAAACTTTTAGTTTCTTGCTAAGTGTTGTGCCTAAATTTAAAAAAAATATTGGGAAACAATTAGGAGAATTAATTTGGTTAGAGTAATTATACAAAATAAAACATACACTTATGCCCATATATGTTTCAGAGAAGAAAGAGGCACAATCTGCATCCTTGGACTCAAAACATCTCCCTCTTCATGAGGGCAAATAGTGTACTTTCTCTTTTCCCAGTATATAGTAAAAATTGTCAAACTTGAAACTTGTACTGAAGCCTCAGTGATCTTTATATCAGCATCAAACATTTCAGCTACCCTGGATGAAGTGAGCCTTTGACAGGACCCTTGAATAGTGAAGAAATGACAGAAGTTGCCAGTCTAAGATATTCCATGGCTCTTCCAAGCCTCCAGTTAGGAGAATTTCCTCTTCCAGTTCACCTCTGGCTCAGATGTCTCAATCTTTTTGATTTCTCTTGGGGTTCAACTAGGACAGTGTGGAAAAACGTTCAGTGTAGGAGCGTAGCAAGATGAATAAAGATAAGGGAAGAGGTACAAAAATCCTCCTGTGAACTCCAGTGTAGCCAAGCAAGTTCTTGATCTGTTACAAACCAGTAGACTCAGATGATGTGGCAGGGACATGCAAGAAGCACCTGGAGGGGGCAGGAAGGGTGCCTGAGGCAGCAGGAGGTGGAGGGGTTTATTTAAAACCTTTAGTCCTGGTCTATCAAAAGCCCAAATTGAAGAGGTGATGATTTAGGTTGTTGAGTAGGCAAGAACCAGATGGTTATTTGGGACACCCGTTTAACAAAAGCACAGCAGGTGAAATGCCATAACTCTAACAACAATCTTCCTTTATTAAAGAATGGATTGACAGAAGAAACATCAATCAAAGAGAGTCTGTAAGTCCAAACATCACACCTCACAGAGTTACCCATCACAAAATGTTCTGCATCTTATTGGTGTTTGCAAGAAGAAAATGAACCAAACTTTCTCCTTTTATTGTACTCTCTTAATAGCATGCAAAATAACCAAAATACTCAAAGACTTCCTGTCTTCTCGGTGCCTTAAAAACAACGTTTAATGCCTAAATTTCCTTGCTGCCTCCTTACTTTACTGAGTATTGGGACAAAGAGTCCCTGTTGTCTCTGATTTCAGAAATAGCATCAAGCTTCTTTTTTTGAGAATTATATTATTTTTGACTGTTAGCATTATTGTCAGCATAAAGCCTTATAATAAAGGCTGCTTAACCACCTATTCCCACAGATACAGAGACTGTAAATCAAACGACAAGATGTGAAACAGATTGAAACTTGAGATTGAAATTTAACACTTGATTGTACCATTTCTTGCACTTGGCAAGGCATATATTCTATCCATTCCTCTACAGCAGAAAATTGGAAAGATGTTGAACAATGTGAAGCCATTTAGCTTGATCTGGACACTTTAGAAACTCAATGGGGCCTAAGTAACTGAACTCTGACCATGAAACAAGAAAGCACTGATACACTTTCAGTTAGTGGAACAGCTGAAAACAGTGATTTGTTGGTATGTTCTTTATTGAAATGTTCTTTGGGTTTTTTGCTAGGCATGTTAGTTAAGAAATGCCTTTCAAACCTCATTAAAATTGTTATAAATCCAACAAGGTATTCAGATCCTGAAATAATCAAATTGTATTTGCACCAAATGAAAACACTGCTTCATCAGGATGCCCAGCACTGTTCCCAGAAAGAATTGGTGGCCATGCTTAGTGAGAAATGTTAATTTTGTCTGCATTACTCTCAGGGACAGAAAAGCTGATAGCAGTAATGGAAACAGCAAGGCAATGAAATCAAAGTCCTGTACTGAAACAGTTCTGGGCAGTCTCCAGTACTGAAAGTAAGAGAAGTAAGCAATTTAGTGTAGATAAATGCTTTGAATTTCAAAGAGTGGTAAATTGGCAACAAAAGGTGTTGGATAGCAGAACCCATATCAGCTGTTGGCCACTCCAAAAATATAAGGATAAAAAGTTTGATGCTCACGTGAGATTCTTCTAGAGCTTTCTGGACATGGTGCTTGATGGAAAGACAGCTAGAGGCAAGGGTAATACCCAAAGGCCCTGCAGATGATTACGTGCCTGGACTCCACACCATTTTACACAAAACTAAAGGCTCCTGCATTTGTAATTACCAGAGAAGCCCAGCATTTATATGTTGATCAAAATGCCAGCAGCTGTAATAAACAGTTAATGAGTCTGTTAAGCCCTGTGCTGCTCTTCATAGAGAACATCCCTGCCAAAGGAAACAGGAGCTCAGTCCTACTGTGAAACATCTAAGTCAGGAAATGTGTGATGTTAGGTAAGAAACAGTAAATTAATTTCACTAGGCACTTTATTATGCAAACAGAGGATATTGGTATAGGTGTTTGCTCACAGTGGGTAAGCAGTGAGCTGTTGGTTTGATACAGAAATTACTAAGGATACTTTATATCCTTTCCTTTCCTGCAGATCAAACTGCATTTTAAAGTTTATTAGAGTGCTCATTTGTTTGCATTTCCTGGGACTGTCTATATGCATTTTAGGATCCGATTGTATCCTCACATTCATGAATGAAAAGAGTAACTCTGCAAAACTGTCAGACCTACAACAGGACCAAAAAGAAACTATGAAGTGACAAGTAAGGATTCATTCTCTTCTGGAAGATTACAGAGAAAAAAGAATCACAGAGTGAAGCTGAGATGAAGTTGAAGAGGTGCACACAGTTGAAGAGTGTATGCTGCCCAGAAAATCTGAGACACTGGGACAGAGACTGAGAAGTGGCTGAGGACACAGCAATTTTCTCCCTGTTGCAAGAATCCTCTTGGAAAGAATGGGTGTAGCAGAAAAGATCACAGAAAATGTCTGACTGTCTTCTGACATCTGGGAAAAGAAATCCTTCTACCCCATCTAAAGCAAATGTCCATGCCATAAAGACTGAGTCCTTCATGTAAACTCAAAGTCCTAAGAATTTCTTTCCAAGGCAATATTGCTCCTACTGAGCATATTCTGCTTCCTCTCCTTTTTCATATTTTTCAGCTTGAAAGTCTGAGTTGAAGTCTGAGTCCTTCATAGTCTATTAGAAGTTTTATCCATCCTTCAAGCTCCACAATTACTGGGAGCCTAAGATCACAACCAATTATAGTTTGATCATTGACGCTGCAGCCGTGATGGGAAATTTTGCTCAAATCTACAGTCAGAGTGTAAAAGACTTCTGAAGCCATTCAATTCTGTGCAAAATAGAGGTGCAAGTTTATAGAGGCACTGGAAAGCTGGGAAAGGTGATAGGAAAAGGAGCTAGCTAGGGAGTTTCTTTAGGGCTCTGCAGTATATTATTTGCTTTCTTTCATTCTTGTGCAAACCCAGCAAAATATAGGATTGACCCTGAATGAAATAAGTTTCTGCTGCAAATTCAGTGTAAAGTTTATTTTTGAAAGATGCAGCCTTTGACAGAAGCTCTTTAATATGAGCTCCATTATTACTAAATCTCTCCCAGAAACTGAATAGTCCTTTCAAAAGGGGAAACCAGGCAATTTTGTTGATGATTAGACCAAATTTCTACTTCACTTGGTATAACTGCTCAAGCATTCTAGAGGAGGAAAACAACTTTTTTTCATTTCTTTAGTAAACAACCAAAGCACACTAATGGCAAAGTAAATTTTGATTTACTTGCCTGTTTTAACCCTTTTGAGTCTACCAATCTAGAGTGTGTGTCTCTAAAGTAATGTTTATTCTATGCATACATAGATTGTTTCAAGAGTTAGTGCTAAATAACCTGAGATGTTTTCCACTGACAGTCCAAAACTAGAAGTTTTGATACACAGTCTGAGACTCCTGATGATGTCTTTAGGAACTACCTCAGACTGCTTCCCCTCCTGCAAGACATTTGAGGTGCAAATAACTTTCTAAGCCCAACAGGCAAGCTATCTTCTGATTCTTTATATGCCTAATTATATGCATGGCCACATTCATTTGAATAGCTGGCCCAATAAATTATTATTTATGCTATTAGAACCCCCTTAATACTGTTTGACAAAACTAAGGAAAAAAAGGACTTAGTTACAGTCTACTTTAACAAGTGGCAAATATGCATGAAGGAAAAAACTGTTTATTTTATGTTCAGTCAGGCAATAGATCTCCTGGAAAATTCAACAACTTCTCATAAGGCCAAAACCTGAAGATTCTTCATGCTTAAGGGCCTACTATTAAATTTTAAAAATTAAAATAGAAATTGGAAAAAGAATTTTTCCACAAGAGCAATTAAAATGTGAACTGTACCATCGATATCATCATAGAAGGAAAAACTCAGAAATTAAACACTAAAAATATTTCAGGTAGCAAATTCAAATAAGGTGATAAGTATGTATTAAACATTAGACATGTCAGTATTGATCTTGAATTAAAGAGGTGTGGTACAGGGAGAGATCGTGGGCTCACCATTACTTAAAGATAAATTAGAACTCTTGCTAAAGATTAAGAGCATAATCCATCTTCTGGAGAAAATCCTTCAGTTTGTCTACAAAGGAACACAGAAGACACTCAGAAGCAGGTGGTTATGTTGATCAGTTAGAGCTGAAATATTGAACAAAGGATATATCAGACTCTGAGTGATTTGCAAGGTAGCTACCAGACATGTGAATACCCCAGTAAAAAGAGAGAGGGAGAAATATCCACAAGTTGAAAATCTCCAGAAATGATGAAAACAGCTATGGAAGGCCTTTTGGATTAGCAAGTAGTGCCAGCAAAAAGATAGAGAGGTATTTTACTTTCTTTTTCCTGAAAATAGGTTATGCTCAAATATTTGATATTTTCAAATAGTTTTAAGTTGAGCAAAGGGGACAAGGCAGGAACTGTATTGTGGAAATCTGAGGGACAGAGAATGAACAGGGTATTTATTTCCAGTAATTACACATAATTCCAATTAGATGTAATGCTGCACGACCTCGCATCCAGAATCTAGGAACTGGTGGAAATCAGCATCCAAATAATAAACTACTTTTTTGAACCTGTGTTGTCAGCAGTTGAAATTTTGAATGGCAGGAAATAAAGCCAGAAATCTCCCCAGTGTTAGGTACAGGTGCTCTAAGATATTTAGTTTGTGAGGCTGGGGCTCCATGGTTCTGCCTGTGCCTTCAGTTCCATCAGTTTTAATTACAATATTTTCCCCCTATCAGTGAATTCAAACAATGACTTATGAAAAAAACACCTTATTAGAGAGTGGGTTTAATCTATCAGCTTTCTCCCTGGTGGAACTCTACAATGATGCCAGGTCTCCTTTTGTTGAGAAAACCAAAACAATTCTTTTCAGTGTCTTTGAGAAGCATCAGTGTTTCATCTGAGTTGGCCCAGACTGAAATGATAGAGAAATCTTAGAGCATGTCAGTGACTAAGTCAGAGGAGAAAGCACCTAAAAATACTGCAGCTTGACAAAAGAATAGTTTTTCTTTAGTTAGAAAAATGTCCTTAAACTAGAACATATCTCAGCATGTAGCAAGGTAAAGATCTGCATTGCTGAATAGCTGGACCATACGTTCAGGGAACAAAAGAGTTACACATTGCTGCCTTGTGTTATGTAAGAGTGAGGGCTCTGTCAGGACAGGGCAGCACCAGTTTCAGAAATTGGAGAAAAAAGTCTGAGGAATTTGAGGAATTGATGGCTGGAAAATTCATTAAAACTATAAAGACATTTTCACATAGAGAAAAAAAAGCAAATGTTCAACTTCAGGGTGATACGGAGACCAATCAGAGAAGAACATCTGTTAAGTTTGAGGCAACTTTTTTTTAATCTTCTCATAAAGAAATTATTTATCATCCTAGCATTATGTCTCTCTATGAAAACTGTTTCTATGAAACTATGATGGGAATAACATGAGTGATATGTTTCTCATGACAGAATAACTAGAAAAACAATTCTAATCAATTCAGAATATGCACAGTATTGGACCCTGTGTGGCACACACCCTCTTAATGGAAGAAAAGGAAAAAAAAATCCAGAATTTGATTTAAGAAAATGAGTCTGGATAATCTTAAGTTATATGGCAACGTAGGTAACCACCAATAAGGGACACAAAAGTTGAATGATGAAATTACAGGAAACTTTCCAATGTGTATTAACAGCCACAACAGAAAGTGTGATATGCTACATTTTGCTGTGCTTCATAAATCAGAATCTCAACAGTTTTACTCCAAACAGAAAAATCACAGTGTCTATTGACCTTTCAGGAAGTGGCATAAAATCAAATATTGAGTTCTGCTGAAATTTGCTGTTTCCAGCAATGTGAATTGGTCTTTTGCTTTCTGATAATTAAATTTAGAATTTTAACCATGGATTCATATGACTAGGCATTTTTTTCACACATAAGCAGATGGTATTGTAGCTGCAAATAAACATGGCTTTCCTTCAGGCCATTTTGTTTGTAAATATATAAGGAGGCAAAAAAAATATATTCTCAAGAATTAAGGTCATTTTAATCTTGAGTTTGGGCAGGGTGAAAAGTGAACAGGAGAAAAGTTTATGTTTAAATGCCTTCTGGTATTTGGTTTTGCATACTCACAGAGGATCATACGTGCCATACAAGTTCCATATCACAGTCCTGAAAGGTCCCACTGCACTGCTGCCTCTGGCTGAAAATGCTGAAAATACATTGACTTGCACTTTCAGACCTCAAACAGCAAAGCTCTGTCACCTTGCAAGGTGACTTTTGCTGCTGCATCCTCCCAGGTGCTGTGGTGGCACCTCCACGTGGCAGCCCTCACACCTACAGCTGGTTGGGATCTGCACAAAGCCTGATGCTCACCACTGTTTCTTTTGTATCATGGATCAAAGGGACTTGTTATTTCCCCAGTAAGAGCAGCTGCAGGAAGGAATTTGAATTTCCTCCTTCTCAGCCTCTTCATTTCTTTCTGTTCCACGTGTTCTCCTAACTGTCTATATGTACTTTGATTGAAATCCTTCAAGTATTCAGCTCCTAAATCCAAGTTCTATTTGGGCCTTATGCAAACATTAAACTAGGCTAATTAGAGCCACTGGCCAGTTACCAGCTTTATGATATCAATATATTATAAATAAATATGTATTTCATATAAGTATGGATACACACCTCTATGAATGTAGATAAATTTTCAGATACCGCTTTTAAAAGTCTTCCTGGCTTTGGAAAAAGTTTCAGAAAACACCATGACTATGCTTCATTTTACTTTTAGATGTTTTTATCCTGTTGGAATTTTTTCCTGCAATGTAGTCATGTTATTTTTCAGGTAATAGGAGAGGTAGCATCTGTCTTTCCCACTCCTACTGAAATACAAGCTACACAAAACCATCTATCTGCCTTGTGAAAAAAAGAGTGCTGCTGTTTCATTTCTTTTTTAAAATTCATTTCACCTCTCAATTTTAGTTTGTCTGTAAGAGAAAGCTATCAAGGAAAAATACTGTGTTTAGATAGATGAGGACAATTTTACACTGCACATTTACACAGATGTCATTTTTCATCAGTTAATTGGAGACAGTTATGCCCCAGTGTTAAGATAGGTTCATATTGATGGTAAAAATAATGACAGCATAACAGAAATGTATGATAAACTGCATCATGTACCAATTAGCAAGTCTTACTCTGCTACTAGTACAAGGGAAATGAAAGACAGATCCAGATAGAAATGATCCACTTTGTTTTGGGTAAGTTGTAGTAAAGATGCCTTTTTCCACCCTCTGAAGCAGCACGTTAGCCCTAGAAATGCCTGTAATGAGGCCTCTCAGGAACCACTCTCTTTATCCATCTTATAATCATGGATCAGCAGGCCCTGGACATCCTGGGCTCTCTTCTCCATTGGAGACCTACTTAGGCTGCATGGGGGTTGGAGAGCAGAGTGTCTACTGCAGGCATCTTCTGCCAGACAATTCATCACTAATGAACTCAGGATTTGTAAGAGTGGCAATCTCTGTCCATCTTAAATCTTGGGCTAAACAAATTGGGAAAGCAAAGCAGAGCTCCTGACGGGCTGAGAAAGCAGCAGTGTTGGTTAGTGTGAGAAACAGTCTGGTTCAGTGTGGGCAGTAATTTATAAAATCAGCTGAGGAGAAAGGAAGACGTTTCTGTACAAAGAGAGCCATCAGTCTCTTCCTCCAAAAATATCTGCTTTGTGTGTGGGATTTTATTGTTTCAGCTTAAAGAGCTGATAAACATAGAGCTGGAGACAACAGAACAAATCTCAGCAAGGCAGCTGAGTGGGTGTTCAGGGTTATAAATGAGACTGAAAAGCTCATATATGGTATTTCTAACACGTCACTGAAGTGAATTACAAAATCACTGTCTGGAATTGATTGCTTCAGTAATCAACAACATATTACTCACAATAAACAGACACACAAATCTGTTTTGAAAAATAATCATGATGGGAATTGCATAGGCTGATTTCAGCTCAGAAAGACCTCAATTGTGAATTCCTTGATGATGTTCTGTGTCTTTTGGGAGAAAGCAATTTCAGGCAGCCTTGAAAAGGGAACAAAATGAGTACAAGCAATGCAGCAAACAGACTTTTCCTCAAGTAATTCACAGTAAGCAACAGAGTTAACAGGAAGGCAGTGAACCAAGTTCTCATCCCCACTCCCAATTAAATCAATAATTTCTACTCTTTAATCAAGGATAAAGGACTGTAATCACTCTGTAGTTGAATGATAAATGGAATATTGACTGAGGGACACAGAAAAATTAATCTAACTGAAGCTGTAAGGATAACTGGAAACAAGCTGTTATAAGTAAGCAGAGAAGCATTTTATCATCGGGCTTCACTGCTCATTTCCACTTCCTTTTCTAGCTGTAGTTGGTGCTAGATATTGACAGGGAAACCTCCTGGTTTTATGTTCACTGACTGCTTCCACTTCAGTCACCTGATCCCTCCTTCATCCTATGGGTAAAGGTCTCTGTTTTCTTTACAGCTTTATGATCTGGATGAGCAAGTGTGGAATTGCTGAGATGTGCTGGGATTTCGTGATATAACGTGGATTAGAAAGGTTTTCCAAGACAAACTCTGGGGGAAAAAGAAAGTAAAAATCATTTATATAACTACACAGGGATTCTCCAGTTTTGCACTGCAAAGTGGAAGTGGCTTAGAACCTAGAGAAGCAAGATAGAAGAAAAAAAGGGAATGGAATGTACTTCTCTAAGTACAAAAAAGCCATTTTTCTCTACAGAAACAATTTTAAACAAAATGTTTTTCCATATTCTGATATAAAATCTGTTTTTAAGCATGCTTTTTCTTTGGAACTGCGAAGACTGGGCTAACTTGTGAGTACAAGTGCATTTATTCAGATTATTCATGTGCTTAAAGGCAAAATATGCAGAAATGTCCAGTCCAAGCTTGCCAGTATTTTCTGTATGAAAAAAACAAACACACACCTTAGTCTTTCCTTTTTCCTCCTGCTTCTATCCTTTGCATTTCTAGCTGATACATAGGTATGCTAAGAGATACTTAACATCTTTGCTTACAAATCCCCTAATCATCAAACTGGAAAAAAAATTTTTAAATTGCTATTAAATTTGTGTCCTAGAATATTACAATAAGAAAATCTATTGCACTTTTATTCCTTTTTCTGTGTGTGTACTGTCACTGTAAATGCAGTCGAGATGGCTCATGTGTTTAGGTAGCCATCTGGCTTCTGTTCTTTTATGTTAACTTGTATTTTACCTTCATTACCCTCCTGGTTCCTGCCCTGAAGCAATGATCAACCACTCTGTTCTGCACAAGGAGGAACAAGGAGTGAAAGGAACAGTCTTTTAGATAACTAAGGGATTTCCAGCTTTTCCACTCCTTCCCCTGCTAAAGGCTCTCCTCCTGCTTGCATTTGTATGGGAAAAGATTTTCAGCCTAACCTTTGGGATGTTCTGTCCTGAAGCTGAGACAGGGTCTCACTTGCCACCACTGCAAACTTCTTTCTTTTAAGACACTGAAGGATGATGTTAGAGGGGACTCCTCACTCCCCCCACTGACCTGAGTGCTTTAGACATACAGAAATCTCAGCTCATGAGCTGAGGGGGTAGCACTGGCAGTATCCTACTCACCTGATACAGAAAAGGGGGAAAAAGCACCAAGCTGCCCTGCTTTCAAAGTGTTCTTTTAGGAAAGGCACTCTTGTGCTTCCACTTCCCAGAAGAATAATCTAACCCTCAGCAAGATATTTTAAAAGCTACTTACTGAAGCATTGCAGCTGAGCAGCTCAAGCAGCACACTGGCAGAAGCACTTGCTGGAGTCTTTTGTCTCTTCCTGAATGGCTGAAATTCATTACAGAGAGGCCATAAATTTATAGAAATTCACACACTGAGATGCCTCGGAAACATCCCAGACCATTCAGAACCTCGACTAAAACTCTCACACTGAAAAGGCACTGATGGACTGTTAAGGTGTGAGGGCTGAGCAGCTGCCAACAGGAACCATTTAGTGGGAACTGGATTAATAGTCCCTGGGGGTTGGCTGTGAAGCCTGGATTAACTGACTAATTACCAAACTACCAGGGAGCTGCCTGTGCTGAGGGCTGCCAGGGGAAGGGGAGACAGCTTTCACCTGATGGGGTAATTCTGTGTTCAGATCCAGGGGGAAAAAAGAGGCAGGGAGTAGGAGCCACCTCTGTGCCCCCTGTTATTCTCCTCTGCTCCTGCCCATCAGAGCTGCACTCTCCACTTCTATCTCATTCCTGGCTGTTTTATTAAAAAAAATATCCATTACTTCTCCTATTAGGTAAGGCTTTAAGTGTAAGGCTTTATGGAAGATGTCCAGACTGTATCTAATTGAAATCAGTCTGCAGTAGTGGATAGCAAGAGCTTTGGGTGGTCACCAGTGGGATGCAGAGGATCTGCCTCTCCTGGAGGCTCAACTGCAGGAAGAGGAGGAGCCCCTGGAGTGAAAATCACAGAGTTTAAAGTGGGGTAGGCACTCAACCTCTCCCAGGTATTCAAATCCATTAAAATAAATAACTATAAAAATAAACCAACTGTGTACTGCATTTCAGCTCAAGTTTCCTGCTCTCAGTGCCTCGAAATGACCTTTCTGCACCAGGCTGAGCTAAACATTCCAAACTGGCTCATTTCCACCTTCCAAAGAGAACAGCCACAGACAATTCATTTTTGCTAATTCTCTTCTCTCTTTTTATAAACATAAATTGACTACACTAGAGATTCTTCTTGCCTGTTTTTGAATTTGATCCTGTGATAGTTTCTAAAAAAACGTGCCAAGACTTTATTATCTACTCATGTGTCCTGTTTAGTTTCCCAGTATTACTGTGCAAACAAACAGCATCCTGAAAGATGAGTCTCTCCTCATTTAAAGCTATACTCCTCCTCTATTCCTCTTTGCAGAGCTGCACATCAGTTTATAGTTTGGAAGTTATGCAAGTTAATTTATCTTAACTCTGTATTTTTTTGCCATTTTCTTTCTCGGTCTCCAGAAAAAATAAAAATAAATTGAATTTCCTATCAAAAGGCTGTTCCTATCTGAAATTGATTTTAGTGAAATGGGATCTTTGTGTGAGCTCTGTGCTTGTGTAATCCTTGCTAAATATCTTTACAGGTTGGTGAGCTAAATCTCATGACCCAGATCCTGAGCTTCTTAATTCTGTCTTCATTCAAACAAACACCACTGGTATCAAAGAGAGTTTGCCTGAGTAAAAGACCTTGGGGTTTATCCCAGGAGAGTAAACAGTGCTTAAGCTTCAGAGTAAGTGCTGAACTCTTTAACATTTTGTTTGCTGATATTGATTTCTTTGCACCCAAAGAAAATTTTCTGCTCTTCATTAAAGAGTGAATCATAGCTTAAATAATGCTCTAGTAGAAATACAAAATCAAAGTTCTTCCCAAATATACAGCTACCCATGTGATAGTGATAAAAAAGTTGTGCATGCTCCTTTGTGCTGCATTTTAGCATCAATACAATACTGCCTTGGGGGATTAAGGCTACAACATGTTGCATCCAACCTAGTATATAATCTTGAGGAGCTGCAGTAATTTTGCATTAATTTTGTTTCCTTCCTCGGGGTAAATTCATATATTTTATTTGATTTTTTTAAGTAATTTTTTTTATTTTTTGGTTGGAAGGGACCTTAAGAGACCACCCAGTTTCACTCCTCCTGCATGGGTAGGGACACTTCCCATTGGACCAGGTTGCTCAAAGCCTCATCCATCCTGGTCTTGAACACTCCCAGGGATGGGGCATCCACAACCTCCCTAGGCAACCTGTACTTAATCTGAAAAATTTCATCTTTCTAAAAGTAAATAAAATCCTGTTAACTTCCATTCTCCTCTTTAACATGCCACTTTTATAATGATTTTAATTGAGTTACTGAATTTGCAGCATTGGAAGGAGAAAAGACAGGTCTGCAGATGCCAAACACTTCTTGAACATTATATACATAAAATTAATATGGAATAGACCAATCATCCCATCCCAAAACATTTTCAATCTCAAGGAAAAAAAAATAATAGAAATTGAGTATTTTTTTAATAATATAGTACTCTGTCTACATCTATAAATTCTATCCCTTTCCTTAGAGCTGTTTCATGGATATAAAGATATTTTTTCTGCCTGGCTTTGATCATTTTTAAAACAGATTTTGTTCTGTCACTTGGAATGGACTGACTATTTCTCTACCTGTCAGAGGAAGCAGACCTTCACACAACCAATTTGTTGCCCTTTTAGCTAGCAGAAGGGACTACAGTCTAGATTACCAAATTAAACAGTCTTGCAGATGTTGAAGCAACAGAGGTGTTGGGCAGGAATTCATTTCCACTGCCTCCTCCTCTCCCCCTCTGTTGTCAGTGAAGACCTCCAAATTCTCCATCCTTCAAAATTAGAGAAAAATACAAATAACAGCTGCTGCTTCTGTTGCTCTGAATAATTCATGGCAGCTGAGTTTCAGGTTTGAAATGCAATTTGCAGCGTGCAACTCAGAAGACAGTTCCACTGGAGGACTCCTTGATTTTGAAAATATGGAATACAAAGAGATTTTTGGAAAATATGTCCTTAATTTTTTTTTTTTTCTTATGGGCACGCTCTGAAGTAATGCTAAGATTTATTGTTAGAAAAAACTCCCAAAAGAGAGTTCAGCTAACAAAGGATTTGTAACGCATATCTTAAAACATTAAAAACCCCCAACAAACTGATTTACTGCTTATATGAAATCCCCAGATTGAAAGTCTGGAGATGTTAACCTTGTACTTCACTGGGGGGCTGGGACAGCCTGTCTGGGCCATAATTTCTCTCTCCAATTTCAGAGCTGATGAAAAAAACATCAAAATTACAGACAGATGGAAATTTTTCAATTAGTTATTTTTAGCTAACATGATAGTGCATGAAAATTGAAACTGTTCATATAACCATGACAGTTTTGACAAATCCTCTGCATTGCAATATTGTCAAACTGAAACAAACGTGATTCTAGTCAAAAGAACTTCCAAAATCATTTAAAAGGTAGGTTAAAAAAAAGACTAAAATACAATGCACTGAGATTTTTCTTCACTTCACAAAGATATGGAGTCTTGAATTTTCATATTGATCCTGAATGATGTTTCTTTTTTCCTCTGAGAGCTCAAAAATTCTTATCTAATGGCAAAACAGTTCTCTGCAATGATATAAGTGCTGAAAACACTATGAAATATACAGGAGCTGATAACATTGGAATCAGGAACATTAGTGACATGGAAAATGCTTGTTCTTATAAAGTGCTGTCCCTAAGGGAGCCCTAGAGAAAAGGAGGAGTGTGGTACTATAAGTTATTTGAATGAAAGTTGAAAGGAGACATATAATGATTTATTTTTTTAGATTATCTCAATTCTTAATATCACTTACAGAAAAAAAATAATCTCACCAGCTTTAAGTCACTCTTAATTTTCCTATCAGGCACCATGTTCAAATTGACAAATATTTTAAAGCAAATTCTAGTCTCTGCTACGTGTTGCATTTCCAAGGCAGAAGTTGTTCACAGAACAGATCTGGGGGTCTTCTACCCAAGACATATCTTCCCCCAGCTCACAGAAATGCATTCACAGAAATAAAACCAATGACTGATCAGGGTCATCCCAGACTCACTGAGTGCCAGTGGGATGCTTCCTCCAGTCTCTTTTTCCTAAACACTTGCAGACACCAGCCCTTGCCCACCCTGCTCCCATCTCCCCTTCCCTAGCACCCTTGCTGAGGCCTTCACCCCTTGTCATTTGTCCTGACTGCTCTGTCATTCCTCAGCCATTTCCTCTGGAACTGTCACAAATTATCTCCCAGTTGTATTCACAAATCATTTTTGAGGAAAAACTAGACTGAAGGAATTAAGTGTGAGTGAATTAGACCTCACCAGCAGCTGTGGGTAACATGGAGACACCTGGTGCTTGTTGGCTGACGGAGACTCCTCATGCAGGTTCCCCCACACAGTATTTCTGCTGCCAACAGTACACAATTTTCTGAGAAAAAGCAGCAGGAATAATTTCCATCAAGTTCTTTATCTATTTGCTTTCAGTTTATATCTGCTGTGTCCCCCTGCAGAAACCTCTGTTCTTGTGCCATAGTGTGAGACCCTGGGGGTACAATTGCTGAGAGGCTTCTGAGGCAAGCAGAACCAAGCTCTACCAAGTAATAATTTGCTGGTTTTATGTTCTCTGCTTTTCAGGGTAGAAAAAATTGAACATCTTGCTAAAGCAGGGGATCACCAGTGCTCAGATAGCCAGACTCAGACTTGCTAAACCAAAAGTATCTTTATGGTCTGAGTGAAAGACAACTACAGAGTTTCCAGCCAGAAGTTCCCTGGAGTATGGAGGAGCCATCAGAAAAGACCAGAAAGTGAGAGGGGATGGGGAAGACAAAATGATGCTCCAAAAGCCTGTTAACTGCATGCTTCTGCATTCAAGAGACACTAGGGACAAATCACCTAAGGAAATGTGGCATTTCTCCAGTCCTGCTTGTCTGCAGAGCACTACCCTGACTTCAGATCCAGTATTTTATTCATTCCCTTTTTTTTTTTTTTTTTTTAACCTGGCACCTGCTGTATTAGATAGCAACTGACTCCAGCATAAATAAAATTTCAAATTAAAAATAATGAGCTGCATGTGTGTAACTCATTCTGTTTTTTAGTTAATTGTCCCTAATTTATGCAGCTGAACTGCCTTGCAGTTTCCTATGATTAAAGGCTACCATGTTTAACTTGTCAGGGAATTCATTTGATATCAGTATAAAAGAGCCATAAAGAATGCCTATGATTGCTTTATGAAGAATATTAATGCATTTCTCCTGAAATGTTCAATAAAGAAATACACCTGATCTGTAGATTTGATGCTGATAGTTTTAGAGCTTTGACATGAACAAAAAATTAATCACATTAGAATGTGGTTTTCCTTAACTATATAGACATACGTATAAAAAACCTACTGTGTTACTGGAGTTTATTCAGGGAACCACTGCTTTATTCACACTTGAAGTCTGTGTCTCCAGAACTGACAGAAAATCCAATAAATAAATCTCAATCTAAACACAGTTAGTCTAAAATACAGTAGAAATAAATCCAAAAGAACAACTCATGCATAATTTTTCAGTGATTCTTCATCCATCAACAGAAATCCTTGATTCAGAAAATCACTTTAAGCAGACACTAAACTTTAAGCATGTGTTTAGGCTCCTTTCTTTTTCTTGCCTTATGTTTTTGGTGACTCCATAAAGAGTCTCACACTGGTGTGCAAAGCCAATGTCATCAGGGAAATACCTAAATCACCATGTTCTATTTTTAGCTCAGGTCCCAAAACACAACCAGTATGTACCAGTCACATGCCTGGGCCCTTTTTCTATCCCCTTCTCTGTATAGTTTCTTGGCTAATTACAATGAAATTTGACCACATCAATTTGTTCAAATAATTAGTTACAACCAAATATCTATCTCAAAGTTCCTCTGGTCATGCTGGTTCCAGAGAGCAGGTTGGTAAATGAGAGGTTCCCCTCTCAGTCCCACTACAATGAGGTTTCCATCAGAGCTCAACTCTTACACACCCCTTTGCTACTCTGTTGGTAAAAGGCAAGCACTTCCTAATTGCAGCAGGAAAAAAACATATGTATAGGGTTTCTTTTCTGTTAACTCTCTCTTTTTCTAGGTTGGAATGATTCCAGACTCTTCCAGACAGAAAATGCAAGATATTATAGGAGTGTGTTCTTACATATGTTTGAGACACACACAATGGGATGAACTACAGCAGGTTACAGTAGCAAATTCTTCTCTAGTACTCATTATTACTTTTCTAAAATTTGTTAAAAAGAAAAACAAACCCAAAAAATTTGGGTTTATGTTTTATTATATAAAACAAATTGTAGATAAAATTGGTCTGAATACGAAGAGCAGCATAATTGCAAGCATCTCATTACTCCAGCATTAAGCCCATCATAAAATCTTAAAATTTTATTGCACATTCTTTTATAGTTTCTCCTGTTACATGATGTTTTCTATTGGTCAACTTGTGCATACATTCTTCCAGAGCAGGGCAAGCTAAACCACTTCCCCCTATATTTTCAAAAAACCCTTTTGGGTACCATTAATACAACAGAAAACTAATCTTGAGGCAGATAGGAATGATGAATTGAAATTGTTTTAAGCTTTTAGCAAGAGCCATCAGTAAAGCTTTTATATCTTGAAATATGTTTATTTGAAAGTTAGAGATAAATTACACATAATGTCATATTACCAATTCACACTAAAAAAAGTGATTTGCTTCCTCTTTCTTCTACAATATCATCTTGGTGCATAAATTAGTGTGGAATCTCTGTAGGAAAGCTTGCAGTAGCTAAATATGCAAGGCACTCATGCTAGTAAGGTAGCATACAACAAAACATATTTGCTATTCATGAAATTCAGGGCAAAATTTGGGGAAATATTTGATAAAACAATGGTCCTAAAGTTGCAGTTTGAATATGTAGAACAACTTGATAGACTTCACAGATATTCTACATTTCTTTTTCTCAGAAACAGCCATTTTCTAAACTAATTAGCATTAGGTTCCTCATTTCATGTTTGGGGTAGTGGGGAAAAAAACCACTGCCTGATTCTGACACTGTTCCTCTGTTTCACTGTTTAAAATTCCTGGCTTGGTAATCTGCTTTTAAGTGTCACTGCTCATGAAAGGGACTCACTAGAATATTTTCTGACAATGAATTACGATGTGATTAACCTCTTACTATACCTGCTTCCTCAAAGAACAAAGACAGCATACTGTAGGATGACAATACTTTTTTGTTTGGTGAAATATCAGGGTTATTGGAGCTTGCATCAATTATTCATTTTCCAAGAAAGCTGATTAGGGGAGATGATGAAGCTCCTGTTTATTTGCATGGGAATGGATAGTGTTCAGCTGCAATCAGTAAATGGTCACCTCATTGTTCCCTGGGTCTGGTCAAGAAGGAATGTGTTTTGGGAGATGTGTGTCACAAAAGGAGAAAATTTACATGAAAATTACTGGGTGTGAGATAATTCTTACGAGAAGGCTCAAGTACACAAATAATTTACATACATGTACATATGCTGTGGATCTACTGCATAATACTCTGTAGGCCAGTGTTGTCTTTGTGTCAAATTTCATTAGCCAAGGAAGGAGAGCAGAAAATAATTAAAGCAGCAGCAGCTCCCCAGATTAAGAACCAAGAATCTGACCCTTACACCTATCTCAGCTTTCTAGTTTCAAGGGGTGGCATGATGGATGGAGGTACATCAGATCCATCAGTCCGAGGTGAGATGCCCAGGACAGGAGGGTCCTTGGTGGTCAAAGTGAAGCAGAGGGAGCTGGACCTGTAGAGCACTCCCTCTGGCAGCAGCTCCCCGGGGTGCTTCTGGAGAGCAAGACTTTTAGTCTGTCTGTTCCTCCTTTCTTTCTCCTCCATGCTAAGTCACCTGTGTCTAAAATACTATTCAGGACAGTTTAGTGTGTTTTCACGGGACTAAGTGAAAAGCATAAAACTCATAAGGGTCAAAGTTTTACAGGCAACTGTCCTTGGCTGAGATGGGAGAAATACGGAAGAGAAATTAAATGGCTTCATGGCTGCAACCCCCTTCCTTTTCACAAGGGAAATCTCCCTAATGCTTTCCTTGCAAAGCTTTTTGGTTGGTTTTTTTTTTTTTTTTTTGTTTTTTTTTTTTTTTTTTTTTTTTGTTTTGTTTTGTTTTGTTTTTGTTTTTGTTTTTGTTTTTGTTTTTTGTTTTTTAAAGTCTTCTCTGATCTCATGGGAGTGATGAGAAGTGCCAGCTAATTTACAGAGTTTTGTCACAGCTAAATCCATGTAACTTGCTTGTCTGATAAGATCTTGTAGATGCCATCAGCCAGCCCTAAAAACCCCAGTGAGCTTCAGGGAGGAGTGGTCTGAGCTGCCCCCCTAGTGATGAACCCATGGCCATTTGTTTGTTAGGGCAGTGAGGAAGAGCAGGATTGTCCCCCTGTCTCTGAGCAGAAGTCAGATGAACTGAAATCATCAAGTCACAAATAATCTGAACATGACATTCTGTGCTGGGTGTTTTTCTGAGTCACCAATTTGCCACCAGAGCCAGGAAGCTGAACATTATTGACAGGCTGCATCCCATACACCACACATCACTGAGGGCTGGCATTTGCTGTGACGTTTCTGGAATTCATCCATTAACTTCCATCCCCAGTTTCCCCTCACCCCAAGCTATTCTGATCAACTATAAATAAGCTCCCATATTTCAGTGTGTAAAAACATTTTAAAATATTATTTTTCATGCTAAAATATCTCCTTTGCTTATTTTGCTGTGATACTACACTGATACAAAACCATAAAAAATAAATAGTGTTTGGCTTCCATCAAAAGTAGCACTGAGACAGGGAAGAGAAGGCAACAGAATTTCTTTTTCTTTAGTTTAAATAAGGAAAAGGTTCCCTATGCATGTGTTTAAAATAGCCTTCTTACACATTTAAAAAAATAAGGTAATCTGAAGGACTGCTTTAACTTTTTCAGGTAACTGCTTCAATGAGAAAGCTACTGTATAAGTAATTTTCTTTCCTCATAAAAGTAGGAAGGAACTAATTCAAGTTTATACTAATGGAGAAAACAAGTTCTACATGAATCCTTTCAAAGTCCTGGTTAGCAAAAAGGTTGCTTTTGTGCATGGTTACAGCAAATACTGAAGTCCTCATTTGCTAGTTAACCCATTTCTTAGGAACACTGTTTTAATAATTGAAACAAATGGAAAAAGCTCTAATTTAATATTTCTTACTAAGGAAAGAGAAGAAGCTATAAAGAGAGAAACCCCACTGGCTACAATTAAAGACTTATTGAGAAACTATTAACTGCTAAGCCACATGCAAGAAAACAATTGGAAAAATTCAGAACAACTTAGATGTGTGAGCAGCGTAATAGGTTAAGGTTTAATGAACCTGAAAGGTGAAGTTCATGAAGATGAACAGAGATTTCAGGGAAGAAACTCTAAAACTTTCCTCTCTTCTTGAGAAATGCATTATTCCATGCACAGCCCCATGAAAACCCAAAGGGGTACTTTTGTCTTGTACTCATCAATATGAAAAATTCTATCAGAATATTGCCTGCAGCTATTAATTTCTTCCTGTGGGGCTCTGGGACTACCTGATTCTCTCTTTTTATTTAGTAGGGAGGTGAGAAATCTAATTTGTGCCCACAAGGCAACACCAGGACCCACACCCAAACCTCTCCCCAGCACTTTCTTTCCACCCACACAGGTGAAGAAGAAGACAACAGAGACTTAAGTATCTCTCTAAAGAGCAAGGACAAATCTGGAGATAGGTATGGTTTTTAAGTCTCCTTGAAGGTAATTCTGAATTCTAAAGTATTTTATTAAAGGAAATGATAGACTGACTAACCATTAAAATTATATGAATAGTAATAATATTTAGAAAGCACTAATTTAGAGCAATCAAATCACTCATTTTGAATACAGCAAATAATTTTGACAGAAATACATTTTCAGGGGATGTTTCATCTCAGCTTCTAACTGAAGTGTTTTGACTTCATTTCAAAACTACGGGTGCTTTTCTTTAATCAAATTTTCAAAGAGAAATAACATAACAAACATTACATGTTGGACAAACTTTTTCAGCTAACCAGGAACAACGCTTTTCCATGTTATGAAATGCATTATGATATTTGTAAAAATACAGTTTTATCAGTTTTTTACAAATAATACTGGAAGTAGTGTAAAGATGGAGAATTTGCTATTCCTTTGAATTCCTGACTCACCCTATCTTTACATTCCTGGGGGAGGATCAGGTAGTCTTCATGATACCTAAGGTGCTTGTTATGCCTATGCTTCTGCAATAAGACACAGTATAACAAAATCTCTTGATCCACTATTAATGAAAAGTATCTGAGTAAAATCTCATTTATCACATTGAAAGGTTGAAGTATACTGGGAGGTTAAGTGAGGTATTTTTCATGATTCCACCTTTAATGTTTCATGCTTAGAACAAGGAGATAACCCAGCTCGCCTTTAATCTTCTAAAGTGCCAGATACTCCAAACTACTAATGAAGTAATTATAACCTCAGGTAGTCAGTACTCCACAAAATGTAACGATTTTCAGGACCAAACCCTGGCATAACTGATGTAATTAATACTTTGCTAAATGTTATTTAGCTGAGAAACCCACAACAGGGTTTTTTCCTTTCATTGAGTTTTTTCATTTGTTTTTAAGTTATTATTTTTGTAAAATCATTGTCCAAAAGGAGCTAAGCTCTACACAAAAAACTGCATCTCTCTAGGTGGCAAGTACTGTCTGCTGCAGGTTTTCACTCCAGCTGCTGAGCCAGAGGTGCAACTACATCCCAGCTATTTTGTACCCCTGCAGTGATCACTATTCCAAAAACAGCCTCCATGAATGTAAGAAGTAAAACTTCAGGTTTTAGCAGTCTGTGAAATCTTTATTGCTTCTTCTACAATCTCTTTCAGACTGTTCTGCACATCTGCAGTACATAATGAAAGTGACTTTTCTTTATGCAGTCCTACCACAGCACACCCCTTGCACAGAGCAGAAATACTCAAATTTAAGAAAAAACAATTAAAAAAAAAATTTAAAATTCCAGTCTTCTCAGCGAGACAACATAGTAAAGACTTTGTTTATTAGCTTTAAGCTCTATGTAAATGAGAGGAATTATATCCAAGAGGCTTAAAATCCTGAATTCTAATGAAGGCCAACCATATTTCATGGGAAAATTAAGACTTCAAAAGTTTCTATTTCAAAAGCAGATTTGTAAACATTTTTGATGGTTCCATTAAAAATTGCATAAAACAGCATGTTGAAAGAGCAAGGAAATGTTTACAAAAATAGCTGATATACAGTATTTACATGAGCATTAATCCATGTCAAACAGTGCCCTTCATTACATAAATGAAATGTATTCTAAATATTTCCTCAGTCTGCTAATACCCTTATACTAAAAAAGACAGTAAGGAAAGCACATGCCACATTATTAGACACAGAGTTAAAATTATATAATTTTGTGAGTTTTTAACACTTCTGAAGAAGCCTCTACTGCTCACAATAATTCAACTAAATTCCCCTACCTCTAATTTTCTTCTTGACCTCCCTTCCTGCTTTTGGTTACGTGCTCTTGGAGAAGAATTTACAGAATAGCACTGAAACCAGCTGAGCCACATCAAATGAGATATATGGACAAAGGAAATAGGAAAAGGGAACTTAAGAAACTCCACACCTCAGTCCCTCACTGCCACAGGATGCTGAGTTTCCTTTCTCTAGGAAAAGGAAAAAAACCTTCTCATTAAAACACATGAGCTTCTAATTTCCTTACAGTTATTTAACCAGTGTGCCAAAACCACTGATTCAGCTGAGTTGTGTCTGGCAGAGAACCAGAAGCCTGGAAGGAGCCCTCTGCTCCCAAGCTGCTTTAAATAGCACCTCCACAAGGGAAGAAATTTAGCAGCCAAAGATTTCCACAATTTATATAAAATCCTCATGGAGATCCTTCTGCCAGTTTTCTGGTTGCTTTGACAGAGAAAGCTCTCAGATGGATCCTGTAGCACTTGTATGAACCAGTTTATTTTCTTTTGTCTTCAGACTACAGATGCTTATACAGAAGAAACAGGAAAAAACCAGAAATAATTATGAAAATGAATAATGCTTTGCTACTCCTCCAAGAGACATGAATTAGTGTCTTGTCAGGAGAGACTTGGGAAATTGCTACAAGGTGATTTTTGTTTTAATTTTTTGTCAGATGCTAAGCTTCACTCAAAAAGATAATTTTATCAGAATATGAGGATTATTTTGAGAAGTTGTTTCAGGCATGAGCTGCTGCATCAGTTCCTTTAACATTGTTCTCGGTGTGTGCTTGGACTCAGATTTTTTTTTCCCCAGATCATTAGCAGACAAAAAACTTTCTTCTTATATACACAGGCCCAGGGCAATTTTGCTGAAGAAGCCTGTAAAATCCTGATATCAGTAAATTCAGTAAACATTTTGCCACAGAATTTATCAAAGAAAGATTTCAAGCCTGAAGTAGGTATAGGACAGATCTCAAATCCCCATTTTTCTCAGCAATGTTAATTTATTTACAGGCAGTCTGACAATAGTTTGAATTAAAGTGATTTCAGATGGCCTAAGTCACCATAAAACTGGATAAAAGCTTCCAAAGATCAGGCTTGAATCCTGAGAACATGATAATGCAAAATCTAAAACGCTTTTGAATCAGCCTTCAGTAATATCAATAATATCAATTATTTAAATTAATTCAAATACAAAATGAAATCCTAGTTTTCTTGGAGGAAAAGAAAAGGCAAAAGAAAAAAGAGAAATTTTAGCCTTCATCTGTGGTTTCAAGCTGTCCATATCTTTTCATGCTTTGAGAGGGAGAACACACTTGGAATTGATTTCCTTCCCATCAGCTGCCCGTCCTCTGCACGCTTCTCAGTGCTACCAGACTGATCTGTGTAACCCCTCAGCATGCAAAGGGAAAAAAGTTAGAGCATAAGAGAGTTGTTCTGTGTTCTTGTTGCTCCATTTAAGGGATTGCAATCAGTTCTGGATGGAGCTGGAAGCTCCCAGAGCTCACCTTTTCCATGTGATTTGTTTGTGACCTGCACGTAGGGCTGGGGTGGGGTGGCATTTCAAGAGGACTTCACTGTCACTTTATTCTTTTTTGTTGGTTTGTTGTTGTTGTTCACTCAGTATAATTTCCCCTCCCAAGTTGACCACCACGGTTACTGCAGTTTTCCTCTCCACTGCTGCTGCTGCTCCAGCTATGGTTGTCTGGCAGGTTTCTCAGCCAGATACCAAGGCAACCTTGTGCCCAGAAAAGCCTCAAACAAACTGACAGTTTCCTCACAGTTTCACTGCTTCCTGTCACTAGAAGGCAAAGTACCAAATCTGACCAGATTCTTCTTCAGCTGACAAGCAGTGCTGTAGTTATATGTGGAAATACATCCATGTATGTATATATAAATATCCCACAGCACGCTTTATTTTGAGGAAAACTATTACACAGTTTCTAAAAGAAAGCTTTGTGAGATGACAGTTCTATTAATAATTAACACAAAAAGAAGAAATACTCTTTCCATCAGAGTTTCAGCTGACAGATGTTGCCAAATCATAAGATACTCAAGGCATTAAGTTTCAGAGAACAGGAAATCACAGATTTCAGAGATCAGGACCCCATTCATATACAACGCTTATACTACTGGGGACAGGGAAGAACTTTCTACTCCAGCTGCTGTGATCTCCACTCACCTTCCTTCTACCAGAAGCTAATTTGTATTTTTGTCTTCTCAGCCCCATGAACAAGGGATTTTTGACCTTTGCTGTAATACAGTAACTTTACATTCCTATGTGCTTGCTCAAATTGTGTGTGCACTGAATTTCCCCTTTGACACCTGTCTGAACATCACAAAAAATGTAAGGAATAACTCTTTTTGTTCATGGTATAAATGAGAGTTTTCAAAACACAATGCTAAACAAAACCTGAAAACTACCATTGTTTTTACTGCTGAACCATCAAATAGCAACTTTTGAAAGGATCGGGGTGAAGAATGGCAGCTTCTTCATTGTCTGAATGAAGTTATTACTTGGTTAATACTTTGCTCTTGTTATTTACCCTATCTTAAATAACAGCTTAGCTTTGCACATTAATCTCTCAAGTTGGCAGAAAAAATATGTAAGGCGATGAAATACTGCTTTATGCTAGCAATAAAGTAAAAGTATATTTGTTTAAATGGTCATAACACATATAATACCTTAAAACTCTGTCCTGCAAACTCTTAAACAGGTGTCTATATTTAAGTGCCTGTTTAGTTCCACTGAGTTTAAGTTTATAGCTGAAAACCAGAAGCTTACTATCATTAGTGTCAGGGGAATGTCCCTTGGACAAAAGTATGCAAAATAGAGTCTTAAGTAACCCCTAAATTCTGCATAAATTTAGAACATATCTTGGAAATTTAAAAAAAAAAAAAAGACACAAGTATTTTCAAAACAGTCTGTTTTTTCCTCTCATTCCCAGATTAATTCAGCACTAGCTTAGTTAGCAGAGGATTGCTGCAGTTTTCTTCCACTCGGTGCAAATACCTCCACATCCTTTAGGATCTCTTAGATCTGCTGATCTTGGCACCAAAATTTCAGCATCGATTGAGTACTTATGCCATGTACAACACACACAACCATTTGTGGACAAAGAAGGGAAGTTTATTTGAGGCTTATTTCCCCCCCAGTCATTCTCACTTATGTCCCACCTCAAGGTGTACCTGCTTTTCAGTACATGTGGCCCTGCCCAGAGTCCCTGGAGGCACAGGAGCAGCAAGTTGGGCTCAGCCTCATGTCCCTCATTACTGATTAGAGTTTCTGTTCTATAAAGGGGAGAGATGTGGGTTTTTCTGCTGCCTCATCACATCACCACCAGGTTATACCTCCATGCCTGAAGACAAAAGCCCTGGGTGGTGACTGCACTAATCACTGGGCCAAGCTTTCTCTTTGCCACTATTTGTTGCACTCATTCAGAGTCTGCAAAGTTAAATTAAATACTAAACACATAGGAAAAACTGGCCATGAACTGCTGTCTGGTCTGGTTTAGCTAAATTTATCAAAGAAAACTTGTTTTCTTCCCTCTCCAGAGAGAGAAAAAAAAGAAACAGAGTATATGAAGTTTTTTTCTTAATTATTTCGGTAAGATTTCTCTCAAGATGCAGGATAATTTTTGAAGAAGAAAAAAGTAGAGGGGGAAAAAAAGGGAAAAAATCACCTCTAATCTCCTAAGAATTCTGGTGACATTATTACTCTGAATATGTTTCTTGTTGCATACTTCAGTAACAAAAGAAAATAATACCCTCTATTATATCAAACAGATTGTAAAATCTTCCTAGAGAAAGATTTTCTGCTGTTCCTTTTAACAATGAAATGTCATTCCAGCAAGGGAATCACTAGTCTCCTGAAATTTCTCTTTTTTGAAGTGATAAACAGTACCCAAGACTTCTGGAACAATAAAAGAGCAAAGGCTCATTTGAATTTCACTACCTTGCACTTCACCCCCACAGAATGAAAAAGAAGAAGCCACTGTTTCATTTCAGAAGTATTTTCATTTTAACATAGTTCCCTCATTTTCTGCACCAAAGCCTTGTGAAAAGGGTGAGGATTCTATTCACTACCCGCAGAACAGAATAAGCAGACCAAGAAAATTTGAGTTTGCCTGGGTGGAATGCCACGTGTTGAGCTCACTACTGATGTGTTATTGAGGGGTTACAAAAAGTTTCTGCAGCTTGGTTAAAAGAAGCATCTTTAAAAGATGCTGCTTAACTATTCTAATAGAAAACAGTGCAACAACCTTATGAGATAAAATAAATCATGACAGCTTTCTTAGGCTGGTTAATTGCATGTGTGTGAGAGTGCAAAAGAAAAAAGCAAAATTAAGTTTTAATTAAAGATATGAGGCAGTTGATGACATTTAATGATAAAAGTTGATAATTAAATAATGCTGTAATTATTATTAATTGCTTCCCTGGCTGCTCTTCTCTATCTGCTTATTTTATTGAACTCTTCAGAATTTGTTTTTCACTTTAGTCTGTCTGCTCATCACAGACTTTGAAGCTTTTCTGATGTCTGTTCCTTCAGTAAAACTCCGGAACAAAACTTGTCCTTAATAAAATTCCAGTGAAGAAAAAAATTAATTAAATTTCCCTGGTGCCAATGGCATTAAAATGAAGATGGAATTTCACTTTCAAATCACTGATTTAACAAAGCTTTTAACAAGTTGGGACTTAAACACCTAAGGTCCTTCAGCCCATTCATGTAGTAAGTAGCAAGGAAATGGTGTTAGTAAATCAAGGCATGGGTGAGAGCAGTAGAGAAACAGAAATTTTTGTATTTTTTTTTCCCTCTGGAGAAAATAAGGGCTTGCTTTATTTTTTTCAAGAGGTTTCTGAATATTTTTATTCTATTTGCTGAGAATTTCTGAATATTCTGAATCTGTAGTTTGCCCTAGCAACATCCTTTATTGGACAGTATCATGTTATAAAAAAGTAAATTGGTTAAATGTAGAATTACTCTTAAATAAATTTCCTACACAACATTCCTACACATCAATACACGTGAGCCAGACACATCTATGAAAAAGGAAACAAGAAGCAAGAGACTAATAATTATGGCAGGAAAAAACATTCTTGGATCCAAAGCAAACCCAGAATCAAAAAGCAGCAATGAGACACACATACACACAAGAATCTGGAGAATCTGGGTGGGTAGTTTGGGTTCAGCTTCATAATTATGTACAGGAAAAACCTTACCCTGCCCTCTTGCTTTGCTCCATGCCTCTCTATAATGAAGGAAGAATCCCCCATACTGCCAACCAGTCTGCTACAAATCTGCTGATCATTACTGACTCATAAAAACAAAGCATTGGTTGTAGTTTGCACTGTTTTGCCTCCACAAGACAAAAAACCAACCAAGAAAAACAAACAAAAAAAAGAGTTCTCCAGCACAAGTTACCAATATATTTTTAATTTCATGAATATACTTTCCTGAAGTTACAGGGCAGAAACAGCTTGAGGAAAACCACACTGTTTTTATTTGGAAGGCTTTTCTTCTTAACAGAATTAATAGCAGATTTCATGTCATTTTGGAAGAGGGGAAAACAAAACACATTTGGCACTGTTAAAGCATTTCCCAGTTTGTAAACCAGAAAGAGTCTGGCAATCTGTAGTTAATCAGCTTTATTGAATTTGCTCTACACTGAAATCAGTTCATTATTGTCATTATCCTAGAAGACTTCTCTGTTCATGAAAGGTATTTAACCATCTGTAACCTCCTTTCACTGCTTGTTGCCAGAAGTATTGTTTAAATTATGCCAGGAGTCACACTGGCTGTGCAAAGCATGAGCAAGATGTTTTCACATTTGAGTGGATCTCAGGATGTGCCATCACCAGCCCCAGCCATGCTACTGGTTTCTAGAATGGATACAGAATAATTTGTTCACCTCATTTTCTTTGGAATACTGCCTTTCCTCCTCTGAGTCACTGCCAGTTAAGTGTTTCCTGGACAGAGAGCACTCATTAAATAAGGAAAACTTCTGCAACTAACCCATCAAACAAGCAGATTCAAATGGGCTTCAGCTGTAGAAAGAAAGCATGGGTGAATCTGAGCTTCCACGGTTTGACTTCAAGAAGAAATTCACCATCTGAGACTTTTTTTTAACAGTTAATGTTTAGGACTATTTGGTTTTGGGCTTTTTGGGGTCTTTTTTTTTCCCTCTCCAGGTTATTCCCTTGTATCTTCAGAGTACTCACATTGAAATTTCATGATTATTTTTGTAACATACACACACACAAATATTCTCCCTGGAGTAACAAATTTTTTTCTTGTAGCACAAACACTGCAGATTCCAGGGGTACAGCACCACTGGAGCTCACCTGCACTTGAGCTATTAAACCTAATCATAGCTTTTGTACTTGACTCATGCTTTTGCACACTGTTTCTCCCAAAGCTAGGTCAGCCTGACAATTTACTACTTACCCTAACTAAAACCTCCTCTGAAAACTTGTTGTGTTTTTTTTTTTTTTGTTTTTTGGTTTTTTTTTTGGCAAATGATTCATTTTGGTCCTGGTTCACAAATGGCCTACTTAGCTTTCATGTGGCTGCTGCATCTCACTGATATCATGGATTTAAGAACATGCAAACAAAATCTGCTGCAACAAAATCTTTTGTGATTACTGAGTTCGAGCAAAATACTAACTCACTGGTTTACCAGGTTTGAAATAACTACAGGAAAAAAAACTTA
Organism: Heliangelus exortis; assembly: GCF_036169615.1. Taxonomy (NCBI): domain Eukaryota; kingdom Metazoa; phylum Chordata; class Aves; order Apodiformes; family Trochilidae; genus Heliangelus; species Heliangelus exortis. Next base: position 7,292,045 of record NC_092437.1, read on the forward strand.
AGCATTTATTTTGACCAGGACTCTTCTGAACAATTCTTGTAGTTGCCAGCTGCACTGCATAGACAGCAAATCTTTTCCTAGAACAAGTTGAGCTTTTTTTATGTTTAGTTTACTGCTATGAGATCCTTTGTGCTATGTAGAAATGGACCCACTTCTAAATGTATCCCCTTCCATGAAGCCTGTATCCATGGAGGATGCCTAGCCTTGTGCTACCATGAGAACTATAGGCAGTTTCCCATCCATCAGTTAATGGATATTTGCCTTACATGTGTTGCCACTATCTCACCCATGATTTAGGTTATACAAATAGCAACTAAAAAGATTTGAAATCAAAATACTGTGAAAGCAAGATTATTATTATTATTTTTCATTTCTGCATACTACTCATGTAGCTCTTTGAGGAATGCCAAGTGCTTTTTCAAGTGTAAATGAATGTGTTTTCATTAATTAATTTTTTAAAAAATATTTTAAAAAAATGTTACATGTGAAAATGTTAAAAACATGACTATAGTTAGGATGTAGCTTAAAATTTCAGGAGTACAAAACCGAAAAGGAAATTATTTCTTTTCATCCTATTTCTAACCATGCCAGGTGTTCTCACTTCAGCAAATCATTCAGAAAAAAAATCACAGAACATATGTTTTCCATTGTTTGCTGCATAATCTGATGCTATAGACATTCTGCATGACAAGATTTTTGGTGAAAGTGAGACAGTATGAAATATTCATAAGCTGAACTATTTGTAGATATTAAATGAATCTGAGTTGTTTGGGTTGTTTGTTCTCTTGCAGGTGGAAGAATAGTTTAACTTGTGCTGAGAGGTAGTTATATGAATGGTATTAATGCACAAGCAAGGTAAGAGTTTGCTTGCTAAAGCCATTAGAAATTATATAATATGAAGGAAAATATGAAAAATAATGGACAGAGTAAAATAGGTGAAAACTCTAAATAAGGCTGAATGGGAGTAATGTTAATCAAGTGTTAATCACAAGCTGAGATATAATATTGGGGAATATTACATTCTTTGGAAGATTATGTATAGCTTTAAAACACTTAATCAGGCATTGCAATCTATATCAGAAGTTTATAATACTGTATACATTATTATTTAGAGACAGCAGCCTGCAGTGACAGACATGTAGTGAGTTACTGAAGGTCAAACAAAACATTAACAGAGCTGGGAGAAACAGAGGTGTCCTGACTTCCAGATTTTGCTCCATTTGTATGACTGCACTGAGGCCTTTCTTGTTGCTTTGTGTCATCCAGTGGCTTTGGGGTTTTTTAGTGCTTTTGTGAAACGCCACTTGCTGCTAGATCATTGCATTTTTAATTTTTTTCTTTATTGTTAATTGTTTTCAAAGAAGACCTCTCTATAGCTGTGGGCTAAATGTGTGTCTGCACTGCACCAGCTGCTGTGGCTGCAGATTTTACAGATGTACCTGAGGGTACTTGCACAGAACAACATCAGCTCTGCCAGCAGAGTAACCCCAGCAGTGCTGAGCTTTTGGAGGAGTCTCCAGACTCACCCAAGAAGATTGAGCACTACAGTGCCACAGCTACACCACTAATTGAAACTACACACTGAGTGGCTGAACCACCTCCAAGCTGGAAATCAGAGTGCCTGTCATGTGGCAATTGGACTTTCTGAGAGTTGCTATGATACCTCTTGTGTGGCACAGACATCCAGCAAACATCATCCCTGGGGACCAAGGTCTCCACTGATGGGTGCAAGCAGATAACCACAGACTCGAATTCGACAGGGAATTAAGAGACTAGGTAATCCTTGGATGTGCATAAACAGAAAATGAAATGACAAACAACTTAAACCAGATGTGCTTTGAAAAATAGCTCAAAAATATTGCGTAGAATTCTCTACTTAGACCAAGAAATAGATCTAACACAAGTATACCAAAGTTGGGAATATTGCTGAAGAATTCTATCTGCACAAGTATTTGCATGGCAGTCACATTAACCCTCAGAAATCCTGCCCTTTTATTTAAGAACATTAAATTAGACAGTGAAGGACTCTGGTATATGATCCTCTTCAGGGATAAATAACAATCTGCTTCAGTGTCTTTTTTACTGTTACTAAAACACAGGCACTTAATTGCAACTCCCTTTTTAACCTCCCAGCACAGGGTAGAATAAGTGGATTTTAAATCCTACAAAATCAGTGTATCTGGAACTTATCTTTCATCACTGTAAATGCTGCTTTTTCTAATTTGGCACAAATGCAAATACTTCTTTGTATCCCATCTGTGCTGAGAGGACCATATTCACATGTATGAATAACTGTAAGTACAATAATCACTTTTAACTATAGAACATAGTATCTCCCACAAGCACTTGCCTTAATGATTATAATTACTAAGGCTCAGTTCAATTAAATTAGTTAATTTTTAATATGGAATTTTGCCCATTCTTAGACATTCTTTTGCTTCAATTGTAGAAACCCCCCACCCATCTGGGTAATATCTGCAAGTTTGTGTGGAGCCTACTCACAGCAACCTGATCAGACTTTAGGAAGGCTTCAAAATGTATGAGGTAAAAATGGGGAACCTGGGAGTTATTCATAGAGCAGCTGAGGAGGTTCTGAAAGAGAAGTCCCAGTACTTAAGACATCTGATTGCATATAATAATTTTTTAATCTTAACAGCAGAACTGATAAAAATGCTTAAAATCATCCCTATGTTCTGTAATTTTCTTTGCTTCGCAGCACTAAATTAATCCCCTCCAGAGATTCTTTTGCTGTTAACAGCAGGGCAAGAAGAATTTTGACTTTCCCACAGACACGAGATCTTTCCTCACATGAATACAGATGGGGCTTTCACCTAACTAGAAGGTCAAATAAAATCTGTGTAGGCTCCAAGCATCAAAAATAATAAGGTCCCTGTAAGTGCAGACCACATTAGCAGATCTTAAAACTACCAAGTCTGATGCCTGGAAAATAAATGAGATTGGTTTTAGCTACATGTTATGCAGAGCTTGGCAATCTCTATCTTCTTTTCCAAGAAAGAACTTGAACTCTTGCATCTAGCACAAAAAGGAAAAGGTTTTTTCATCTGTGATGACAATTTTCTTCATAAATTAATTTTTCTTTTTTAAAATGTGGATTTTTATGTATATTTATATACATATCAAATCTTTTATGTATATTTATATTAGTAACCATCTTTAGAAAAAGTTGTATTTGGTGACTACACCTTTTTTTTGTCTGTAGTACTGCTTAAAAGAGAAATGAAAATTACTGAAGACTTTAAAAAGTCCCATCTGAGGCAGAAAATTTCTTCCTGATGCTATCAATATATCCATCCTTCTTCTTCTAAAGATAGATCTTCTACCTGGCAGGTGCTGTGGGTACACTCTGTATTCAGCAATAATTTCCTCGGCAAGACCAAACCCCATCCTGTTCTAGCACCTGGGAGAGATTGTGCTGAATGCCCACATTAGCTTGCATTTCAAAAAGAAACACCTGCTTTTGATGTTTTAAAGGCACTACTCAACTCCTGGGCACAAATACATCTGCAAGTGGCAGTGTCTCTCCCTGGCTTTCCATACCATGCTATTTGCCTTTTAATTTTGTGACTTGTCTCTCCACCCTTCAAGTATACCTTTAATTTCATTTTGTGACATACAACTTTGTCTTCCCACTGCAAGTACAAAGGGTTGTTTTTTTTTTTGGTCACGCCTTGTGTGTGCTTATATCTCTACTCAGTGGTCACAGCTTCATAAGTCCTTGACACTTGCCAGTCTTCTCAAGGTGGAGGATCCTCTGCTGGTGCCTGGAGGAAGGACCTGTTTGAAATCCAGTCCCAGTATCTGGATCTCTAAACAGCTGCTGAGGTCTTTGGGAAGTATCTTTACAGCTATGAACAGCTCTTCCCATATTCTCAGTGCTCCAGCTGTCAACAGGTCCTTGCCACAGCTCATCCTGAGGAACTGTGTCTGCCAGTAATAAAATTAGCTTCTTAATATTTAAATACAGAAGCACTGGGTATTTCATTGGGAAGCAAGCCCATACTGAAATCCAAGCTTCTGAGTGTTCATGAATCTTGGCATTCCAGCTACCTCCATTGAGGCTGACTGAAATATTAATTCCATGTGCTGCAATGGTTTCTCTTAACCAATCAGATAAAAAGAATGTGGAGCTACTGCTAAAAACTTTTTAAATCTCTCTGCCACTCCTTCACTGTGCAAACCCCAGTGCTTTTATTAAGTATGTAGGCACAAAGTGAGCAGGAGATGTTCCCGTGACTCAGCTGTGAAGCAAAACAAGAGCAATGGCTCTGGTTCAGCTGCTGGCTGTGATATGGAGAAGCTGCTGGTGCCCAAGGCTTAATTTTTCTTTCTACACTTTGGGTAATTCCAGTTGAAATGCTCAGGAAATCCAATATCAGACTCTGGTGTGCCAGGTAGCACCACTAACGATCCATGTGCAAAATATGTTACTTGCTTCATTTAAGGTTAATTTGAAGAGGAGGGGGATTCATTAGGGAAGAGTCTGCAGTACAGTGACATTAATTAGTTTTGTCTCTGACTTGTGAGCTTGGCAAGGTTAGAAATTAGACTACCCAAACAGGAGCTCTTGGGCTCTTTACAGATTTGCAGATGTATTTAGGCACCACTGGCAGGAGGGTGCTGGTGGAGCAGTGACAGAGAGGTGGCACCACAGGCAGGAAGAGAGGGCTCTTCCCTACAAAGCCCCTGTACCCTGAAAGTGGAGAAACAAGAATGTGACACCCTTGCTTCTGGCTGCTTCTGGCTACTTCTGCCCATCTCTTTTTTCCCCTAGAGGTCAAGAAACATTGGGTCCTTCTGCTATTTGCATTGGGAGGAGGATTCCCACTTCTGTCCCTCCAGGGAGGCTGCTGTCCTGAACTACCAAGGCGTGGCCCCATCAGCAAACAAACCATTTCTCAAAGCCCTGAGCAATGCAAATGCATTTTCTACAATCACCCTTCTTGGATGTATGGTGACCTTTTCCCACCAAGGCAAGGCAAGTGTTGTTTTGACCCACAGGATATTAAAAAAAATAAAAAATAAAATTCACCAGGCAAATATGAGCAACAAGGGTAGAAATCAGAGGACTGTGTAATAAAAATAATTTCTTTCAAAGAAATAGGTGCCTTTCCTGGAACAAGAAGTTTCTGTACTATAAATTAGCTGGGGATTGGCAGCTGAAACCTTGTTTAGTGGCAAGTATACATGACAGCCATAGTTAATGGCTTGAAAAAATGACTGAGCTAAGCAGAATTTTCACAGAAACTCAATCAAATCCAACACTGCTACCCCACAGTTAAAGACAGGCGAAGTTTAAAAATAAAAGCAAAAAAACCTCACCAACCCTGGCTCACTTCATTGTTTCCCCATGGCTCCAGCACACGGCAGTCTGGAGCAGAGCACAGCTGCCAGGGGCTCAGTGCAGCCAAGTTATAGCACAAATTTAGTCACCCAAAGAGAAGGAAAGGGACTGTAACTAAATAGATCCTTATTTAGGTAAAGTGGCTGCAGAGCAGTGTTTCTGATAACAACTGAAATTTGTTGATAAGCATCTCTCCTTTGCCTCTATGCCCCTTCTTTTCCTGCTTCCTATCTTTCTTTAGCTAATTCTTTCTCTCAGCCAGTCTGGCAAAGCTGATCAATTTTTGATAGGTGGTCAATTTACCATCAAACTGGTTTTCTTTTCCCAATAGGTAATTGCTTTTCAGCAGAATGATTTTTTTTCCTTCCAAGAAAATAATGACAGTTTCCTCTGAAAATACTCAGAATCTTCTCGTAACAAACTTTATATATATAAAAACCTCCATACTCTAGATCTTCAAGATTTTCAGGTATGAAAATGAACACTCTAATATTGATTTCTTCAGTGGAAGCACCAGACTCACTATCTACACCAGCTGCCTTTCAATATACATACATTTTTCAGACAAAACCTGCATTCTGCTCTTAAACGCTCATTTTTCTGAGAGAGGTAGACCAAAAATATCTGTTGTTAAGTGTATTATCATTCATATGGAAGTAGCTCTGAGAACCCAATAGTTAATAAAGGCATTATAGAATCTCCAGTGCTCGTATCTCGTATTTTTCTTACCCTAGAGAGCTTTCAATTAAGAAAATTATAGCTTATGAGAAAGTCTTTTAGAAGTTTAAAAAAAAAAAAAATTCTTTTTTTGAAAAATTGTGGAATATCCTGAGCTAAAAGAAATTTTTTTACTTCAGAAAGTTTAGAAGTATCATGACTTAGTTGGTTACTGTCATCAATTTTGTCTAGAAACAAAACAACAGCCAGAAAAAAACTCCAAAGCAATGATCAGGATCACTGCCTCAGCATTTGACATGTTGCATCCACTTCAAAAATCAAACCAGAAGAAAGCTTAAGAACAGTTTAACAGACACCAGGAAGCACAGATCAGGTTGTTTGCAGCTCATCCCACTTTGGGGGAAATGGTCTACACATGAAGAAGGACCTCCAAAATGGCCATGATGAGCACTTTCACACTGCACTCATCTTGGCACAGGACCATCCATCTCTGCTTGGCCATCGAGGGCCCATTCCAAGTGTCGTGCTCTTGGTTATAAGTACATGAAAGAAATGGGAAAGAAATGGTCTTAGATTGACTCTTGCTACTCTGAATAAAAGATGTTTTTCCCAGGTCAAAGTCTATGAGAATCAAGAAGATGACATGTGCAAGCTACTAAGGGAATCATAAGCACTTTTCAGCATCAGTTAACTCCTCTTTCTTTCTTTCTTTTTTTCTTTCTTTCTTTCTTCTCTCCAGGTTTCTTTTCAGAAACAATCCTCAGTTCTGCAGTACTGAATCATCAGTAACAAGGTATAGTGACCCAAAACTACCAGTTTGGAAGCAATATTGCTGCCAATTGAGTCACCATGACAATACCAGATATAATAACTCCTGCACCCTTATATCCTCTGCTGCAGGCAACTAAGGACGTTATTCTTATTTTCAGTCTGGGCTTCTGCAATGCTGCAAAATGAGAAGAGTTTATTACTCCATAGCAATGAAAGTATAGAAAGAGAAACCTCCTCCTAAGAAAAGCTAAAATTGAAGGAGAATTGTACATAGCCAGGCCCTGATAAACAGGCTGTTTTCCCAGTGGGTGGGATCCATTTCTAGTTATGGATAATATGTCACAATCCTTTGACCACCCCATCTCCAACAGTGGTCAGAGCACAGAGCTTGAGATCACCCAACCTCCTGCCCCATATGGCACATCTCCAGCTGTAAAGAAATTCTTGAACTGCAGTGTTCAGTAACCCTTCTAAAATCTTTCTTCTCCACCAGTTATAACTCCTGACAGACCTGTTAATCATTTATTTGCTCTAATTTCTGACTTCAATGAACTCCTGTGCCAGTTAGCTCCACAGTTTAATTACTCTCTGTGTGATAGAGAATTCCTCTAAGGCACTGCTGGATGCATTTTAGACAACTGGTGCAGGCAGGTGACTTTATACACTCCCAGACAATCAATCACATGAAGGGGATAGTGTTTGAGTATGCAAAACTAAGAAAATCAAAGGCTGTCCTATAAATATCTGGCCAGTGTTATTTACTGTTATCCACCTGTCTTATACTGCAGAATCTTGGTTAGCCCTCAATTTCACCATTTTCTCCATATATTTATGACATTCCTTGGAACGTTATTTAATGCTTCTTTCTGATGCTCCATTGCCATGAGACACCTGCTATTTAAATTACTAGCTGGCCCATTGCTTGGTGCAGAAGGCTTTCTTTCTAGACAAGGGGTTAATAGAGGAGATCTGTACACAACATTTTCCTCAGTCTGTTCTACATTACAGTAATTAACCTTGGGTCCAAGACAGCAGATATGAGTAATTTGTTTTCACATGATCCTTCAAGTGAAAGTCCCATTCCTGAGTGAGAATCATTCCTTATATCCTAGAAGTGAGAATATTTGCCTCTTATAAATCACACTTGTACACAAACCCCCATTACAGAGAAACCAACAAAACTCAGCCCAGGAACCCCAGAATTGCACTTGGGGTCTTCTATCTGAACACAAGTTTAATGGAAGAGTTGTGGTAGAGAATCAAGGTTCTTCACATTAAATTCCTACTTTCTAAAAATCAACACTTTGAAAAGCCAACATGTGCCTAAAATGCCTTTAAAATCTGCTTTTCAGAGATTCTGTGAAAGTGCTCTGATTATCATCTGCAGGGAAGCTGAGCATGCATCACACCAGTAGGAAAGAGAAATGAAAGCAGCTTGCTGACAGGAGGACCACATCCTCCTGAGGGTCCTGACCTCTTTGCCTTTCTGATGCTGGAAGCTGAGCAGTGCCCTTGCCTTTCAAATCACACCAGTTGCAGTCAGGTGAGCCCTGTCCTCTGGCAATGGCACAAGAGTTTAGAAGCAAAAAGTAGTTGTCTGGGGAGAGAACTCAAGCCTAAAATAGCTTCTTGGTTCATCAATGAGAATCCAAATGTGCATTTCCCATATGTGAGATACATGTGACATAAGTGAGTCCAGTCAGCTCCATTCAGACTGATTCCTTCTGCCCCTACACAGGGAAGACAAGCATGGAAACCAGAAGTGAACAGGAAAGCTTCAAGCTACTGCTACTGTCCCTGCAGGAGTGGTGAATTTGAATGATGAATATGAGGCACCAGGATGGGGAAGAAAACCAACTGAAAGTGCAGTGCAGTCTGATTTGAGACTGACTCCACACCTATCACCAGAGCATCTCTGAAGAGAAGCAAATAAAGTTGCATGATCTTCAAGGGAAAAAAACAATGCAGCAAGTCACAAATGTCTTACCCCATTATCTACATCATAAATTACATAATTTCTCAATGTAAGTATGTGAAACTGACTGCATGAAGGGGGAAGACAAAATAGAAAAGAGGTTTCTGTAATCATAAGCTTCCAGGAAGGTAAATTAAACTCTGAACTTCCACAGTAACCTGATGACAAATTACAGGGTAGATTTGCTGCAATTGGGAGTACCTACAGTCAAATCACAAGGATCTTAAGTAACATAGAAGCCCAGAAACATAGAGGGAAAGGTATCTAAGCCACAGGCAAGGTTCACAGGAGGATTCTCATTGTAAGAATGCTGTCCAGCTCCAGGAAAGTTGCAAGAGAGGTGTGCAACAGCAAGCTGAAAATCTGGCAGTCTAGCAAACTGAGGAAATCCTAGCCCTCCTGTAAGCAGAGTTGTATTCAGAGACAGAATATGATATTGGAGAAGACTGGATCCCCCTTTTTTTTTTCCCCAATCTTTTTTTTTTAGTATTAATGAGTTTACATTTTGTAGCTGGTACTTCATTTGAAGCCAGGTGAAACAGACTTTTGCAGGTATCAGTCTGAAACTGTCATGGGTAATTATAGCATTCCTCTATATGCTCTACAAGGAGCAATTTTACTAAGATATTTACCCTTCTGTCTTGTGTACTCTGGTAGAACAGCTGCTGGAGTTATTGGGATGAATCATCCCAGTGCTTTAAAAAAAAAAAAAAAAAGCCAAACTCAAAATCAACCCCAAGCCCCAACCTTCTGATTATTCAGAAGCATATTTGTTCAACTATCAGTTCCTCTCTGTAATAAAATGAATAATTTTACAGTACTCCAACTACATATTTTAAAATACCACAAAAGTCCAACTAATCTCTTATTTTATGACAACATTTCTACCAGCTTTAGATGAAAGCTATGAAAGAAAGATGAAGTGCTTTTGACAGCTTAATTCCTATGTCTTGGCATCACCCTCAATCCAATGCTCTAAGACACTAAAGTAAAGGAAAGCACAGTGTTAATTCTTAGCATATTCAACATCTTATAAATGATACTTCTTATCATCAGACAGCTCTCCAGAAAAACTACTCAATGGTTGTCTCAATCATGCAGCACTAGAATCCCATGGTAGATTTAAAAAAGCATTTGTACTGAGTATCAGCAAAAAAAAAAAAAAGACACCTAATTTTTGTTAGGGAAATTGTTACATTCATCTTAGATTTCTCGTGAGATGAGACTAATTCAAAAAGATGAGCATTTATAAATCAGCCTGTGCTTCAGCCTCTGGCTGCTTTTATTTTGCTTAAAGGAAACCAAAATAAAACAGAAGGAAATAAGTATTCAGGGCAGTTTATGCTATGAACCAATGGAGCAAACTTAAAAAAAATATTACACCTGAGTTTATAACTGGATGTTTTAAAATGAATCTTCATATTATTTTACCCTATATGAACTCGAAATATATACTTGAATTTTCCCATTTGAAAGAGTAAATCAGGGTCCAAGTCCTAGAAGCCTTGTATTGCCTTGATTCTGAACTCCCCTTAAGCCTTTACCTAAAGAAATATAAAATATATAATCCTGAAATCACTAACTGAATTAGTGGTCTGCATGATGAATGCTTATTTAACAAAAAGATGGAGCACAACAGTGTGAGGAAACACAAATATTGCACTTTTTGTTCTGTCTCCCTCTGTCTATATTAGACTCTAATGATCCTGTCTGCATAAGCAGCCCAAAATACACTTCCTCCATTTGCACATATGTTTAAGAAGCCAAGACCTGTCTTCACTAAGAACTTGACTACTATTTCTACTTTGTACTGTAGGCTTTCCAATTTTTAAAAGATAATTTAAGCAATCCCATATGTAGATTTACCCGAGATCACAAGTAAAGCCAGTGGCAGAAAGCCAGGAGAATCAAGAGATGCAGCTCCCAGATCAATCTCTCTGTATTGTTCCACAACTCTCAAATCCACTGCCTTTGCCATTCTGAACTGAAGCTGGAATATTTTCAAGAAGGTATCAAAGACACCTGCAGCCATCTAAAACTTTTTATTAGAAATGAAAAGAAGGTGCTCTAAACTTCTCTTTGAAGCTTTAGAGTACATTTTCCCCTGGGGTGTTAGCTGTAGTACTGAGAAAGTGAATCACAATGAATAATTTATACAATTAATTTAATTTAGTTTCTTACTTCTGCAATATCTATAATCAGATTGTGATTTTTCTCCCATCTATTTGTTATTTAAAACCATTTCACAAATTAATTTAGCAATAGCTGCCAATTTACTTTTGTCTCAATTATCTGATGACCACAGGAGAGTCTGAACTATTTTGAAAATAGGAATTTTGTTTAATTGATGGAATTTGCAATGGTAAGATATAGCCACGTGCAGCCACCTCAGCAGAATAAAATACAAAACAACACTCTTAAGAAAAAGACAGCACCATGGCTGTTGGTTTCAAATTAGAACTAATCTTTATAAAAGTGGAGGAAAAGATCATTCAGTGGTGGAACAATTCTCTAAATTTTCTGCAAAAGACTTTTGATAATTAAAGATTTCACTTACATATATATATAGGTAAACTTAACCTTGAGATTCCTAAATTTTATGACTCTATGTTACTATTCACTCAAGCATCTTGTTACCAATTCCTTATTTCCCCCAAACATCAATTAGTTGGCTTTTTATGCCTAAGTCTAATGTTATATGAAATATCACAAATTCACCGTATAAAACCACAGAAATTCAAATGTGTAAAATAACACAATTTGTACTTCACATACGTCTGCAGAAGGCAGTCATTCCTGAAATAACAAGTTTAAGTAACTCTTTAAGCACAATGCTTAAAGAATTTTTCTAGATACAAGTCTTGAGACAGTTCCAGAAAATCTGTGTTTTATGAGAAGAAAACAGGATGCTTCATCCCTGTTCATACACACAGCACTCTCTACCTGACCTCTTAAGTTTCCCAATTTCCACAAACTTTGTTTTTCAATAGGTTTTGTCCAGGAACTAAATTTTGCTGAAATTGTTTTCAAATTCAGTAATTTGGTGGAGCTATTTTTAATGCAGCTTGAAACAAGGGAGATAAGAAACACTTTGAGTAGCTTAAACAAATAGGAAAGGTAGGATTAGGATGACTAACCAGGCAATTACATTTTGTACAGAGGATGGGAGAGTGGCAGGGTTGTCCATTTATTTGGTTTTGCCTCCAGGAGAAGACACCTTAGATTTACTGTCTCTCTGCTAACATACTGTTGTTTGCTTTTTATATCCCTTCTTTATGAGCTTTGAGAAATCATTCTTTTCACATTTCAGCAACACTTACAAAAAACATTCATCACACACTGGTGGTTCACTAAAACCAAATACTTGAGTAACATCCAAAGAAGGACATGATTTCAAGGATTAATTTTATTAATATTTTGGCCTATCACCTATGGCAATTCTAAACTTTTCTGTCTCAAGATTTCAGTTTCCTTCTTATTTCCCTGCATAACTGAGAAGAAAAACAACAACCAAAAACCAAAAACCAATACCTAATCCCATCTTTTTTTGTCAATGATTTATTATTTCTGTAAAAAACGTTAAGACATGATCACAAGTCATTATCAAGAACAGAGACCAGAGCATCAATTTTACCTGCAATCTGACAGTCACCAAAGATAGCAAGATTTCTGTGCTTCTGACTAGAAAACTGTCCCAGAACTTACAGTTAAATGGTATTCTTTTCAAGAATTCCTCAGTTAGTGCTTTTGCCCTGTTTTAGTTCAAGTTATCCCATTTTTTACCCCACTGAACTACTAGCCACACATTGTAGTATCTGGTGTGGAAAATACATTCCCACAGAACACTGATTTATTATTAACATGGCAATACTGCTCATGTTCTCAATGGACCAATAAGTAGCTGCTGCTTCCCAGGTGTATAACAGTGCTCTGTAGATTTATCAAAATGATTTTTCATTAATTATTCAAAGTGTAAAGCTAAGCTGTATTCCTCCAAAACAGATATAAATCATTCTTATGTTGAAAGCTTCTGTTTTGAAGCACGCTGATGTGCTGCTGAAGAAGGAAATCCTGGTACCAAAATTCATCAAGCCAAGAGAAATGCATCATTGCATCATTGACCAGAGCAATGACTCTCCTAATTGTTAGATATTTGTGTCTGGTATGTAATAACAACAGAAATATCCTTGAAGAAACATTTGGATTCTAGGTATTTGAGAAACCTGGGCTGGGGTAGAGCATCAGGCTGCTCAGTGCATTGTTCTGTCTCATCACTGAGCAAGACAAAACCAGATTTTTCTGCATTAAGCTGACAGTCTTGAAGAAACACCAGTGAATGAAGAAAAAATTCTCTACAAAGTTTGATGGAAGGAACCCAACAAACTCGTTATTCTCTTCTATTAGTCATAATAGGAAAGAAAATGGGTAAGGAAAATAACTGGGAGACCTTTTCCATGCATAAAGGGCTGCACAATAAATCCGTCGGTGCAGAAAAAGTTAATCATTAAATAATGACACATGATTGTAACAGCTTAACCCAAATGTAAAAATTGTCTACACATTTCCAAGGGTTTTTGGTCTCTAAACCCATTTAGAATGGATTTAGAGACCAAAAACTTATGGACTTAGAATGGCTTTTTGAATAGCCTTCTCTAAACAATTTAGACCAAGAAATAAATGCCTTAGAAATGCCATTTCCAAGGTGCCTCCTCAACAGAACACACAGAATCTTAGAGTGATTTTGTTTGGAAGGGCATCTGGTCCAACCCTTACAAAAAGCAAAGCCAGCTTCAAAGCCAAATGGTAATGCACAGCAACTTGGAACTTTCAAAACCATTTCACCTTTGGCTAGTGCCATTTTCACACTTTGTGAGATAAAACAGCTCTACAGTATCATAGACAGAGCTCTAAAAAATCAAGTATGGGATTAAAAAAAAAAATGATCACAAAATGATTCTTCAAACTCTTCCTAAGCTTGAGCCACTTCATTTAATTAATTTTAATATTCTGCACTGAGGGCTCATTCTGGTGTTTACTTTTATGCAGAAAGCCTTCTTTTGAAACATTGCTAGTTTTCTTTCCATCTGATGTTTGATTTGGTGGATTGTTGCTTTGTTGGGGT